>NC_066585.1:355200418-355836348 GCF_024323335.1 Lathyrus oleraceus | reverse complement strand
GAGTTCCACCAAAATTCAAAGTTCCTTTTCTTGACAAGTACAATGGCACAACTTTTCCTAAAACTCATGTGAAAGCTTACTATCGCAAGATATCTATGTACTAAGAGGATGAAAGGTTGTTGATGCATTTCTTCTAGGACAGTCTATCTAGGGCATCACTGGAATGGTATATGCATTTGGAGAGGACCTATATCCGAAATTGGAGAGATTTGGTCGAAGAATTTGTGAGGCATTATCAATACAACATCAACATGTCTCCTAATAGGACCTAGTTGCAAAGTCTGACCCAGGGCCCAAATGAGTCCTTCAAAGAGTACGCCCAGAAATGACGTGAATTGGCTACTCGAGTTCAACCTTCGATGATGGAAAGAGAACTTGTTGATGTGTTCATGGGCACTCTACAAGGTCCATATTATGATAGGATGGTAGGAAGTACTTCCGTTGAGTTTTCTGGGTTGGTAATAGCGGGAGAAAGAATTGAAGTTGGTCTTAAGATGGGCAAAATCCAATCTACTAATGCTGGTAGTTCTACAGGCAGAAAGTGGTAAGAAACCATTCAGTGGGTATCCCAAGAAGAAGAAGGGTGAGTCTAGTGCTATGTACTCTCAGAGGGGTCGAGGAAGAACTCAACAACAATAACAACAAGTGAATGTTGTGACTATACCGGTCGCTGCAGCTCCTCAACCACAACAACCCCAATATCAACAACAACAAAATGATCCCATTCCTATGTCTAATCTTAAGTACTAAAATATCTAATTTAACTCAAGTTGGTTAATCTGAGGAATATGCTAGCTCCTCTTGAGAGGCTTCCTGCAAATTACAATCCTAATGCTCGGTGTGAATTCCATTCCGGTGGTGTAGGTTATGATGTGGGAAATTGTTTGGCACTTAAGTATGCAATGCAAAATTTGTTGGATTCAAAGGACATCCAGTTCACCCCAGATAATGGACCTAATGTTATCTAGAATCCGATGCCTGCTCATAATGGACCAGCTGTCAATGCCATTGAAGATGGTGAAAGTTTGAATTTGATCGTGGATGTAAATTTGGTGACTACTCTGTTACCATTCGTTAAAGAATATTTGATTAAGAATGATGTTTATCCTGGTTGATTCTCGGAATGCTGCAAATGCAAGAATCAACTAGAAGGTTGCGATGATCTGAAAGCAGGAATTTAGAGTTTGATTACTGAAGGGTTTTTATAGTTTGACATAATTGTGAAAGATAAGAAGATTGAAGAGATAGATGTTGTTGTGATCTCTATCTCATATACTCCGATTAATATTCTAGCTCTAGCTAGACCAGCTCTCTTGACTATTCCTTTTCCTGGTGCTATTCCCTACTCCAGTGAGAAGGTTGCGCCATGGCATTATGGTTCAGATGTTTACTATCATGGGGTGAAGTAGGAGGAAAAGCCTTCTGAAGAGAAGCCATATGTGGATGACAGTTTGAATGTTGATAATCTTGCTGGTACAGGAAGAATTACAATAAGCGGTAGGGTTTTCCCTTCAAAAATACTCAAGATAATGCGGGTGCCTTGACAAAAGCTAAGGGTAAACAACTGATAGCGGATAACCAAGAACTTGTGTAGATTAATGTTCCTCAACAGAGTGCAGTGCCTGGTACTTCTTCCTCGCAGGAAGTTGATGAGTTGTTGAGGATAATCAGAAAAAGTGATTACAAAGTGGTGGGTCAGTTAAGTCAGACACTGTCCAAGATTTCAATTTTGTATTTTCTATTATGTTATGAGACCCACATAAATACTCTTGTGAAGTTTTTAAGTTCTTCTTTTGTTCCTCAAGACATTACTGTTAATCAGTTAGAAGAAGTTGTGGCTAGTATATCAGCAGATAATGGTCCATGTTTCACAGATTTCGATCTCCATCCTGAAGGATGAAACCATAATAAAGCTCTACACGTTTCCATGAAATGTAAAGGTACTACTTTATCCCGTGTGCTGGTGGACATTGGGTCGTCCCTGAATGTGTTACCCAAGTAAACTTTGATGAAGATAGATTATGCAGGTCTTGAATTGCGCTCGAGTGACTTGATAGTCAGAGCTTTTGATGGATCCCGAAGAGAAGTATTTGGTGAGGTGGATTTACCTGTCAAGATTGGACCTCATGTTTTCAATACAAGATTCTTTGTCATTGATATATAGCCTGCTTATTGTTGTTTGCTAGGACCACCCTGGATTCATGGGGAAGGGGCCGTAATGTCTACTTTACATCAGAAGATGAAGTTCCCAGTATGTGGTAAAGTGATTACTGTTTGTGGTGAATAAGAGTACATGGTTAGTCATCTGGCGTCTTTCCGTTATATGGAGGTTGAAGGAGAGTTCCATGAAACGCCTTTCCAGGCTTTCGAAGCTGTTCAAGTGATCAAGACTCCTCGTCCTGAGGAGAAGAAGCCTGCAATTCCCATGTCATCTTTGAAGGATGCTAAAGAAATTGTTGAAGTTGGTCACCCCGAAGGTTGGGGTCGTGTGTTGGATCTTCCCCCCAAAGTTGACAAGTTTGGTTTTGGTTTCAGTCCCGCCGGTCAAGGTTCAGATCCCAGAGCTCCAAATGCTTCAACTCCGGTGAAGTTTTCAAGTGATGGTTTTATAAAGGATGGTCAAGCTAATGTTGTTGGTGATGACGTCGACAGTGATTGTGATATTGAGAATATCCGACCAAGTGTTCCAAGGGAGGAGCTCGACAGTTGGACTTCTGAGGATATCATCCAAGTCACACTCAATCAGGAGTAAATTTTTTGTTTTATTTTCTTTATCATGCAATAATTCCTATGCTCTTCCCAAGGCATAATGAATCATGTAGGGTCACCATGTTTTTATTTTCAATCGTTATCATTAAATAAAGGACGTTTTGCATTCAAATATTTTGCTCTCTGTCTTTCTTTTTGTTTTGTTTTTCTTTTAGAATGGAAATCTTTTCTTTTTATCACACACTTCCTAAAAAACATAAAAACATCATTAATGCATATCCACATCCACCCCGGATTCTATTGATAACGATTCTGCTATCGCTCATTATGACTTTGATAATCTGATCTACCAAGCCGAAGAAGAAAGTGAGGAAGATTGTGAAGTCCCTAATGAATTAGTAAGGTTATCGAGGCAAGAAGAACAGGTTATCCAACTGCATCAAGAGTCGGTTGAGGTTGTGAATCTCAGAACTGAGGACAAAGTGAAGGAGGTAAGGATAAGGGTTGCTTTAGAGGAAAGTGTGAAGACCAGGTTGATAGAAATGTTGCGAGATGTCGCGCCTCGAAAAATGAGAACACGACGATCGCGGAGCATAATCGCATGATTGCAGGATGTACTGAATAGAGTTGACACCAAACTTTATTTATTCCCAAAGAGGGAAAGGTAAAATATGGATAAAACCCCTAAAGAAAGGATAAGATATGGTCATCGCAACCAATATTAGGGTTCGGGAGTCGATTACACAAGGGTAAAGTAATATCACCCTTCACGTCTGTTGTACTCAACGGGAACCATTTAGTTAGTTTCAAATTTAATGTTAGCTTATATTAGTTAGACTTCTCAAGTTATTAAGGGGAAAGAAGAATAGGACAAAAAAGAAAAGTGAAAATGTTTTTTGATTTTTTACTAATGTGCGAAGAAAGGAACTAAACCTGATTTTTTTTATTAATGTGCCTGACAAGATTTACAAATCCTTCTCCTATGTATCTCCGGGTGCAATAGAGAACTCAAGGCTTACATAGTTTTGGGTAGAAAATGTTTGTTTGTTGGTTGATTTTAGCGAAAGTTAGCTTGTATTAATCGACGAGAGACATTGTTTTATCCAAAACAGGTGAGGAGCGGACATTTACATCACATAGAATAGATTTACAAATCAACATTCGAAAAAACGTCATTTATCTAAACTCAACAATTACGGATGAAGCATTGATTTGTATCATATTAAGACAAGATGTCTTTCATTTATGAAAAGTTTTTTGAGATCGCACGACGGTGAAAAAATAGTTTGATTGGTTGAATATTTTTTATAGGTGAATGACGAACATTTGATGAGAAAGAGACATAACCTCGAGATCAATCATTCGGGGTTCCACCGGAGTTCTATATTCCAATGGTCCTTTTTCATTCAAGATTAATTGAGAAAATTGTTTGATGGACAACGAGCACTTGATAAAAATCAATTACTCAAAGAGTTACATCATAATGCTTGATGCCAACGACCCTTATTTGTCCAAATTGATTTAAGTATTTTAGGAACAAAAGAGAAGAATGAACGGTTAACCCAAAACACGTGGCTTGGTACCAATCATTCGAGGGTTCCCACCGAAATTCTAGATCTCAACGGTCTTCTTCTTTCGTGTTTATTTTGAAAAACGTTTTAAACGTGTGTTTAATTTGATTTTGAAAATGGTTTGAAAGTAATAAGAGATTAACTTGATTTTAAGTGTTTGAAGCTTATTTTGGAAGTTTAATTCAATTAAGCGCTTGTAAGACCCCAATTTTGACCATAAGATCCTTCATGCCATCTCATAGCATTACATTGGCATTGGATCACATCTTGGTATCCTCCTCACCTATCATTCATTGGGTTTGCATTGGGAGATATCACCAAGCATATTGGATTTTATTATACTTTATCTTTCTTTGCTTACTAACCAAAAAAATCCAAAAATATGTCTAATGTAGCTTTTGTTTCTTTTGTAGGAAGTGTGTGTATCCACCTATGCCTCATCAAGCTCACAATTAGAGTTTGAGACACTAAATGCAAAGAATTAAGTTAGAAAAGGTCCACATTGGTTCAAAGAATCATATATGGATCCCCATGTTCTTTATTTATCATTTTGATCAAGAATTCATCAAGAGTTTGGAGCTTGTTTATCAAGGAAGCCCTAACTCATTTGGGTATCTTGTGTGCCTTCCTCAACAATTTTATTCAACATTTGGTAAAAGGTATCATGAGATACTTCATTGAACTTCATCATAAGCATATATGATTATCCATGAACCCCAAAGAACAAAAGAACTTCAAGTTTGCAAGTTGGTTCAAGCAGGGTGACCAGAAAAGTCAACTAGTCAAATCTAGGGTTCCGTAGACCCTATTTCCTACAATTTTTGTCATATGAAAATGATTCCAAGAGAAAGGTTACTCTTTATGAAATTCCAAACAACTTTCATGTTGTCAGCAAGAGCTAAGTTTGCTTAGACAGTCATTTTTTTGGTGAAAGGTTATAAGTCATTTTGTGTGTGCCCTAGATGGAGGGTCAACTTCCAAAAACCATAACATGCTCAATATTTATGATATGAAGATTATCAAAGTTTTATGATCAATTTTAAGGTGTTCTCTTAAAATTTGATTCTTTGAGAAAGGTCAAATTCCACTTGCAAGGACATGTGCCATGAGGAAACATTATAGGTCCATTTTGGTCCTTATCATTGAACAAGCATTTTTCCTCAACTTCTAAAACCCATAATTCCATCATGAAAGATCCAAATTGTGTCAAATTTGTGAAAAAATTGAGTATAATGAAAAGATATTCAACTTTGAAGAATGAACAAAAGTCATTTGAAGCCCACATGGAAAGCTATTCAATATGGAAAAAGGGGTAATTTGACTTTTAACTTAGAAAATTTTCAAATATGTTTGATTCCTCCAACTTCAAGGTCATAATTCATCATGTTCGAAGCTTTAAATGGAAGAAGTCCAAACATCAAAGTTTCTCCCCTTCATGGCAGCTTCCTAAAGAGTCCAAGATCATTCCATTTGGATCAAAATTGAGGGACTTGCACATGGTTCCTTTGGATGGCTTGATTTGGCAACTTTTGATTCCAATTATCACACACCTTTGCATGACTTCATGTTATGATCTCAACATCATTTGTGCACGAATTTGGACTAATTTAAATGATCATTTGGGCCTGAGCACATGCCCATGCACCCAGGCACATGAGTTGCATTTTTGGGATTCAAATTTGAAAGGTGTAGAAATCATATTGCATTGCCTATAAAATGAACTCCATAGCCTCAGAAGGAAGGGAACCCTTGCCCAAGCTGTGCCAAGCAATCCCATAACCACTATTGAAAGAATACCTCGAAGATTTCATTGAAATCGAGCTTCTAGTTCAACTTATGTTTCTAAACTATAACTCCAAGGATTCAAAGCCTTTAAGATCTTAATCATCTCCTGCAAGCAAGAGGAAGCAATACCAAGTGGAATTACATCAAGATCGAGCCACAAAATTGCAACCAGAAGCTGAATTTTCACAAAATTTTCTTCTTCGATTCTCATTCATTCCTTGGAATTTTGGCTTGATTTTTGGTTGACTGAAGCCCTACCAATATAGGCATTGATATTGATTTGCTTTGAGGTTGAATCGAAGCAACTCAGTTATGGAACCTCAATTTTCAACTCCATATTTCTCCTTATAGAGTGAGAGTTGGAAAATTTAGAGGTCATACTTGGAATCCTTATGATTTTATCTTGAAAATAGTGTATGATCCATTAATTTTGGTGAACTTTTCATCCTGACCAGTCCGACGACGTGGCCGGAGAAGATGACCGGATCTAGGGCTCAGGTGGTGTGCTGGCGCAGTCCAGACCATCTGATCACGTAGCCACGTTCTAATCTAGTCCATCCAATGTGAATACCACTTGTACAAGCGCGTTGACTAAGGTGTATGATGAATGATACACGCTCGGCCATCAGATCTGCCACCTCAATTAGTGAGGGAGATCTGATGACCCTTATTTTTCTGATTATTTCTATTTTCCAATTAATATTTTAAATAGCATTTTCTCATTTAATTCACTATAATTTCAATTTTAACCCAAAAAATATGGGACTTTCACCAAAATTTCAAAAATAATTTCCTCCTCCATTTTCTAAAACAAAATTATTTTTTGGATTGAGTTTGATATTTTTAGTGAATTTAATAATTTTTGACTTGTTTTTAATTGATTTTAAATACTTCTGACTTTTCAAAAATGCCAAAAAAATTAGTCAAAGGTCCTTTGACCTTATTTGGCCCATGATAAATCCCTTGGCCATTTCTTTGGTGATTTGAAGGGATTTCTGGTTTTTCCCCTTTTAAAAATCTATTTTTCTTCATTTAAAAGTTGGATTTAAATTGTTTAATTGCTTTATTATTTTGTTGAGCTATTTTATTGACTTTGTGTTGACTCAACTTTTGTTTAGCCTTGATCTTGGTTGAATTGGACATTAATTTGATCAATACAATTGGATTTAGGGGGTTGATGAAGTTTGAACTTCATCCCTCAAAATGAATGGATGGTATTGATCAAGTGAGGTTCATCCCTTGATCAATTTGGGATTCTATTTCACTTCATCTCTTCATCTTCATCTCACTTCTTTCCTCAATATTTCATTGGCCAATGATTTCTCATAAGATCAAATGCTAGTTGATTCATCAATGACTTTGTGTCAGATGAATCAACATGAACTTGATTGAGATAGGTACATCCCTTCTTATTTTTGTGTGTGGCATGCTTTAGGAGCTTGGTCTTTATACCTTGTCTCTAGCATGAATTAACACCCAAATTATTATTTCCCGGCCTCAGATAGTTATAACTTCTACATAAATCCAATTACGATTGCTTAACATAGAGCTAAATTTGTCCCAAAGGCATAGCATTTTTGTAAGTGAGATAGTAAGTCTCTTTTTCCTCAAGGTATTATGTGAAGATTTTACCTCTTTTCCATTTATGAGAGCTAGTGGAATACTTGTTGGTTTATCCAAGTTGGAGCCCTTCTTATGAATGATGTCTAGGTTCATATCTTCATGCTTGTGAGTGGATGGTTGAGTGTTCTCCAAAAAATGACTTAAAAACAATATTTTCTTCTTCCACTAACATTAACTAACATATTTTGTATTTACTTTATTTTAATGTCATTTACTTTAATGCAATTTAAATTCTTGCACTTTATCATTCATTGTCATTTACATTCATGCAATGTGTTTATGTTTTAGTCATTTTCACTTTGCTCACTTGAGCCATATTTTGTGCTTGTATTATATCGTGCTTGTGATTTTGTTTTGTTTGTGGTCTTAGGACCTTAAAACACTTAATAAAAATAAAAATCCTAAAAAATATATTGGTGGACTGTTGGACCTCTGTCTGTGACTTGATTTGGATCCTTGGACTTAGAATATGCAACATCCTTGTACTATGGAAAATACTTGGCCAATGCCATTAATTTGAGACTGAGCTTTCTTGGCCAATGCTGTAACACCCTTCTAAAATACCCCAAATATTTAATTAAAATAGCAATATATCAATCAGAGTAATTATGCAATTAAGGGTGTCACACAATCATTTCACACCAATCACCAAATAACTGTCATGCTCTTTTATTAATTCGAAACATAAAGCATTTGCACAATACGCAGCGGATAGAAATCAAATCAATCATGCAAACCGTGTAACACATTACAGGTAAGATCATTCAACAATCAATAAGGAAAATAAGGTAAAACATCCCGTCCCGATGTTACATCTACCAGAGCATGACCCACTAAGGAACAACACTAGACCCCAAGGACTAGCTTCTACTCAATCACTGCCCGTTACCTGAAAAATAGTTGTAAGGGTGAGTTCCTCAATCGATATAATAAGCATTATAAAATATCATGTAATGCTAAGTAATTTAACACATATCATCACCCTAATCAGATAACACATATTCAGCAACGACAATATCAACTCATAATCATCATCATCATCATACTCAAACTCAACACAACCATAAAACACACGTATAATATTGGAATACATCCATTCATATTATACGCCATACATACATATATTATGCAATGAGACTCCATGCATGCGGTACCGACTATTCGTGAACATATAGTTCAACCTCACCGATCAAATCCAGATACGGCTACCAAGCTCACTAGTCCCACTCATTTGAGACCTAGTGACTCACTCACTAATTCCTCACCATGGGAATTAGCTACCACCCCAAGGGCTATGATATGCACGCTAATCACCTAGCATGCAAACATCAACAACAATCCACAATACTAACTCACTAATTCCTCACCATGGGAATTAGCTACCACCATAAAGGCCACAATATGCAAGCTAAATCACTTAGTCATGCAAACATCAACAATCATCCACAATGGACATATGCTCACACTCTAAGCCATAAACAGTCCATTCATAATTTCATACATGATAGATACATTCACAACATTATGCATATCATCATACATCATCAACATATTCACCACATAATCATATCATGTCATACCACATAATCAATCACAGCATTAGCACACTCTACTAATACCTATACTACTCAAAACAACGGGAAATGATCCCTACTCTATCATACATCAGCTAAATTACATTACTCAGCTGCACAACCAAAAACTGCACAACAACAGCACAGAAAAATCACAATCCTGCCCATACGCGTACTGCCTAGTCCCATACGCGTATGGCCCATTTCTCAGCCAATCCCATACGCGTACCACCTATCTCATACGCGTATGCTACGCGTACCACTTCCCCATACGCGTACCAACAGAGGCCAAAATCACGTTCAAAACATCATCTTCCTCATCCATACGCGTATTGTCTAGTGCCATACGCGTACCAGACCATCTCATACGCGTATTGCCTAGTGCCATACGCGTATGACCAGAAACCAGATTTCCAGATCTGCTATGGTTTTCTCTGCTACGAGATCTCCCAATTCCAACCTCCTACAATCCAATTTTACACAGTAATCGTTCATATCATCTAACACGAATCATACCCTATTCAATTTCACCAATTCTAACATTTTTACATCTAATTCCTATGAATTCCTTTCAATCATAATCCAATTTTTCGTTCATCCAATATTTCACAATTTTCATCATGCATCATTCAAATCAGGGACAAATCAATAGTCTATCACTACCCATTACATGTTATCCCATAATACCCATTAATCGATGATAAACCCCCCTTACCTGAGTTAATCCGGCGAATCTTTAAGCTTCAAGCTCTTCCTCTCTTCAACCCTGGTTCTCTGGCTCTCTTTGCCCTTTTCCACTTTTCTGTCCCTTTTTCCTTTTCACGTGAAAAAAATAAACCTTTTTACTAAATGGGACCTTTTCTAAATTCCAACTTTTATTCCAATAAAATAATAACCCAATAATAATAATTCCAATAATAATATTCCAATTATTTAATTAAATTAATAAATATATTATTAACTTAAATTAAATAATTATCTTATTTTATCGGGGTGTTACAACTCTCCCCCACTAAAAGAGTTTTCGTCCTCGAAAACATACCTCAAGCGAATAACTCTGGATAAGACTCCTTCATCTGACTCTCAAGTTCCCAAGTCACATTGCCACCTGCTGGTCCTCTCCAAGCTACCTTCACCAAAGCAATCTCTTTACCCCGCAACTGCTTCAACTCTCGATCCTCAATCCTCATAGGTGATGTTTCAACAGTCAGGTTATCTCTCACCTGGACATCATCTACTTGGACCACATGCGACGGATCATGAATGTACCTCCTCAACTGAGACACATGAAAAACCTCATGCAAATTCGCAAGTGACGGCGGTAAAGCGATACGATAGGCTACCTCCCCTATCCTCTCTAAAATCTGATAAGGACCAATAAATCGAGGTGTCAACTTCTTCGACTTCAAGGCTCGACCAACCCCAGTTATCGGAGTAACACGAAGAAACACATGATCTCCCTCTTGAAACTCAAGTGACTTCCTCCTCTTGTCGTGATAACTCTTCTGACGACTCTGAGCAATCCTCATCTTCTCCTGAATCATCTTAATCTTTTCCGTAGTTTGTTGAACAATCTCCGGTCCAACCACAGCACTCTCACCGGACTCATACCAACATAAAGGTGTCCGACATCTCCTACCATACAAAGCTTCAAACGGTGCCATACCAATGCTCGAATGAAAACTATTGTTGTAGGTAAACTCAATCAAAGGTAAATAACAATCCCAAGCACCTCCCTTTTCCAAAACACAAGCCCTCAAAAGATCCTCTAGTGACTGAATCGTCCTCTCAGTCTGACCATCAGTTTGCGGATGATATGCAGAACTCAATCTCAGCTTAGTTCCCAAAGCCTTCTGCAAACCTTCCCAGAACATCGATGTAAATCTAGGATCTCTATCCGAAACAATACTCGACGGAATACCATGCAAACTTACAATCTTCTCAATATACAACTCAGCTAATCTCTCTAACGGATAATCCATTCTGATCGGAATGAAATGAGCCGATTTTGTCAATCTGTCAACAATCACCCAAATAGCTTCAAAATTCTTACTTGTCCTCGGTAAACCAGAAACAAAATCCATACTGATACTATCCCACTTCCACTCTGGAATAGCCAACGGTTGCATTAGCCCAGACGGCTTCTGATGCTCAATCTTTGACTTCTGACAAGTCAAACAAGAATAAACAAAACTCGCAACTTCTCTTTTCATTCCCGGCCACCAAAATAACTTTTTCAAATCATGATACATCTTCTTAGCTCCAGGATGAATACTCAGGCCACTACGATGCCCTTCCTCAAGAATACTCTTCTTAATCTCGGTAACATCCGGAATACACACCCGATTACCAAATTTCAAAACACCATTCTCATCAACTCTGAATTCACCACCTTGATCTTGATTCACTAAAGTCAACTTATCCACCAAAAGCACATTGGATTTCTGACCCTCTCTAATCTCATCCAGAATACTACTCGTTAACTTCAACATTCCCAATTTAACACTATTGTGAGTACTCTCACACACCAAACTCAAGTCTCTAAACTGCTCAATTAAATCCAATTCCTTAACCATTAACCTAGACATATGCAATGATTTCCGACTCAATGCATCAGCCACTACGTTTGCTTTACCCGGATGGTAATTCAAACCAAAGTCATAATCCTTCAGAAACTCTAACCATCTCCTCTGTCTCATATTCAGCTCTTTCTGATCAAACAAATACTTTAAACTTTTATGATCACTGAAAACCTCAAATCTTGACCCGTACAAGTAATGCCTCCATAACTTCAGAACAAATACCACTGCTGCCAACTCTAAATCGTGTGTCGGATAGTTCCTCTCATGAACCTTCAGTTGTCTCGAAGCATAAGCTACAACCTGCTTATTCTGCATCAAAACACCACCCAAACCCAACAATGAAGCATCACAGTAAACCTCAAATAGTTCTGACGGACTCGGTAATATCAGAATAGGAGCAGTAGTTAACCTTCTCTTTAACTCTTGGAAACCTTCTTCACATCTTGAGTCCCAAACAAACGCTTGCCCCTTCCTAGTCAACATCGTCAACGGTAACGCCAACCTAGAAAATCCCTCAATGAACTTCCTATAATAACCTGCAAGTCCAAGAAAACTCCTTATCTAAGAAACTGACTTCGGAGCTTCCCACTTAGATACCGCTTCTATCTTAGAAGGATCAACAGCAACACCACCTCTGGAAATCACATGACCAAGAAAACTAACCTCTTCTAACCAAAATTCACATTTGGACAATTTAGCAAATAACTTCTTTTCTCGTAGAACTCTTAAAACCACTCTCAAATGCTCAGCATGCTCTTCTTCAGATTTCGAATACACCAAAATATCGTCAATAAACACCACAACAAACTGGTCTAGATACGGATGGAAAATCCTATTCATATACTCCATAAATACTCCAGGCGCATTAGTCACACCAAAAGGCATTACAGAATACTCATAATGTCCATACCTCGTTCTGAAAGCAGTCTTCTGAATATCCTCAGTTTTCACACGTATCTGATGATAACCCGATCTCAAATCTATTTTGCTGAACACACTCACACCAACCAATTGATCCATCAAATCATCAATCCTCGACAAAGGATACCGATTCTTGATCGTCACTTTATTCAGTTGCCTGTAGTCCACACACAACCTCATAGTACCTTCTTTCTTCTTAACCAATAACACTGGTGCACCCCACGGTGACACACTCGGACGAATAAATTTCTTATCCAACAGATCTTCCAACTGACTCTTCAATTCAGTTAACTCAACAACAGACATACGGTAAGGAGCCATCGATATCGGCCTAGTACCCGGTACCAAATCAATCGAGAACTCAACTTCACGCTCTGGCGGTAATTCATTCACTTCTTCCGGAAACACATCAGGAAAATCACACACCACGGCTAGATCACAAATCACCAGTTTATCTTTAGCCTCCAAAGTCGCTAACAGCATAAACAACTCTGCCCCATCTGCTACTGCCTCATTCACCTGCCTCGCTGATAGAAACAAACTCTTTCCTTCCTCAATCTCAGGAAAAATCACAGTCTTATCAAAACAATTGATATAGACTCGGTTAAACACCAACCAGTTCATACCCAGGATAACATCAATCTGCACTAGTGGAAGACACACTAGGTCCATCCCAAAGTCTCTACCAAAAATACTCAAAGGACAATTCAAACAAACTGAAGTAGTAGTCACTGAACCCTTCGCAGGAGTATCAATCACCATACTACCACGCATCTCAGATATCTCTAACTTAAGTTTCACAGCACAATCCAAAGATATAAAGGAATGAGTCGCACCTGTGTCAATAATAGCTACAAGAGGAAAGCCATTAATATAACACGTACCTCGGATCAAACGATCATCTGCAAAAGTCTCAGAACCCGGTAAAGCAAAGACCTTGCCTCCCGACTGGTTCTCTCTCTTCGGCTTAGGACACTGTGGACTGATATGACCCACCTCTCCACAGTTGAAACAAGTCACAGTCTTCAACCGGCAATCTGCAGCCAAGTGACCACCTTTTCCACACTTGAAACACTTCTTCTCATTACTGGTACACTCATGGATACGATGTCCAGCCTGACCACATCTGAAACACTTAGCAGGGGCACTAGAGTCTCCCCCACTAGGTCTCTTCATCCCACTTTGTCGCTGGAAACCCTTGCCAGCTGCATACGGTTTCCCACGATCATTCTGATTCTTGCCTTTCCTATCAACCCTCTGCTGATAGCTTTCCGCTCTGGCCTTGGTATCCTGTTCAAAAATCCTGCAACAGTCAACCAAATCAGAAAACACTCTAATCCGCTGATATCCAATAGCCTGCTTTATCTCGGGACGTAACCCGTTCTCAAACTTCACACATTTTGAAAATTCCCCAGTAGCCTCATCATAGGGAGTGTAATACTTCGACAGCTCTGTGAACTTAGCAGCATACTCAGTAACAGACCGATTGCCCTGCTTCAATTCCAAGAACTCTATCTCTTTATTTCCTCTGACATCCTCTGGAAAGTACTTCCTCAGGAATCTCTCTCTGAACACAGCCCAAGTGATCTCAGCATTCCCAGCAGATTCCAACTCAGTGCGGGTAGCAACCCACCAATCATCTGCTTCTTCTGACAGCATATGCGTACCGAACCTGACCTTCTGGTTATCGGCACACTCAGTCACTCGGAAGATCCTCTCAATCTCTTTCAACCACTTCTGAGCGCCATCTGGATCGTATGCTCCCTTGAACATTGGAGGATTGTTCTTCTGGAACTCACTCAGTTGACGAGCAGCTCCCATTCCCACAACATTCGGATTCCCTCCAAGTACTCCAGCTAGCATACCTAGAGCCTCAGCAATCGCAGCATCATCTCTACCTCTTCCAGCCATCTCTATTCTGAAACCCAACAAGCTAAAACAATAAGTACTGATAGGGTTACACAACACCTATCCCGTACAGGGGAACAGAATAATTACGACTCGACTCGACCGACTATGCTCTGATACCACTAATGTAACACCCTTCTAAAATACCCCAAATATTTAATTAAAATAGCAATATATCAATCAGAGTAATTATGCAATTAAGGGTGTCACACAATCATTTCACACCAATCACCAAATAACTGTCATGCTCTTTTATTAATTCGAAACATAAAGCATTTGCACAATACGCAGCGGATAGAAATCAAATCAATCATGCAAACCGTGTAACACATTACAGGTAAGATCATTCAACAATCAATAAGGAAAATAAGGTAAAACATCCCGTCCCGATGTTACATCTACCAGAGCATGACCCACTAAGGAACAACACTAGACCCCAAGGACTAGCTTCTACTCAATCACTGCCCGTTACCTGAAAAATAGTTGTAAGGGTGAGTTCCTCAATCGATATAATAAGCATTATAAAATATCATGTAATGCTAAGTAATTTAACACATATCATCACCCTAATCAGATTACACATATTCAGCAACGGCAATATCAACTCATAATCATCATCATCATCATACTCAAACTCAACACAACCATAAAACACACGTATAATATTGGAATACATCCATTCATATTATACGCCATACATACATATATTATGCAATGAGACTCCATGCATGCGGTGCCGACTATTCGTGAACATATAGTTCAACCTCACCGATCAAATCCAGATACGGCTACCAAGCTCACTAGTCCCACTCATTTGAGACCTAGTGACTCACTCGCTAATTCCTCACCATGGGAATTAGCTACCACCCCAAGGGCTATGATATGCACGCTAATCACCTAGCATGCAAACATCAACAACAATCCACAATACTAACTCACTAATTCCTCACCATGGGAATTAGCTACCACCATAAAGGCCACAATATGCAAGCTAAATCACTTAGTCATGCAAACATCAACAATCATCCACAATGGACATATGCTCATACTCTAAGCCATAAACAGTCCATTCATAATTTCATACATGATAGATACATTCACAACATTATGCATATCATCATACATCATCAACATATTCACCACATAATCATATCATGTCATACCACATAATCAATCACAGCATTAGCACACTCTACTAATACCTATACTACTCAAAACAACGGGAAATGATCCCTACTCTATCATACATCAGCTAAATTACATTACTCAGCTGCACAACCAAAAACTGCACAACAACATCACAGAAAAATCACAATCCTGCCCATACGCGTACTGCCTAGTCCCATACGCGTATGGCCCATTTCTCAGCCAATCCCATACGCGTACCACCTATCTCATACGCGTATGCTACGCGTACCACTTCCCCATACGCGTACCAACATAGGCCAAAATCACGTTCAAAACATCATCTTCCTCATCCATACGCGTATTGCCTAGTGCCATACGCGTACCAAACCATCTCATACGCGTATTGCCTAGTGCCATACGCGTATGACCAGAAACCAGATTTCCAGATCTGCTATGGTTTTCTCTGCTACGAGATCTCCCAATTCCAACCTCCTACAATCCAATTTTACACAGTAATCGTTCATATCATCTAACACGAATCATACCCTATTCAATTTCACCAATTCTAACATTTTTACATCTAATTCCTACGAATTCCTTTCAATCATAATCCAATTTTTCGTTCATCCAATATTTCACAATTTTCATCATGCATCATTCAAATCAGGGACAAATCAATAGTCTATCACTACCCATTACATGTTATCCCATAATACCCATTAATCGACGATAAACCCCCCTTACCTGAGTTAATCCGGCGAATCTTTAAGCTTCAAGCTCTTCCTCTCTTCAACCCTTGTTCTCTGGCTCTCTTTGCCCTTTTCCACTTTTCTGTCCCTTTTTCCTTTTCACGTGAAAAAAATAAACCTTTTTACTAAATGGGACCTTTTCTAAATTCCAACTTTTATTCCAATAAAATAATAACCCAATAATAATAATTCCAATAATAATATTCCAATTATTTAATTAAATTAATAAATATATTATTAACTTAAATTAAATAATTATCTTATTTTATCGGGGTGTTACAAATGCCATTAGTCTGATACAAGCCTTAAGAGACTCCTTTGGTTTATCTGTTATGCACAAATTCTTTTTGTTTGAATTGCTATTTTGACCTTATTAATATTATCTGATGGTTTCTCTTTGAGTATGTTCCAAGGGATATTTCATCTGATACATCTAAAGGACATTGGAGACTGTTTTCTTTGGAGTGTCTGCTTGGATGTTTGGTTATCTTTATTTGATACCATTGGTCTTCTTATTAATTGCTTAGATGATTATGCTTTGTTACTTGCTTGACAATCCAAAGGAAATGGGTTTCTATCTGACACTATTGTCTTGTGGATGTTTCCTATTGGTTAGATCTTTTCAACTATAAACTTTTAAATCTTGTCTAGGATAGCCCCTTTATCTCCTCCTCCTTCTTAAATTTCAAAGTCTCTCCCTCATTTTCAAAAACTTCTTTAATTGTTGATTTTAACTTAGACTTGTTTTAATGAGTAGAAACCTTGACCTCATGCCATTAATTTTCAAAATATTTTCTTAGTCAAACTTGTAAATGAATTTAATCATATTGACCTTATTTTCAGAAGACAAAAAAAGAACTAACAACCTCATCTAATCCTTTTGGCCACTTTGTGCCTTTTTCTTTTAAACTTTTCAAAAGGAAGCATTTAGATTTGAGTTATCTTTGGTTGAGATATAATTCTCCCATTCCATGATATATTGATTGTAAGTCTTTCCATTTATTAGGCATTAGTGTCATACTTGTTGATGGAATCTAAGTTGGAGCCCTCCCTCTTATATGTTGCAAAGCTCTCATTATCAGTGGATGTTTGGTTGAGTATTCTCCATTTGATAACAAAAGATCTTTAAGCTTTTGTTAAAATCAATCCACCTACCTTTAAATTTTTTACCATGAACTACGAGGTTTTGATTCATCATTTTTATGTTGGTAGGTAGGCATAAGACCGAAGGTCTTGTCAAACACAAAAGTTGTAAATAATGAATTCTTTTCTCATCCCCTCATTCTATGTTTTTAGCAAACATCTTTTTCAACTAAAACACTTGCACACAAAAAGGACTTCCTAGGAGTACCTAGGACACTTTGGGTGATAATACCTTCCCTCTGTGTAACGAACCCCCTTACCTATAATCTCTGACATTTTATTAGTTTTGATTTAAAAACTTCTTATCTTTGGGTTTTGTTCGTACTTTTCCCTTTTTCTTTGGAAACAATAAAAGCACGGTGGCGACTCTTGTTTTATTGACGTTGAGGTAACAAATAGCTTAGTGGTCACGAATTTACCGCTACATCGCTCATTTTATCATTTTTACTTGAAAGTTTAATCTTACCATTTTTACTCTTCAATGCGTATAAACGGTATTTTGTCATCTATTATTTTTTATTTTATCATTTTTATCTTTGTTAAAAAAAATTAAAATAGTAATGAAAAAGAAAACACATTGAAATATTTTTTAAAAGAAATAAATTAAAAATTGAAACCAATTAAAATTTTAAACCCGGTTTTCATTATTTTTATATAAAGAAAACAAAGAAATTTATTAACTAAATAATATTAGGAAACCTAAACTCTTCCCTTTTATACTTTTACCTTAAAATATTTATAAAAATAAAATAAACTATTTGTTATTATATAAAAAAACTAACTTCTATTTAAAAAATAACAACAAAATAAAAATGAAAACAAATGGCCATTTTAAACAAAACATAATCTAAACTAAGAAATTAAATTAATACAAAACAACACAATATACTATTTTTACTAACACCTTAACTAAATATATATTTACCAAGAAATTAAATATTTTTATTTAAAATTAAAAAAAAAGTGAAAAATAATAAAAGGGCATGCATGTTTGATTCAATAACACAAGGGGTATGGCCCACCAGAATAAGAGGGAGAGACCCAAGTCTGATGGGGGCGGATCCTGAGGGTGTGGGTCGGTTCACCAATGACCCAGTTCAGCTCTTAAAACACAAGCCAACAAGGAGTGATAACCTACCGTCCATGTTTCTTGACGAAAG
The DNA here is from genome assembly GCF_024323335.1 of Lathyrus oleraceus. NCBI lineage: Eukaryota > Viridiplantae > Streptophyta > Magnoliopsida > Fabales > Fabaceae > Lathyrus > Lathyrus oleraceus. The sequence continues at coordinate 355,817,495 of NC_066585.1, read as the reverse complement.
CTAAGAAAATAAATGCCATCATAATGGCCGAGGGTATAGGAAAGGGAAGGACACATTGGGCAGTGGAAAAAAATTAGTACATGCATCCAAAATAATTATGACAAGTATTTAAAAACCATTAAAAAAAATAAAAGAATAAATGAGAATAACTAAGATCAGTGTAATTTCAAAACATTCCACTTCTCTCCTCATGTCGCCTCCCTCAATGCTTCCCTCATCCTCCTTCTCAAACGAAAAAAAAAACAAGATAGAACCTAGAAACCAAAAAATTCTACACGAGCCATACCCATAAAAAATCTTGTTAGCAATTCCAAAACCCCAAACTCGAAGACCGAAGATCCAACCATCAAAATTACAGGTCTGAAAACGAAGAAAAACAACACAAAAATAGAGATCCTTTCAATCATGCGCCAGTTCTTTCACAAGGTAAAGGTAAATCAAAGTGAGCAAATAACCACACACCAAGAAATAAAAGGGGTTGAAAGTGTACCTAAGTAGAGACCGGAGTTTTCGACTCGATGGTGTGATTTTCGACTACCGCGACTACTTTGCGGGTAGTTTCCTCTCGAGAGATGTTAGATGCAAACTGCTTGTGTTTAAATCAGTTTTGTCATCTTTGTTGTATACTCCATGTTTCTGCTTTTAAAATGGATTGTTTTTTTTAGTGAAAAATGCGGTTCTGGTTTTCTATAGATTAGCACTTGGAATTTTTTCGATATTTGTTCTAGGGGATGCTAAGGTTTGCAGTGAAAAGGAAAAATATAGTTCTGGTTTTTCCCAATGTATTAATGTGTTAGGTTCTCTTTTGAATTATGATATATGGTCTTTTTCTTATGGTTATTCTTCTATTTTTTTAATCTCCCCCCTTGCTGCTAGAATTTCCCCTTTTTATATTCATCCAAGTTATGCCATTAGGGTTTGTTTTATGATAAAAGGGTAACATAGTTAGCCTAACTTTTTTGAGATTAAAAGTTGTTTCATCATACTTATGTAAATCATGTTATGTTGATGTTTTCAGAAACCTGCATCTTGCTTTCTTATTTAGACTTTTTGGATTTGTGTTATCTTTCTCAAAATTGTGCTAACTAGATGCAGCATTGTGTATGTGACAAAAATGTCAGAGATCAGAAGTGGGAAAGGAGAAATGGAAAAGGAGAGATGCCCCACATATGAAGCCAAACAGAAACAAACTAAAAGCAAGCCTTATGAACCATCTACACATGGAAATTCTTACTTTTGTAAAATATATACAAAAATGTAATTAACCTAAACTTTAGTATAAAACATAGTATTTATTTCTTTTAAATTGTGACCATGTATTTCGACTTAGCTCAAATTGGTAGAAAAAAAACAATATTATCATGATTATTATTTTTTAATTCTTTACTCAATTCAAATTTAAAAATAAGTTATTATTATTATTATTATTTCCAATCAACATAAAAGCTTTCTTGTTAGAACTTAATAAACAAAAACAAAACCAAGACAAAATCAATTAGGACTTTAACTTATTTTGAAATGGAACGCAATGACATAACCCTAACTAATCAAAGCTAAACCTTACATAATAATCACAAAACAAAATCTCTAATCATTCATGTGTTTACTGTGGAAATTGGTAAACAACCGCTGGTCCTCCCTAGGCTTTAAAACAAAGGGTTACTTGCAGAATCGACTAGTTGATCCTAGGACATGTGCTAGTGCAAGTGAGACTTGTCCGAACTTCGACGGAATGACTTTGTGAGGAACGACTCCTAACAAAGTGTCGAACAAGCGTAGAGTTTTTCCACACGAACGGTTTTAGACGATGTTAGCGCCTGTAGGTGACTCGTGACCGATAACGCTACAACATTCAAAAGAGGTATACGACGAACACGCTTTTGGTGAACTCTATTATCGTAATAGAATCAGTGTCGACAGCGTACACGACAATGTAAAATGATAATTCAAAAGTAAAAGAAATTAAGATAAAATGTTCAACGGGAACAATTGAAAAGTAGGGAAGTTGCATTGAAATAAATGTGGTGATTCACGTGCATAGCACTCTCAGAAAAAACTCTTGCTTCCACGCGCTGGGAATGAGAAGTTTTCTTACACGTGATTTCGTAGTACATAGTGAACACCCCGAACCCCTTGTGGGATACTCCTATTTATACTAAACTAGAGGAAACTACTCATAAGCTAACTCCTAGAAACTAGCAGATGTTATGACACACGATCTGCATAACCGCCGCACCCATGTCTTGCTAACTGCTCCACATTATGGCGCTCTTATTCCTTTTGGAACTGCTATTTTATTTTGAATTTCAAATTTCTCCCGCCTAGACGTTAGGGCGAAGCTGTCTTCTGCACATTTGACTATAATTCTTTAAGTCCCAAACCTCGCGTTGGTCGACATAATGGCCTGTCGACGAAGCCAACTTTCCCTGTCGGCTTCGTCCTTTGGTTTGTTTTTTCTTTCTTGCTTGCTTCCAACATCTCTTTACCTTTTGGTAGGGTATGATCCCCACATTCACAGGACTCTTTCATTACTTGTGCTTTCAACCTTCCTTTGTAATATTTCGTGGTAACAAAATGCCCCCCAGAGATGCCATTTTCGACTATCGATGTTGATGAGATGATGGCATCTCTGAAACTGTCGAATTACCCCTTACTGTTCCCGCTTCTACTTAGTGGGACCTCTGTTTACCCCACGTGGGTGATGTCAGACAATCACGGCGAACGTTTCTTCTTCCCCTCGAGACGCACAAAATCAAGTCTACGTCATTTCACGTCTCCAAAACTGAACGTGTTTGTCTTTTTGCTTGCCCTCTCTCCTCCACGTGTTTGTAGGCGTGGGAACGTGAGTATACGTGTCGGCCCTGGAAGTTCAACCACTCCCACTTCTCTGTTCAGGGTTTAAGCTCTATAAAACCCTCATTCCTTCTTCTTATTCTCTTTTTTTCTTTCTTGATTCAGCATTCACTTGTTTTTCTGCTTTTGTGAAAACTCTTCCACTCCATAACGAAGAAACCTTCTGTTCTTTCCATGTCCAACTCTAACAAACCTTCTGCTGCTGAACTCACGCGCCCCATCAACATTGATGGCAGGGAGTATGTCCCTGATCCTCCATTGGTAGAAGAAAAGGAGAAGATCTGGCGTTCTTAGGTATTGATTCCTCTCTCTCTGGCTAATGAACCCTTAGCGTTCCTAGGTCCTCTCCCAAAAAACCGACACCCAGAGGTTACCAAAAACGACTCTTCCCTTTTTCCCGCCAGTCACATTTCTGAACCTGTGATTTCTGCTCAACAACCCTTCTCCCTTCGATACGTCGATAGGAACTTCAGGACCGCTCCTCCTAGGAATTGTCCTAAGTTTTGTGCTTGGATGGACCGGTTGGAAACGGAGAAAATTGACCACAGGAAGAGGACAGGCATCTATACCCTTTTACAGATTGCTCCCTGTGGCCCTCCCCAACTCTTTCCTTACTAGGTGTGGCATGATCACGCCGACACTTCTGGACATTGCTGCCATCACTGGCTTGAGACCGACTGGCGAAGTCTTCGACTGCGAAGCTGTAGCGCCAGTTTCCTTGAGGTTCTACGTTGGCGACTCTCGCAAACCAACATACAACAACTTTATTGATCATCACGCCACTTCTGCAGGCCCTGTGACCGACGAGGAACACGTGGCTTTCTTGACCCTTTGGTTATCCCGCTTTGTTTTCTGCTCAAGGTCCATGCAGGTAGCCAAGCATTTTTCTCTCCTGGCAACTCATTTGCACCAAGAATGTGACGTTGCTTTGGGCCAACTGATATTAGCCTCTCCCTATGAGTCTCTATCTGAGGTTGTCTGCCAGATTAGACTCTTCGACCCTGAGAACTCCAGAAAGAAGAACGTATTGGTCCATGGCCCTTTCTGGTTTCTGTAATTATGGCTCAATGCCACTTTCTCCAAAGATGTAGCCCCCTATGGGATGAGGAGGGTTGTGTGTCCCCCAGAGGAACGACATGTTATCTGGAAACGGTTGATCCCCTTGACACCCATCGACAAGAACTTTCCAGACCTTCGAGTGTTTCGACTCATCTTCAACATCCTGTTGACTCGTGTCAATTTCCTACCCTCTATGGCCCCTTTTAGCCATCGAACTGAGGGTCCTGAGTGGATCACTAGACCTTTCCCTCCGGCTGACGGGGACCATAGGAATGAGTCCTTCCTCATTTGGAGGCGTTTTTTGGTGCCTCGCTTCTTGTCGGCGGAGACTTCCAGCAGCAATCCTGGCCTAGTGGCTTACCAGCCTAACCTTGTGGCCAGGCAATTTGGCATTTGCCAATTCATCCCCAAATCTCTATTTTCCTCTCAAGAGTTGCTTGCCAACATCCTCTGCGGCCAACCTTGGAGAGAGGTCGAAGAGGAACTTGAAAACATTTGGAAAAACCGACCGCGTCTTCCTTCTCTCCTGTTGATTCTAAGAGTTGGCAACAATTTTGGTAAAACAAAGGGTGTTCACAAGATGTTATGTGTGATGTCTTAACATGAGATATCCTATGTACCTGCTGGAGTTAAAGAAAATATGCAAGCAGGATTGTTTCAGAATGCCACATACAAAGACAAGGCTTCTGATATGGATGTACCTGCTATAAAAGGAAACTGGATTATGCAAGATTTTTCCAGATGTCAGACCCGATGTCATGACATCCTGTACACAGAACATTCAGTATGAATGTCTAGTGTTTGGTGATTGCACGATTGGTGGCAATCATTGGTTGATTGAAGATATGGCTAGCTGGCGCAATCTATCAGGGATATCAACCAGATTTGTTTATTTTCAAAGGAGATCTTTAGAGCTGATATGAAAAGATTTAATTGGAAAATATATTTAGGGTTTTTAAGCTTTCCAATGTTTCTATAAAAAGGGACTCAAAAAACCTATTTGAACACACAACCAATACTGAGCGAAATTTAGAGAGAGAGTTAGGGTTTGTGTCTGTAGGTCATTCAAGTCATCCATAGGTGATTGAATTGGACTGATTTGTCTTCTTGATCAAAGCTTTGAAGCAAGATCAAGAGTGTGTCTTCTTGATTGAAATTGTGAAGTAAAATCAAGAATATTGTAATTGAAAAGTATTTTCTTTTCACAAGGGATTGTTGTTTAAAATCACGGGTGTGTGATTGTAAGGGAAGTGAGTGGGTTCTCATATCTAAGAGTGCTTAGGTAGAAATTGCACGGGTAGAGATTAGGTGAGAAAGACTGTAACTTGGTGAAGTGTACGGATAGTCTTTGAACTAATTCTATTTTAGTGGATTTCCTTCCTGGCTTGGTAGCCCCCAAACGTAGGTGAGTTGCACCGAACTGGGTTAACAATTGCTTTTGTTGATTGCTTTACAATTCTTTTTATTATCCATTATGTATTAATAGATATTAGTGTCGTGACATTACCTTCGACATCTTATATCTGATACCAGAATTTCAATTGGTATCAGAGCAGGCATCCTGCTCTGGCTCTGGGTGAGATCTAGGGAGAATACTTTCTGATACAATGGAGAGGGATGGAGGATCTGTTCATAGGCCACCAATTTTGGATGGTTCTAACTATGACTATTGGAAACCAAGAATGGTTGATTTTTTAAAATCCCTTGATAACAAGGCGTGGAAAGTTGTCTTGACAGGCTGGGTGCATCCTGTTATTACTAAAGATGGAGAAGCCACCACTGAGAAAAAGCCTGAGGAACAATGGTCCAAGGAGGAGGATGACCTAGCCCTTGGGAATTCTAAAGCTTTGAATGCCATCTTCAATGGAGTGGATAAGAACATCTTCAGATTGGTAAACAATTGTGAAATACCTAAAGATGCTTGGGACATTCTCAAGACCACTCATGAAGGCACATCCAGGGTGAAGATGTCTAGACTACAGCTACTCACCTCCAAGTTTGAAAACTTAAGGATGAAAGAAGAAGAGAATATTCATGAATTTCACATGAGTATCCTTGAAATTGCTAATGCCTTAGGAGCCCTGGGAGAAAAGATGACAAATGAAAAACTGGTAAGACAAATTCTCAGGTCACTCCCCAAGAGATTTGCTATGAAGGTAACTGCCATAAAAGAGTCTCAAGACATCTCCAACATGAGGGTAGATGCGTTAATTGGCTCCCTCCAAACCATTGAGATGGGATTGATTGAGGGAACTGAAAAGAAAACCAAGAGCATTGCCTTTGTTTCCAACACAGAAGAGGAAAACAGTCAAGATATGGATAAAGAATGGGCCAATGAAGTTGCAATGCTGGGGAGACAGTTTAACAGACTGTTAAAGAAAATGGATGTCAGATCCAAGGCAAATGTCAAGAACATCTTGTCTGACATCAGTAAATCCAATAATGCTGGAAGAAAATCAAGAGCAGATGAGAAGCCCAAAGAAGGAAAAGAGGTTCAGTGTTATGAATGTGATGGGTATGGACACATCAGGTCTGAATGTGGGACCTACCTTAAGAAACAAAAGATGAGCCTTGCTGCCACATGGTCTGATGAGAGTGACACTGAAGAGGCTGCAAATCTTGTGACTGCTTTGACAGGAAGATGTGAATCTGATGAAGAGTCAAGTGATGGTGAAGTAACCTTTGAGGAATTAGCCTCTACCTACAGAGAACTGTGTCAGAAAAGTGTTGAACTGAACAAACATTCTTTAAATCAAGAAAAGGACATAACTCAACTTGAGAATGAGAAGGTAGAAGTCTTGGAAACCATCTCCAAATTGAAAACAGAAGTTGTGGCTCTAAAGGTCAAGCTAGAAGAAGATCAACAAGTTGAGAGCCATAAGATAGTCCAACTGGAGAAAGAAAAAGCAGAACATGTGGAAACTATCCTTAAGCTAAAGACTGAAGTTGTGCTCTTAAACTCAAAACTAGAAGAAACAACCAAGTATTTAAGGATGCTGAACAATGGATCTGACTCCTTAGACAAGATTCTTCAAACTGGACAAGTCACATGAGTAAAATCTGGATTAGGGTACCATAAAACCAAGGCTGAAAGTAGCTACACTGGCTGCAAACCTCAAGCTAAACCTAAATGCAGCAATAGTAAGAGGAGTTCCAAGATGTCACATCATATGTCACACCATCAGAAGAAAGAACAGCAAAAATACAAACACCAAAGATGGAGATGTCATTACTGTGGTAAATTTGGACACTCAAGGGCCTTCTGCTATAAGTTGTATGGTTACCCTACCCACCTTCATCAGCAACAGCAGAAGAGAAGACAGCAGTATGGCAGACACCAAAGATGGAGATGCCATTACTGTGGGAAAGCTGGGGCGACGAAAACTAAGGCTCTTATGGACAAAATCCGCGTGCACGCCTTGAACTCTGACCTTCCTTTCGTGCTCATGCATGAACCTGTTGTCGGTCCAGAGATCTTGAGCGCACTTGCCCAACTAAAGGATCTCCAACTCTCTGATTATGCCAGACGTGCAATAGCGGCTCTAGAACAAATCTTGGTGCCTATGTTGCGCCATATTGACAGTGTTCGGGACACTGAGTGCCAAATTGCTGATATTGAGGCCTCTGTGAAGGAGAAATGGGAGTTGGTGACGCATGTCGACGCAGAAGTTACCAATATGTTGAGGGCTATAGAGGAGCGGCAAAAGGAATTGACTTCCAAACAAGCAAGGGCCACTGAGCTACGTCAATAAATCGGTGCCCTTCGACGTCAAATTGCCACCTTGGAAAATGAGTTGGACTCAATTGTTAAGAAGGAGTCCCGTTTTGTCTACGAAGTGCTACAACCTTCTCAGGCCACTGTGGAACAAACTACCCGTGATGCCTTGGCGGTCGGTGAAGAACTTATGGCCGTCAAAGGTAAGCTTGAGGAGCTTAAAGCCTATGTCGACACCCTGGAGCCTGCGTCTTTGCACTACAATTTCGAACTCAAATCCTTCCAATCCAAGTTCGGCCAGATTTGACCGATTTTACTGATTGTACTAAGATTTTTTGTAATGTTTAAACAATGGCTTCTTGCCACATTAATGTTATCTTTCTTGCCTTTAGCACTGTCTACTTATTTTCTGTGCCTTTGCAGCTGGTATCTAACATAATTATCTCCAACTTTAGTCTGCCAAAATTTATTTTAGTCTGCCAAAATTTTGACCTCTTGAAGGAGAGGCCTGTATTTTTTCAAGTACTTTCCATTTACTCTTAAAATCCGCCTGCCTAGTGCCAACTCTTCGACCTCATAGGCGTTATTAGAAAAGGCTTGCAAAACCTTAAACGGTCCCTCCCAGTTTAGGGACCACTTACCCAAAACTCTATCATTTCTGTCCATAGGCAGGATTACCCTCCAAACCAGATCGCCGACAGCAAATACTTTCCCTTTCACCCTTTTATTGTAGGCTCGGGCGACTTTCTCTTTATGTATTTGTAGAGAGTCTAATGCTAGCATTATTTCTTCATCTACGTCGACTAATTCGTCTGTCATCACACTCCAGTAATCTTCAGAAGGTATTTCATATTGCCTTTGGATTATGACTGCTTGGACCTGAATTTCTACTGGCAATACTGCGTCATGCCCATACGCCAGTCGAAATGGGGTTGTTCCAGTTGCTTCTTTTGGTGACGTTCGACATGCCCACAAAGCTTGGTCTAACGTCTTATCCCAATTCCTTGGCTTCTTTGCTATGTGTTTCTTTATTAGGTTGATGATCACCTTATTAGCCGCTTCTACTTGGCCATTCGCCTGTGCATAATAGGGGGTAGATGTTAGTAAATTAATGCCCATTTCCTTTGCAAATTCTTGCACTTTTCGACCAGTGAAAACTGACCCCTGGTCGGTTGTGATAGTTTCTGGGATGCCAAATCTGCAAATGATGTAACTCTAGACAAAGTCTATCACAGCTTCTTGGTCCATATTTGTTAATGCTACGGCTTCGACCCATTTTGTGAAATAGTCGATACCGACTAACACATACCTTTGTTGTTTTGACGAGGTTGGCTTTATTTCTCCTATAACATCCAAAGCCCATCTTCGAAATGGCCAGGGTTTCACAATTGTGTGTATGCCCCCATGCAATTGGCATTCTTGACAACCTTTAGCAAATTCAATGCAATCTTTCAGCATTGAAGGCCAATAAACTTCTGAACGCATCAAGAGCCACTTCATCTTCAAACCTGCTTGATGTGCCCCACACGCCCCGCTATGTATGCTCGACACAACCACGTATGCCTCACTTTCCCCCAGGCATTTTAATAACACTCCTTCAACTGTCTTTTTGAATAATTCATCATTTATCAAGACGTATCTAAGGGCCTTATACTTTATCTTTCGATCTGTCGACCCCACGGGCTTACGTAAGTACTCGACTAGCGGTTTACGCCAATCACTCCTTCTTTCATCGTCGACAGCCAGAATTTCAAAATGATTATTATCTACTACTCCCAACTTCACGATTGCCAAATCTGACGGTGACAATACTGTTGCTCGTATTTTCTCTCTTACTTGGATCTCTTCGTCCTGGTCTTTCGATGTTTTATACCCTGAAGCCTCATGTGCCAAATTGTTTGCTTTTTGGTTTTCTTGCCGTGGTATGTGTTGGAGATTGACTTGCTCAAACCTCTTTAGCAGTCTGATGGTAACCACGAAGTACATGATCAGATTTTCTTTAACACACCTATACTCTTTTGATACTTGTTTAATCACTAACTCCGAATCTCCCATAATTTCGACATTCCTTGCCCCCAATTCCAGCAGTAGTTCAAGTCCGGTGATCAGTGACTCATACTCTGCTTCATTATTGGTGCATGTCCCTTCGATGTTGTATTTGAACTCTGCTGAAATTCCATCTGGAGAAATTATGACTCCTCCTATCCCAGATCCAAGCTTATGTCTTGACCCATCGAAGTATAGCCTCCATGGTGCTAAATCTACGTGATTCTGCGCCATTTCGACCATTGAATGGTCGACCAGAAAGTCTGCTACCACCTGCCCTTTCATCGCTTTCAAGGGTACGTATGTCAGGGAATATTTTGTTAGCGCTAAAGCCCATTTTCCAATTCGACTATGCAAAATTGGTTTAGATAACATGTGTTTAATAATATCAAAGTGGGAAGATACGTACACATCAACAGGCTTGATATATTACTTTAATTTCGTATAAGAGAAATATAGGCATAGACATAGTTTTTCTATATCACTATACCTAGTTTCAGGATCATTAAGCATTCGACTAAGGTAATACACAGGTCTTTCGACACATTTTTCATCCTCTTGGACTAACATACTTCCTATAGTCGATTCTGAGGCAGCAATATACAGTCTCATTGGCCTATGCCTAACATGAGGGGCCAATACTGGAGGCCTAGTCAAATACTCTTTGATTTTGTCGAAAGCCTCTTGGTGTGCATCCTGCCATTTGAACTCTTTGTTCTTCAGTCGGAGTAGTGGGGAGAACGCTTTTGTCTTGCCACTTAGATTTGATATGAATCTTCTAAGAAAATTTATTTTTCCCAAAAAGGATTGCAACTCCTTTTTAGTCGATGGAGGCTTGACGTCCATAATGGATTCATTTTTAATCCACATTTCCTCATACTCAGGAAAGCTTTTCGGAGATGGTTGACGTGAGTATGTTGACCATTTGATTTTATCACAATGTCATCAATATAGACTTGCATGAAATCTTCAATGAAGTCATGGAACATTGAGTTCATTACCCTCTGGTATGTTGCTCCTGCATTTTTTAGACCGAATGGCATGACAACCCACTCATATGTCCCTAAGGCTCCTGGACATCGAAACGCCGCCTTCGGCACGTCTTCTTCTGCAATAAAAATTTGGTTATATCCATCATAACCATCTAACATGCTTAAATATTCAAAACCAGCGGCCGAATTGACCAGCATCTCAGCCACGGGCATGGCATATTCATCTTTTAGGGTGGCAACATTTAGATCTCTAAAATCAATACACACTCTTAAAGACCCATTTTTCTTTATGACTGGCACAATATTGACCAACCATTCGACATACCTTGCAGTTTAGATAAACTTGCTTTTCAGGAGTCTTTCTACTTCTGTTTTTATCTTTTCCATGATCTCTGGGGCGAAACGCCTGGGCGTTTGTTTCACTGGCTTACTTCCAGCTTTTATAGGCAGCTTTAACTCGACCAAGTCTCTACTTAAACCAGGCATTTCATTATAATCCCAAGCAAAACAATCTCTAAATTCTTTAAGTATGGATATTACCTCAGACTTTAGTTTGTTGTCGATGTTGGCGCTTATATATGTTGGCCTTTTCTCGCCATTCTCGCCAAGGTCGACTTCTTCCAAGGGGTCTTTTGGTCGGATTCTCTCTGGTGCCTTTGGGTCTTTTTCGAACCCTAAAGGTTCACTGTCGTAAATGCAATCCAGACGCTGCATGTCGAAGTCCCTTTTTCCCAAAGTTGGTTTGTCTGGGGGTTTTGGCCCAATAGCCATATGCCCTCCTTTATTCAACGCATAGGCCTTAACAACCATGTTTTCTTCAGCCTCTATGGACGACTTTATTTTGTTCTCGACAACGTATGCCAAAATATTTCTTAGAGCTTCTAACTCAGACATCATCACTAACGTCCCTCCAGCCTGTCGGCCGGATACCTATGTATGGTGGATGATCTAGGCGTTCCACATCCCAAATGAAGTCGTGAGTCTCATGTAGAGTTAGAGAGACGAGAGCTTCACTTAGATTGACATATACATCCTCAGCTGGGAAGCAAGGAGAGATGTTGGCCAGCTTTCTTTCAGACTCCTTCTTGCCGACATTATTCACATCGGCCATAAAATATCCTTGGTCAGCCTCGATATTTTCGGCCACCCCATCCTCTCTCCAAATCACCAGCCTTTGGTGTGCTGAAGATGGTACAACTCCGACGCCATGTAGCCACTCTCTGCCAAGTAGCAAGTTGTAACTTGGCCTAGTGTCTATCACCATGAATAGTGTCGGTCTGGTCACTGAACCTACTGTGACATTCACCATAATCACTCCCATGGTGCTTTTCGTCTTTCCTCCATAGTCTGACAAGACCACGTTATTAGACCTGATGTCAGTATCATACTTGCCAATCTTCCTCAGAATATGGTGTGGCATAATGTTGACCGTGGCCCCACAATCGACCAAAAATTTGTTGATGGTTACGCCTTCCACTTTTGCCCTGATCAGCAGTGGTTTCAAATGGTTTTTCATGTTCATTGTTGGTCTTTCGAACACTGCCTCTTGGCTTTCAGCAGCACCATCGTTCAGCACAAAATAGCATCTTGGTTGGTGCAAAGCCATTTCTTCAACGTCAGCATTGTCCACCGACCCTCTTTCAGTGACACACTTGTATTCTTGTGGTAGGATTGATACCATGTTGACCAGGATGTCGAGGCTTGCTTCGGATTCTGAGTTGAAGTCATCAGTCACTTCATCAGAACATTTTTCAGCTGGTCGACGGACGTACTCTCTTATCCGTTCCTTCACCGCTGTGTCGAATTTCACAATAATTTTCTTCCCAGTATTCGCCTCGCTGGTCATGCCTCTTGCAGCATCCCTTTCTTCCTGTTTACGCCTCTGAAAATGTCTCCATTGAGTCCTCGACATGGGGTTCTTTCCCAAATAGTTTTCAGAGATATGAGTCCTCTTTTTAGACTTGAATTCACGCCTGTAGATAAATGCTAGACCTCCTCTAGCATCAGCAACAACCCCTTGTGGGGTGTCTTGTCTTTTTTGAGGCTTGATCCAAGTACCTCTAGGAGCCCTTGCCGACGACACGAAGCTTTTAGGCCTTGTTGGGTTATTTCCCACAGCCCTTTTTGAGCCTCTTTCATTCTGGTAACCCCTTGTTGGCACATCCCTTTTGTTCTTACCCAATTTCAGCTTCTGGAAGTTCTTTGCTGCTATTTTATCGGTGACAGCACCACACCTTGGGCACAGGCACACCTGTGAACCCTTGTTCTTGCAGCGATACAGAAAATCCACCAAGTCTTCATCATCCCTTGGGTAAACTACATCTATATCGACATCTGGGCTTTCCCTAGTTTGCTCCAGCATGTTGGCCTCGTCATATTCGCTGATCTCGACCATGTTGATCTCGATTAGCTCTACAAACAGGGCTTCCTCCTGGTGAAGAGGATCAGCGTCGATCTTCATCGTGCGGCCAGCAAATTTCAACTTGCCTTCTTGAATCGCTTTCTGAACCAAATCCCTGAAAAGGTAACAGTTCGAGGTGTTATGACCAAGATAGTTATGATATTTACAAAACCCTCTTTTCTGTCTTTGTTCCAACGGTGGTATTTTAGTACCAGAAGGTACCACCATCTGCCCATCTTTGACCAATAAGTCAAAAATTTCCTCACACTTCGACACGTCGAAAGTATAAGTTTTCGAAGGGAATTTTGGGTTGTTTTCGACAGGATTCTTTCCTTGCGCAGGCAGCAATGAGCGACACTCATAGGCAGACCCTGACTTTAGTTCAGCCACATCGATTTCTAATTCGGTCGATGAAGCATAATCAACCTCACGTATTGGGTCTGTCGCGTCGTACTCGACAAACGCTACCTTTTCTTTCTTAGACTTATTGTGCCTAACTTTTTCTAGTCTTAATCGTTCTAGGTGTCGGACTCTGTCAGCCAGTTGTGACATACTTTTCACGAAAGTTGGATCTATCTTCTTCCTAATGGAATAATCTAAACCTCCTGCGGCCATTTGAACTAGTTCATGTTCTGGCACTTGCGTAAAGCATCTAGCTTTTAAGGACCTGAAACGATTCAGATAATCATCTATACTTTCAGCAAACCTTCTCTTAATACTAGACAATTCTACCAAACCAATTTTGGAGTGTCCTTCATAAAACTGTTCATGGAACTTCTTTTTTAATTTGGCCCATGAGTCGATTGATCCTGGGGCCAACGAAGTAAACCATGTGAAGGCAGCCTTGGTCAGAGAGGAGGGGAAGTTTTTTACTCTTAAACATTCATTATGAGCTAGATCCCCTGACTCTGTTAAGTATCTAACGACGTGCTCTATTGTCGATTCACCAGACTCTCCCCCAAATTTAGTGTACTTAGGCACTTTCATCCCCCTAGGCGCCTCGGCATGGAGAATAAATTCAGCTAACAGGGAAGCGTATAATGGCCTTTGTAATGTAGCACCCATGCCATTTCTAGCCATAATCCTTTCGACAATAGTTGTCAAATTATTTTCCACCGCCAAGTCTTCTTGTCGATGTTGGTCGATGATTTGATCAGCATCCTGGTGTCGGTTAACCATTACCATCTGGTTACGTTCCGCAACTCCTGATTCGACGCCTTGATGTTGAAGGGGTCTAATGATTTGTCCTTCGTGGACTGTCTCCTCCTCCGCTGCCCCTATCTCTATCTGCACAGGAACAGTCAGTCTAATCATTAGCGTCATCTGTCGGGCCGGTGCCCCCAGAAAATTGCATAAACGTGTCAATTGGTTCGCCACCTGTCTGTTTATTTCAGCAGATTCTTGTATTAGTGGATTGAAGATTGTGCCCATCTGGTTGGTCAACATGTTAACCAATTCCTGGTTACTATCGTCCATTTGCTTTCTCAACACCGCTACTGAAGTGTTCGACAGCGGCATGGTTCTGTTCTGAGTAGTGTTCCTTATGTTGCCCCCTTGTGCTAATCCTTGCAAGGGAGGATTTGTATCTGAAAACAGTGTTGCACTGGATGTCGACTGATATCCTGGCATTAAGGAATACAGCATCCCATAAAGCGGATTTGTGGTGCCAAAGCGAGGCACATAAGGTCTGAACGTCGTTATCGTTGATCCTGAACCCCCCGGTGGAGGCTGAGGAATTAATGTTCCAACCGCACCCGTAGTCGACATGGTTAGGGTTGCACTTGTCATCGGCGGCAAAGTGACAACCTGTGAAACTACTGTTTCCGTATTGGATAAAGTTCCTCGTGGAACTTCATCAGTGTTACTTTCTGACATTTTTGCACTACTTCGTGGCTTACTATATAGCTTGCCACTTCTAAGTTTCATGCAATTTCGCAACTGCTCTAGCACGGTCCCACTAGGCGTGCCATTTTGTTTACTGTGGAAATTGGTAAACAACCACTGGTCCTCCCTAGGCTTTAAAACGAAGGGTTACTTGCAGGATCGACCAGTTGATCTTAGGACATGTGCTAGTGCAAGTGAGACTTGTCCGAACTTCGACGGAATGACTTTGTGAGGAACGGCTCCTAACAAAGTGTCGAACAAGCGTAGAGTTTTTCCACATGAACGGTTTTAGACGATGTTAGCGCCTGTAGGTGACTCGTGACCGACAGCCCTACAACATTCAAAAGAGGTATACAACGAACACGCTTTTGGTGAACTCTATTATCGTAATAGAATCAGTGTCGACAGCTTACACGACAACGTAAAATGATAACTCAAAAGTAAAAGAAATTAAGATAAAATGTTCAACGGGAACAATTGAAAACTAAAGAAGTTGCATTGAAATAAATATGGTGATTCACGTACATAGCACTCTTAGAAAAAACTCTTGCTTCCTCGCGCTGGGAATGGGAAGTTTTCTTACAAGTGATTTTCGTAGTACAGAGGGAACACCTCGAACCCCTTGTGGGATACTCCTATTTATGCTATACTAGAGGAAATTACTCATAAGCTAACTCCTAGAAACTAGCAGATGTTATGACACACGATCTGCATAACCGCCGCACCCATGTCTTGCTAACTGCTCCACATTATGGTGCTCTTATTCCTTTTGGAACTGCTATTTTATTTTGAATTTCAAATTTCTCCCGCCCAGACGTTAGGGCGAAGCTGTCTTCTGCACATTTGACTATAATTCTTTAAGTTCCAAACCTCGCGTTGGTCGACATAATGGCCTGTCGACGGAGCCAACTTTCCCTGTCGGCTTCATCCTTTGGTTTGTTTTTTCTTTCTTGCTTGCTTCCAACATCTCTTTACCTTTTGGTAGGGTATGATCCCCACATTCACAGGACTCTTTCATTACTTGTGCTTTCAACCTGCCTTAGGAATATTTCGTGGTAACATCATGCTAACAAGCACTCAATATAATTCACCAACTAAAACCTGATGAAAGTTCACAGAAAAACCCCTTAAATAATCAATCTGACAAAGGTTAGGTGAAATTCATCACCAATGTCTATTATGGACATGTAACGAATGCATGGAATGATCATAACAGATAAATCAAAACAAAGTGGTTATTAATCCTGACTTATGTACGGGAAATGAAATCGTTATAACTAGATGAAATGGCCATAAGGAATAAGTTTAGATAATGAGATGTAGATGAATGATACATAAAGGAATTGTTACAGATGAATGAATGTCAATGGATGAATGCAGATGAATTAATTGGGGCAGAATTTGGGGTATTGCAGTTGCCCCTATTTAAATATGTTTACTGGATAGCATGAGTGATGATAATCCTCAGGAAATCAGGGTGAAAGGTATTTAAATACATAAGACCCAAATTTTTCCCGTAGATGCAATGACATGCTATGCCATGAGCTGAAGGATTTTTGGTTTGTCGGGAATATGATGAACCCTAACGTGATTTTTGAATGATGGATGATAAACATACCTATGGGGAATGATGGAAATATTACAGTGAGGATTCATAGGAAATGTCAAAGACAATGAGTGAAGACTCACCGAGGGTGGCAATTTGTTGGGGAAAGGACACTAGGGGATATTCAAAGCACGATTTATCAATAGGTTCATACATGACCTGACACTTTAGAATGTATATGACAATTCTAGGGACTTCTCATAAGAAATTTCAAATTATGTTTTATCAAATAGGTCCAGACATGACCTGACCCTTTAGAATACTTCTAACAATTCTTTGAGGCTTCTTATAAGAAATTCATCCAATCAAAGATTTTGGAGATTCCCAATATGGAATTTACTCAAGACAAAAATAAACAAGAATTTTCTTACTAGAAAATCATCAACACAATATATTGGAGTTTTCTTACTAGAAAATCATCCACACAACATATTAGGAGTCTTCTTATGAGAAGATCATCCATGTAAAAGGCTAAGATGGCTCTTTATTAAGAAATAAATCAAGGTAAACATCATTGGATTTATTTCTAACTAGAATATTATCCAAGCTTATGGAAATTCCTTAAAATGACGAGTCATACATGACTTTATAGGAACCATCAGGAAAGACAAATTAATTAAATTTTTTGCATATGCCAACAATAATTGGACTTTAGATGGAGTGCTAGTGACAACTGGAGTTTTAAATGATTATTGGACTTTATATGGAGTGCCAGTGACAATAATTGGACTTTAGATGGAGTGCCAGTAACAATAATTAGACTTTAGAGGAGTGTCAGTGACAACTGGATTTTCAAACAGAGTGCCAGTTATAACTGGACTTTTAGATAGATACCAATGACAATGGGATTTTGAGAATATACTAGTAATAACTAGATTTTTTGAAGATAATTCCAATAAGAACTGAATTTTTGAGACTCCAATGATGATTGAGCTCTTGAAATGATACTAGTGACAACTAGATTTTAAGGGTACCAAATAATAGTTGGATTTTCGATAAGATATCAGTGATAACTGAACCAGACATACAAATAACAATCAGTATTGGAAATAACACCACTGACAATTGTTTTCTTCAGGATTGCCATTAAGGTTGGACTTTGGATGGAGTGCCAGTGACAACTAGACTTTTGGACAAGGGATAACAATCAACGACGAGGCCAAAGGGCAAAACAAATAAGTATAAAGCATATTATGAACCATGCATTATTTGATTTTGATTTTATGCATGATATATGAATGATCATGATATGTAATTGTAAGACCCCAATTTTGACCCTAAGATCCCTCATGCTATCTCATCATTTGCATTGGTTTTAGGATCACACCTTGGCATCTTCCTTACCCCTCATTCAGTGGGTTTGCATTGGGAGAGATCACCAAGCACATTTGATTGTATAATACTTTTTTTTTTTACTAACCAAAATACCAAAAATATGTCTATGTATAACTTTGTTTCTTTTATAGGTAGTGTGTGCATCCACCAATACCCTATCAAGCTCACAACTAGGGTTTGAGACCCTCAATGCAAGGAGATGAATCAAGATATGGTTTAAATTGTTTATAGACATCATATATGGATCCCCGTGGTCTTCATTTATTATTTTGATCGAGAATTCATCATGAGTTTGAAGCTTGTTTGCCTTAGAAACCCTAATTCAGCTCGGTATCTTGTGTAACTTCCTCAACAAGTTTCTTCAATATTTGATAAAATATTTAAAGGGATACTTCTATTACATCATTTTATACATATATGATCCTCCACGAGTCTGAAAGATCAAGAGAACTTCAAGTTTGCAAGTTGGTTCATGGTGGTTGACCAGAGAAAGTCAACTGGTTAAAACTGGGGTTCCCTAGACCCTATCTCCTACAATTTTTGTCATATGAAAATTATTACAAGATAAAAGTTACTCCTTATGACATTCCAAACAACTTTCATGTTGAGGTAAAGATCTAGTTTTTCTTGGAAAGTCATTTTTTATGGTGAAATATTATAGGTCATTTTGTCTAAACCCTAGTTAGGAGGAAAACTTCCAAGGACCGTAACTTGCTCAATTTTTATGAGATAAAGGCCATTAAAGTTTAATGATAAAATTAAATATATACTCTCCAACTTTTATTCTTTGAGGTACTTTAAATTCAACTTGAAAAGGCATGTGCCAAGAGGAAACATTATAGGGCATTTTGGATCATTACCATTGAATAAGAGATTTTCCTCAACTTCTAAAATGCATAACTCCTTCATTCCAAATCCAAATAAGGTAAAATTTATGAATAAATTGAATAGTTTTGAAATAGCTACTACTTTGATGAAGGAACATATTCAATTTTAAGCCCATAGAAAAAGTTATTCAAGGTGGAAGAAGTGAACATTTGACTTGGGACTTAGAATTTTTTTAATTATGTTTGATTTTCCAAACTTCCACCTCAAAATTCAACACGATCCAAGATTCAAATGGAAAATTATTCAACGGGAAAGTTGTTCCCCTTGATCTCACCTTTCCAAAAAGTCCAAGATCACCTTATTTGGCCAAGAATTGAGGGACTTGCGCATGAGTTATTCACAAGGTTCCATTTGGTAAGATTTATGTTCAACATTCATTTCCTTTATGCATGGATATGTGACATAATTTCAGGTTGGATAACACATAATTATGGATAATTTGGCATCATTTGATGGGCCTATCACGCGCCCATGCATCCATGCAAGTGAGATTTCTATTTTTGGCATTTTGAATGAAGTGTGTGGAAAGCAAATGCATAGCCTATAAATAAGACCCCTCACGCTCAGAATTGGGGACACCTTGCCCAAGCTTTGAACATGCAATCCTAACCGTCACCATTAGTGGATAAACTTGAAGGTTTTCAATTGAAAATCCAGTTTCAATTTCACTTCAGTTTTGAAGTTGGAACTCCAAGAATCCAAGGCCTTCCTTGATCCATTCCACTTCCTGCAAGCATCTGAAGTCAAGCCAAGGCCAATTGGAAGCAAGATCAAGCAAGATTCAGAAACTTCATCTCTTCGATTCTCTCTTAATTCTTCACATTTCTCTTTGATTTTTGGTTGGATGAAGTCCTACCAATGTAGGCAACAAGATTGAGTTGCTTTGAGGTCAAATCAAAGCAACTCAGTTCATGATCCTTAAAATTCAAACCCCTGTATCTTTTTATATACTTGAAATTGAAGAAAATTGAGTCCAAATTCGAGCTCCTGAGCATTTTTCCTTTAAATCCATGTCCTTGTTTTCATCTTGGTGGTGGTTGATGGTGGACCAGTCCGGTGAGATCCACCGGAGAAGAAGACCGGAGCCCTAGGTCCTGTGGTGTGTTGGCAGCTTCACATCCATCTGATCCTAGTCCAATGATCTAATCCTGGCCTTCGGTTTGAATTACCATGCGTACATCACTTTGACTTGTGTCCACCACGAATAGCGCGCGTGTGGCCATCAGATTTGCCACCTCAATTAATGAGGGAGATCCGATGGCCCTTGTTTTATCTAATTTCTTTTTATTTTCTAAATTTTCGTTTAATCCTTTTATTTTGTTTAATTCATATTAATTTCATTTTTAATCCAAAAAATATGGGACTTTCACAAAAAATATTTATATTTTTTTCTCTTTCATATTCTGAATTAAAATTATTTTTTGGATTAATTTTGATATTTTTCATGAATTAAATTTTTGTGTGTATATTCTTAATTGTTTAAAAATACTTCTGACTTTTGAAAAATAGTGCAATTTTTTGTCTAAGGTTCTTTGACCTTGTTTGACCTAGGATAAATCCCTTGGCCATTTATTTGGTATTTTGAAGGGATTTTAGGTTTTGACAAAATTAAAATGTATTTTAATTAACTTTTAATTGGATATTTAATTGATTAAATGCTTAAAAAGCTTGTTGAGCCAATTTTGTGGTCTTGTGATGTTTGACTTTCTATTTGGGCCTTGGACAAGTTTGATTTGACTTTTGTTGGATCAAAACCATTGGATTTAGGGGATTGATGAAATGTACATTTCATCTCCCAAAATGAATGAATGGTTTTGATTTGATGAAAGTCCTCCCTTGGTCAATTTGTGTTTCTATCTTCCCCTTCCACTTCATCTTCATCCCTATTATTTCCCATTCCCTTATTTGACCAATGAAATCTCTAATGTCTTAAGGCTAATTGGTTCATCAATGACCTTGTGTCAGATGAACCTATACAAGTATGACTGAGATAGGTTCCTCCCTCTCGATATTTTTATTTTAGTGTGTGGTATGTTTTAGGAGTTTGGTTCTTCATACCAAATCTCTAACATGCATTAACACCTAAATTTTTATTGTCCGGCCTCAGATAGTTGCGACTTCTATATAAGTCCAATTACGATTGCTTAACATAGAGCTAAATTTGATCCTCAAGTCATAACATTCTAGTAAGTAAGATTGTAAGTCTCCCATTCTTCATGGCATTGTGTGGAGACTTGACCTTTTTTACTTTCATGAAAGATAATGGAATACTTGTTGAATTATCCAAGTTGGAGCCCTTCTCATCGAAGATGTCTTGGTTTAAGGATTCATAGTTGTGAATGAATGGTTGAGTGTTCTCCAAAGAATGACTTAATCAATTAAAAATCACCACTAAAACCTGACTAATTTTTAACTAACATTTGACTAACTCTTGTTAATATTGCTTTACTTTCAAGTCATTTACTTTATGCAATTTAAATTCTAGTCATTTATCATTCATTTCCATTTAAATTTCATTTAACTTGTTTATGTTTATGTCATTTTCACTTTGCTCATTTGAGCCATATCTTGTGATTGTATATATTGGTTGTGTGTTTTAGTTTTGTGTATGGTCTTAAGACCTTAAAATACCTAATAACAACAAAACCCCCTAAAAAAACATCTGGTGGACTGTTGGTCTTGATCTCAACTTTTGGACTTAGGATTAGGCAACATTCCCTATGCAAAAGGACTTGGCCAATGCCAATATTCTGAGACTGAGTTATTGTGAACTGAGCCTTCATCTGATATAAACCTTGGGATTTGTTTGAAGTCACCTGCTACTCTATCTTTGTGCATAATTGTTATTTTGATCTTGTGTTTGATGCTTTGCTCTGAGTTGATCAAGGAATATTTCATCTGATACATGAGAAGACAAAGAAGACTTCTAGCTATGGGAATTGCTTGCTTGGGTGTGGCTATCTTTATTTGATGCCTTAATCTTCATGATATCTGGATATTGCTCATTTTTTTATTGATTATTGCTTGATTAAATTGCAAGGGAAAATGGATTTCTATATGACATTCTTGTCTGTTGGGTTACATCCCATTGGCCAGATCTTTTCAATTCTTAACTTTTAATTTTGTGCTTAGGATACCCTCTTCATCTCCTCCCACTTATTAAATTTTAAAATATCTCCCCCTTTTCAAAACTTTCTTTGCTTGTGATTCCAAACATAGACTTTACTTTAATGATTAGAAACTTTGGCCTTATGCCATTGAATTTTCAAACTCTTTTCTTAAATCAAGCTTGTAAATAAACTTAATCATATTGACCTAAAATTTCAAAAAGACGAAAAGAACTAACAACTTCATTCTAACTTGTGGCCCTTTGTGCCTTTCTCATTAATCCTTTTGTTAAAAGCAATTCACCAACTTTGAAATTTTTACCCGAACTACGAGGTTTTGATCTCTCATTTTTATGTTGGTACGTAGGAACCAGACCGAAGGTTTTGTTAAACACAAAAATATAATTAATGAATTCTTTTCTCATCCCCCACTCTATTTTTTTCAAACATCTTTTATACCAAACATATATGCACACATAAAAAGGGCTCCCTAGGAGTACCTAAGACACTTTGGGTGTTAACACCTTCCCTCTGTGTAACCAACCCCCTTACCTGTAATCTCTGGCATTTTATTATTTTTGATTTGAAAACTTCTTATCTTTGGGTTTTGTTCGTACTTTTCCCTTTTCCTTTGGAAACAATAAAAGTGCGGTGGCGACTCTGGTTTTATTGATGTCAAGTTTATCCATAACTTGATGGTCATGAATTTACCGCTACAAAAATGAAGTGGAGACTCTGTTGGGAAGTAGTCCTCGATGGGTTTAGCCTACTTTTTATATGTATATATGTGTATATTTGATGTTTGTATATTGTTTGTGTGATATAATCTGTCTGTTGTGCTTGATGATCTCTGTGTGGTGAGATAAGTTCTAACCCGAACTTGAGTGTAATTAAGATAGAAGGATGGTATAGTCATGTTCAACTTGTGTGGAGTATTCCTTAACAAGTTGGCTTGAGACCCATCTACTCAGTGGAGACCCTTTTTGAGTTACTGATGTCACACAAGTTATTTGTGGATAGGCATTACTTTCTCTGATTTGGGGTCTGAGAAGCTGAGGACCATAGAACATTTAACCCAACTTGGCCTATTTTAGACGTAGTGCAGAGACTATTTAAGTGTAGACTTAATAACAATTGTTACGCGATACTAAACTCATACGAGTTTCTCTTGAGAATATTATGGGTTGGTGAGTCAGACATCCTAACCTATAATATCTGATAGATAGGATTAAGACTCTGGGAACTTTTTAGAACACGATCTATAGATTTTATCCTTAGTACACTCCTTTGGGATGGTTCTTAACCTAACTCCATGATCGTGACTCACAACAAACCCTTTGATTCTTGGTTGATCCAATCAAGTCTTATCAATATCAATGGAACTTGGGTGTTAATAAGGTGAAAACCATAATCCACCAAAATGGATGATTGATCTTGATAATGACTTGATCCATCCATTGACCTTTGTTTGTGCTTTCCTTGTGGGTGATCCCTTGTGTGTGATTGTTGCATTCATGCATACATGCGCATCATAGCATTCATCACAGAAAAATAAAATTTCAAGGAACTAAGGTCTTGTTTGCAAATATTTTTAGACCATGGATTATGGACGAAGCAATACTAAGAAGTACAATTTCAGGTGTCCTGATTTGAAAGAGTTAAGGAAGTTGTCTTCCTTTGTACTAGATCCCTTGGACTTCAAGCAACGTCATGGGAAGCTTTTGTCTGTGTTATCTGCTGATGTGGTTGAAGGAATTCTTAGTGTTTTGGTTCAGTACTATGATCCTCTCTACCGGTGCTTAACTTTCCCTGATTATCAGCTTGTACCTACGTTAGAGGAGATTGGAGGAGATTCCTAGATCTCATATCATAGCTGAAGCTCTTCATTTGAAGAAATCTGAGATTGATGGTCATTTGGTGACAAAAGGAGGTCTTTTTGGGTTTACTTCTGAGTTCCTCATTGGTAAAGCTACTGTCTTTGCTCAAGCCGGTAGCATGGAGGCTTTTGAAACCATCTTTGTATTGCTCATCTATTGTTTAGCCTTGTTCCCTAACATTGACGGTTTTGTTGATGTTAACTCCATTAGAATCTTCTTGATTGAAAATCCTATTCCTACTCTGTTGGGTGGCATGTATTTCTCTTTGCATTTGAGGAATTCTAAAAATGGTGGGACTATTGTGTGTTGTGTTCCTCTTCTATACAAGTGGTTTATTTTGCACTTGTCTCAGACGACGGCTTTCGTGGAAAATAAGCAATGTCTATGGTGGTCCCAGAGACTTATGTCTCTCACTAATGATGATATTGTTTGCTTTGATTCTGAATTAAGTAGTGTGGACATTATTGATAGTTGTGGTGAGTTAATGTGCCTCTTAGTGGTACACAAGGAGGAATCAACTAAAATCATGCTTTGGCTCGTCGTCAACTTGGGTTCCCCTTGAGAGATAAACCCAATAACACTCAGTTAGAAGGTCTTTTCTATCAAGAGGGTATAGATCCCCAACATTTGAAGCAGAGGTTGATACTTTCTTGGTATAATGTGCATAGGAAAGGAAGAACCGAGCATGGTCCGTGCAACTGTGTAGCTTTGAAAGCTTACACTATTTGGGTGAAGAAAAGAGATTTGGAGCTGAAGATGACGTACACCTGTGAAAGACCTATGTTTGTGGTTATGGATGAACCATCAACTCTCCCTAACCAAGATGTAGAGGAGTTGGAAGACGCACTTGCCAAGATGAAGCAAGAGAAAGATATGTGGGAAGAGAGGTTCCATGCTTTGAGCCGAAAGCATGAAGAGTTGCAACTCGATTCAAAAGACAAGGATGCACTTATTGAGATTCTTGAAGACTGAGCAGTGAAAAGACAAAGAGAGTCAGAGGGTCTACCTTCCTCTAGCATGCCTCAACCTTCTGGTGCTTGGAAGAAAATTGTTGATCACCTAGTTCTTGAGAAGGCTCAGATGAAGGCATCCTTTGAGTCCGAGATTCGACGCATTCGAAGGAAGTATGCACCCATATCCCGATCATCTGGCGCAGTTGCTAGGGATCCTTAGGATGATAGTTTCCTTTTCTCTTGTATTTGTATTTTGGTTTCTGAAAATGTACTCAGTGTAATCCTTCCAAATTTTATGAATAAAAAGAGATTTTATGCTCAATTTAATTGTTGTTATTGTTATTATTATGATATTTGCAAATAGGACTTCATGTGTTCCTTGAAATTAAAAACAGTCAAAAACATTGCATTTCATGCATCATTTGCATAACAGGTTTTTCTTCCGCCAGATGTCTTATCAGTTCTTCTTCTATGCATCGCCAAGCTGACTCACTGATACAATACTCATGCTAATCAACCGAGAATCATAGAGCAAGAGAACCGAGAGCTGAAGGATGAGATCGCCAGATTAACGGTGCTGATGGAATCTGTCATTGCTGCACATAATCAGTCTTCACCAACTCTCGCAACTCCTCCTCCTCAGAGAACTATTAGTTCCGAGGTTGCTGCCTCGACTGTCCTAGTTGCTATTTTTACTCAGTCTATGCATGCTGGATTCCCTTGGGGAATGCCACCCAATTTTATGCCAGAAGGGTATGCACCCACATTTGTTTCTGTGTCGGCATCTAGCCCGGTCATGTCAGTGCCACCTCCGATTGTTCATACTTTTCCTCGTGTTGAAGACACTATCTACCATTTTGAGTTGTCTGAGGGCCCAGATGTATATGAGAAGATGGATGAAATGAAAGATCAATTCCTCGAGCTGTGTAAAGAGTTGAAGACTCTAAGAGGGAAATACTTGTTTGGGAAGAGTGCTTCTGAACTCTGATTGGTCCCCAATGTTAAGATCCCGATGAGTTCAAGGTCCCAGACTTTGAAAAGTACAAAGGGAACACTTGCCCACTAAGCCATCTTGTGAAGTTCGCCAGAAAAATGTCTACTCAGACTGATAATGATCAGTTGGTGATTCACTATTTCCAAGACAGTTTGATTGGAGCTGCTTTAAGATGGTATGTGGGGTTTGACAGTGCAAGCATCCACACTTTTAATGACTTAGGCAAGGCCTTTGTCAAGCAGTATAAGTACAATGTAGATATGGCGCTTGATAGAGACCAATTAAGGTCAATGTCTCAGAAAGACAAAGAGACATTCAAAGAGTATGCTTAGAGATAGAGAGAGCTTGTTGCCCAGATAAGTCCACCTCTTGAGGAGAAGGAAATGACAAAAATCTTCTTAAAGATGTTGAGTTTGTTTTACTACGAATGTATGATTGGGATTTCCCCCAATGAATTTACCGAAATGGTAAACATGGGGATGAAGCTAGAAGAAGGAGTCCGTGAAGGACGTTTGTCTAAAGAAGAGGCATCAGTCAACAAGAAGTACGGTGGTAGTTTCTCCAAAAGGAAGGAGGGAGAAACTAATTCAATATCAGTAGGGAGGCATAGAGGCCTCATGTCAGAAAGAGTTCTCAACCTCATAAACATCAACATCAAGTTTCCTTAGTAATTCCGATTTTTTCCAACAATTCTAATCAATCAGTTCCAATTCAACAACAAGAACATCAGCAACCACAACAAATAACCAACTACAATAACAACAATAATCATCTTCAACAAAACTTTGAGAGGAAGAAGGTTTCTTTTGACCATATTCCTATGACATATGCAAAATTGTACCCATCATTGGTTCTCAAGAACCTCATTCAACCAAGAAATCCTCCGCAAATCCCTGAGCCACTACCATGGTGGTTCAAGCCTGATCTTCATTGTGCTATTCACCAGGGAGCCCCTGGCCATGACATAGAAAACTACTATCCATTGAAATATGAAGTTCAAAAGCTTGTGAAGAGTGGTATCATGTACTTTGAGGACAGAGCGCCAAATGTGAAAGCTAATCCATTGCCTACTCATGGTAATACTATCGTCAACATGGTAGACGGTTGTCCAGGGAATTTCCGAGTATTTGATATGCGACGTACCCGTAGGTCATTGGTGGAAATGCATAGAACCTTGTGTTTGATTAGTGACTGTGAACATGACCATGATGGTTGTATAATCTGTAGCGTGGACCCCTGTGGGTGTATGATTGTCAAAAGAGATATCCAGAAGTTGATAGATGATGTGAATGTGATTGTGCCTGTATTTAAGACCACTGAGCGGGTAGTCATTCAATTTGATAGTAGCAGCAATAACAATGTCAATAGATCGGTATCGCCGTTGGTTATACGGTTAGCGGTCCCTTACCCCTACTCATCCGATAAAGATGTGCCATATCAGTACAATGCCACAATGATTGAAGATGGTCAAGAAGTTTCTCTACCAGTCGCAGATTCAGTGGTGAATATTGTCGATGTAGCAAAGGTGACCCGTAGCGGTCGAGTGTTCAGTCCGGTTTTCCCAAAGATAATAGAAGATGTGATAACAAGTAAGAAGGCAGAGATTCCAGTAGTGAATCTAGTTAGTGCTTCGACGTGTCAGCCTGGTGAGTGCAGCAAATTGAAGACTAACGATGATGATGAAGTTTTAAAATTT
Source organism: Lathyrus oleraceus (assembly GCF_024323335.1). Taxonomy (NCBI): domain Eukaryota; kingdom Viridiplantae; phylum Streptophyta; class Magnoliopsida; order Fabales; family Fabaceae; genus Lathyrus; species Lathyrus oleraceus. Next base: position 355,790,089 of record NC_066585.1, on the reverse strand, counting down.
ATTAAGAGAAGTGAATTCAATGTTATGGAGCAGCTGCTCCAGACTCCATCAAAAATCTTCGTGCTATCATTACTGATGAATTCTGAAGCACATAGGGAGGCATTGCAGAAAGTGTTGGAACATGCTTATGTTGAGCATGATGTGACCATGGATCAGTTTGACCACATAGTTGCCAATATTACTTCTTGTAATAATTTGAGTTTTTGTGATGAAGAGCTTCCCGAGGAAGGCATAAATCACAATAATTTGTGTTGGTTGACACTGGGTCATCTTTGAATGTGCTTCCGAAATCAACTTTGTCAAGACTTTCTTATTAAGGCGCACCGATGAGATATAGCGACGTGGTTGTCAAAGCGTTCGACGGTTCGCGTAAAATTGTCATTGGTGAAGTGGACCTTCCATTGAAGATAAGTCCGAGTGATTTCCAGATTACTTTCCAGGTAATGGATATCCACCCGACCTATAGCTGTTTGTTAGGCCATGGATTCATGAAGCTGGAGCAGTGACGTCTACTCTACACTAGAAGCTAAAATTTGTGAAGAATGGCAAGCTTGTCGTTATTGGTGGAGAGAAGGCATTGTTGGTGAGCCATCTGTCATCTTTCATGTATGTTCATGTTGAGGAGGAGGTTAGGACGCTGTTCCAAGCCTTGTCCATTGATGATGAAATGAAGAAAACTGGGGAACCCATGTCTTCTTTGAAAGATGCACAAGCGGCTATTCAGGTTGGCAGCATTGATCAGTGGGGTCGTGTTGTGGAGATTATCGAGAACAAGAATATAGCCAGATTGGGATTTCAACCAGGGTCGTTCAATGCTAGAGTTAAAGTTATGCAACTGATGTTCCTTAGTGGAGGGTTCATTCATGGGAATGATCAACACTCAGCTGCCATTATTGAAGACAGTGGTGATGAAAACGAAGATGAAGGAGACAACGCCAACTTTGTGATGCATGGCCAAACTTGCAACGATTGGGTTGTTGTTGATGTTCCTATTGTCATTCATCGTTCTAAGTAATTTGTTTTCTATTATTTTGAGAAAAATCCTTCTCCTATGCCTAAGGGAGAAGTGAACTTTGTGGAGCATTTTTATTATTATCATCAATAAAAGACAATTTTATTCATCCACATCTATGATGTTTTTATTTTTACTTTTTGATTATTCTGAAAATGGTAATCACACAAAAAAAATAAAAAAATAATCTCCCATCTACATAATATTTGATCGCACCCCACTTCTCTAAAATCAAAATATCAAATCATTATGCAGGTTGGTTCTCAAACCCATTGAATACAATGATCATACTCCCTCTCCAAACTTTGATTCTCCTGTGTTTGAAGTTGAGGAAGAGATTGATGATTAAAAAGTATCTAATGAGTTATCTCGTTTGCCTGAGCATGAGGAAAAAGCCATTCAGCCATTTGAAGAGAAGATTGAATTAATCAACTTGGGTTCCGAGGATGATGTGAAGGAAGTCAAGATTGGGTCTCAATTGTGTCCAGAAGTTAGGAAGGGGTTGATTGATCTTCTTCGAGATTATTCTGATGTGTTTGCTTGGTCCTATCAAGACATGCCTGGGTTGGATTTTGACATTGTGGAGTATAGATTATCGTTGAAGCTAGAATTCTCGTCAGTCAAGCAGAAGTTGAGAAGAACTCATCCTGATATGGCAATGAAGATCAAAGAGGAAGTGCAGAAGCAGATTGACACTGGTTTTCTTGTTACCTCCGAGTATCCGCAATGGATGGCCAATATTGTGCGTGTTCCGAAGAAAGATGGAAAAGTCTGCATGTGTCTTGATTATAGGGATTTGAATAAAGCTAGTCCGAAAGATGATTTTCCTCTGCCCCACATTGATATGTTGTAGACAATTGTAAGACCCCAATTTTGGCCCTAAGATCCCTCATGGCCCATATCATATCATATCATGGCCTCAAGGATCATTGCATACCCTAGCTTCCCTCCTAGTGGGTGGGATACCTTGTGAGTGTGGTTCTTGATCGCCAAGCATGTATTGCATTTGTATATCATTGCTTTTCATATGTTTACTAACCAAATGTACAAAAATATTGTCATCTAACCATGTTGCTTGCAGCTGAAGCTAACTAGGTCAAACAGTCAAATCAGGCCTTGAGCAATAGTTGGTGGCCATTCTTGAAGAATTTGGACACCATGATCATTCATAAAGAGTTCATATAACTTGTGATATCATTTGGAAGCAAGATCTCATGTGAAAGAGGCTTGGAATTCATCAGAACATGGCCCAGTCAAGAAAAGTCCACAAAAGTCAACTGTGGTCAACTGTGCATTTAATCAGGAATTGGAAGGTGTGGGATGGTTGGAAAAGTCTCATTCATGTCTATATAAACCTCATTTGGCATTTCAAAGACCAAGGTTGAAGGAATTGAAGTCAGACAAGAAGTTTCCCAAAATGGAAATGACCTGTAATTCTCACCTGCCCAGAATGGAAAGTTTTGCTCCTCAAATTTACATCATGATACAAGCTTCAAATCCAAATTTGTCCAACATGAAAGTTGAAGATCTTGTTCTCACCATTCCAAAAAGTCCAAGAACTTGAAAATCCCATGTATGGTTGGGAAATTATGGCCCAGTGAATTTCAAAAATGACCCATAATCAGGAGGGCATAACTTCCACATGGATTGTCCAAATCGCAAGTTCTTTATATGCACAAACCCCATTTAATGTGTACTTCAATGGTGCATAATTGGATTTCTTTAAAAATGCTCCATGCAAAAGGCCATTTTTGAAGTGAAACAATTAAGAGGGAAGGGCAAAATGGTCCAAAATGGAAAATATGAGGAATTTGAAAATAAGACCAATGCCATTAGCTTTCAAATTTTATTTGCAACATGTGGAAAGTGAGAAACTCCTGCTATAAAGCTTCCAATCATTCAAGGGCATGAGAGCAAAAATGCATGATAAGCTTAGTTTTGGCTAATCCCATTTTTTTGCTTAATTGTGATTAAAAATGGATTAGGAGCTGGGTATATATGCTTAATCCCTAACAGAAATTGAACACTAATCACATTTCACAAAATCTAACAGAAAATTTCCAGAAAATCTCAACAATTCTCTCAAAACCTCTCAATTTTTTCTCCACATTTTTTTGAGAATTCATCAAGAATTCCTCAACTCTTCTGCAGTTTCTGGTGTGGATCGTTTTTTGCAGGTAGAATCATACTTCTGTTCCAGCAATTCGTGGAAAAATCATCAAGAAATCGCAACTGTCGAAGCAACCTCCTTCCATAACAGTCGGCGAAATCGAGTGATCCGAGCGTGTTTGAGCTGGATTATCGTCACCTTGCTTCTCCTACAACGAGCCTCTTCATCTGTTTCGCGTCGCCGAGCTCTGAAAGTCGCCGACTCCATTACTGCTAGCTTCAAGAAAGGTCGGATTTCAAACTTCGTGATTGCCTCGATTGTGTTAGGGATATTGTAGATTGTAGCTCATAGATCATGTATCAATTTGTGGATTGTATTTTCATTGAGAATTGGTTGCGTAATTCGCGATTTAAGTTTGTACGCCATCTTTTCTTTTCATCGATTCGCTTCACTCGTTAATTTCTGGACAAAATCACCTGCGTATTCGTACTCCTGAGCTCGCGCCGATTCCAACGGTGTGTGGATTGTGCGTTTTCGTTACAATTTGTTCAAAACCTAATCTGCAGACGAAGAACATGAAGAACGACGAAGAACTTCAAAGTTTTCTGAAAAAAATCATGTACAGATCCCGTTTCCTCCGATTTCATTTCATTTTCGCGTTTTTGAGCGCCAGAGCCAATGAAGTGGCGCCACCTCATCTAAGCTGGACGGTGCCGTTTTGGCCAAGGACTTAATTATTACAGCATTGCCATTGTGGTCACATTTAATTAATTAAATCCAAGTAAAACCTAAATAAATATTTCAATAAATATTTCAAATCTTCTAAAAATCATAGAATCATCAATATTAATCCAAATAATCTGAGACTTTTTTTGTTAATCTCCAATTTTAATCTATTATTTTTTAGACATAGAAATTGAAATTGTGCTTGATGAAAATTTTAATTGGTATAGGGATGTTCACAATGTATGCAATATTCACATGTTCTACTATTTTAATTATAAAATCACCATGCTTTATCCAAATTAATTGAAATTTTAGATGTAGATCCTTGACTCATTTTTGGAATTTTTGGCATATGATTTGCAATTTTTGGACCTCTGGGTTTTTTAATATGATTTAATTAACTTGAGTGTGATAAAATGTGTCACAATATGATAGGCAGAGTTCCCCAATTATTTTTCCATGCTTCCCTTTGGCCTATGGCCTTGATTTTTTGCATGAGACACATTTGATATGTTAACATTCTCTATGATTTTTCGTGGATTTTTATAATCCATTTCCTAATTGATTAGAATTTTTGCTTGTTGCCTAGCATTTTAGGGCTTTACTTGTGTAACCATTTGTATATATGTTGCCAAATCTTCATCTCTAACCCTATGATAACGAAAATTGGTAGAGTGTTTTTTAACACATTAAGCTACAATTTGGCTTTGGTCCCATCCATTTCCCATGTAATATCACTGTTTACCATTTAATTGAAGTTAATGTACATTTTGTGACTTCATTTGATTGTGTTTTTGCATGCTTTGTCATGTTGAATTAATTCCCATAGCTCCACTAGTCCAAATGGCATGAAAATTGACATGTAGCTTGTTGAATGTCCTCTGTTTAGGATATAATTTTTGTGGAATTTTCTATGCTGTTTTGATAGTTTTTTGGATGTAATCATTCTGGTTGTACATATGTGGTTTACATTTGCTTCCTTTGCCTTACATGTTGCATAAATTGAAATAGGTGTATAGTTTGGATATGGGACCAATTGGAGTCCCTTTGTAATTGAAATATCTTGGTTTTGATCATGATTGGCTTGCTGTTTTAAGATTTTTCCATCCTTTGGACCCTAGGCTTGGCCTAGTGGTCTTGTCACTTACATTTGAACTTGTTTTTGGCTTTTCAGGTTAAGAAGTTAATGATTAAAGGAATTGTTTCACATTTGGGATATTTTACTTGACTTGTAAACTAATGTGGCTGTTTTGTAGGATGTTGGTTCACATTGAGCTTTGTGCTATGCACATTGTTGTTTGATTGTACATTATTGATTGATTCTTTGTATTGTTGTTTGATTTTGAATGGGATGCTGATTCTGTTTGATGATTACAGGTACCCTTAGTTGCTCAGTTCTCTTAAGAACTTGCATTGCTTTGCTTATAAGCAATTAGCATTGAGGTATTGCACCTTCTTCTTCATGTAGTCTGGAGACCCGGCCTGTTATTTGGCCGGGCAAATTGTCTGAAGTCCTCCTTAAGAGGCATTGATTGTGTATGTTTATATTTGTCCCAAGCAGGAAAAGTCCTCATTCGAGGCAATTGGTGGATATAAGAGATATGTAGCCTATCTCCCACTATTCTGTGTGTCTTCTCCTTGCTCCCATTACATGGTTGTAGCATTGAGATCCAAACCCAAGATCTATCGAGTCTAATTGGGGAAAGAGTTCCATCTTTCTGAACTCCCCCACATTCTTATATTTATATGCTCTCTCGGACCTGAGATAGAAGCAATGAGGCACACCCCTCATATCCTTTCATCTGCTTCACCTTAGCCCCTCAATGGCAAGGTTAAGAGCGACGCATACCTCTTACAGTTGGCTTTAATGCCTTACCCTTTTGCTTGAGCCTCATTGAATGGTTATAGCGTGTGCTACTTGAACTTATTTGATTGATTACTTGATTCATTTATACATGATTACTTGATTTGCCATTGTGCATTTACTATCATTGATTGCCGTTGTGCATTTATCATCTTTGTTTGCCATTAGTGCATGATCATTTCTTTTGTCCTTGTGACATTGATGTTTTCCCATTGAGGACAATTGTAAGTCCATATTGATTGGCTTTTGTTCCTATGACATGGAAGAGATAGAGTGTAAGACCTCATTGGTCACTCATATCTTCTTTGCTCTTTGTTTGAGCATTGTTGTTGTATGTGAGGATTCATTGTAAGTCCCTGTGATGTGGCATTTGTTTTCCTAGGATCATACTGTGGAGGTTAACATAAGCCCAGATAGATTGGCAGTTGACTTCCCTGTTTTGTTTTTTTTGTTTTATTCTGATGGAGATTAGTGTAAGTCCATGGAGTGGCTTCTGATATCCTTACTTGTTTTAGGAGACAGGTATAAGACCATTGAGTGGCATCCAGTATCCGCTTTTATTTACTTTCATCTGTTACCATGTTCATTGCTCATTTGTAGCCTATTCCTAAGGACCCACTTGAATCATCTTCTATATGATTTCAAGAGGTGGACCCTTCTAAGAAGTTTTACATTACATTATTCCATTATCCATTCATCCCATTGTGTCCTAAACTTTTCACACATGTTTTAAAACTTTGAAATAAGTGTTGTGCAAACATTCTCACCTTCTTTCCAAATTAGAAACTTGGACCTTAAGTCCATGATTTTCCCAAACTTCATTTTTGTAAATACTTCATTTTGAATTGACTTTAATCATACTTTGATCTTTTTGTAAATAATCCAAATAACTTCACCCATTCAAATGATTTTGTGGCTTTGTCCATGTTTGTTAAGTTTCCATACATTAGCTATAGGTTTGATTTACCCTAGTTGGTTGATATTAATCTCACCTATTTGTCCTTAGTAGATGAATTGTAAGCCTTCCTTGCCTATTATAGGGTTAACCCCTCTCTGGCAAGTTGAAGCTTTTCTCACATGGTGGACTAGTTGTTATATAAGGTTGAGTTTTCTCCCATGGGTAACGTAAAACCTTAGGGCTCGTGTTTAAAATTGAATCCACTAACTTTTGGAAGTTTTTAGCCGAACTACGGCGTTTTGATCCTTACCTTTGATGGAAGGTACGTAGGCAACGGGTTCATCCGTTCAAACCCAATAAAAATTGTACATTCTTTTCTCATCATCCCAATCATGTTTGCACAATGCTTATGTCATGACAAATAATAACTTTGTACAACAAGTGTGAAAAGGGCTCCCTAGGAGTACCTAGGACGTGATGGGTGCCTAACACCTTCCCATTACGTAATTTACCCCTTACCCCGACTCTCTGATCTTTTTCATTAGTTTTCTACGTGTAAAACTTCTTAGGTTTTTGTTCGCTTTTTAACCAGTCCTTAGGATAAATAAAAGTGCGGTGGCGACTCTATGTTCATTGTATGCTTTGCTTATGATTTAATTGATAGATCATATAGCGACGAATACACCGCTACAGAAAAGTGGCGACTCTGCTGGGGAGAAAACATCGATCCTTGGTGGTATTGCCTACTTTTCACCTTCGTGTGATATATTATTATTTGTTATTTGACATATTTTTGTACAATTTGGGATAACTGTATCGATTGTAATGTTTGAATTGCTTGATATACAAATGTTGTTTGCTTTGGTGATCTCTGTGAGATGAGTTCTATACCCGAACTCGAGTGCACTCTAGGATAGGAGAATGGCATAGTCTTGTTGACTGGTGTGGAGTAGTCCTTAGCCAGTTGACTTGCGAGTCCATTCACTTGGTGGAGGTCATGTTGGATTGATAATGTCACACAAGTTATTTGTGGTTAGGCATTATTCGTTCAATCATGTGCCTTAGAAGCCAAGGACCTTAGTTTACCAAAACCATCTTGGCCTATTTTTAGGACGTAGTGCGGAGGTCGTTCAGATGTAAGATCTGATGCGATTGTTACGCGATACTACACTCATAAGAGTTTCTCTTGAGAATATTTTTGGAATACGAGTATTCGTTCCTCCGATAATATTCGAGAGATGGAACGATGATTATGGGAACCTCTGATAGAACATGTCTAGCAGGTTTAAACCCTAGTACACTCCCTTTGGGTGGTTCTTAACCGAGACTCCATGCTCGTGACTCTCAACAAACCCATGATTCGTGGTTGAGTCGTTCAAACATTGTTAATATCAATGGATCCCGGATCAGGGGTAAAACCTAAAATCCACCAAAGCGGCTGGTTGATATTAAGGATGTTTGAGCTGGTTCATGTACCGTTAATATCAATGGAACTTGGGTGTCGATAAGGTGAAAACCTAAATCCACCAAAATGGATGATTGATATTAGGGATACGATGAGCTTTCCCACGACCTTTGTTTGGTGTGACTTGCTTGATCCTTGAGTGTGATTGTTGCATTCATGCATTCATACATTCATCCGCATCCATATCATCAGATAAAAAGAAAATTTTCAAGGAACTCAAAGGAGTTTATTTGCAAAAATTTTCAAACATGAAAAAACCGGGAAAATTTTTTCACCTGATATATCTGATGAGATATTCTCATATACGATCAAAATGTTAACATTTCAAAATTTGCAAGTAAAACCCGCGAGTTCCTTTGAAATAAAAACAAGCATATGCACAAACACTTCATGCATCATTTGCATAAGCGGGTGTTTTGTTCTGGTCTCCCGTCCTGTGGTCTGACCCTGCGATCTTCATTTATTTTGGAGACGCACCTTCCCGGTATTATACCAGAGCCATCTCTGCCAGATTGATGGATCATCATGAGCAAGAGAATTGTGAACTCGAGGAGGATATTTGCCAAACTGAGTGATGTTGATGGATTTATTCCTGGTTAACAAATCCCGGGCTGGCATTGGCTACTGTTCTGGGGAATTTAATGAGCAAGGATTGTTCAAGAGTGGAGGATTTATCCATGATGATCAGTCTGTTGAAGAGGACGCTGCTGCTATCATTGAAGAAGACGCAGAAGATATGAGCAATTTTGTTATTCCTGGTGGTGTCTGCCACAATTGGGTCGCTGTAGATGTTCTTACAGTCATCCATAGATCAGGGTGATTGTTTGCTTTGTTTAAAACCCTTCTCCCATGCCAAAAGGAGAAGTGATGACATTATTGGCTCATATATACAATGATGTTTTCATTCAATTAATGCATTGTTAAACATTTGTTTTTCCATTTGTTTTCACTTTTTGCTTTTGCATGAAATCGGTGATCACAAAGAACCCTGAAAAACAAAAAATAGCTTCTTCATCTGCATAAATGATTTGCTTGTTTAAATACAAAAGCTTTTCGGTATCCAGAATCATTATGCAGGGATTTCTAAACCCATTGAACATAATGATCTAACGCCATCTCCCAATCTTGAATTCTTTGTATTCGAAGCAAAGGAAGATGATGTTGAAGGGGATTCCTGATGATATTACCCGACTTCTCGAGCGCCAAAGAAGCTCATTCGGCTGTATCATGAGAATCAGCAAAACAGTCAAACTGGGGCATTACAAATGTAATGTAAAAAAAATGAATGATGAAAAAAGGAAAAGAGGGTGAAAAAAGATGAAAAATTCAAAAGTCAGCAAAAAATTTTCAAGATTTTTTCAAAAGAAAAAAGGAAAAATTATACCCTCAAATCCCTAGTTGACTGATGCTGAATGGGTTCAGAGTCGTTATGACCAACTGACTTTGATTGAAGAGAAGAGATTAACTGCCATATGTCATGGTCAGTTATATCAGCAGAGAATGAAGAAAGCATTCGATAAGAAGGTCAAGCCTCGTGTGTTCCGGGAAGGTGACCTCGTGCTCAAGAAAGTTTTGTCTTTCGTGCCCGATCCCAGGGGCAAGTGGACTCCAAACTACGAGGGTCCATATGTTGTTAAGAGAGCCTTTTCAGGCGGAGCTTTAATGCTTACAACAATGGATGGGGAGGATTTCACTCGTCCTGTGAATTCAGATGCAGTTAAGAGATACTTTGCCTAGAAAAAAAAGTATATGCAAATGAAAAACAGAATAGCTTGCTAAGTTGAAAACCCGAAAGGGCGGCTTAGGCAAAAATGAGCGTCTCGGTGGAAAACCTGCAAGGGTAATCCAGGCAAAAGTTAGAGACTTGATAAAAAAGCATATTTGCATCCCGCTAGATTGAGTACCTCACCTTGGGGCAATCTAGGCAAAAATCAGGGATCAGGCAAGTAACTGCATCCTGACAAGACTTTCTGTTTCACCAGCCGTCTTTTCGTCAGAAGATTCTCAATTCGTCGTCGACTGAAGCTTCGAATACATCGAGATTCAAATTGGTAGAGAAAGGATCATTATGTTCAATGTAGCCCTCTTCCAATATATATCACTGATTTCAAATTTGTACAGATCTATGGAGTCTTGCCATTTGCAGACTACCATTCCATCAAATAAATTTGAGCTTTTATCCAATTATTTGCACTCTTATTTGTTTCAATTCAACAAATGTTTTGCATGTTTTAATTGATAAAATATCATTGTTTTAAAAACAAAATCTGTCAAAATTATTGTTTTAAACAAAGTGAACATTCACAATGATAAAAGGATACTCACAGAATTTCTCAGTGCTCTCCCAAGGGTGGCATGGTTTCCAACAGGTAAGACATTTGTTCATACTCCTGGTTTGGTTTGTATCCTTCTTCTCCAGATTTGATTGTTGGGGTTGTTCCCCATGCAGAGATTTGGTTGTTGGGGTTGTTCCCTAAGCAGAGCTTCTGTGGATTTTGACTCCCCGAAGCAGAGTGGTGTATTGAAGACTCAGTCTGTTCTCCAGCAGTAGTCTCTCCCCGGCTTGATTGCTCAGCTGTTCAGAAAATTTGTGGTTAGTGGGTTGATATCCCCGTATCCCGTATTTCTCCCCAAGTGGGTTGCCAGCATAATCGCAAGTCGAGTTGTTGGTGGGGTTGTTCCCCAAGCAGAATGTTGTTGAAGAGTCAGTGTTCTCCAGCAGCAGTTTTCCCCAGCATGGGTGTTTTCCTTGTGGAAGATTCGGCGGTTGATGGTTTGTCACCTTGGCGCTTCGTCACTTTCTCCAGTGGATCGCTATCCCCAGACTTTATTTGTCTCCTTGGCACCGTAGAGCTGTTATTGATATCCCCATCCAAGGCGCGAGCAGAGTTGTTGTCACTCTCCCCAGCGCAGTTGCCAGCGGATTTGTCTGTTCTCTCAGTACGGTCGCTTTCCTTTTGGAAGACCCGGTAAGTCAGTGGTTTGATACCCGGTACCTTACCTTTTCCCCGGCAAAGTCGTCAGTGGAGTTGTTTACTTTATCTCTATCAGAATGGTTGTTATTCTCAGCAGAGCAGGATTTATTTTCCTACTCCGTGGTTGATTGGGTTGATATCCCAGTATTTTCATCCATCTCTCTCCAGCATTTGTCTGCAGAGCGGTTGTTGTGGCAGTATTGCCTGTTGAACCTCTTTCAATCCCCGGTATGGTCGGTTGATAGCTCCGTCATCCAGAGATTGTATTGATTTCCTGGTTACTTTTCGATCCTCAGTAGAGCGGCTTTTGTTGCAGAATCTGCTGATGTGATCCATCAGATGTGTGTTCGCCCCGAGTAGAGTGGTTTGTTGCAGAATCTACTTGTTTGGTGCTTTCCTTCCTCAGTGGGTTGTTCCCCAAGAGAGTAGTGGTATCCCCAGTAGAGTTGCTTGTGCAGCCAAACTCTATCCGGGTGACCTTTGCTCCCTCAGTGGGTTGTTCCCCAATGGAGTTATGTTGGATCCGTTTCCATAGCAGTGTTGCTAGGATCCCCTGCGGGACTTTAAGATTCTCTTGTTCCCCGACAGATTCGTCTTGGTGGCTGTTTTGCCTGTTGTGACTTTCTGTGCCCTAGTTGGGGTGATCGCTGATCCATTGCTCAGAGATTTGGTATTCTCCAGATATCCCTGATTCTTTTGCTTCTGCTTCCCAGCAGTACCCGCAGATCTTTGCTTTATAGCATGGAGATCTCCAGCAGAATTGGCTTTCCAGTTGGTTTTCCCCTGGAAGTGTAATACCGGATGTTTGATTCCTGGACCTGTTGTGTTAGATATGTCTGTTTTGTCAGCATCCATCAAACATAAACCACGCATATTCATGCATATTCATGAAACATTCAGATATCCATGTTGCATTTTTGCCATATATCCTTTGTTTGTTATTCCCTGCTATGGTGATATAGATCTTTATAGATCTTCCTAAGCAGATGTCGGGTGTTAAATCTCTCCATATAGAGTCAGCCCATAAGCAGAAAGTGTCTGTCTTTCCTTCTGCGGTTCCCCACTGAGATATACCCTCGTGGATGACGGTTTCTTCCGTTTCCTCCCAGCATATATATTGGGATGGAGTTTTCCTATTGAGTTATATCCTCATAGGACGTGTCTTGATTCGGTCTGTCTTTTCGGAATATTCCCGAATTGGCGTTTTGTCAACTATATCGTGCTTCCCAGTGGGTTGTTCCCCAGCGGAGTTTTCGGGCCTCTACCCTTATACCGGTAGTTGTAAGTCCTATTGTTCCTTTCCTCTTGGCGGAATTTGTGGTTATATACCTTTCATTCTTCCGCAAGAGTCGATTTTTGGCCTCTACCCTTATACCGGTAGTTGTAAGTCCTATTTGCCTGGCTTTCTTGGCAGAACTTGTGGTTATATACCTTGTAGTCCCCAGCCAGAGTTGTTGGTTTTCTACCTGATAGTCGGTAGTCGTAAATCCTAATTCCCTACTCTCCAACAGAGTTTGTGGTCTGTTATGAACCTCATTTTTGGTTTCTCGTGCGGATTCGTGATTTATTCTATCCCCACGCAGAGTTTTTGGTTTTCTACCCCGTATTCGGTAGATGTAAACCCCAATTTGTGGTTATTCCCACCAGAGTATGGCTTCTACCCCGTATTCGGTAGTTGTGAGTCCTATCTCTTTTCCCCTAGCAGCGGTAACCTTTGTGGTTCGGTCTAGTTGATGGTGGATTTTCTGTTGTTGTGGTGTTATCCCAAACAGAGTCTTGCTCCCTGCGGTGATTTTTATCCCCAGTGGAGTTTGTGGTCTTCTACCCCGTATTCGGTATTTGTAAATCCTATGTTGCTGTGATTTTTCTCTCCAGCAGAGTTGTATCTTATGATACATGTGGATAATTGCCGGTTGCTAGCAATTTTATCCTCAGCTGAGTCTTTGGTTTCTTACCCAGTAGTCGGTATTGTTAAACCTCTTGCTCTCTCAGCCAGATTTTTGGTCTTCTGCCCCGTATTCGGTAGATATAAACCCTAATTTCTCTCTTTGTGGTTATCTTCATTCAATATTCGATGTTGATATTCCTTCCTGCTTTGGGTAGTTGCTCTTGAGTAAGCACTTGTATTCCCAGCAGTCTTCTGGATCATTGCCGGATGCTTGCAATGTTATCCTTTTGAAGTCGCCAGTGGGTCTTTTCACCGTTTGCTAGTGATTTGTTCCCCGGATCATTGATTGTTTATCGATGTATTCCTTGCTTTTGCGGATAATTGCCGGATGCTTGCAATTTATCCCCAGTGAGCCTTTCATTTACCCTTTTGTTGGTAATGTTGTTACTCTCTTTGATTGGTCATCATTATATGCCTGTTTGGTATCCCGATGCCTTTCGTTTCGGACGATTTATCCTTCATTAACCCTTATACCGGTTGTGGATAATCTTCCATGCGAGTATACTATCCACGTTCTGACGGTAATGGATAATATATCTCATGCACTCTTCAGTTGAAGCCTTTTGTGTTTCCCTGGTCGAGTAAGGTTCGTTATTTCCCTTGGCGGAGTCGAATATTTCTTTGTTGTTGGATAATTGCCGGATGCTTGCAATTTATCCCTTTGAGTTGTCTCTCGTTTACTCGGATGCTTGGTAACGATTGTCTCTCTTTTTGGTTAGTCACCTATTATATACTTCGGTATCTCTGGTGTCTTTTCCTTTCGAGTATATTATTCACGGTCTGCCGGTAATGAATAATATGTCTCATGCGCTCTTTGGTTGGAGTCCTTTGTTGATTTTCCCCAGTAGAGTAAGATTCGTATTCTTTGTAGAATCGAATATTCATCCTTTAACCTGTTTGTGTTTCGGATGTGTGTTTTGGCATATATACCAATTCACGTTTTCGGTAGATCACCTATTATATACTTTGGTATCTCTGGTGTTTCTTACCATGCGAGTTTATTATCTACGTTCTGACGGTAATAGATGGTATATCTCATGCGAGTATTCTTATCCACGGTCTGCCGGTAATGGATATTATATCTCTTGCGCTCTTTGGGTTTGTGTCCCCAGTCGAGTAAGATTCGTTCTCCCATTGTGGATTCGAATTTCCATCCAGTAAGTTGATTTTGCTTTTTCAAGCCTCCTTTCGGATGATGAGTGTCTTGGCATATATACCAATTCACGTTCTGTCGGTCACCTATTATATACCTCGGTATCCCTGGTGTTCCTTTCTGTCTACTCCCTATTATGACCTTGGTCCCCTGTGGAGTCAGATTTTCCTGAGTGCTATACCCTTTGTAGGTCTTTCTCAGATGTTGGTTGATTGATATCTCTCACCCTTATACCGGTCTTAGATATTCATTCTTCCTGAGTTTGTTACCCTTATACCGGTAGCACCTCATTTCCTGTTGCTTTTCCCAGGAGAGTCTCTTTGTTAGACATTCCCCTGTGGAGTTTCCTTTGGTGATTTTTACCCTTTTCTATATGGGCGTTTCCCCCAGTATATGCATTTCCCGGCAGAGAGGTTCTATGTGAATCTTTTCCTGGTCCGAGTCCGGATTTTTATCCGAAGTATCCTTTCTGGATAGTTGAGTCAGCTCATGTCTTTCCGATGGATTTATTCTCCTCTGGAATTCTTCATTCCCCGGTGTGAGTCCTTTGCTTCCCCAGCAAGTTCTCCAGTCCGATATCTGTTATCCCCACTCGGAGTCGTGTCTAGTTCACGCTGTGTCAGTTTTGTTTTCACTAATCAAAGTCGTGTCCTGCTCACGCATTCTTTTTCTTACTATCCCCAATAAGAGTCTGGTTAGAGTCTCTGTTCCTAGTGAGTGTATTACTCCGATGGATCGTATTTTCTTCTGTGCGAATCATACATTCCCTCACAGAATTTGTCTTTTGCATGCATACATATGCATCATGAGGTCTCTTAGGGACCAAAATTCGTCTCATTACTATTATTTAAGCCCATTCTACCGCGTCGAAATGAAGATTTCTAAACTTCACTTCTCCGGATAGAATGACCTTAAATAGGGGCATCTGTAAGACCCCAATTTTGGCCCTAAGATCCCTCATGGCCCATATCATATCATATCATGGCCTCAAGGATCATTGCATACCCTAGCTTCCCTCCTAGTGGGTGGGATACCTTGTGAGTGTGGTTCTTGATCGCCAAGCATGTATTGCATTTGTATATCATTGCTTTTCATATGTTTACTAACCAAATGTACAAAAATATTGTCATCTAACCATGTTGCTTGCAGCTGAAGCTAACTAGGTCAAACAGTCAAATCAGGCCTTGAGCAATAGTTGGTGGCCATTCTTGAAGAATTTGGACACCATGATCATTCATAAAGAGTTCATATAACTTGTGATATCATTTGGAAGCAAGATCTCATGTGAAAGAGGCTTGGAATTCATCAGAACATGGCCCAGTCAAGAAAAGTCCACAAAAGTCAACTGTGGTCAACTGTGCATTTAATCAGGAATTGGAAGGTGTGGGATGGTTGGAAAAGTCTCATTCATGTCTATATAAACCTCATTTGGCATTTCAAAGACCAAGGTTGAAGGAATTGAAGTCAGACAAGAAGTTTCCCAAAATGGAAATGACCTGTAATTCTCACCTGCCCAGAATGGAAAGTTTTGCTCCTCAAATTTACATCATGATACAAGCTTCAAATCAAAATTTGTCCAACATGAAAGTTGAAGATCTTGTTCTCACCATTCCAAAAAGTCCAAGAACTTGAAAATCCCATGTATGGTTGGGAAATTATGGCCCAGTGAATTTCAAAAATGACCCATAATCAGGAGGGCATAACTTCCACATGGATTGTCCAAATCGCAAGTTCTTTATATGCACAAACCCCATTTAATGTGTACTTCAATGGTGCATAATTGGATTTCTTTGAAAATGCTCCATGCAAAAGGCCATTTTTGAAGTGAAACAATTAAGAGGGAAGGGCAAAATGGTCCAAAATGGAAAATATGAGGAATTTGAAAATAAGACCAATGCCATTAGCTTTCAAATTTTATTTGCAACATGTGGAAAGTGAGAAACTCCTGCTGTAAAGCTTCCAATCATTCAAGGGCATGAGAGCAAAAATGCATGATAAGCTTAGTTTTGGCTAATCCCATTTTTTTGCTTAATTGTGATTAAAAATGGATTAGGAGCTGGGTATATATGCTTAATCCCTAACAGAAATTGAACATTAATCACATTTCACAAAATCTAACAGAAAATTTCCAGAAAATCTCAACAATTCTCTCAAAACCTCTCAATTTTTTCTCCATATTTTTTTGAGAATTCATCAAGAATTCCTCAACTCTTCTGCAGTTTCTGGTGTGGATCGTTTTTTGCAGGTAGAATCATACTTCTGTTCCAGCAATTCGTGGAAAAATCATCAAGAAATCGCAACTGTCGAAGCAACCTCCTTCCATAACAGTCGGCGAAATCGAGTGATCCGAGCGTGTTTGAGCTGGATTATCGTCACCTTGCTTCTCCTACAACGAGCCTCTTCATCTGTTTCGCGTCGCCGAGCTCTGAAAGTCGCCGACTCCATTACTGCTAGCTTCAAGAAAGGTCGGATTTCAAACTTCGCGATTGCCTCGATTGTGTTAGGGATATTGTAGATTGTAGCTCATAGATCATGTATCAATTTGTGGATTGTATTTTCATTGAGAATTGGTTGCGTAATTCGCGATTTAAGTTTGTACGCCATCTTTTCTTTTCATCGATTCGCTTCACTCGTTAATTTCTGGACAAAATCACCTGCGTATTCGTACTCCTGAGCTCGCGCCGATTCCAACGGTGTGTGGATTGTGCGTTTTCGTTACAATTTGTTCAAAACCTAATCTGCAGACGAAGAACATGAAGAACGACGAAGAACTTCAAAGTTTTCTGAAAAAAATCATGTACAGATCCCGTTTCCTCCGATTTCATTTCATTTTCGCGTTTTTGAGCGCCAGAGCCAATGAAGTGGCGCCACCTCATCTAAGCTGGACGGTGCCGTTTTGGCCAAGGACTTAATTATTACAGCATTGCCATTGTGGTCACATTTAATTAATTAAATCCAAGTAAAACCTAAATAAATATTTCAATAAATATTTCAAATCTTCTAAAAATCATAGAATCATCAATATTAATCCAAATAATCTGAGACTTTTTTTTGTTAATCTCCAATTTTAATCTATTATTTTTTAGACATAGAAATTGAAATTGTGCTTGATGAAATTTTTAATTGGTATAGGGATGTTCACAATGTATGCAATATTCACATGTTCTACTATTTTAATTATAAAATCACCATGCTTTATCCAAATTAATTGAAATTTTAGATGTAGATCCTTGACTCATTTCTGGAATTTTTGGCATATGATTTGCAATTTTTGGACCTCTGGGTTTTTTAATATGATTTAATTAACTTGAGTGTGATAAAATGTGTCACAATATGATAGGCAGAGTTCCCCAATTATTTTTCCATGCTTCCCTTTGGCCTATGGCCTTGATTTTTTGCATGAGACACATTTGATATGTTAACATTCTCTATGATTTTTCGTGGATTTTTATAATCCATTTCCTAATTGATTAGAATTTTTGCTTGCTGCCTAGCATTTTAGGGCTTTACTTGTGTAACCATTTGTATATATGTTGCCAAATCTTCATCTCTAACCCTATGATAACGAAAATTGGTAGAGTATTTTTTAACACATTAAGCTACAATTTGGCTTTGGTCCCATCCATTTCCCATGTAATATCACTGTTTACCATTTAATTGAAGTTAATGTACATTTTGTGACTTCATTTGATTGTGTTTTTGCATGCTTTGTCATGTTGAATTAATTCCCATAGCTCCACTAGTCCAAATGGCATGAAAATTGACATGTAGCTTGTTGAATGTCCTCTGTTTAGGATATAAATTTTGTGGAATTTTCTATGCTGTTTTGATAGTTTTTTGGATGTAATCATTCTGGTTGTACATATGTGGTTTACATTTGCTTCCTTTGCCTTACATGTTGCATAAATTGAAATAGGTGTATAGTTTGGATATGGGACCAATTGGAGTCCCTTTGTAATTGAAATATCTTGGTTTTGATCATGATTGGCTTGCTGTTTTAAGATTTTTCCATCCTTTGGACCCTAGGCTTGGCCTAGTGGTCTTGTCACTTACATTTGAACTTGTTTTTGGCTTTTCAGGTTAAGAAGTTAATGATTAAAGGAATTGTTTCACATTTGGGATATTTTACTTGACTTGTAAACTAATGTGGCTGTTTTGTAGGATGTTGGTTCACATTGAGCTTTGTGCTATGCACATTGTTGTTTGATTGTACATTATTGATTGATTCTTTGTATTGTTGTTTGATTTTGAATGGGATGCTGATTCTGTTTGATGATTACAGGTACCCTTAGTTGCTCAGTTGTCTTAAGAACTTGCATTGCTTTGCTTATAAGCAATTAGCATTGAGGTATTGCACCTTCTTCTTCATGTAGTCTGGAGACCCGGCCTGTTATTTGGCCGGGCAAATTGTCTGAAGTCCTCCTTAAGAGGCATTGATTGTGTATGTTTATATTTGTCCCAAGCAGGAAAAGTCCTCATTCGAGGCAATTGGTGGATATAAGAGATATGTAGCCTATCTCCCACTATTCTGTGTGTCTTCTCCTTGCTCCCATTACATGGTTGTAGCATTGAGATCCAAACCCAAGATCTATCGAGTCTAATTGGGGAAAGAGTTCCATCTTTCTGAACTCCCCCACATTCTTATATTTATATGCTCTCTCGGACCTGAGATAGAAGCAATGAGGCACACCCCTCATATCCTTTCATCTGCTTCACCTTAGCCCCTCAATGGCAAGGTTAAGAGCGACGCATACCTCTTACAGTTGGCTTTAATGCCTTACCCTTTTGCTTGAGCCTCATTGAATGGTTATAGCGTGTGCTACTTGAACTTATTTGATTGATTACTTGATTCATTTATACATGATTACTTGATTTGCCATTGTGCATTTACTATCATTGATTGCCGTTGTGCATTTATCATCTTTGTTTGCCATTAGTGCATGATCATTTCTTTTGTCCTTGTGACATTGATGTTTTCCCATTGAGGACAATTGTAAGTCCATATTGATTGGCTTTTGTTCCTATGACATGGAAGAGATAGAGTGTAAGACCTCATTGGTCACTCATATCTTCTTTGCTCTTTGTTTGAGCATTGTTGTTGTATGTGAGGATTCATTGTAAGTCCCTGTGATGTGGCATTTGTTTTCCTAGGATCATACTGTGGAGGTTAACATAAGCCCAGATAGATTGGCAGTTGACTTCCCTGTTTTGTTTTTTTTGTTTTATTCTGATGGAGATTAGTGTAAGTCCATGGAGTGGCTTCTGATATCCTTACTTGTTTTAGGAGACAGGTATAAGACCATTGAGTGGCATCCAGTATCCGCTTTTATTTACTTTCATCTGTTACCATGTTCATTGCTCATTTGTAGCCTATTCCTAAGGACCCACTTGAATCATCTTCTATATGATTTCAAGAGGTGGACCCTTCTAAGAAGTTTTACATTACATTATTCCATTATCCATTCATCCCATTGTGTCCTAAACTTTTCACACATGTTTTAAAACTTTGAAATAAGTGTTGTGCAAACATTCTCACCTTCTTTCCAAATTAGAAACTTGGACCTTAAGTCCATGATTTTCCCAAACTTCATTTTTGTAAATACTTCATTTTGAATTGACTTTAATCATACTTTGATCTTTTTGTAAATAATCCAAATAACTTCACCCATTCAAATGATTTTGTGGCTTTGTCCATGTTTGTTAAGTTTCCATACATTAGCTATAGGTTTGATTTACCCTAGTTGGTTGATATTAATCTCACCTATTTGTCCTTAGTAGATGAATTGTAAGCCTTCCTTGCCTATTATAGGGTTAACCCCTCTCTGGCAAGTTGAAGCTTTTCTCACATGGTGGACTAGTTGTTATATAAGGTTGAGTTTTCTCCCATGGGTAACGTAAAACCTTAGGGCTCGTGTTTAAAATTGAATCCACTAACTTTTGGAAGTTTTTAGCCGAACTACGGCGTTTTGATCCTTACCTTTGATGGAAGGTACGTAGGCAACGGGTTCATCCGTTCAAACCCAATAAAAATTGTACATTCTTTTCTCATCATCCCAATCATGTTTGCACAATGCTTATGTCATGACAAATAATAACTTTGTACAACAAGTGTGAAAAGGGCTCCCTAGGAGTACCTAGGACGTGATGGGTGCCTAACACCTTCCCATTACGTAATTTACCCCTTACCCCGACTCTCTGATCTTTTTCATTAGTTTTCTACGTGTAAAACTTCTTAGGTTTTTGTTCGCTTTTTAACCAGTCCTTAGGATAAATAAAAGTGCGGTGGCGACTCTATGTTCATTGTATGCTTTGCTTATGATTTAATTGATAGATCATATAGCGACGAATACACCGCTACAACAATACAACTAAATTCAAAGTCTTTTCATTTATGAACAAATTTTCCGGTTATAATCAAATCAAAATGGCACCTGAAGATATGGAGAAGACCATATTCATTACACCCTTGGGAATATTCTATTACAGATTGATGCCTTTCGGTTTAAAGAATGCTGGTGCGACATACCAGAGATCTATGACCACTATTTTTCATGATATGATGCATAAAGAGATTGAACTTTATGTTGATGATATGATTGCTAAATCAAGTAATGAAGAAGAACATGTTGAGCATTTGTTGAAGTTATTCCAGCGTTTGAGGAAGTATAAACTCCTCTTGAATCCTAATAAGTGTACTTTTGGTGTTTGTTCTGGTAAGTTGGTGGGCTTTATTGTCAGTGAGAAGGGTATTGAAGTTGATCCTGCCATGGTCAAAGCAATGCAAGAGATGTCTGCACCCAAAACTGACAAGCAAGTCAGAGGTTTTCTCGGCCGCTTGAATTATATCTCAAGATTTATATCGCATATGGTTGCCACATGTGCGCCTATTTTAAGATTCTTCAGAAATATCAGTCTTGTGATTGGATTGAAGATTTCCAGAAAGCTTTTGATAGTATCAAAGAATATCTGCTTGAGCCTTCAATTCTATCTCCGCATGTTGAAGGAAGATCATTGATCATGTATCTGACTGTGTTTGATGAGAGTATGAGTTGTGTTCTTGGTCAGCAAGATAAATTTGGAGAGCAAGAGTATGCAATTTACTACCTCAGTAAGAAATTCATCGACTATGAGACTCGGTATTCTATGCTTGAAAAGACATGTTGTGCATTAGCTTGGGCTGCTAAGCATCTGCGCCAATATATGTTGAGTCCTACTACTTGGTTGATATCCAAAATGGATCCAATCAAGTACATCTTCGAGAAACCTGCTTTAACTGGGAGAATTGCGCATTGGAAAATGTTATTATCTGAGTATGATATTGAATACCGATCTCAAAAAGAAATTAAAGGTAGTGCCTTGGATGACCATTTGGCTCACCAACCGATTGAAGATTATCAGTCAGTGCAGTATGATTTTCCTGATGAAGAGATTTTATACTTGAATATGAAAGATTGTGATGAACCATTGCTTGAAGAAGGGCCAGAGCTTGGTTCCCGTTGGGGCATGGTATTTGATGGAGCTGTTAATTCTTATGGTAATGGCATTGGGGAAGTGATTATTACTCCTCAAGGCACTCATTTCCCGTTCACAACTAGATTAACTTTCAAGTGTACAAACAATATGGCTGAGTATGAAGCTTGCATTATGGGGCTCGAAGAGGCCATTGATCTTAGAATAAAGTATCTTGACGTCTACAGAGATTCAGCTTTGGTTGTAAATCAGATCAAAGGTGAATGGGAGACGAATCAACCATGTTTGATACTGTATAGAGATTATGCAAGGAGGATTTCAACTTTCTTTACAAAGGTTGAGTTTCATCATATCCCTCGAGATGAAAATCGAATGGCAAATGCTCTTGCAACGTTGGCTTCGATGATTCTGGTAAAATTTTGGAATGAAGTTCCCAATTTGACCGTGATGCGTCTTGATAGGACAGCGCATGTGTTTATTGTTGAAGAGATCAAAGATGAAAATCCATGGTATTTTGATATCAAGTGTTTCCTCCAAAGTCAAATTTACCCGCCTGGGGCATCTTTGAAAGATAAGAAGACTTTGAGAAGATTAGTTGGCAATTTCTACCTGAATGGTGATATGCTTTACAAGAGAAACTTCGATATGGTTTTGCTCAGATGCGTGGATAGACACAAAGCAGACCTATTGATGACAGAAGTGCATAAAGGTTCCTTTGGTACCCATTCCAATGGACATGCTATGGCAAAGAAGATGTTGAGAGCATGTTACTATTGGCTGACAATGAAAACTGACAGTTGCAAGTGTGTGAAGAAATGCCACAAGTGTCAAATCTATGCAGATAAGATTCATGTTCCTCTGACACTGTTGAATGTCATTTCCTCTCCATGGACCTTCTCCATGTATGGAATTGATATGATTGGTATGATTGAGCCCAAAGCTTGGAACGGACATCGTTTCATTCTGGTGGCTATTAACTACTTCACAAAGTGGGTTGAAGCGACATCATATGCAAATGTGACCAAGCAAGTTGTCGTAAAGTTTATCAAGAATCAGATTATATGTCGTTATGGTGTGCCAAGTAAGATCATTACTGATAATGGATCGAACTTGAACAACAATATGGTGGAAGCTCTTTGCAAAGACTTCAAGATTGCACACCATAATTCTTCTCCCTATAGACCCAAGATGAATGGGGTTGTTGAAGCTGTAAACAAGAACATCAAGAAGATCATTCAGAAGATGGTTGTGACATATAAAGGTTGGCATGAGATGCTCCCATTTGCTTTGCATGGGTACTGTACATCCATCCGCACCTCAATAGGGGCAACCCCTTTATCTCTTTTTTATGGCATGGAAGGTGTGCTCCCAATAGAGGTTAAGATCTCGTCACTGCGTGTGCTAATGGAAGCCAAGTTGACAGAAGCTGAATGGTGCCAGACCAGATATAAACAGTTGAATTTGATTAAAGAAAAAAGATTGACTGCCATGTGCCGTGGTCAGTTATATCAACAGAGAATGAAGAAAGATTTTGATAAGAAGGTTAGGCCTCATGTGTTTAGAGAAGGTGACCTTGTGCTCAAGAAGATTCTATCCTTCAAACCTGATGCTAGGGGCAAATAGACTCCTAATTATGAAGGGCCATATGTTGTGAAGAGATCCTTTTCAGGCGGTGTTTTGATTCTTACAACTATGGATGGTGAAGAGTTCACTCGCCTTGTGAATGCTGATGCAGTCAAGAAATACTTCACCTAAAAAAAGAAAAGAACAACTCGCTAAGTTGAAAACCCGAAAGGACGGCTTAGGCAAAAATGAGCGTCTCGGTGGATTGAAAACCCGAAAGGACGATCCAGGCAAAAATTAGAGACATAAAACATAAAATTTATCTCGGTAGATTGAACACCCCACCTTGGGGCAATCTAGGCAAAAATTAGGGATTATGGCAAGTAACTGCATTCGGTTGATCCTAATCCCGGGAGGCAGTTTTGAGCAAGTCATTTGTTTTTGGTTCATCATTCTCAACAAAGGACAAGCACAATGGATATTGAAGTTTGTAGGGAGAGTAATGATCATTGTATTTAATGTAGCCTTTTTCCATGTAAATTACCATTTTCAACTTTGTAAAGATCTATGGAGTCTCGTCATTTACGGACTACCATTCTATTAAATAAAGTTGAGATTTTATCCAATTGTTTATATTCTTAGTTACTTCTGCTAAATAAAATTGAATTTTTATGATGATAATTTTAAAATAAATTAATAAATAATAATTGTTTTTCTTAAATAATAAAAACAATCACTATAAGACTAATCGATTTCAGTAAGGAATGTCAACAGCGATTCGAGAATAGGTAAGTCTTGAAGTGTGAAGCATTGTTGGTCTTCCTCAAAGCAGTTGGTTTGATAAATACCTTTTTCTCCAACAGTTCGTCATTTATCCCCAACTTGGTTGATGAGTTTTTCTTCCTGAATATTTCGTCATCCCTAGTAGTTGAGTTGATGATCAATTCCCTTTGCAAATCCATGTTCCCCAATTGAGGTTCTCATGTTTGCATCCCCCGATTTGTGATCTATGATTGGGACCTGAAGATCTGGAACCCTTATTTGATTTCCACTAGCATAATTGTGTAGCATAACTTCGGCAGTTTCTCCTTTGTGTGAATCGGATCCTTGGAATTGGTTTATTTTGCAATTTCCAAGGAAAATTTGATGATTATTGAGGAATGTGATGATCTGGGTCATAGCATCCCCAGCAATTGCTTAAATCCTCATGCAAAAATTTATCTTTTGTGTTCCCTCGATGGAGTTCATCTTCTAACAAGAAGATCCCCTGTTCATGGCAGTGTTGGATTATAAGCAGTTTGTTTTAGTCCCCTGCAAGTTTGTCTCCCATTCGATATGGTGTTGACCTAAAATTCCCTACAGTGTTGACAATTTTGACCCTCGACATGATTGGTTGATCTTCCCTCAGCAATATCCTCTTCTCCCCGCGGAGTTTGCCGTAGCAAATTGGAAGCATGTTCTCCATGCCTTTCCCCAGCCAGGCTTGATTTATTCAGAGCTAGATGATTTATTTTCATCCTTAGCATTTTCTCAAGTTGGTGTTTCCATCCTGTTGAGATTAGCCGAGTATTGTAGTGCTAATTCCAATCTTCGGTATTTGTATCCTTTGTGCTATTTTTGTCAGCATAATCATAATCACATACATGCATATTCATGCATAAAATACAACATCAAATATTTTATTATGCATTTTATCGCATTGATTTTTCTTCTGATCTCCTGCCATGATGATTTTATCTCCCTATGCGGATTTGGTGTGTCTGTCCTCCTTCAATTGCAGAGTGTCAGACCCTTAAGCAGAACGAGTTTAACCTTTCTCATTTCCCACTGAGTTATTTCCTCGTGGATGATTAGTATTTTAGTTTCCTCCCTAACTAATTATCTGGATGGAACCATTCCCCTTGAGTTATATCCTCATTGGGTTGAGTCTTTGATTGACCGTTTCTTTCTAGTTATTACCTAGATAGATGTTTTGGTCCCCTGAGAGCTTATTACCCAGTGACTAGTAATATCCTTCTCGATTTTTGAGTACATTACTTTTGCCCAATACCCAGTAAAATGTAATCTACTTCCTTTATTTTCTCTAGAGGATTCGTTCCCATGTTTCCCCAGGTGGTTTATCCTTGATATGTTCATCCTAACCGATGACGAATATTCTTTCTTCTTTGGTTTCCTACCTAGTAAAAAGGTAGTTGTAATCCCTATCTCATTCCCCATAGAGTCTATCCTTGATATGTTCACTTTAACCAATGACATATTTTCTCCCCCTCTTCGGTATTCTACCCAGTAACCGGTAGTTATAATTCCTACTTTCCCCTGCTGAGTTTATCCTTGATATGTTCATCCTAACCGGTGACAGATATTCTCTCTTTGGTATTCTATCCAGTGACTCATATATATAATTCCTATTTCTCCCCAGCAGTTTATCCTTGATATATTTACCCTAACTGGTAACAGATATTCTTCTTCTTTCCCCTGGTGGTCTATCCTTGATATGTTCATCCAACCGGTGACAAATATTATTCCTTTGAGTTTATCCTTGATATGTTCACTTTAATTAAGTGACGAATACTCTCTCTTTGGTCTTCTACCCAGTAAATGGTAGTTGTAAATCCTATTTGATCTTTTTCCCCAACAAGTTATTCTTACCCAGTAACAGGTAACGAATACACCTCTTTCTCCTCAGCGAGTCATCCTAGATATGTTTACCCTAACCGGTAACGGATGTCCCTCTATCAGAATATATTATCTTCTTACCCATTAATCGATAATAGATAATTTCTGGCACTCCTGTGTCGAAGATCATTCTTCCCCAGTTGAGTTTGAGTGTGTATTCTCTCAGTGGAATCTCCTTGGCCTGTGTGGTCCAAGTATTTCAGCTTCGTTCTGATTTACCCATTTCCCCTGCAGATTTTCCCTTATCCCTGTCCGGGTTCTTCCGTTGATGGAAATTCCCCTCGTATCTCCAGCAGTTTTTAAGTCATAGCCTGGCATACACATAACTTTTTATCCCCCAAGAGTCTTTGTCTCCCCAATGAGTGTCCCTTATGAATGCATTATGCTCATGTGAACTTCCAGTCTCTCCAGATTCTTTTCCTTTGTGGCAATTTATTCCCCACAAAGATTATTTTTACATACATACCACATGCATCATGAGGTCTCTTAAGGACCAAAATTTGTTTCTATATGTTGTTATTTAAGTCCATTCTACTGAGTTGATATGAAGATTTCACCCTTCACATCCTCAGTTAGAATATCCTTAAATAGGGGCAGCTGTAAGATCCCTCATGTTATCTCATCATTTGCATTGGCTTTAGGATCACACATTGGCATCTTCCTTACCCCTCATTCATTAGGTTTGCATTGGAGAAGATCACCAGCACATTTGATTGTATCATACTTTATTTTTCTTTTGTTTACTAACCAAAATACCAAAAATATGTCTATGTATAACTTTGTTTCTTTTATAGGTATTATGTGCATCCACTAATGCCTTATCAAGCTCACAACTAGGGTTTGAGACCCTCAATGCAAGGAGATCAATCAAGATATGGTTCACATTGGTTCTATACATCATATATTGTTAGTACCTTAAGATTGGCATTAATTTTGTAAAACAAATAATGTAATCACCTCTGTTGTTCTAATATGTTGGGTTCAAGAAGTTCAACATCTGGACCAACATGTCATGTAAGATGTCACGAAATCGGGACTGTGACATCTCATATGTGTATAAAACTGAATCAGTTAATTCTGGTTTGTGTTAAATGATTAATTAGGATATCTGGTGAATATCCTAACCCCTATGTGGAGATCTTGAAGATTCAATCAGAAGATTTGGTGAATATATTTGGTGAATATACAGTTTCCAAATATGGAGATCTTTTAGGAAATAAAAGATTGAAGACCTTGATTGTAGCAGAAGAATTCTGCCAGCTCTGTGACAGCAAAGGAAAAGCTTGCTGCGATTTCTGAAGGCCCAAATACAGTTGGGTGGTTAGGTTATAAATAGCAGATTGTAACCTAGGTTTTGTAAGCCTCAAACAATGTAGAATTAGAGGTGTGTGTGAGGTAAACCTCCCAACCTATGGGAAGGTTACCAGGTGTTTCTCAGTGCTTGAAAGCATGAGATTGTTTGTAACTCAAAGCCTGTAGGCAAGAGTGGTTATGATCTTGAACGAAGCTGTGAAGCAAGTTCAAGTTGTTTAAACATTACATTGTAATTGTAGTGATAGAAATGGAAACTGGAGGTTTCTATCTAGGAGTTCCTAGGTATAGATTGCATTGGGTAGGGATTAAGTGAAGAGTTGTAAACGGGGTAGTTTAACTCTGAATTAATACTGTTAATAGTGGATCTTCTTCCTGGCTTGGTATGCCCCCAGAGTAGGTAATGTTGTACCGAACTGGGTTAACAATTACTGGTGTTTTTACCTTCTGCACACTATATTTTGTCTGTTATAACTCAGTCTGGTTTTAGTCTATTTATGAAGGGAATAACAGACCTGACACATAGCCTGCAGTCTGAATGCAAAACAGAATGTTATGACATTCATCATTACCTGCTTATACTGATGTATAGACTGGTTGGTCTGTTACAGTTCAACCATCTGTAATGTTGGAACAGGTGATGTTCAAATCAATGTTGAGACATCATGCTGATAATTGGGAAGGATCAATAAACATAAGTGTTATGTTTGATCTCTACTGTGTCTTTGTACTAGATGGACAAAATTGGATGTTCTTCTGTCCATGGTGGTATAGTAGCAGATGTCGTGACATCTGTGAATGTGTGCATATTAGTACTGGGTTTTAATTTGTATAATTGTCTTGCTGTATTAGTAACAATGTTGGATCAGATGTCATGACTTCGAGTATAACATCTGAACTCTGACTACACCAGAATTTCAATTGGTATCAGAGCAGACATCTTGTTTTGTTTCTGGATGAGATCCATGGGTGATACTTTCTGGTATCTTGCAAGAAGTTATGTCAGTACTGTTGTTGGAACCTGTGGAAGGTTCTATGATTCCCCTGAATTGTCCCTTGAAGTAGGTGGATGGACTATTCATGACAGGATCTATGTGTACCTATCTCTGGAGGTTGACAATTGGCCTTTGTGTGGGACAGCTCTGCTAGTATTGAATCATATTCAATCTTGGTATGATCTTGGAGGCTGATCTGGAGAAGTGTGTGTTCATAGGTTGAGTTGTATTATGATTTCCGCTGCATAATACCTGGCAAAACTCAAACTCTGATGTAGTTTCCCCTCATGTGGATGAAAGGCTGCTGTATTCGAGATTGCATCATAATCTACTAAAGACGTCAAAGATACTTGAGTATCCTCAAGTCCACTCATCATGACGTTCTCACTTCAGGATTGTAAGAATCACCTGATCACTGATTCTTTTACTCTCTTGGGTAGTGTATATGAAGACCTTGAAGACTTTCAAGGAGGGTTTTGTTCCAAGGAGGTGGAACTAATGTTCAATGTGATGTTAGAACATGTTGTTCAACAAGTATGCAGCTACTGGATGAAGAGCAGGTGTGTTTAGGTGTCAAACAAAGGGATACGTTTGTTTGGAACCTACTCCTGACCTGGAAGAGGAGACATCTGTGTGTGCTAAGTTAACAAGGGTAGGGTCAATTGTATGTGTGCTCAAGAAGGTCACTTTTAGACGTCTGATCTCTAGAAGTGAAGCTGGTTGAGATGTGACATGGTGCAATTTCCTGCTGTCTCTCTTATTCCTATAGATTGATCAGGATTGGATAGTTGTTCCTTGAAGTACTATGTTGTGTTGGAAGACAAGTCCCCTGGATGATAGAAGTCAATACTGGGGTAACCGGATTAATAGGTCATTTGAGAGGATCGGGACCATGAATCTAGTCATTCAAACACCACGCTCAGAAGTGACAATTCTTTCAAGGAGTGAGAATATGAAGATTCAGAGATTGGTTGAGGTAGTATGCTCTGGCAATGCATAGCTACTATTGATGGGTGTTGTTTTTTCTTTCACCAGTACTTATGGTCAGCTGGAGTCTGATTGGTGTGATTGGAGTATGTATAGGTATAACTCATAGAGTTAATTGCCACCGATAGGGGTGATGTATGTCATGTTGAGACATTTGTGTACAATGCATGGATATTGGTGTGAAGTTTCCATGATTGTTAACTTAAGGGGGAGTTTTGGTTAACCTCCTCACGTTTGGTCAGCCTAGGGTCTGGTTGGCTGTTGACCTGTGTCACATGGGTTCCGGTTGTTGCCTGACACATTTGCAAGGAAGGATTCATCTCTCTCATTCCCAAGGGTGAATCTAATCTGGAAAGATTCTCAAAACTGTTGAGGTTCTTGCAAGCAGAAGATGTTGACACAAGATGAGTATTTTCAAAGTATTCTTATGGTGGAAGTATCTGAAAGGAAAATTGGGAAAGGATTTAAGATCAATGTCTACTTGTGCCAAGTACAAGTATTTAATTGAGTATCCTTGGAACTCAAGATAACTGATGTTTTTGAAGATGTTGGAACATCTTGTCTTCAAGACCCTGTGCAGAATCACAGGAAGGATAGTACATTGGTTTATGATCTATCACTTTGGTGGCAGCAAAAGCA
Source organism: Lathyrus oleraceus (assembly GCF_024323335.1). Classification (NCBI taxonomy): domain Eukaryota; kingdom Viridiplantae; phylum Streptophyta; class Magnoliopsida; order Fabales; family Fabaceae; genus Lathyrus; species Lathyrus oleraceus. Next base: position 355,760,297 of record NC_066585.1, on the reverse strand, counting down.
TATGATCTCTGAAAAGGTTTCCTGGCAAGAAACATGTTCAGCCTTGGTGTGTACAAGTGATCGCTCGACTGTGTGAGTCGAGAATGGGATACAAACTGCAAGTGCACAGGTCTATCGCGTAGTTTTAAAAGATATCGATCCCACAGGGACTTATGAATCGATATACCGTTATCTAAGGTTACTACGTAAATCTAAGGTGAAAATGTTTGATTGTTTGGGGAAAAACTAAGAGCTAAAATAATATCTAGATTAAATATTAATGAAACGGATATCGGTGTGTAGTTCGTCAAAACTAGGGAATCAAGTCTTTGTCGGTTTCTTGGTTTTAAAATGAATCGTTTCGGTTAACTTTATTGGTTAAAGGTTTTATCTCAAACTCTCGCTCTGTTGAATAAACCATGATTTTATATTAATGTAGCTGTCACTTATAATTAAGTCAAAAACCATATTTTGAAAACAATAAAGTTGCAGAAACTCCTTTTAAGAAAATACTGACCGTTTTAAACACCCTTATCTCAAACTCTCGCTCTGTTGACTTAGGTTATATAATCAAATCCAAATGCTTAACTCTCGTCCTCACATTCAATCTTTAAAAATACTTTTTGGAAAAGGTCAGAATTTAATTAACTCTAAAACTTGCTCTCGCCCTGATCTAGAATTAATGCCTAACTTACACTGTCCAGTTAAAATCTCAAACTCTCGCTCTATTGATTTTAACTTCTTTATGTCTTTTACTTTTGTAAAAAATCTTGTTACTAAACCTGTAAGTTGAGACCGTAAAAAGATTGATTTTGATTTTAAGTTTAGATAGACCGACTCAGTCTTGATCCCTTATTCTGCTTACTTTACATACTGATACCTAGGCGAATTAGCCAGACATGCTAAATAAACAAGAATACATATCATGCATAAACAGACTCATTCCAGGCAGATAATATAGATGAATAATAAAACAAAATATTAAATAATGATTAAAGAACCTGAATGCGTAATACAATAGTCTTGAACACTCTACCACAAGCCGGTAGGATTTGTTCTTGGATTCTTCAATTAAACAGTAAATTAAATCAAGGAAATAAAACTGGAATATAACGTAAGGTTAAATCCGGTATAAAGTTGCACAATAGTTTCCGGTGTAGAAACTATTATGCGAAAAATATTTAAATGCTAAAAAGGGAAAGATAAATTGCAAGGGAAAAAGAATGTAAAGCTTGCAAAAGAAATAAATAAAATAAACAATGCTGGAAAAGAAAAATAAGCAAAAGCTAAAACAGGAGGTTTGAAAAGCTTCGGCAGAGTAGACGGCAAAAGAGGGGAGAGGAAGCGGAGCCCTTTTAGGTTTCTAATGTAGCTATTTATAGTAGTGCTTCTAACTGCTTTTTGTTTCCCACGAGTCTTCAGCATGGCTAAATACACGGCGTGGGCATAGGACACGAACTCTCTCAACGTCTCTTCAATTCTTCTGAGGGCGTGACTTGCGCCAAAAAGCTAGTGGAATGGTGTGACGCTCGTCACACCATGTGTGACGCTCGTCACAGGGGTGCTTTTAGTGTGACGCTCGTCACAACCCTTGTGACGCCCGTCACAGGCACAACGTGCACTTTCTTTGGGCTGGGCTTGGTCTTTGATATTTGTTTCCTTTTTACTCCTTTCTACACCTCCTTTTCTTCCCTTTTTCACTTTTGCTTCAAAATGGATACCTGACATAAATAGCAAGGAAATACTGCATAATATCTGATAAAATGAGATAAACTAAAGTGAATGATAATATAATCTAATTGAATTAAGTCTTAAAATGTGATATAATTTCGTGTTATCAAACTCCCCCATACTTAAATCTTTGCTTGTCCTCAAGCAAAATTCAGTATAGAACTTGTTAAAAGTTTTAGCCAGATGAAATTTCAAAGCACACATCAATTCGTACTAGGTTGCAAATGGATTTTTGTTTAGGAGGACTTGAGTTTAATCTTGACATCAACAACTACCGTTACAACTTAGATAACCCTACCTTATGCAAATCAGTTCAAGTACCCTATGATAGCTATCCTGGTTCCTTTAGTCTTATTTTACCCGTTTTCATTCTAGCGAAATCACATTAAGCCCTTTATCTTTTCGCGCACGTAGTGGAGTAACCGGTTAGTGATTATGATCCGCTTTTAGCTAGAAGTTCTGGTACATAAGTCGGATAACTTCATTATTCAGTCCATTGCAAATTGCGGGGGATCGAACCGTAGTCCGCCCTACCAAGTTCAGTACCAGATACCTACTGAACCAACTCATAATGGATTTTTCATATTGTGTTTTTGCATGATCTGCAATTTTTAGATTAAATGATCTGGTAAGGATCACCTAATTTAATCAGTGCATTTCCTGATATATTCATATATTTTATGTTACTTTGGGAGTCATTCACTTATATTCATCGGTTCTCCACGTAGTTTGCTATTAAGATGGTGCTGACTTCTCGTATAAACTACTCGGGGTTGTTATAAAACTAAAAGTTCGAGGAATCGGTATAATAGGTACTTATCCTGATCTAACATATTGAGGTTCTCAGAGCGTTGTTATGGTAATGATTTTGTTTTGATTTCACTCAAGTTTTATAAAGTAAGCAACCTTTATACTTATTGGGTGTGTTAAAAAAAAATTTTTGTTATGGCTCAAGAAAATTGAGGGAATGGATAATAGAAATTTTCACACTCGGACTTAACTTAAAATAAATTTTTTTTTTTTTTTTTTTTTTCATAATAAGAAAGGGAAATAACAATGAAAGGGAAGGTAACATACTTGAAAAATGGAAATAGGAAGAATATTGTTTCCCCCCCATACTTAAACTAAACATTGTCCTCAATGTTTTAAGGGAAAGAAATACAAAATGGAAATGCAAAGAAAATAACAACTAAGGCTGCCTTCCGCCTCTGGTTCTTGGACCTGGTGATCTTTGACGTATGTCTAAATTGTCGAACCTGCTAAACAACTCAGTAAACCGTTGGTCAGTTATGGCATTCCGAGCATCCTGTTGCTGTTGCATTTGATGCATCATCTGCAGCATCTCGACATTCTGTGCCTGCATTCCATCGATAGCATCCATAATGTCGTCGTTGGTTGCAGGCCTTCTTCGTCGACGACGTTGGGAGGATGGGCCAGTTGCATTACCGGAAGGGTTGAGCGGGACTGAATGTTGTGTAGGAGGATGATCACTTTGCTCCATTGCTTCAAACTCGTCTGTGGGCGGGTTTGTTTGTGAAGGCTCGGTGGCTTCGGGAGCGTTTAGATCATAGAGGTGGCGGTCGGGGTTTGTGACATCAGTTAGGGCGATATTTGGTAGAACAACGCTTGGGACTGCCTGGTTGTTCACCATAAGATAATATCCTCCGCCTACTCTGTTCTTAATCAGGCGGCTGGATCGACAGTAGCTGATATCCATAGATAGGGGAGGTAGAGATTCTAAAGTTTGGAGTTTATCCCCTAGGTTTAGGCCAAGTGCTATGGTGGTGATTAGTCCACCAATTATAAAAGGTTGCCGGCCTCTAGCACATAAGGTGCGGATATGATGAAATAGAAAGGAGGCGGCGTTTACCTTAGTATCCGGTTCGAAGACGCATTGGAGGAAAAATAGCTCCTTTGAGTTGACCTTGCTGTTGTTTGGTCTTCCAAAAACTGTGTTTTGCAAGATGCGGATAAAGTACCGGATAGTTGGGGTTATGGATGTGGGAGAGAAGGAGTTCTTCCCAGTTGTAGGTCTCGATACCGGTAATTTTCTTAAAAAGGCCAAAAACGCCAACTGTGTTCCAGTTTGAGGTTGGAGGGATTCTGGCATGAAGCAGACCTTCTGTGGGAAAATGTAGCATGGTACTCAATTGGCGTTGGGTTAAGGAGTACTCGGTGTTCAACATACGGAAGGTTGCGGTACCGGTCAGAAATTCATCCTCACCGGCGGGAGTGGTGTAGTCGTAAGAACTTAGGAATTCTAAGGTTAGGAAAGGGTAGGTGGGTTGGTTATGAGTGCAAAGGAAGGTTAAATCGGCTTTACGGAGCATCCACTCGATACCTTGGAGTAAGCCTAATTGTTGCAAGCAAGGTAAATCGGGGTACCTGGTGGAAACGACGCCTCGCTGCTGGAAGCGCTCGAATTGCTCTTGCTGATAGTTGTCATCTCCGGATCGGAAGATGATATTTCCGAAATTTTGATTTCCCGCCATTGTGATGAATTTTGAAGGAGTGATTTGGAGTGGAAAAGAATTGTATATTTGATATGAGAGAATTGTTTGTGGTGAATGAAGGAGGTTTTGGTAGGTATTTATAGGAGAAGGATTGGAAGATAGAAAGAAAAAGTGGTTGAAGAGTAATTAAGTGTGGTTAAATGAAAAGTGAATGGGGAATGTAAAAAGGTAAGGGGTGTAACGTTCGTCTCCAACGGCTCCCTAACGTTCACATGTCTGAGGGGCGTTACGCTCGTCACAAGGGTGTGACGTTCGTAACAGGAGTTATGCGTGCCGTTCGTCATGGAGTGTGTGACGCTCGTCACACAGTTCTTTTTGGCAGGGCATTCAGCAGCGCTTCACATAATTAATCTGGAGATGAATTTATTTTGATTATTTTGTTTTATTTGGTTTTTAGATTGTTCTATTTAATTTAGCTAATTAATTTGTGTTGCATGCTATTCTATTTCACATAATAATAATTCATTCTGAGTAACAGTAGAACAGTAGAGAACATAGCCATTGCATAAATTAAATAAAAGCTTTAATAAAATTAACATAATGTAATACAGGAAGGGAAAACAATGAAATGAAAGGAAAATACATGCGAACATGAATTCAAATAACATTAATGAAAAATCTAGCCTAAAACTAAATAACTTAGAAAGAAATAACTAAATTCCATCTATCTTCGGATCTCTGGCCGGAGGAGCAAAAGAGTTAACACGATGCCGCAACATACGTAACTGACTTGCCGTGCTGCTCATGTATTCTAGGACTTCATGCCTCAAGTTGTGGAAATCTTCCCTGAGGGCGTGATGCTCTGACATCAAGGCTTCAATGACGGTTTTAATATCTGTTCCTGGCATATGATGTCGGAGATCAGGCATGGCTGATTCTTCGGTCAGGACAGGCTGAGGAGGAGGTTCAATATCATAGTAGCCGGAAGGTGTCTGAGGGTCAGATTCAGCATGAGAGATATGGTCAACATAGTGCTCATAGTCATCACAAATCTCATAGTCCTGGATGGATTCAGTGGATCTAGCAGGAGTAGGGGTTTCATCCAGGTTATAGAGCCAGTTCCTTTGGTTATGAACACTAGTCCTAGGATCGGGCATGGTGAATAGGCAGAGAACCTGGTTATCAATAATAAGCTCAAACTCATCAGACCCTAGGTTTGCTATAAACATAGTGTTGAAGAGGAAAGGTATACTCATAGTAGTAATGCCGCAAAAAGGGTTAAGGTCAAGCATAGGCTGACGTAATCCAATAGCATTACCTATCATAGTTATCAAACCGCCTATTCTAATGGGTGCTCGCTCATCCTGGATAAGGTGGTCCAAATTAGCTAACATAAAAGTAGCACCGTTTACTGGACGGTTCTGGGAAGCACAAAATATGATGAAGAGTTCATCACGTGAAACTGAAGTACTATTTGGCTTCTTCCCAAATAAAGTGTGGGTCAGGATCTTATGGAAATAGCGAAAAGCCGGGTTGTGTATGTTTCCAGAGAGAAACTCATGTTCTTCGGGCTCATCATTTCCAGTCAGCTTACCCCAAAAGTGTTCAAGCTCTCTATATTCAAAAAGTTCTTCCTGGCTTACAGTGAATGTATCAAAGGAGGTAGGAAAACCCAAAAGGTTGGTAAAGTCTCTAATATTAAATTGGTACTCCATGTTGAACATTCTGAACTGAATAAAACCTCTGCTAATTCCTTTTCCACGGCTAGGTAGATAGATTAATGAACTAAGGAATTCTAGTGTGAGTCTCCGGTAGGTGGTGAAATGTCTCAGGATAGGGGAGGTCTCCCATCCTATCTGATTCAGCAAATACAGGACACTCTGTCTCAATCCAAGGGCAGTCATCGCCCAATCATCAGCATAAAGACTAGGTAGCATCTCCCTAGTGGCTAGTTCTTCAAACTTTTGTTTCTGAGCCATTCCTCTGAACTTGATACCCATACGATCAATATGTCCCATCTGGTTAGTGCTAGCTAGAGAAAAAGAAGACATGAGTTTAAGTCAGGATTTGGCCAAATGCCGAAAGAAAGAAAAATTATTATTATTATATTTTTTTATATTTTTGAATAAATAAAGAATGAATACTAAACAAAAAATTAAAAGAATAATTAAGAAAGAAAATAGTGCAATGATAATAATAGAATAAGAAAATAGCAAACTAATTAGTGGGTTGTCTCCCACCAAGCGCTTTGTTTACACGTCGCAAGCTCGACAAAGAAATTGTTAAATATAATTGATGGGTCCTGGGGGCGTTTCGTCTAAGTGTAGAATTTGCGAATCCTCGTTGGTTTCCGCATAGTGATAATGTTTCAGACGTTGCCCGTTTACGGTGAACGGTTCTGTAGATTGTCCTTTTATTTCTACCGCTCCACTGGGAAAGATTTTAGTGATATGAAAAGGTCCTGACCATCTGGATCGTAGTTTTCCCGGGAATAACTTTAGTCTAGAGTTAAATAAAAGTACTGCGTCACCTTGCTTGAAGATTTTCCTTGATATACGCTTGTCATGCCATTGTTTTGTTCTTTCTTTATAGATTTTGGCATTTTCATAGGCGTCTCTTCTGAGTTCCTCTAATTCGTTTATGTCAAGGATTCTCTTTTCACCGGCGGCTTTATAATTCAAATTTAAATTTCTAATAGCCCAATAGGCTTTATGTTCTAATTCTACCGGGAGGTGACAGGATTTTCCATAAATGAGCTTAAATGGGGTCGTCCCTATGGGGGTTTTATAAGCAGTTCGGTATGCCCACAAAGCTTCTGGTAATTTCAATGACCAATCTTTCCTTGAAGTGGCGACCGTTTTTTCTAGAATTTGCTTGATTTCTCTGTTAGACACTTCCACTTGTCCACTGGTTTGAGGGTGGTAAGGTGTTGCTATCCTATGTCTCACTCCATATTTAAGTAGTAGTTTTTCGAGTACCTTGGATATAAAGTGTGATCCACCATCACTGACTACTATTCTTGGGATGCCAAATCTCGGAAATATTATATTTTTAAAGAGTCTAGTTACTACTCGGGTGTCATTGGTTGGAGAGGCTATAGCTTCGATCCACTTTGATACGTAGTCAACTGCCACGAGTATGTATTTGTTACCGAAAGAGGATGGGAAAGGTCCCATGAAGTCTATCCCCCACACGTCGAAAATCTCTACTTCCAAAATACCTTTTTGTGGCATCTCGTCACGTCTAGATATGTTTCCCGTGCGTTGACATCTGTCACACTCCTTAATAGCCGCATGTACGTCCTTCCATATAGTTGGCCAATAAAAGCCAGCTTGTAGGATTTTAGAGCAGGTCTTGGATGTACTTGTGTGTCCACCATAAGGCGCGGAGTGACAGTGTTGGATTATATTTTCTACCTCTTCTTCGGGTATACATCGACGGAAAATACCATCGGGGCCTCTTTTGAAAAGTAAGGGATCATCCCAGTAATAGTGTTTTATGTCGTGGAAGAATCGTTTCTTCTGCTGGTAAGATAAAGTAGGTGGAACTATTCCGGCAGCTAAATAATTGACTAGATCAGCGTACCATGGTGTGACAGATATAGCTAAGGTGGTTTCTACTTGTATGTCGGAGTTGTTCTCTTCCAAAGTAGCTATAAGTTTGTCGTACGAGAAATCATCATTAATTGATGTTCTTTCCGGTTCAAGGTTCTCAAGTCTAGAGAGGTGGTCTGCTACTACGTTGTCAGTTCCTTTCTTGTCCTTGATTTCTAAGTCGAATTCTTGTAGCAACAAGATCCATCTTAGGAGTCTAGGTTTAGCATCTTTTTTTGTTAAAAGGTACCTGATAGCAGCGTGATCGGTATAAACTATTATTTTGGCTCCTACCAAGTAAGAACGAAATTTATCTAGCGCAAATACCACTGCTAGGAGTTCTTTCTCGGTTGTGGCATAATTCATCTGTGCTTCATCCAGGGTTCTGCTAGCGTAATATATAACGTGAAGCTTTTTATCCTTTCTTTGTCCTAGAACAGCACCTACAGCATAATCACTGGCATCGCACATTATTTCGAATGGTTCATTCCAGTCTGGTGTCTGCATAATGGGTGCTGAGATCAATGCTTGTTTAAGAGTTTGAAATGCTTTTAAACAGTTATCGTCGAATATGAATTCAGCATCTTTCATCAACAGTCCGGTTAAGGGTTTAGTTATCTTAGAGAAGTCTTTGATGAATCGTCGGTAAAAACCGGCGTGTCCTAAAAAGCTTCGTACTTCTCTCACGGTTCTTGGGGGTTGAAGATTTTCGATTACCTCTATCTTGGCTTTGTCTACTTCAATTCCTCTGTTTGAGATGATGTGTCCTAAAACAATTCCTTCTTGTACCATAAAGTGGCATTTTTCCCAATTAAGTACTAAGTTTACTTTTACACATCGCTCAAGAACTCTTTCCAGGTTTTCAAGGCATTCTTCGAAACTTTGTCCGTATACAGAAAAGTCATCCATAAATACTTCCATGATGTTTTCGAGAAAGTCGGCGAATATTGCCATCATGCATCTTTGAAAAGTTGCAGGGGCATTACACAGACCAAACGGCATTCGTCTATAAGCGAAGGTACCAAAAGGGCATGTGAATGTTGTCTTTTCTTGGTCATTAGGGTGAATTGGTATTTGAAAGAAGCCTGAATAACCGTCTAGATAACAGAAATGTGAATGTTTAGCTAATCGTTCTAACATTTGGTCAATGAATGGTAAAGGGAAATGATCTTTTCGGGTTGCTTTGTTTAGTTTCCTATAATCAATGCACATTCTCCATCCCGATTCGATTCGTTTAGTTATAGTTTCTCCTTTTTCGTTTTCAATAACGGTTATGCCTCCTTTCTTTGGTACAACGTGTACAGGACTGACCCATTTGCTATCGGATATAGGATATATAATACCTGCTTCCAATAACTTGGTTATTTCTTTCTTTACTACCTCACTTAGGATCGGATTTAGTCTTCTCTGGTGTTCCCTAGAGGTTTTACAGTCTTCTTCTAACATGATGCGGTGCATACAAATAGAAGGGCTTATTCCTTTAAGATCGGTGATGTGGTATCCTAGTGCGGTTGGATATTTTCTTAAGATATGTAGGAGTTTTTCTGTTTCGAGTCTTCCTAGATCTGCATTAACTATCACAGGTCGTTCAAGTTCTAAGTCTAGGAATTCATATCTCAGATTTTTGGGAAGTGTTTTCAAATCAGGGGTTGGTTTGTTAAGACACTGCGTAGGATCCGGTGTTATTGCTAGGCATTGTTTAGATTTGTCCTCTAAAAGATAGTCTGATGATTTGTCTTCTCCTGACTCTGCTTCTTTTATGCATTCATCGATGATATCCATGAAGTAACATGTATCTTCTATTGCAGGTGCTTTCAAGAATTGGGAAAGAATGAATTCAATTTTCTCTTCACCTACTTCGAAGGTGAGTCGTCCTCGTTTTACGTCTATGATTGCACCGGCAGTTGCTAAGAATGGTCTTCCTAGTATAATAGGTGTAGTATCATCTTCTCTAATGTCCATAATTGTGAAGTCAGTGGGAATGTAAAACTGACCTATGCGTACGGGAACGTTTTCAAGGATTCCTACAGGATATTTGATGGAACGATCTGCTAATTGCACAGACATTTTGGTCGGTCTTAATTCTCCCATTTCCAGTTTCTTACATATGGATAAAGGCATAACGCTAATTCCGGCTCCTAAATCGCATAAGGCTTTGTCTATGACAAATTTTCCTATGTGACAGGGTATAGAGAAACTACCCGGATCCTTGAGTTTAGGGGGCATGTTTTGGATTATAGCGCTACATTCGGCAGGGAGTGTAACGGTTTCGCTATCCTCAAATTTCCTCTTATTAGAAAGAATTTCTTTTAAGAATTTAGCATATGAGGGCATCTGCGTAATAGCTTCGGTAAACGGAATTGTAACGTTTAATTGTTTAAGGAGATCAACAAATTTTCTAAATTGGCCTACATCTTTGGTTTTAACAAGCCTTTGAGGGTAGGGTATGGGTGGTTTGTAAGGTGGTGGAGGTACATAAGGTTCCTTCTTTTCTAGGGTTTCCTTATTACTCTCTTCCTTTTCCTTAGGTTCACTTTCCTCAGTTGATTTCTTAGGGTTTTGGTTTTCTATCCTTGGGTCAGACGGTCCTTCCACTTCCGTTCCACTTCTTAATATAATTGCATGAGCTTGGCTTCTCGGATTAGGTTGGGGCTGTCCAGGGAATGTACCAGTTGGTGCAGCAGTAGGTGCTTGTTGTTGAGCTACTTGAGATATTTGTGTTTCCAGCATTTTGTTATGGGTAGCCAAGGCATCTACTTTGCTTGCTAGTTGTTTAAGTTGTTCGCCAGTGTGTATGTTCTGGTTTAAGAAATCTTTATTGGTTTGTTGTTGGGATGCTATAAAGTTTTCCATCATGATTTCCAAGTTGGATTTTCTAGGGGTATTATTGTTAGGATTCGGTTTCTGATATCCCGGAGGTATAGATGGGGCTTGATTTGGAGACTGTCCAGGTGCGTATAAAGCATTATTACTCTTATATGAAAAGTTTGGATGGTTCTTCCAATTTGGGTTATAGGTATTCGAATAGGGGCTTCCTTGAGCATAGTTTACTTGCTCTGCTTGGATTCCAGTCAAGAGTTGACATTCCGCAGGAGTGTGGCCTTGGATTCCACAGACCTCGCAATTCTGAGTTATAGCAACCACGGCGGCTGGAGGTGATACATTTAAACTTTCAATTTTCTGGACCAAAGCATCCACTTTTGCATTGACGTGATCAAGGTTACTTATCTCGTACATGCCAGTTTTCGGTTGAGGTTTTTCCACCGTTGTTCGTTCGGTTCCCCACTGATAGTGATTTTGGGCCATGCTCTCGATAAGCTGGTAAGCATCAGCATAAGGTTTGTTCATTAGTGCACCACCTGCAGCGGCGTCTATTGTTAACCTTGTATTGTATAAGAGACCATTATAAAATGTGTGAATTACTAACCAGTCTTCCAAACCATGGTGTGGGCAAAGTCTCATCATGTCTTTGTATCTTTCCCATGCTTCGAAAAGAGACTCGTTGTCTTTTTGTTTAAATCCGTTTATCTGGGCTCTTAACATAGCTGTTTTGCTTGGCGGAAAATATCGGGCAAGAAAAACTTTCTTCAACTCGTTCCATGTGGTGACTGAGTTGGAAGGAAGAGATTGAAGCCATCTTCTAGCGCTATCTCTTAATGAGAAAGGAAAAAGACGAAGTCGAATTGCCTCTGAAGTGGCACCATTAGCTTTAACAGTATCAGCGTATTGGACAAATACGGATAAATGAAGGTTTGGATCTTCGGTAAGATTTCCAGAGAATTGGTTCTGTTGCACAGCCTGCAACAGCGAAGGTTTAAGTTCAAAGTTGTTTGCTTCGATTGCGGGCGGAGCAATACTTGAATGCGGTTCATCTTGCGATGGAGCGGCGTAATCTCTAAGAGCACGAGATGGTTCTGCCATCTCGGTTAAAGAAGGAAGATCTTTGAGATCAGGAAGGTCTATAGGAGGGAGATTGTTTTCAGCACGATATTCCCGAATTCGTCGTAAGACTCGGAGATATAGTTCGATATCGTTGATTCGTAAATAGAGCGGCTCGCCTTGAGAGCGAGTGCGTGGCATACAAATCAACGAAAGAAAGAATAGAAGAAAAAGAAACCTTAGTCTCTACAGCGTAACGGAAGAGTTACGATATCGATTGAATAAAAGTCCCCGGCAACGGCGCCAAAAACTTGATCGCTCGACTGTGTGAGTCGAGAATGGGATACAAACTGCAAGTGCACAGTTCTATCGCGTAGTTTTAAAAGATATCGATCCCACAGGGACTTATGAATCGATATACCGTTATCTAAGGTTACTACGTAAATCTAAGGTGAAAATGTTTGATTGTTTGGGGAAAAACTAAGAGCTAAAATAATATCTAGATTAAATATTAATGAAACGGATATCGGTATGTAGTTCGTCAAAACTAGGGAATCAAGTCTTTGTCGGTTTCTTGGTTTTAAAATGAATCGTTTCGGTTAACTTTATTGGTTAAAGGTTTTATCTCAAACTCTCGCTCTGTTGAATAAACCATGATTTTATATTAATGTAGCTGTCACTTATAATTAAGTCAAAAACCATATTTTGAAAACAATAAAGTTGCAGAAACTCCTTTTAAGAAAATACTGACCGTTTTAAACACCCTTATCTCAAACTCTCGCTCTGTTGACTTAGGTTATATAATCAAATCCAAATGCTTAACTCTCGTCCTCACATTCAATCTTTAAAAATACTTTTTGGAAAAGGTCAGAATTTAATTAACTCTAAAACTTGCTCTCGCCCTGATCTAGAATTAATGCCTAACTTACACTGTCCAGTTAAAATCTCAAACTCTCGCTCTATTGATTTTAACTTCTTTATGTCTTTTACTTTTGTAAAAAATCTTGTTACTAAACCTATAAGTTGAGACCGTAAAAAGATTGATTTTGATTTTAAGTTTAGATAGACCGACTCAGTCTTGATCTCTTATTCTGCTTACTTTACATACTGATACCTAGGCGAATTAGCCAGACATGCTAAATAAACAAGAATACATATCATGCATAAACAGACTCATTCCAGGCAGATAATATAGATGAATAATAAAACAAAATATTAAATAATGATTAAAGAACCTGAATGCGTAATACAATAGTCTTGAACACTCTACCACAAGCCGGTAGGATTTGTTCTTGGATTCTTCAATTAAACAGTAAATTAAATCAAGGAAATAAAACTGGAATATAACGTAAGGTTAAATCCGGTATAAAGTTGCACAATAGTTTCCGGTGTAGAAACTATTATGCGAAAAATATCTAAATGCTAAAAAGGGAAAGATAAATTGCAAGGGAAAAAGAATGTAAAGCTTGCAAAAGAAATAAATAAAATAAACAATGCTGGAAAAGAAAAATAAGCAAAAGCTAAAACAGGAGGTTTGAAAAGCTTCGGCAGAGTAGACGGCAAAAGAGGGGAGAGGAAGCGGAGCCCTTTTAGGTTTCTAATGTAGCTATTTATAGTAGTGCTTCTAACTGCTTTTTGTTTCCCACGAGTCTTCAGCATGGCTAAATACACGGCGTGGGCATAGGACACGAACTCTCTCAACGTCTCTTCAATTCTTCTGAGGGCGTGACTTGCGCCAAAAAGCTAGTGGAATGGTGTGACGCTCGTCACACCATGTGTGACGCTCGTCACAGGGGTGCTTTTAGTGTGACGCTCGTCACAACCCTTGTGACGCCCGTCACAGGCACAACGTGCGCTTTCTTTGGGCTGGGCTTGGTCTTTGATATTTGTTTCCTTTTTACTCCTTTCTACACCTCCTTTTCTTCCCTTTTTCACTTTTGCTTCAAAATGGATACCTGACATAAATAGCAAGGAAATACTGCATAATATCTGATAAAATGAGATAAACTAAAGTGAATGATAATATAATCTAATTGAATTAAGTCTTAAAATGTGATATAATTTCGTGTTATCAACAAGAAGAAGGAAACATCATAGTCCTGATGGTGGTTACTTGGAACAGTTCACTTCTGATCTAGGTAAGGAAGTGCATTAGCTAATGCACACTGTGGAGTCAAGAACAAGTGGCAGCGTTCTTGACATCATGGAAACAACTTTTCTTTAGGAAGTGGAATCCTTGGTATAGCTTAAGGGATAGTTTCTTACTGGTCCTTCTGAAGACTCATGCATCAGAGTGTCTGATGTCTTTGGAGAAGAAGCAGGGATTTATCAAGGTGTGAGCTTGGATGATTTAACTGCAAACCTGCAGGATGGAGGATGTTTACTCAGACTTGGTTCCACAATCAAGTCTATGAGAACATTGAACTCTTGTTCTGTGAAGGGAGGAAGTTCTTTCAAGTGGCAGAAGAAGGAGTTGAATTCAACAGCTAGATGTTAAAACACAATGTTGTGACATATGGTTCAACATCAGAATCTTAGTTGGTGAAGTGGCACATCAACTTGAGATAGAAGGGTCTACAGGGTTGTAGATTGGATACTTCAAAAAGATCGTTCTCGTTGCAGTTCTTTGGAGTTGCTGGATGGAGAGGATGTTACATCTTCATGTCTTGGAAAATCTAAGTTTTGTTCAACATGTAGCTTGAAGTTCAAGTCTCACTTGGAAGGTCAGAACATCTTTGGGAGAAGTCTGATAAACGTGGAGAGGTCAAAGAATGGAATTTGACTTTTTCATATGAGGATTCATGACGGAGGTAATCAACCAGTGGCATTTGGTCTATCTCAGAAGTGAGTTTGAAGAATCAAGACAATCAACTTATGGCAGCTAATTATTCTTGAGGAAGGTCTGAGACAAATTACCTTGAGCAGAAAAGGAGTAAGTTGAAGACAAAAGGAGGTGTTTTCTATTCATCTCTTGGAGCTTGTGGAAGGAGTTCTGAGCTATCTATGAAAGATTATCTCTTGTAATGGGATGAGAATGCATATGTCCCAATTTTTGTCTGGATCAAGCTCATGATTCAGTGATATCTGAAGAATATCAGATGGTGTTATGTTGTGAAGTGGTTTTCTGTTCTGGTTAGAAGAGAGATAGTCACATGGTGTGGATGTGTTAAGCCAAGAGGGTTGAACAGGGAGTGTGCTCTTGAAGACATGAAGATGCGTCTTATGTTTTCCATTCATCAAGTTGTCTGGGTTCTCTTTGAATCAGGAAGTATGTGAAGGCCCAACTTTGGGGTGTTGGATATGTTCATGTGTGATCTCCAAGTTTCAAGAGGAGAGTTGGTTGTTCATGACAGGGGGAGTTCTGTCTTTGCACTGCAAGTAATCATCAAGCTTGTGGTCTATGTGTTCTCAGATAACAAGGTATGAAACCTTGTTAGTTAGTCGGATGTTGTGGTGTGTATCAAGGCTAAGTGAGCAGAAGAATGTCTGACCGAATGTCATGACATTGCCTTAGACAATATTGTTATTTCCTTCTAAAACTCACAGTCATAAGGAAATATGGATGGGGTGTGTCTCATTATGTTATATTAGAATGAGCCTGTGTATTACAGTTGTGAGGAACAGGTGCTGGGGTTTCTGTTATTTGATGTATGCACAGATTTAGGGGGAGGAGAAGTACCCTTGTGCATGTGTGTATTACTAGTAGCCATAGCTAGTAATTGTTCTGTTTCTACTGCTGATTAAACTACTGTCAAGTTGTTTAACTACTAGTAGTTGTCCTTGTGAACAAAAAGGACAGAGTATTCACAAGATGTCATAAGTGATGTCTTAACATAAGATATCCTTTGTTCCTGCTGGAAGTTGTATAAGGATATGTGAATGTGTGGTGCCAGATGTCAAGCCACCACTGGAGGTGAGAAAGTGGTTTAGGAAATGGTGATAGGGAGAATACATGAAGAATGCAGACAAAAGCAGTGTCAAATGTTAAGACGTAGCTTGCAACGTGTCTAACAACATTTATGGAATAGTCTTGGAATTGTTGTTTCTGGAAAGAAACAGTCAAGAGCTATAAAAGGTATTCAAAGATAGTCCAGGATATTGGTGGTGATTCTCTGACTGATTCTCAGCAAATATTTATGGATCTTGACCAAGCATTTACTCCTACCGTTAATTCCTAAGCATGGTCTGGCCTATTTAAAGGAAGTATCAGCACTCCTCTTCTCACAAGAGCGACATTTCATTCTCTCTAAACCATGGGGTTTGTTAAGATCTGGGCATTCTGCTCCTGGATCTGGTTTTGTGAAGGTGTCACTTATAAATGTTTAGCTAAAAAGGGGGAGAGAAACATTGTCCTGAGGATGCACCAGAAGCAAGCAATATCTGGTGGCAAGGAGAAGATGGATTCAGACACAAAAGTCACTAACTGGGTATATCAGTTTATATCAGTTGTGTCTTGTGATTTGAGTTATGAAGACAGTTGTGTCTTATAATCTAAGTTACATTATCTATGTACTCAGCATTACATATTCTTCAGGAAGCCCTACTGTTGAGGGGAAGGGCTGTGATGGAGTTGAGCCTTGTACATCTTCTTCCGCATGTACACCAACAATGGTGGTGGTAATGGGGCTGTCATTGACAAAGAGGAAGTACAGACCCATATTGGGTTATTTGTTTTAGCTAAAATTTGCCAAAGGAGGAGATTGTTAGTACCTTAAGATTGGCATTAATTTTGTAAAACAAATAATGTAATCACCTCTGTTGTTTTAATATGTTGGGTTGAAGAAGTTCAACATCTGGACCAACATGTCATGTAAGATGTCACGACAACGAGACTGTGACATCTCATATGTGTATAAAACTGAATCAGTTAATTCTGGTTTGTGTTAAATGATTAATTAGGATATCTGGTGAATATCCTAACTCCTATGTGGAAATCTTGAAGATTCAATCAGAAGATTTGGTGAATATACAGTTTCCAAATATGGAGATCTTTTAGGAAATAAAAGATTGAAGACCTTGATTGTAGCAGAAGAATTCTGCCAGCTCTGTGACAGCAAAGGAAAAGCTTGCTGCGATTTCTGAAGGCCCAAATCCAGTTGGGTGGTTAGGTTATAAATAGAAGATTGTAACCTAGGTTTTGTAAGCCTCAAACAATGTAGAATTAGAGGTGTGTGTGAGGTAAACCTCCCAACCTATGGGAAGGTTACCAGGTGTTTCTCAGTGCTTGAAAGCATGAGATTGTTTATAACTCAAAGCCTGTAGGCAAGAGTGGTTATGATCTTGAACGAAGCTATGAAGCAAGTTCAAGTTGTTTAAACATTACATTGTAATTGTAGTGATAGGAATGGAAACTGGAGGTTTCTATCTAGGAGTTCCTAGGTATAGATTGCATTGGGTAGGGATTAAGTGAAGAGTTGTAAACGGGGGAGTTTAACTCTGAACTAATACTGCTAATAGTGGATCTTCTTCCTAGCTTGGTATGCCCCCAGAGTAGGTAATGTTGTACCGAACTGGGTTAACAATTACTGGTGTTTTTACCTTCTACACACTATATTTTGTCTGTTATAACTCAGTCTGGTTTTAGTCTATTTATGAAGGGAATAACAGACCTGACACATAGCCTGCAGTCTGAATGCCAAACAAAATGTTATGACATTCATCATTGACTGCTTATACTGATGTATAGACTGGTTGGTCTGTTACAGTTCAACCATCTGTAATGTTGGAACAGGTGATGTTCAAATCAATGTTGAGACATCATGCTGATAACTGGGCAGGATCAATAAACATAAGTGTTATGTTTGATCTCTACTGTGTCTTTGTACTAGATGGACAAAATTGGATGTTCTTCTGTCCATGGTGGTATAGTAGCAGATGTCGTGACATCTGTGAATGTGTGCATATTAGTACTGGGTTTTAATTTGTATAACTGTCTTGCTGTATTAGTAACAATGTTGGATCAGATGTCATGACTTCGAGTATAACATCTGAACTCTGACTACACCAGAATTTCATATATGGATCCCCATGATCTTCATTTATCATTTTGATCAAGAATTCATCAAGAGTTTAAAGCTTGTTTGCCTTAGAAACCCTAATTCATCTGGGTATCTTGTGTGACTTCCTCAGAAAGTTTCTTCAATATTTGATCAAATATTTCAAGGGATACTTCATATTACATCATCTTATACATATATGATCCTCCATGAGTCCCAAATATCAAGAGAACTTCAAGTTTGCAAGTTGGTTCATGGTGGTTGACTAGAGAAAGTCCACTGGTGAAAACCAGGGTTCCCTAGACCTTATCTCCTACACTTTTTGTCATATGAAAATTATTCTAAAATCAAAGTTACTCCTTATGAAATTTAAAAAAACTTTCATGTTAAGGTAAAGAGATGGTTTTTCTTGTAAAGTCATTTTTTATGGTGAAAGATTATAGGTCATTTTGTTTGAACCCTAGTTAGAAGGACAACTTCCAAGGACCATAACTTGCTCAATTTTGTATTATATGAAGGTCATTCAAGTTTCATGATCAAATTCAAGATTCCCTCTCCAACTTTTATTCTTTGAGTAACTTCAAATTCAACTTGCAAAGTCATGTGCTAAGAGGAAACATTATAGGTCATTTTGGGCCATTACCATTGAACATGAGATTTTCCTCAACTTCTAAAATGCACAACTCCTTCATGACATATCCAAATGAGGTCAAATTTATGACCATATTTAATAGGTTTGAAATAGATAAAACTTTGATGAAGGAACATTTTTCATTTTAATCCCATAGCAAAAGTTATTCAAGGTGGAAGAAAAGAACATTTGACTTGGGACTTAGAAAAATTTCAATTATGTTTGATTTCCCAAACATCCACCTCAAAATTCATCATTATCCAAGCTTCAAATGGAAAAGTGTACAACATTAAAGTTGTTCCCCTTGATCTCACCTTTGCAAAAAGTCCAAGATCACCTCATTTAGCCAATATTTGAGGGACTTACGCATGAGTTCTTCACAAGGTTCCATTTGGTAAGATTTATGTTCAACATTCATTTCCTTTATGCATGGCTATGTGACATAATTTTAGGTTGGATAACACATAATTATGGATAATTTGGCATCATTTGATGGGCCTATCACATGGCCATGCATCCATGCAAGTGAGATTTCTATTTTTGGCATTTTGAATGAAGTGTGTGGAAAGCAAATGCATAGCCTATAAATAAGACCCCTCATGCTCAGAATTGGGGACACCTTGACCAAGCTTTCAACCTTCAATCCTAACCCTCACCATTAGAGGATAAACTTGAAGATTTTCAATTGAAAATCGAGTTTCAATTTCACTTCAGTTTTGAAGTTGAAACTCCAAGAATCCAAGGCATTCCTTGATCCATTCCACTTCCTGCAAGCATCTGAAGTCAAGCCAAGGCCAATTGGAAGCAAGATTCAGGCTCCCTCGAAGGTGATTTTTCAGAAACTTCATCTCTTTGATTCTCTCTTAATTCTTCACCATTCTCTTTGATTTTTGGCTGGCTGAAGTCCTACCAATGTAGGAAACAAGATTGAGTTGCTTTGAGGTCAAATCGAAGCAACTTAGTTCATGATCCTCAAAATTCAAATCCCTGTATCTTTTCATATACTAGGAATTGGAGAAAATTGAGGCCAGATTTGAGCTCCTGGGCATTTTTCCTTTAAATCCATGTCCTTGTTTTCATTTGGGTGGTGGTTGATGGTGGACCAGTCTGGTGAGGTCCACTAGAGAAGAAGACCGGAGCCCTAGCTTTGGTGGTGTGTTGGCAGCTTTACATCCATCTGATCCGGGTCTAATGATCTAATCCTGGCCTTTGGTTTGAATTACCACACGTACATCACTTTGACTTGTGTTCACCATGGATAACGCGTGTGTGGCTTTCAGATCTTCCACCTCAATTAATGAGGGAGATCTGATGGCCCTTGTTTTTTCTAATTTCTTTTATTTTTTGAATTTTCATTTAATCCCTTTATTTTGTTTAATTCATATTAGTTTTATTTTTAATCCAAAAAATATGGGACTTTCACCAAAAATCATTAAATATTTTTCTCTTCCATATTCTGAATTAAAATTAGTTTTTGGATTAATTTTGATATTTTTCATGAATTAAATATTTTTATGCATATTTTTAATTGTTTAAAAATACTTCTGACGCTTGAAAAATAGTGACATTTTTTGTCTAAGGTCCTTTGACCTTGTTTGACCTAGGATAAATCCCTTGGACATTTATTTGGTCTTTTGAAGGGATTTCAGGTTTTGACGAAATTAAAATGTATTTTAATTCACTTTTAATTGATTAAATGCTTAAAATCCCTTGAGCCATTTTTATCGTCTTGTGATGTTTGACTTTCTGTTTGGGCCTTGGTCAAGGTTGATTTGACTTTTGTTGGATCAAAGTCGTTGGATTTATGGGATTGATGAAACGTACATTTCATCTCCCAAAATGAATGAATGGTTTTGATTTGAAGAAAGTCCTCCCTTGGTCAATTTGTCTTTCTATCTTCCCCTCCCTCTTCATCTTTATCCCTATTCATTCCCATTCCCTCATTTGACCAATGAAATCTCTAATGTCTTAAAGCTAATTGGTCCATTAATGACCTTGTGTCATATGAACCAATACAAGTATGACTAAGATAGATCCCTCCCTCTTGATCTTTTTCTTTTAGTGTGTGGTATGTTTTAGGAGTTTGGTTCTTCATACCAAATCTCTAACATGCATTAACACCTACATTTTTATTGCCCGACCTTAGATAGTTGTGACTTCTATATAAGTCCAATTATGATTGCTTAACATAGAGCTAAATTTGACCCTCAAGGAATATCGTTCTAGTAAGTGAGATTGTAAGTCTCCCATTCTTCATGGCATTGTGTGGATACTTGACCTTTTTTCCTTTCATGAGAGCTAGCAGAATACTTGTTGAATTATCCAAGTTGGAGCCCTTCTCATGGAAGATGTCTTGGTTTAAGGATTCATACTTATGAATGAATGGTTTAGTGTTCTCCAAAAAATGACTTAATCAATTAAAAATCACCACTAACATTTTACTAACTTTTAACTAACATTTGACTAACTCTTGTTAATATTGCTTTAATTTCAAGTCATTTACTTTATGCAATTTAAATTTCAGTCATTTATCATTCATTGTCATATAGATTTCATTTAACTTGTTTATGTTTATGTCATTTTCACTTTGCTCATTTGAGCCATATCTTGTTATTGTATATATTGGTTGTGCATTTTAGTTTTGTGTATGGTCTTAGGACCTTAAAATACCTAATAACAACAAAACCCCCTAAAAAAACATCTGGTGGATTATTGATCTTGATCTGGACTTTTGGACTTAGGATTAGGCAACATTCCCTATGCAAAAAGACTTGGCCAATGCCAACATTCTGAGACTGAGTTATTGTGAACTGAGCCTTCATCTGATACAAACCTTGAGATTTATTTGTACTCACCTGCTACTCTGTCTTTGTGCTTAATTGTTTTTTTGATCTTGTGTCTGATGCTTTCCTCAGAGTTGAGCAAGGAATATTTCATCTGTTACATGAGAAGACAAAGAATACTTCTAGCTATGGAATTTATTGCTTGGATGTGGCTATCTTTAATTGATGCCTTAATCTTCATGATGTCTGAATATTTCTCATTTGCTTATTTATTATTGCTTGATTAAAGTCCAAGGGAAAATGGGTTTCTATATGACATTCTTGTCTGTTGGCTTGCATCCCATTGGTTAGATCTTTTCAACTATTAACTTTTAATTTTGTGCTTAGGATAACCTCTTCATCTACTCCCCCTTCTTAAATTTAAAAATCTCTCCCCTTTTTCAAAACTTTCTTTGCTTGTGATTTCAAACTTAGACTTTGTTCTGATGATTAGAAACTTTGACCTTATGCCATTGAATTTTCAAACTCTTTTCTTAAATTAAGCTTGTAAATAAACTTAATCATATTGACTTAAAATTTCAAAAAGACAAAAAGAAATAACAACTTCATTCAAACTTGTGGCCCTTTATTCCTTTCTCATTAATCATTATGTTAAAAGCAATTCACCATCTTTAAAGTTTTTATCACGAACTACGAGGTTTTGATCCGTCATTTTTATGTTGGTACGTAGGCACAAGACCGAAGGTTTTGTCAAACACAAAAATATAATCAATGAATTCTTTTCTCATCCCCATACTCTATTTTTCTCAAATATCTTTTATACCAAATACATATGCACACATAAAAAAGGGCTTCCTAGGAGTATCTAGTACACTTTGGGTGCTAACACCTTCCCTCTGTGTAACCAACCCCCTTACCTGTAATCTCTAGCATTTTATTAGTTTTCATTTGAAAACTTCTTATCTTTGGGTTTTGTTCGTACTTTTCCCTTTTCCTTTGGAAACAATAAAAGCGTGGTGGAGACTCTGGTTTTATTGGCGTCAAGTTTATCCATAACTTGATGGTCATGAATTTACCGCTACAGTAATGATGACGCTAGGCATACTGTTAGTTTGTTGGGATTGTTTATAAAAGTCTTGATTCCTCAACACCAATAACTCAACCAAATGCATAATAGGTGCATTCAAAGGAGGGTCTATCAAGAGGAAGATACAACTATCCAAGGGGATCCTTGCAGAGGATTAATAGGTTGTGCTCTATGGAGATTCTTGTTGGTGATCAAAGAGTGCTTCTGCAACCTTGAGACTTTCGGGAAAACAAATGATTATCTCTTGGTTTTCACATATATAAAAGCAATTTTTTTCAATACGTTTTTAATTCTTTTCAAGTTTCAAAATTTCATTATTAACAAATAAATGGTAATTTGCATAACAAAGAAAAACAAAGAAGAATATAATTAACAATATTTGGTAGGAAAAGAATCATGTTATTTATTAAAACACTTAAGCACGAACATCAATACAACCAAAAACTCTCCTAATTATTTTTCATTCACAAGGCACTAAGGCAACTTTAGTGAAAGAATATAAAAAGGAGAGAAGAAAAGTAGAAAATGAGAAAAGAATAGTATAAATCTAAATTCTGGTGCGATTTAAAATGAGGAGAAGCTCTTTATTTATAGGAGAAAATGTAGCTTAAAAAGGAAAATTATTCATGGGTTTTCTAATGCACGTAACCAATTATGTAGCTAGGGTTAATTGACTATATATGACAAATTTGGAAATTTTCAAAGTCGTTGTCACTAACAAATTAGAAAATCTCTTACACGATTATGAGGTGTTATAAAAGAGATAATCAATTAACCCTAGTTTGTTAATCGATTATCTAGTGTAAATAATACTCCTAAAGGTATAGTTAAACTAGTAACCAACTAGGCATGAGCATAAAATGCTTTTAGGTGATTTTATGAAATGAGAGAGGATTCAAAATAATTTAAGTGTATATGTGATAGTTGCCTTAGTATCATAGAGATACTATTATAATTTTACAATACACTTATCACAGACACATGACCAGGCGAACTTTCACACTCCCTCTCTTTTACAACATTGAAGCTTCAAGATCCCTTGCTAGATCCATCATTGACTCAACATTTCAACTGAAACTTGACTTGTTTTATTTGATGAGGCTTAGTATTACTTATCTGGTATACACAATCATTATAGGTTTCTTGATCAAAGATCCTTAAGTACTCCTCCGAAGGCCCATTAACATTAGGCATTGTCAGCATCAAAATCACCAAGATATTTGTCACTAAGATCATCTGTAGATAATTTTACCTGCAAGCACATAGCTCCACAACTAGACCTTTACTTAAGAATATTTGTATCCATATGAGGCTATATACGTTGAACCTCCATTGAAGGATTAATACCAAAAAAATACTATGCTTGAGGGACTCACCTCAAGCGAGTGCCTTACATAGCTAATGCAACATAAAATTTCGAGAATTAACGAACGAACCATGAAAAGTCCAAGTAACGTAAAATTAATTGCCATGAACGTTTCAAAACCTGAAGAGCATGATTTCCAAATGAGTTTAAACGGTCGAGGATATGAAAGAGAGAGTGAAGTATGTGTTACGTCTAACTTTGCTTAATGAAATTGCCCATAGCTTCTCTTGAGAGACTCACCCCTAACTTTACATAAGGGAGTTATCCCAAGTATCTTATGGGAAAGCTGCAAAGTCTTTAAGATGACAATATGCTCGAGTAAAGTCATTTTCCCTAAGGCCTCGTGGTTAAGGGTATGTGTACTTAGGATGATTTATTGGGCCTAGAAGAAAATGATCTATGATGGAACTAAGGGGGGCGAGCACTCGGATGAAGGTTGATCGCCCAAGGGGTCTAGGGTATAACATGTCGCCTAAAGCGTACAAGGTAAGGTGTCGTACAAAGAATCACTTATAGCATGCATTTGCACCTTTGCACATTATAACATGCATTTGCACCTTTGCTCATTATAGCATGCATTTCATACTGCACCTTTGCCAAATCGATACATACATCATAGCTTTTGCAACTTTGCACATTATAGCATGAATTTCATACTGCATAATGCCTAGAATGTCAGTCGAAATAAATTTTTGGATCTACAGGAAAATCGATTGAATCAATTATCAAATGTGTGTCAAAATAATGGGCGAAAATTATTCGAATCGAGCTTGCAAACATCATTTTTATTAATCTATGTTTTACGTAGTTTAACCTGATGTGTTCGTTATATTTTTTCAGACACTTTTTCGATCGCATTTTGATCAGCCTGAGCATTTTAACTGGTCATTTTTCACTTCAAATTTGATCAAAACCTGTATGTTTTTGAGAATTTTATTTCAAGCTGATCATTTTAGTGCACTTATTTTTATTTTTCGAGCATATTTACGCCTGATTTTTATTCATTTTGAGTCATTTTATTTTTCTTTCATTTTTATCAAACCGTTTAGAAAAATAAATAAAATTATTGGTGTTTTTAGTTTGATTTTATTTTAATTTTTTGTTTAATTTTAATTGTTCTTGTCTCTAAAATAAATATTAAGGGCATTTTGGTATTTGTTATAATTAAGTAACCCTAGTATATATATATTAAGTGATGCATTGCTGAAAGAGAAGAGACTAGATCCATCCCTCTTGTACACATGACGCCTCTATACAATTATTTCTCTCTCAATTTTTGAAATGATAGAAGAAAGAAAAAAATTGATTTGAAAAAGTAGATCCTTATTGAAATCACACTACAGTAGAATATTTTACCATTACCATATATTACATTTCCTTGTTACTAAGATAAAGATAGAAACAAAAAAGAAAAACAAGTTTTCTTCTTCATAATTTCAAAGTACCTCATTCAATACTACACCAAATCAACAACTTTCCAAAACAAGTGATATCTCTCATTTCTCATCTTCACAAAACAAAATCCACGCATCTCTTCAACGACCTCTACCATTCACCAATAACACACCAAACCACCTTTCACCACCACAAACGGATTCGACTCACCGACGAGATCCCCTATCTCCGACGGACACGGTATACTTTTCCGTTATGATTTTTCATGATTGTGTAAGTTTTGAGTTTGTTTTGGTTTGAGCATACTTAGTGAGAGTAAGTTTATTTTTGTGTTGAATTTTTCTCAGTTATTTTATTAAGTTTGTGTTAGCTAAGTAAATTTCTTTTACCTATTTTTATTTGTGTTGTTATTTTTTTTTAGTATACTTTGATTTACTAAGTATTCTTGTTGTTATTTTACTGATGAATATTTACTCTCCCTTTTTTATATATATACCTATTTTATTTATTTATTTATTTATTTATTTTTGTTAGAGTTTTATATATATAAATAAAATATAATACGGTGTGTTTTAATATATGTATATATTTTGTTTTAGATTTCTATATCCATATATTTATATATCTTAGGTTCATACTGATATGTTGTTAATATATATATATATATATATATATATATATATATATATATATATATATATATATATATATATATATATATATATATTGTATTAATATTTGTTTTAATATTTTATTTTGTAGCAATGCAGATTCATTGTAGACAGTGCGTGTGTGTTGTGTTTAATTTTTTATTTTTAAATTATTTTGAGTTGATGTAAAAATTTGTAACACTACTATAATAATATATTTGGTTGTTGCTATTGTATTGTGTTGCGATTTTGAAGCTCAAATCTAATTTTGCTTTCAGAAATCGCTTAGACGCATAAATTTTTTGCTCGACTTATAGAGTGGTTCTAACATGAATCCACTCTAAGTTAACTTAGAGCTAAATTCAGTTTGCTCTCGATTTTGGTTGACGTTCAGTCTCGTGGCTTACTATTGGGCCTTCTTACAATGACCTATTATCTTTTTGTGTGCTCGCATTTACTTGTGTGCATTTAAATTACCCTCAAATCACTTCAAATCATTTTAATAACTAAATAGGAAGAAAAAGACTACCTGGTTGAAAGGTCCAGATGTAGTCTCAAATGATTGGTCCAAGTTGTAAGAGCTTGTAAGCCATACGTGTTCGTCTTCCCTTCAAAACACTTGTAAATACTCAAACTTCTTTTCTCAATAAAATTGAAAGAAATAGATTACCTTGGTGAAAGGTCCAGACGTAGTCCCAAGTATTAGACCCAAGTTGTAAGAGCTTGCAAGTCATAAATACTCATCTTTCAAGTCCCAAAATACATTCAACCAATCAAACTCTTTTTTCTCCTCCGTGCGATTGATCAGAAAAACCTTTCTATAAATGAAGGATATTTTGTCTTAAGATGATGCAAAACAATGCTTCATCCATAATTGTTGAGTTGAGATACTTGACGTTTTTCCGAATGTTGATTTGTAAATCCATTTGATGTGATGTATACGCTCATTCCTCACCTGTTTCGGGCAAAATAATATTTCTCGTCGATTAATACAAGATAGCTTTCGCTAAAATCGATCAACAAACAAACATTTTCTACCCAGAACTATGTAAGCCTTGAGTTCTTTATTGCACCCGGAGATACGTAGGAGCATGATTTGTAAATCTTGTCAGGCCCATTAGTAAAAAGCTTAGGCTTAGTCCCCTTTGTTTCCAAATCCAAAAACATTTTCTCTTTTCTTTTGATCATATTCTTCTTTCCCTCCATATAACTTGAGAAGCCTAACATTTCAAGCTAACACAAACACTCACAACTAACATAATGGTTTCCATTGAGTACAACGGACGTGAGGGGTGCTAACATCTTCCCCTCGGGTAACCGACTCCCGAACCCTGATATTAATTACGACGACCATAATCGTTGTCATTCTTTCTTGGGTTTTATCGATATTTCCCCTTTCCTTTTTAGGAATAAATAAAGTTTGGTGGCGACTATGTTCAATCCATAATGCGAGCGTGCGATTGCACTTCACTAAGTCGTGTTCTCATTTTTCGAGGTGCGACAACGTCTATTTCCATTTTCCCTAAGAGATAGAGACAGAGCATGGCTACAGTCTGTAACTGCAGACAAAATCACCACTTGGAATGAACTCAGGAGTGTATTCTTAGCTAAATATTTCCCACCAAGCAAGACGGTAGTGCTGAGAAATCATATAATAAATTTAAACAAGTTGAACGAGAATCGCTTTTCGATGCATGGGAAAGATATAAAGATATGCTAAGATTATGTCCTGATCACGGATTAGAACAATGGATTATCATCCATACCTTATACAATGGTTTACTATATAACACAAGAATGACCATAGACGTTGCTGTTGGCAGAGCCTTAATGAACAAACCCTTCGATGAAGTCTACCATCTTATCAAAAACATGGCCCAAAATCATTACCAATGGGGAACTGGACGAGTTCAAGTCGAGAAAACACAACATAAAGGAGGAATGTTCGAAGTCAATGGAATTGATCATGTAAATGTCAAAGTCGAGACACTTACCCAAAATATCAACAACTTAACTATAATCACTCCATCCATTGTGGTTGTTGTAGCCCTAAACTGCAAAATTTGGGGAGTCCAAGGACATATAGCCATTGATTGCCAAATATTGACTGGAACTGCACCCGACCAAGTTAACTATATGTAAGGAAATTCATATTCCAACACTTATAATCCTGGATGGAGAAACCATCCCAACATTTTCTACAAGAACAATAATGCATTGTTTGCGCCAAGCCATACACCTTCCGCTCCTGCCGGCACTTTTCTAGGCCAAACTCAACCAAATCCTAAGGGCCATGCAAACTCTATCACACTTCGAAGTGGGACAGAGTTAGATGGACCAGTAGACCCAAGAGTTGAAAACCCTGTGATGTAAAGAAGACTAGAGAAGGAACTTTAGAAAGTCATTGATGAAAATCAAGTAGGAAAACCAATAGCTGATGATGAAGAGACTATCAGTACTAAAAATGTTCTTGAGAAAGAAAAACCTTATGTACCTCCACCACCTTATAAACCAAAGATACCATACCCTCAAAGACTGGACAAATCTAAGAATGAGGGTCAACTTAAGAAACTCATCGAGCTCCTAAAGTAACTTCAAGTCACTATACCTTTCACTGAGGCCATTGCTCAAATTCCCTCATATGCTAAGTTCCTAATTGAGATCTTGTCAAATAATAAGAAACTTGAAGATGAAGAGACAGTGGCACTCACAATGGAGTGTAGCGCTATTATCCAAAACAACATGCCACACAAATTGAAAGATCCTGGTAGTTTTTCTATTCCTTATGTAATAGGCAAGTTTGTCATTGATAAGGAACTATGAGATATCGAAGCTAGCGTCAGTTTGATGCCTCTTTCTATATGTGAAAAACTAAAGTTAGGAGACTTGAGACCTACTAGAATGTCCCTCTAATTGGCAGATCGTTCTATTAAATACCATGTGCGAATGCTGGAAAATATTTTAGTTTGCATTGGCCAATTCTATATCCCTACGGACTTCACAGTATTGGATATAAAGGAATACTCTAATATACCCATCATCTTAGGAAGACCTTTCTTAGCTATAATCGGTGCGGTAATAGATTTAAAACGAGGGAAGTTAACATTTGAGGTAGGAGAAGAGAAAATCGAATTTATCCTTTACTAGTTTCTAAAAACCCCAGATATAGACGAAACTTATTGTTTTATAGACCTCATTTATGAATGCATAAAAGAGTTAGCATCTGACCCTCCATATTCAGTTATAGAATTAGTACAACTTCCAGCAGAAGAAATCTTAGGAAAAGACGAGGATGAATACCATCGCCAATATGATGATGATAGCCTAATGGAATGCTTAGCACTTACACCTGACCTTATACCAAGACATAAGTGGTCGATAGTAGAACTTAAGGTATTACCCAAGAATCTAAGATATGAGTTTCTGATAAACGACTTGATCACCCGATTATAGTTAGTGTTGATCTTAATAAAGAAGAAACTGAGAAACTCTTGGTGCTATTGAGAAAATATCCTACAACTTTAGGCTATAACATTTCCGATCTAAAAGGGATAAACCCCTTTGTGTGCATGCACAAAATTATGCTAGAAGAGGATTTTAAAGCCTCTACAGAGCATCAGAGGAGGATCAATCCTATCATGAGTGATGTAGTTAGGAAGGAAGTATTAAAATTACTAGACGTTGGAATAATCTATCCAATGTTAGACAATCAATGGATTAGCCTAGTGCATGTCGTACCTAAGAAATGAGGTATAACAGTTGTTAAAATAACAAGGGAGAATATGTAGCTAAACACATAGAAATTGGGTGACGTATGTGTATAGATTACATAAATCTAAACAAAGCAACTCGGAAGGACCATTTTCCCCTTTTGTTCATTGATCAAATGATTGAACTTTTATCTAGACACTCGTACTTCTTCTATCTAGACGGATACTCATGATTTTTCCAAATTCCAATTCACCCAGATGACCAAGAGAAGACTACTTTCACATGTCCTTATGGAACTTTTGCTTGTCATTCGGACTATGCAATGCTCCCGCAACCTTCCAGAGATGTATGATGGCAATATTCACAGACTTCCTAGATGATATCATGGAAGTTTTTATGGATGATTTTTTCGTATGAGGATCTACTTTCGAAGGATGCCTTGCTAACTTAGAAAAGGTACTTGAAAGGTGCGTAAAAGTCAACCTAGTACTAAATTGGGGGAAATGCCACTTCATGGTGAAGGAAGGCATGGTCCTAGGACACATAGTGTCTGAATGAGGAATTGGGATTGATAAAGTTAAGATAGAGGCCATTGAGAACCTCTAGCCACCTAAAGCGGTTAGAGAGGTTAGAAGTTTTCTTAGACATGCCGGCTTCTATCGATGCTTTATTAAAGACTTATCTAAGATTACTAAACCTTTGACTGGTCTTTTGATGAAAGATGTTGAATTCATCTTCGATGAAAAATTCCTTGAGTCATTTAATCTCCTTAAGCACACACTAATCTCTGCCCCTATTATGCAACCTCTTGATTGAAGTCAACCATTCGAGATCATGTGCGGTGCAAGTGACTATGTTGTAGGCGCTGTCTTGGGACAATATAATGATAAGAAACTACATGTCATATACTATACCAGAAAAACCTTAGACGCAACCCAAATGAATTATGCCACTATTGAAAAAGAACTTTTAGCTGTAATTTGGGAATTGATAAATTCCGTTCTTACTTAGTAGGAGCCAAAATCATCATCTATACATACCATGCTGCTATAAGATATTTATTACGTAATAAGGATGTAAAACCAAGATTACTTTGGTGGATCATATTATAACAAGAATTCCATTTGGAAATCTGAGACAAAAAGGGAACCAAAATATGGTGGCTGACCACCTCTAAAGACTAAAGAATCTAAAACCAGAAAATGTACCCATAAATTACGATTTTACTTATGATAGACTAGTTGCGTCAATTGACATCGAAGGAATGAGTTATGATCACTACCATGAATATCTTAAAGCAAATACGCGAATTTTGAGAATGAGATAGAAGAGGAAGTTGCCTTAGTGCACAAGATTGTACCCTGGTATGCTGGATACTTAAACTACCTAGTAGCTAAAGTTCCACCTCCATATCTGACTTACCAACAGAAGAAGAAATTCTTCGATGACCTAAAACACTTTTATTGGGATGAACCCCTCATTTTCAAAAGATGATCCGATGTCCTTTTCCGTCGTTGTGTTCTTGAGGAGGAAATCGAGAGCATTATGAACCATTGAAACTCCTCTCCTTATGGAGGGCATGCAAGCATGTCAAAGACATACACTAAGATTCTTCAAGCTGGACTTTATTGGCCTAGCATATGGCGCGATGTCCATGCTATGGTTGTGAACTGTGACCGTTGTCAACGCACCAGAAACATTTCCCGACGAGATGGAATGCATTTGAACAACATTTTAGTGATGTGTGGGGAATTAATTTCATGGGCCCTTCTCCATACTCAATGGGAAATAAATACATAGTCGTAGTTGTTGATTATGTATCTAAATGGATAAAAGCCATTGTTTCATCTACAAATGATGCATGAGTGGTAATCAAAATGTCTAAAATTTATATTTTCCCTAGATCTGGAGTGCCAAGGTTAGTCATAAGTGATGGAGGATCACATTTCATATCTAAGATATTTGAGAAGCTTTTACGCAAGTACGGGTTACGACATCGAATAACTACTCTTTATCACCCTTAACCAGCGGGCTAGTAGAGGTCTCTAATAGAAAAATTAAACAGGTTTTAGAAAAACATGTTGCAACCTCTAGAAAGGACTGGTCGGCTAAGCTAATTGAAGCATTGTGGGTGTATAAGACAGCTTATAAGACGTCCATAGGGACTACACCCTTCAAGCTTGTGTACGGAAAGTTATCATCTGTCGGTCGAACTTGAACATAAAGATTATTGGGACGTTAAGACCTTAAACATGAATTATCAAGTAGTTGGTGGAAAAATAATATTAGATATTCATGAGCTAGAAGAACTAAGGTTAGAGGCCTATGAAAGTGCCATGATCTATAAGGAGAGAACTAAGAGATGACACGATAAACACATCATTAAAAGAGATTTTTAATAGGGGGGCTAGTACTCCTTTTCAACTCCAGATTGAAATTATTTCTAGGGAAGCTTCGTTCCTGATGGTTGAGACCATTTTAAGTAGTACAAATTATGCGATCTGGAGCTGTCGAAATATGGAGTAATTCAATCGGGTCTTTTATAGTAAATGGGCAGTGGATCAAGAATTATCACAGTGATAAATAAATATATCATTATGCTAGTTGGGAATTGAATGAGCCATGTGCTAGTTCACCCGAAGGATGAGCTTAAAAGCACGTCGAGCTAACATCGTAAAACAAAAGCCTTGTGTGGGAGGCAACCCACAAATTTATTTTCGTTTTTCCTTATCCAAAATAAATAAGCGGAAAAATTTAAACCTTGTTGAACATTTCACTAACTTTATTCGTGTTTTAAATTTTTCAGATCACCTACATGTTAGAACAAGATTTTGATTCTACAATATATCTCTAAGTTTTGATGATAACAAATAATGAAATAATTTGGTACCCTAACAATTTTCTTAAATGTGCAGGATTCTAAGTTAAAATGACTCTAATAAGTCAACTTTTGATTATTAAGAAACAAATATCTGGCATCGGAATTAGTCCAGAAGCGTTGACCCAGCATAAAGAGAAATCACATCTGACTCTAAACAGAATGCATCTGAGGAACAATCACCTGAAGAATCTAACTATGAAGTTCAAGCTCTGATGATCTGACTCTAATAACTCTATCTGAAGACTCTGCAAGAGATACCTGAAGACTCTAACACTGAAGAGTCTGATCATGCTAACCTCACTTTGACACATGCTCAGAAACACGCCATCAGATGTCACCAGGTCAGAAACTTAAGTTGTAAGCATTGAAATTGTAGTACAATCCTTTTAAGGAAACATTTGATTATGCTCCAAGACTACTATGGAAAGGACAAAGAATTTACTACATTTAACTCCCACAGTTGGCACGAAATCTTTAATAATTTTCTGCAACGGTATCATTTCAAGCGAACCAGGATAAATCGTTTGTGTTGTTATTCTTTATTTTGTGTGTGTTGTTGCAAAAATCTCTTAATTCATGTGAAAACAATTCAAACCCCCCTTTCTTGTTTTTCTCTACCTTCAATTAGTATCAGAGCTTCGACTCTGTTATTGATTTTTGAATCAACCACTTAACCGTGTAGAGAGACCCAGGGTGAGAAAAACTTCATGGCCAACACAAATGAAAGAGATAGCTACAACATAAAACCCCCAGTTTTTTATAGAGAAAAATTTGACTACTGGAAGGACATAATTGAGAGTTTCTTCCTAGGCTGCGATACTGATCTCTGGGATATGGTTACAAATGGTTATGAGCTGCCCATCTCTGCAATTGGCATTCCCATTCTAAGAAGCAGAATGAGCGACGATCAGGAGCGTGATTTCAAGAATCACCACAAATCCAGAACCATTATGTTAAACGTTATTTCCTACAACGAGTACGAGAAGATAACCAACAGGGAAACAACCAAATATATTTTTGACTCCTTGAAAATGACGCATGAAGGCAACAACCAAGTTAAAGAGATTAAGGCTCTGGCATTAATCCAAAAGTTTGAAGCCTTAAGAATGGAAGATGATGAAGTCGTTGAAGTGATGTTCTCAAGGTTCCAAACCTTGGTTGCATGACTCAAGGTTCTGGACAAAGGATATACTACAACATATCACGTCAAGAAGATAATCAAAATTCTTCCCAAGAAGTGGAGACCTATGGTTACTGCTCTGAAGTTGTCCAAGGATCTGAACAACATAAGTCGTGAAGAACTTATCAGTTCTCTCAAAAGTCATGAAATAGAGCTAGAAGAAGAAGAACCTCAGAAGAAGAGCAAATATGTCGCTTTAAAGTCTAGATCAGAAAGAAGAAAGCCAGAAAGGAACAAATCCATTCAAGCTGAAGAGGAAGAAGTTGATGACTCTGAGAATGAAGATTTTGATGAAGAAGAAGAATTATCTCTTCTTTCCAGAAGAATCAAACAACTATGGAGAAAAAGACAAAACAACTTTAGAAGGGAGACCGGCCAGATTCAACCTCTAGAGGCAGACCCAACAAGGAAGTAACGTGTTATGAATGCAAAGAGCATGGACACTACAAAAATGATTGTCCAAAGCTAAAGAAGGATAGCTCCAGAAAATAAAGCTTCAAGAAGAACTCATTCAAAGCCAAGAAGAAAGGACTCATGGTAACATTGGATTACTCTGAATCTGGAGCTTCAGAATTTGATTCTAAAGAGGAGCAAGCAAACGTAGCATTCATGGCCACTACCTCTGGAAGTTCATCTGAAATAGATTTTGACTCTGAAGAGGTATTCTCTAACCTTTCTTGTTCTGAGCTTGAATCCTGTTTGTCAGAATCTCTGAGTGTATATCAGAAGCTTCGACAGAAATTCAAGAACTTGAAAAAGGTTCATGAGGAGACTGTTGAAGAATGTGATAAGCTTGAGAAAGAAGTTTCTGAACTTAAAGAAATTAATTTCATTCTTGAAAGAGAAAAAGATTTTTCAAATAAGAGATGTTCAAAACTCGAGGAATCTCTTTCAAAGCTCCACCTACTTCTGACACTATTATATACAACTATGATAAAGCCTTTCAGAAATTTTTGAACAACAACATTGATAGAAGCAGAATGGCTTCTATGATCTATGGTGTAAGTAATAATATAAAAAGAGGAATTGGTTTTGACTCTGACGACGATGATCAGAAACCTTCTATAGAAAACAAACCAAAATCTCCTTTTTCTTACCATTATACACCGGTACAGACACAGAAGTTCAGTAACACTAGAAAATCCAAAGTTCTCAGAAACTCTAGGAAAACTGTAACACCCTTCTAAAATACCCCAATTATTTAATTAGAATAACAATATATCAATCAGAGTAATTATGCAATTAAGGGTGTCACACAATCATTTCACACCATTCACCATAATAACTGTCATGCTCTATCATTAATTCAAAACATAAAGCATTTGCACATTACGCAGCGGAATAGAAATCAAATCAATCATGCAAAACATGTAACACATTACATGTAAAATTATTCAACAAGGTAAAACATCCCGTCCCGATGTTACATCTATCAGAGCATGACCCACTAAGGAGACTACACTAGACTCCAAGCACTAGCTTCTACTCAATCACTGCTCGTTACCTGAAAAATAGTTGTAAGGGTGAGTTCCTCAATCGACATAAAATGCATTATAAAATATCATGTCATGTTAAGTAATTTGACACATTAATCACCCTAATCACATCACACATTCAGTAACGGCACATCAACTCAATGTCATACTCAATATCAACACAAGCACCACTGCTCAATTAAATTAAATACTCATACAACAACTAACAAAATGCAACTCTAATGAGACTCGACTCGTCATGCATGTGGTACCATTTGGAGTAAACTCCCAACTTAAAATTTGCCAATTTAACGAGGCATCAAGGCTTAAGCCTTCAACTTTCAACTTTTGCCAATCCAGGCCAACGTGGTGTGAGCAAAGCTCCGACTTAATGCATATGAATTCCGACAACATGATAACAATAGCAACACAACAATGTCTTCAACGTAATCAACTTATAACCAACTTTGACATACACGACTTTAAATTCCGACAACAGGATAATAATAGCAACACAACAATGTTTTCAACATAATCAACTTATAATCAACTTTGACATAAACTAAGTACTATATAATTCCATTCCAAAATGTACACAAGATTCAATTATCAATTTTTTTCTCTTTTCCCACAGTGTTAACCGGTTAACGCCCTGGGTTAACCGGTTAACGCAGACAGAACACGCTTTCTGGCAAAACTCAACAGTGTTAACCGGTTAACGCCCTGGGTTAACCGGTTAACGCAGACAGAACAACAATATTTCCACAACTCACAACAGTGTTAACCGGTTAACGCCCTGGGTTAACCGGTTAACGCAAGACAGAAAGCTGTCCCTGCGCTAACACGAAGCAGAATGCAGAATTCTCCGCATTTTCCGCCGTTGGAGGACTTCCGGTCCCCCGATTCCAATTCCGTAAAAAGCGATACGCTCGGGGAATCACGACTCACACAATTGCCGATTCAATCACAGCTTAAACACAGTTTATTCATCACAAATTTTCAGCACTCATCATCCCCATTAGGGTCAATTCGACGGTTTATCACTACCCATTACATGTTAATCTATAATACCCATTAAACGACGATAAACCCCCCTTACCTGAATTAACCCGGCAAATCTTTAAGCTTCAAGCTTTTCTCTTCTCCAACCTTCTTCCTCTTGCTCTGCTCTTTGCCCTTTTCCTCTTTTCAGCCGTTTCTCTGCTTTTCACGTAAAACCCTCTTTACCAAAAAAATGGAACTCTTTTTCCTTATTTCCATCTTATATATTTTCCAATAATTATTATTCCAATAATAATAATAATAATAATAATCCAATAATTCCAATTATTTTAATTAAATTAATAAATATAATATTAACTTAAATTAAATAATTATCTTATTTTTATCGGGGTGTTACAACTCTCCCCCACTAAAAGAGTTTTCGTCCTCGAAAACATACCTCAAGCGAATAGCTCCGGATAAGACTCCTTCATCTGACTCTCAAGTTCCCATGTCATGCTTTCGCCCGCAGCTCCCGACCAAACGACTTTAACCAACACAATCTCTTTTCCTCGAAGAGTCTTTGTGTCACGATCTTCAACTCGTACAGGCTTTGTCTCCATTGTTAAATTATCCCGCACTTGCACATCATCCATACTAACCACATGAGACGGATCTGAGACATACTTCCGAAGCTGCGACACATGGAATACATCATGCAAATTCGAAAGATTAGGTGGTAATGCCATCCGATAAGCAACTTTTCCAACCCGTTCTAAGATTTGATACGGACCAATGAAGCGAGGAGTGAGCTTTTTAGACTTCAAAGCCCTCCCCAACACCGGTCACAGGCGTGACTCTCAAAAACACATGGTCACCAGCTTGAAATTCTAAATCCTTCTTCCGCTTGTCATGGTAACTCTTCTGCCTACTCTGAGAAGCTTTCATCTTCTCTCGGATAAACTTCACTTTCTCGGTAGTTTCTCGAACTAACTCTGGTCCAAGTACTACACCCTCACCAGATTCGTGCCAACACAACGGAGTTCTACATCTACGACCATACAATGCTTCAAAAGGCGCCATTCCGATACTAGAATGGTAACTATTATTATATGTGAACTCGATCAATGGAAGATAAGTGTCCCACGAACCTCCTTGTTCAAGAACACAAGCTCTCAGTAAATCCTCCAATGACTGAATAGTTCTCTCTGTTTGGCCATCAGTTTGAGGATGATATGCCGAACTCAACCTCACTTAGAGCCCAACGAATCTTGCAGACTTTTCCAAAATCCCGATGTAAACCTCGGATCTCTGTCCGACACAATACACAGAGGAACACCATGCAACTTTACAATTACTCGGATGTAAATCTCTGCCAACTTCGCAATTGGGTAAGTGATGTTAATAGGTATGAAGTGAGCCGACTTCGTGAGCCTATCAACGATCACCCAAATCGAATCATGCCCTCTTAAAGTAGCAGGCAACCCCGTTACAAAGTCCATAGAAATGCTATCCCATTTCCACTCTGGAACTTCCAACGGTTGCATCAACCCTGCAGGCTTCTGATGCTCAATCTTCGACTTCTGACAAGTTAAGCACGCATACACAAAACGAGCCACATCTTCTTTCATTCCGGGCCACCAAAATATTTTTTTCAAATCCTGATACATTTTAGTAGCTCCTGGATGAATACTCAAACTGCTTCTATGACCCTCTTCTAGAATGCTTCTTTTCAAAATCGCGTCATCAGGAATACAAATTCTTTCCCCTAATTTTAGCACACCTCTCGCATCAATCTTAAAGTCACTCTTCTCTGATTGACCACAACGATTAAGGATATCTACTAATTTCACATCCAATTTCTGTGCCTCTCGGATACTATCCATAAAATCATTATTAATCTTTAGCATTCCTAGCATTACACTCTGCGGTGTTACTTCGCAAACCAAACTCATATCACAAAATTGCTCAATTAATTCCAACTCCTTAATCATCATTGCTGACACATGCAAGGTCTTTCTACTTAAAGCATCGGCCACAACATTTGCTTTTCCTGGATGATAATTCAACCCGAAATCATAATCCTTAAGCAATTCTAGCCACCTACGTTGTCTCATGTTCAGCTCTTTCTGATCAAAAAGATACTTTAAACTTTTATGATCGCTGAAAACTTCAAATCTGGAACCATAAAGGTAATGCCTCCAGATTTTTAGCACAAACACCACAGCAGCAAGTTCAAGATCATGCGTAGGATAGTTCTTTTCATGAATTCTTAACTGTCGCGACGCATAAGCAATTACTTTATTATTTTGCATGAGCACACCTCCCAAGCCCATCAATGAAGCATCACAGTAGATTATAAACGGTTCCTCCGGATTTGGCAAAGTCAAAACCGGCGCCGACGTCAATCTCCTTTTTAATTCATTAAAACCCTCTTCGCACTGAACATCCCACACGAAAGCTTTACCCTTACAAGTTAATTTAGTCAACGGAAGTGCTAACTTAGAAAATCCTTCAAT
This sequence comes from Lathyrus oleraceus, assembly GCF_024323335.1. Lineage (NCBI taxonomy): Eukaryota > Viridiplantae > Streptophyta > Magnoliopsida > Fabales > Fabaceae > Lathyrus > Lathyrus oleraceus. The sequence continues at coordinate 355,722,007 of NC_066585.1, read as the reverse complement.
AAACCTTCTATAATATCCAGCTAACCCCAAAAAGCTTCTAATCTCGGTAACCGACTTAGGAGTCTCCCATTGCAATACAGCTTCTACCTTGGAAGGATCTACAGCAATACCTTTTCCTGAAATTACATGGCCGAGAAAACTGACTTCTCTTAACCAAAATTCACACTTGGACAGCTTCGCATACAATTTCTTATCTTTCAAAACATCCAACACTAATCTCAAATGTTCCTTGTGCTCTTCTTCGGACTTAGAGTAAATCAAAATATCATCAATAAATACTACCACAAAATGATCCAGATAAGTATGGAAAATACGATTCATGTATTCCATAAATACTCCCGGCGCATTAGTCACACCGAAAGGCATCACAGAATACTCATAATGTCCATACCGAGTTCTAAACGCTGTCTTCTGGATGTCTTCATCTTTCACTTTGATCTGATGATAGCCCGATCTCAAATCAATTTTACTGAACACACAAGTACCCACTAATTGATCCATCAAATCATCTATTCTCGGTAGTGGATACTTATTCTTGATCGTTACTTTATTCAATTGTCTATAATCGATACAAAGCCTCATACTACCATCTTTCTTCTTTACTAGCAACACTGGAGCTCCCCACGGTGACACACTTGGTCTTATAAACTTCTTCTCAAGTAAGTCTTCCAATTGCTTCTTTAATTCACACAATTCAGATGCCGACATTCTATACGGTGCCATCGCTTGCATTGCGGCAGCCATTGCAGCGTCATTCCTTCCAGCCATTTCAACTTATCACCACAACACAACTTAAAAGTTAGATTAGTAACAATACACAATTGTTAGACAATAACGACACGACAACTGGCCGGACAGACCGACCTGCTCTGATACCACTAATGTAACACCCTTCTAAAATACCCCAATTATTTAATTAGAATAACAATATATCAATCAGAGTAATTATGCAATTAAGGGTGTCACACAATCATTTCACACCATTCACCATAATAACTGTCATGCTCTATCATTAATTCAAAACATAAAGCATTTGCACATTACGCAGCGGAATAGAAATCAAATCAATCATGCAAAACATGTAACACATTACATGTAAAATTATTCAACAAGGTAAAACATCCCGTCCCGATGTTACATCTATTAGAGCATGACCCACTAAGGAGACTACACTAGACTCCAAGCACTAGCTTCTACTCAATCACTGCTCGTTACCTGAAAAATAGTTGTAAGGGTGAGTTCCTCAATCGACATAAAAAGCATTATAAAATATCATGTCATGTTAAGTAATTTGACACATTAATCACCCTAATCACATCACACATTCAGTAACGGCACATCAACTCAATGTCATACTCAATATCAACACAAGCACCACTGCTCAATTAAATTAAATACTCATACAACAACTAACAAAATGCAACTCTAATGAGACTCGACTCGTCATGCATGTGGTACCATTTGGAGTAAACTCCCAACTTAAAATTTGCCAATTTAACGAGGCATCAAGGCTTAAGCCTTCAACTTTCAACTTTTGCCAATCCAGGCCAACGTGGTGTGAGCAAAGCTCCGACTTAATGCATATGAATTCCGACAACATGATAACAATAGCAACACAACAATGTCTTCAACGTAATCAACTTATAACCAACTTTGACATACACGACTTTAAATTCCGACAACAGGATAATAATAGCAACACAACAATGTTTTCAACATAATCAACTTATAATCAACTTTGACATAAACTAAGTACTATATAATTCCATTCCAAAACGTACACAAGATTCAATTATCAATTTTTTTCTCTTTTCCCACAGTGTTAACCGGTTAACGCCCTGGGTTAACCGGTTAACGCAGACAGAACACGCTTTCTGGCAAAACTCAACAGTGTTAACCGGTTAACGCCCTGGGTTAACCGGTTAACGCAGACAGAACAGCAATATTTCCACAACTCACAACAGTGTTAACCGGTTAACGCCCTGGGTTAACCGGTTAACGCAAGACAGAAAGCTGTCCCTGCGCTAAAACGAAGCAGAATGCAGAATTCTCCGCATTTTCCGCCGTTGGAGGACTTCCGGACCCCCGATTCCAATTCCGTAAAAAGCGATACGCTCGGGGAATCACGACTCACACAATTGCCGATTCAATCACAGCTTAAACACAGTTTATTCATCACAAATTTTCAGCACTCATCATCCCCATTAGGGTCAATTCGACGGTTTATCACTACCCATTACATGTTAATCTATAATACCCATTAAACGACGATAAACCCCCCTTACCTGAATTAACCCGGCGAATCTTTAAGCTTCAAGCTTTTCTCTTCTCCAACCTTCTTCCTCTTGCTCTGCTCTTTGCCCTTTTCCTCTTTTCAGCCGTTTCTCTGCTTTTCACGTAAAACCCTCTTTACCAAAAAAATGGAACTCTTTTTCCTTATTTCCATCTTATATATTTTCCAATAATTATTATTCCAATAATAATAATAATAATAATCCAATAATTCCAATTATTTTAATTAAATTAATAAATATAATATTAACTTAAATTAAATAATTATCTTATTTTTATCGGGGTGTTACAAAAACTAATCCTAAAGAACCCAAAAGATTATGGGTACCAAAAGATAAAATAGTGTATGTTGCAGATATCCTATGTAGCAGAACTAAAACACCAGTCATGGTACCTGGACTCTGGATGCTCGCGACACATGACAAGAAGAAAGCATATGTTCCAAGACCTGAAACTTAAAGATGTTGGTTTCGTAGGCTTTGGAGGAAATCAGAAAGGAAGAACCAGAGGATCTAGAACAGTTGGTAATATATATCTTCCCTCTATTTTTGATGTTCTTTATGTTGAGGGATTAATGCATAATTTGTTATCCATAATTCAATTAAGTGATAATGGTTATGATATTATTTTTAATAAAAAAAACATGCAAGGTTGTCAATCAGAAGAATGGCACAGTCTTTTTCACTGGAAAGAAGAAGAACAACATTTATAAAATAAAACTTCCAGATTTGAAAAACCAAAACGTGAAATGCTTAATGTCTGTCAATGAAGAGCAATGGGTGTGGCATAGACGCTTGGGTCACATTAGCTTGCGGAGGATTTCTCAGCTAAATAAACTCGAGTTAGTCAGAGGTCTGCCTAATATGAAGTTTTCTTCAGATGCTCTTTGTGAAGCATGTCAGAAAGTGAAATTTTCTAAAACCACTTTCAAAACCAAAAATGTTGTTTCCACCTCCAGACCTCTGGAACTTCTACACATTATTTTTTTGGACCTGTTAAGACAGTGTCGGTAAATGGTAAGAAGTATGAACTTGTCATTATTCATGACTACAGTCGTTGGACATGGGTGAAAATCTTAAGGCACAAGAATGAGTCACATTCTCTGTTCACCAGTTTCTGTTCAAAAGTACAAAATGAATATGACTCTAAGATTATCAGAGTCATAAGTGATCATGGTGGAGAATTTGAAAACAAACTTTTTGAAGAACTTTTTGACTCTAATGGAATATCCCATGATTTTTCCTGTCCTAGAACTCCATAACAAAATGGAGTTGTAGAAAGGAAGAATAGGACTCTCCGAGAAATGGTCAAAACCATGATCAATGAGACTAATGTGGCTAAGAACTTCTGGGCAGAAGCTGTGAATACAGCATGTTACATTCATAATAGAATCTCTATCAAACCTATTCTTGAGAAGACTCCTTATGAACTGTGCAAGGGAAGAAAACCCAACATTGCTTATTTTCATCCTTTTGGATGCTCTTGTTTTATTTTAAACACTAAAGACAATCTGAACAAGTTTGACTCTAAGGCACAAAAGTGTATTCTGTTGGGATACTCAGAATGTTCTAAAGGATATCGAGTATACAATATAGAAACACAAATTGTGGAAGAATCAATTCATGTCAGATTTGATGATAAGCTTGACTCTGAAAAGTGAAAGCTAGTTGAGAAATTTGCAGATCTGGAGATCACACTTGCAGGTTCTGATGAAAAGACAAATGATTCTGAAGAAGCTGAAAGAGGAAATTCAGAAGCACCTGAATGCACAATCAATTAAAAAAGACAAAGAAATAGGCAAAATGTTTCTGAAGAACTAATTATGGGAAACAAGGATGAACCTGTCAGAACAAGATCAACATTCAAAGTTTCTAAAGAAACACTTATGGGACTAGTATCTCTGATAGAGCCAACATCCTGTGAAGAAGCTCTTCAAGATAAAGAATGGATTATGGCAATGAAAGAAGAACTTGATTAGTTTTCTAGAAATGTCAATCTTGTACCAAGACCCAAGGGAACCCATGTGATTGGAACAAAATGGGTTTACAGAAATAAGCTAAATGAAAAGGGTGAAGTCATCAGGAAGAAAGCACGACTAGTGGCACAAGGTTATAATCAACAAGAAGGTTTTGACTACAATGAAACCTTTACTCCATTCGCGAGGTTAGAATCTATTCGTCTCCTTGTATCCTTTGTTGTTAATTATTCTATTAAATTATATCAAATGGACGTCAAAAGTGCGTTTCTGTATGGTTACATTTCTAAAGAAGTGTATGTCCATCAACCTCCTAGCTTTGAAAATTCAAAACTTCCAGGACATGTTTTCAAATTTAAGAAATCTCTTTACGGTCTGAAACAAGCTCCTAGAGTTTGGTATGAAAGACTTAGTTCATTTCTTCTGGAAAATGATTTTAGCATAGGCAAAATGGATTCCATTCTCTTTTGCAAAAAGATCATAAATGATCTCATGATTTGTCAGATCTATGTTGATGATATCATATTCGGTTCTACTAACCCTTCTTTTTGCCAAGAATTTTCTGGCTTAATGCAGGCAGAATTTGAAATGAGCTTAATGTAAGAAGTAAAGTTCTTTCTGGGCATTCAAATCAATCAAACATCAGAAGCCATGTATGTCTATCAAAGCAAATACATAAAAGATCTTCTGAATAAATTTTACATGTCAGAAAGCAAGTCAGCCATGACTCCCAATGCATCCTACTAGCATTCTGGAGAAGGAAGAGGTAAGTCAAAAGGTTTATCAAAAACTCTATCGTGGTATGATAGAGTCTCTTCTTTATCTGACTGCTTCTCATCCTGATATATTATTCCGCGTATATCTGTGTGCTAGATTTCAGTCAGATCCAAGGGAATCTCATTTAACTACTGTTAAGAGAATCCTTAGGTATCTGAAAGGAACACCTAATCTTGGCTTGATGTATAAGAAAACATCATAGTACAGGCTTTCTGGGTATTGTGATGCAGATTATGCTGGAGATAGGTTAGAACGCAAAAGCACATATGGAAATTATCAATTTCTGGGAGAAAAGCTCATCTCATGGGAAAGAAAAAGACAATCAACCATTGCACTTTCAACAAAAGAAGTATAATATATCTCAACTTCACATTGCAGCACTCAGATGCTCTGGATGAAGAATCAGCTTGAGGACTTTCAGATCTATGAGAGTAACATTCCTATCTTTTGTGACAATACTGCTGCAATTTGCTTAAGTAAGAATCCAACTTTTCATTCTAGAGCGAAGCACATAGAAATTAAGCACCACTTTATTAGAGATTATGTTCAAAAATGGACAATTGTTTTAAAATTTATAGATAGAGACCAACAATGGGATGATATCTTTACAAAACCCTTAGCTGAAGATAAATTTCTTCTCATTCTGAAAAATTTAAATATGACAGATTGTCCATAATGACTCTGAACCTATGTTTCTCATCTCTAATGTAAAACTAGACTCTGACTCAAGCATATGATGTTTACCTGATTTTGATTCTGACACTTCTAAAAGTTAGAAGATATCTTTACCATAAACTTCTCTAGTCAGAAACCTTTTGGTATTCTTGACTCCGGATACATAAACATGTGGTCTCTCAAACATGTGGCTCTGGATCTTCTAGACATCTATCTAGCTTAGAACTCGTGGGCCAAACTATTGAGATCCCCTCGAGCAATATACAAATCCTAAGATTAGAATCTCATCATTAGCTGCATTTAATTTTTCACATGATTGTCAAAACTCAATTTTAGCAACAACAAATTTTGTGTTCCTTCTTAAGTAACCGCTGTTGTTTTGTGTAATATTTTGAATTTCATTTATATACTCCCACGACTCCCACTTTCACACTTTCACTCTTCACAACCTACACAAACCTAAAAGCTCCAACTCTTCTCTGCAACTTCTCTTCATCTTTCTCTACAAATTCAACATCAATGCTCAAGAACAACAAGTCTTTGAGTTCTCTCAAGAGATGAACGCCTAAAGAACAAGTTGAATCCCCACAACAAGTCACCTCCACTACTTCTATTCAAACAACAACCTCCTATCAAGAACCCCATGTTCTTGATCATCCTGCCCACATAAACCTTTCAACTCCATTTGAATAACTTGAAGTTATTTGTGAGTTGCTGGTGGACTTTGAAAACCTCAAAGAAAATGGTATGAATCTAACACAAGAGTTAAAGAATCAGGGTTAGCTCACCTAATTCAACCGTCTCTATGGCCCTATCTACATAAATCTAGTGAAAGAATTCTGGAGATTTGCAGACTGCGATACTTACTACATTGTTTCTCACATTCTGGGTATCAAGATGGTAATAACTGAGAAGTCTATTGTTGCACTTATGAACATGGATAAGGTCGGGGGAAGAAGAATTTATAACATAAATCCTATGGCTAAATACATGTCCCAGGAAATCATCTCCACCATCTTCTCCCAGAACCTTGAAGGACGAACATCCTCCAAGAATCAAGAGCTTCACAAGAATCTGAGGGTGTGGCTAAGAAAATTCTGGGATGCATCCACCATCGTCGATAATCCAGCTCTTCTGACTATGTCAACACAGATCAGAAGTGAATCCTCTACTGTCTGCACAAGGGTCTGAAGCTCAACCTCCCATCTCTCCTCTTTAAATACCTAACAGATTCTGTTAGAGACACCAGAAACAACATGAAGCCAAGGAACTACATCCCTCTAGGAAGGTTGATCTTAGATGTTCTAATTGAGAGTGGCCTGGTGGATCATCTCATTTCTCTGAATTTGATGGAAGATGTAATAATGGACATTGGGAAGCCTCTCAATGGGAGGAATCTAGAGAGTATGGGACTAATTAACAAGGTCCGTGTCAAACCCACCAGAAACACCTCCTGGGAAGCACTGAAGAACCAAAGAGAGAAAGCGAATGCGATGTATCTCTTCACCAAGATTGATCCTCCATAAGTTATAGCATGTTATCTTCAAGATCTGGAAGCTCAAGGCTACGACATCTCTGGCTTCAGCTTGTATTGGCTCCCAGAGCAGCCTACTAACTTTTTGAAGAGAAAGAAGGAACCTCCTCAGAAGACAATTGTTCAGAAGAAAAAGATTATCAAGTTAGGAGACTCTTCAGTGATCAAGAAGAAGCATGTGCCTCTGACCTCTTCTTCAGCACCTTCTGGTAAGATCTCTATCTCAGAAGATTTGAACACCTCTGACTCTAGGCAACTTGCCTCATCACTCCCTCTACCATCCTCATGCTCTCAACCATAGTTACAACATCCTCCACTCCACCTACCACAATTATTAACACTCCCACAGAAAAATCTAAATCTCAACAACCAACAACCTCACTCCCTACCTCATCTGAACCTACACCATCCATACCAACTCTTTTTGAACCAAACCCATCTAACCAAACCTTTCCATCAGAACCCACAACCTCTGACCCCATCCCTCTCATATGCATAAAATCTTCTCCTCCATTACCTCTTTTTAACCTCCAAACAACCTCCCTCCCACACTTTGAAGCACTCCTTCTCAACGAACCCTTATCACCATCCCTCTCCACCACCCCTAGCTCCCCTCCTTACTATGATCTCACCTCTGACTCTGAACACTCTGGTTCAGATTACCTTGACCCACCTTCCCCAAACCTTGAAGACCTTCAAGCCATAACTAATTCTAAAAGAACTCAGTCTGTACCAGAACCCTCTGAACCAATTCTTAAACCCTCTGAACCTGAACTCACACTACCCACCTTTGATGGGGCATTAGCCAAATTCTCAAAGAGTTTAACTTATAGTTCAAGAAGCTCTCTGACGAATCCAGCACCGGTGAGAATCCTTTTGAAGTAAGGACTAACTGGAACGGATTCACCAGATGGAAGACTTTTGAGATCTTCAAGCTGAAGGGCCTCTCTGAACAAGTCAAAAAGGACTTCATTGAAGGTGATGAGGAAAAGATAGAGGCTCGGTTGGCAAAGGAAGTGGCTGAGAAGGCTGAAAGGGAAGCTGTTGAGAAAGCAGCTGCAGAAGTTGCTGCCAAGGAGGCTGCTCATAAAGTTGGTGCCAAAGAGAAGGCTGAGCAAGAGGATGTAGAAGATGCTCATAAGGATGCATCTGATAAACTATTGAGGTTGCTCTGACTCAAGGAGAGTCATCAACAACTGATCCTTCCCCTCTAGTCATCAAGACTCTGGAAGAGTTGCAGAAGGAACAAAAGCTAGTTATAGCCAAACTCGACAAACAAGATCAGGTCAGCACTAGCATTCAGAGCCTGCTAGTTGAGCTACTTCAGAGGATGCCTCCTCCACCTAACCCTTAGACACTTTAGTATTTTTCTGTACTTTTTTTCCGAAGTGTTTTTATATCTAAGGCTTAGTTTCTGCTCCTTTCTCGCTATAATCTTTGAAGTTTTTCTTCTTATTAATGAAATTCTGAATTATTTACTTTTGGAGTCTGACAAAAAGGGGGAGAATTAGATATAAGTCTTTTGATGAATTATGTTATCTAAATCTCATACATTCACTGCTTACATTCTGACATAAAATTATTGCATAGCTCTAAGTCATTTTCCAAGATCTATCTGAACCAAGGCACACTGAATTTTTATCTGAGAAACTACTAAATCAAGTCAAGCAACCTAAGAAGATCTGGTAAGAAATTCTATATCACAGAAACCAATATCTGATACTAAACATCATTAAAATCCTTTTAAAAATTATCAGACTTAGGGGGAGATTATTAATCGCAGAGGGAGTCACCTTTCTATCTGACTTTGATAAGTTTCAGTTTAAATATCTCTGAAAGTACTTATTGTTTCATCAAAATCCTAAGCTTTATCATCATCAAAAAGGGGGAGATTGTTAGAACAAGATTTTGATTCTGCAATATATCTCTAAGTTTTGATGATAACAAAGAATGAAACAAGTTGGTACCCTAACAATTTTCTTAAGTGTGCAGGATTAAGTTAAAATGACTCTGATAAGTCAACTTTTGATTATCAAGAAACGAATATCTGGCATCTGAATTAGTCTAGAAGCGCTGACCCAGGACAAAGACAAATCACATCTGACTCTGAACATAATGCATCTAAGGAGCAATCACCTGAAGAAACTGACTCTGAAGTTCAAGCTCTAATGATATAATTCAAAGAACTATATCTGAAGACTCTGCAAGAGATATCTGAAGACTCTAATTTTGAATACTCTGATCATGCTCACCTCACTTTGACACATGCTCAGAAATACGCCATCAGATATCACCTGGTCAGAACCTTAAGTTGGAAGCATTCAAATTGTAGTACAATCCTTTTAAGGAAACATTTGATTATGCTCCAAGACTGCTATGAAAAGGAAAAAGAATTTACTACATTTAACTCCCACAGCTAGTGTAAGACCCCAATTTTGTCCCTAAGATCCCTCATGGCATCATATCATATCATATCATTGCCTCAAGGATCTTTGTGCACCTTTGCTTCCCTCCTAGTGGGTGGGTTATCTTGTGAGTGTGGTTCTTAATCACCAAGCATGTATTGCATTTGTATATCATTGCTTTTCATCTGTCTATTAACCAAAAAGTACAAAAATATTGTCATCTAACCATGTTACTTGCAGATGAAGCAAGCTAGGTCAAAACAGTCATTGAGCAGTGGATGGTGGCCATTCTTGAAGAATTTGGGCACCATGATCATTCATCAAGAGTTCATATGAGTTGTGACATCATTTTGAATCAAGATCTCAAGTGGTAGGGGCTTGGAACTCATCAGAACATGGTTCAGTCAACCAAAACCCTAGCAAAGTCAACTGTGGTCAACTGTGCATTTAATCAGTGATTTAATGGTGGGATTTGGTTTGAGAGGTCTCATTCATGTCCATATAAGCCTCATATAACATGTCAAAGATCCACAGTGAAGAATTTGAGGTCAAACAAAAAGTTTCCCAAAATAGTAAGTGGACCTGTAGTTGGAATTTGCCAAAAATGGAAAGTTTTGCTCCTCAAATTTACATCATCATACAAGCTTCAAATGAATTTTTGTCCAACATGAAAGTTGAAGATCTTGTTCTCCCATTTCCAAAAAGTCCAAGAACACTCATTTCTCATTTATGGTTGGCAAGTTATGATCAAATCATTCTCAAGAATATTTGAACTTCAAAGTGAGATAACTTCCAAACCATTTGGCCAAATTGAATGAGGTTTTTTGCTACAAGTCACATTTGATATGCTCTATCCAAATCCTTCATCACATTTCACCAAAAATCATCCAATCAAAATGGCCTTTTTTCAAGTGCATTGAATTAAAAAAGAGAGGGGTGAAAAATGAACTTTCAAATTAAGCTCTGCCAATACATTCTACCAATTGCCAATGTTCAGAAATTACATTTGGAGATTGCCTAAGCCCATTTCGCACTGTAGCATGCCATGCACATGCAATTTGAGTGGATTTCACCAATTAACCAAAACACTTCATTTGAGCTAATGTGATTACCATTCCACTAACCAAGCTTATGCATTATTAAACAGAGTATATATGACTCATTTCTGACTGAAAAACCCTAGCCACTTTTAACAAACGAGATCTGAATCATTTTCTCTCAAAAACACTCAATTCTTCATCTGAATTTTTTTCTGAAAATCTGCAAAGAACTTGTGCTACTGTCCATTGTGCCATCATCTACCAACATCTTTGGAGCCTTAGCAAGCATCATTTCATCACTGTAAAGCCAAGGAACCGCACTGTTGCATTGAAGCTCTCACATGGCAGCTGTTGATTTGGACCTCACCAAGCATTGTTGAGCCACGATTCCTCACTTATTCATCATTTGGAACATCATTGTGCATCTGTTTCAGCTCAACACGGCCAAATAATCACTGTTTCATCACTGCACCTTCAAAGAGGTTGGTTTTCGATTCTCTCTATTCCTGAAATCATGCTATGCTTATTAAAGATCCTCTCATGCTGATTATATTGAACTTTGAATCGTGAGAAATGGTTGTGTATTGAGAGAGAAACATGGATTTAAAGTTTGTTGGTCAAATGTTGTTGTGCTCATTTATTTCTTGTTAGCTCGAGTTAGTGAAAATCGAGGTTGGATTATTGATGTACATTGTTTGCTGATTTGAATGCTATGCTTGTTTCCAAATTCTGGGAAATTTGTTCATCACGATGATGAACAAGTTACTGTAGCTTAAAACCCTAATTTCTCTATACCCAGAAATCGTGTTTGGCTGCTGGGATTTTCTTTTTGCATGAGGTCCACTGTTTCATTGCCATGCACGAATCAGCACGTGACACGCCCTTAAGTGAAACGCAGCGTTTCACTTAAGGGACCAACTATTTACAAAATTGCCACTGCCGTGTTTAATTTATTTAAATCATTTTCTTTTTTCAATATTTATTTCATTTTGTATGCCAATCTTCAAAAATTCATAAGTTCTTCAATATTTGTCCAAATTTGATGGGATTTTTTGTGAAATGCTCCTCATGATCTCTAGTTTATTATGGTGATTTTTACAGATTTTTTGCACGTGTGGATTTTTAAATGTGCTAGGGTTTGTTCATGTGTGCCCATTTTGTGTATGCCATGCCATTTTGCTTGTGAAATGATGATACTTAATCCAATGCCTCTGAAATATTTTGTGCTTAAACTAGACATGTTCGTGGTGATTTTGGTGTAGAGTTTGTGAATTTATCATTGCTGGTTGATGAGATATGATTTTTTGAATAGAGGTGTGACAATTTGTGTCACACCATTCATGTCCAACTTCATGATTTTTGTTACCATGCTTATTGAACTCAAAATGGTCTGGATTTTTGCATGAACATACTTATGGATGTTGAGAATACATGTGAATTTTTCTAGAATTATTGATGGCATTTCCTATTTGATTGGAATTTTCTCCCCTGTTTGGTCATTTGTTGATTTTGTGTGATACATGTTTGTATTTGGTTTGTGAAATTCTAATGCTTATTTGGATGGACTTAAAATTTGGCATGAGTAATGTAGACATCTTGAAGTTTATCATGGCTTTGGTCCCATTCATTTATCATGTTTTGTTTCTGTTTTATGATTAATTGAAGTTGGTGCATGTTTTGATGCTTTGTATGAGTTTGCTTGAACTTGCTTTGACTTTCTGATTTTCATTGACCTACTTCACTTGATCCAAATGAGCTGAAATTTGGTATGCTTATCATGTTATGGATGATGTTTGATCATGAATTATTTGAGGATTTATTGAAATGTTTGTGACTGGATTTGAGTGGAGTCTTTCTGTTGACTTCTTTGAGGTTCGATATGACATGCTTTGACCTAATTTGTTTGTGAAATGATAATGATGAATGATATGAATGTGAAACCACTTGGGTTTGTTTCTTAATTGTTTGAACTTGATTTTGGATAGCTTTCACTTGCTGTTTTGATTTTTTTGTCTCCTTTTGACCCTAGGCTTGTCCTAGTGGTCTTGTTTCTCATGTTTGAGTTTGCTTTTCAGGTTAAGAAGCAAATGCTTTAAGGAAATTAATGCAAGTTAATTGAGTTTAATTGATTGTGATGAACTAACTTGTTTGTTTTGTAGGATGCTTAGCTCATATGCTTTGAGCTTTGTGCTTTGCACATGGAATTAATTGTGTTGACTGTAGATCCTTATCTTATATTGGTTTTGAATTTGAGTTGTATACTGATTTTATTTGATTGCTTTCAGGTACCATTAGTTGCTAATAGTTCTTTGAGAACTTGCATTGCTTTGCTTGATAGCATTTGCATTGAGGTAGAATCTCTTGTCCTCATGTAGTCTGGAAGACCTGGCCTGTTACTTGGCCAGGCAACTGTCTGAAGTCCTCCTTAAGAGGCGATGTTTGTGCTTGTTTACTTTTGTCCCAAGAAGGAAAAGTCCTTTGAATAAGGCAATTGGTAGAACCCAAGAGATATGTAATCTATCTCCTACTATTCTGTGTGTCACTCACCTTGCTCACACCACATGTGTTGATGCATAGTGAGTAAAAGCCCAAGATCAATCGAGTCAATAATCTGTGGAGAGAGTTCCTGCTTTCTGAACTCCCACACCTTCTATCATTTGAAGCTCTCCCTGACCAGGGATAAGAGCATGAGGCACACCCCTCATATCCTTTCATCTGCTTCACCTTGGCTCTCAATGTCAAGGTTAAGAGCACCATTAACCCTATTCCAGTTGGCTTCAATGCCTAACTCTTTGTATGAGCCTGATGCTTGGTTATAGAGTGTGCTAAATGACTTTGGTTGATTGATTGCTTAATTCATATGCACATGTTTGCTTGTATGATTTGTGCATTTATCATCATTAATTGCTCATTAGTGCATGATCATTTCATTTGTCTTTGTGACATATCCTTGTTGATTGCCCATTGAGGACAATTGTAAGACCACTCATTGGCCATTGTTCCTATGATATGGAAGTGAGTATAAGACCATTTCATTGGCCACTCATCTTCTCTTTGCTTGATGCATTTGCTTGTTGTATATGAGGATGCAATTGTAAGTCCATGTAATTTGGCATTTGTTTTCCTATGATCATATGTTGGAGGTTAGAGTAAGCCCAGATAGATTGGCATCTGACGTCCATGTCGTATTGTGTTTTGTTAGAGATTGGTATAAGCCCAGATAGATTGGCATCCGGTATCCACTTTTTATTTCTTTGTTGAGGAGATTGGTATAAGTCCATAGAGTGGCCTCTGATATCCAGTTTTGTTTTAGGAGATTGGTATAAGTCCAGTGATTGGCATCCGGTATCCGCTTTTGTTGACTTTCTTCTTTTGCTTTGCTTGTTTGTTATTGCTCATTGCCTATTCCAAAGGACACACTTGAGTCATCTTCTATATGATTTCAAGAGGTGAACCTTCTAGGAAGTTTTACACTCCATCTTCATCCATTCATCCATTTTGTCCTAAACCTTTTCACACATTGCTTTCAAAACTTGAGATAAATATTGTGCAAACATCTTCATGCTTTTAAATTAGAAACCTGGACCCTAAGTCCTTGACTTTTCAAACTCCATTTCATAATACTTCTTTTGAATCGATCTTAATCATACTTTGACCCTCCTTTTATGAATAATCATAATCAATTAACTTCACCCATTCAATTGTTTTGTGGCTTTGTCCATTCTTGTTAAGTTTTCATACATTAGCCATAGGTTTGATTTATCCTAGTTGGTTGATGTTAATCTCACCTATTTGTCCTTAGTTGATTGAATTGTAAGTCTTCCTTGCTTATTATAGGGTTAACCCCTCACTAGCAAGTTGAAGCTTTTCTCACATGGTGGACTCGTTGTTTCATAAGGTTGAGTTTTCTCCTGTGGATAACGTAAGACCTTAGGGCTTGTGTTTAAAATTGAATCCACTAACTTTTGGAAATCTTTTAGCCGAACTACGGCGTTTTGATCCTTACCTTTGATGGAAGGTACGTAGGCAACGGCTTCATCCGTTCAAACACAAAAACAGTAAAAACTGTATATTCTTTTCTCATCATCCCATTCATGTTTGCACAATAAATATTTCATAACAAATAACAATCTAGTACAACAAGTGTGAAAAGGGCTCCCTAGGAGTACCTAGGACGTAGTGGGTGCCTAACACCTTCCCATTGCGTAATTTACCCCTTACCCAGACTCTCTGATCTTTTCATTAGTTTTCTATGTGTAAAACTTCTTAGGCTTTTGTTCGCTTTTTAGCCAGTCCTTTGGATAAATAAAAGTGCGGTGGCGACTCGATTCATTGTATGCTTTGCTTATGGTTTAATCAATAAATCATATAGCGACGAATACACCGCTACAGCTAGCACAAAATCTTTATTGATTTTCCCCAATGATATCATCTCAAGTGCTATATAAGAGCCTCCTCACAACTTGTTGACATATGACTTTGAGCCAACAACATTATTATACTCAGATTATTCATTCACCGCAATTGTTGTAAGAAATAGTTTTCATACAAGAGTTGCTGCTCAATATTGTGTGGCTATTTTTCACTGGCCTAAAATTGTGTCTATACTGCTTATCTAGAAGCATCTAGAGAAACACTTTATAATTCTTGGAATTGATTTTGATTCCTCAAGTGAAGTCCAGAGGATAGCTTTAAGGACGATGCCTAGAGAAGGCATTATGAAGTCTTATCTCAGATGACCATCTGACTGACCTGTTCTACATATTTTCAATGCCTAGCCCTATTAGGACTCAAAGATAGTGTCAGATATATGTTTAACCAGTTCAGTTGGGATCAGTTCATAATTTCCAAACATCCAACTTACCAGAACCTCACCTTAGAGTTTCTAAGTTATTTCTATTACAACCCTCAACGAGGAGTAGGACATAATAGAGGCTTAACCACCTTTAGGCTATTCGGACATAATTATCGCTTTAATAACCGAGAATTAGATGAGTTGTTAGAATTCTAGCATGGACCTCATGTTTTCACTAAGGTACCCAGCGAAGACTATATGCAACATGAGCTGGATGATTTTTGGGCTAGCCTCATTGAGGATTTCCCACCTAACTATGAGAGAATAAACTATACCATCATTTATAACCCAACCATTAGGTACTTCCAAATGGTCTTAGCTCATACACTCTTTAGAAGGTGTGAAAACATGGAACCATTTACTAAAGAAGAATTATTCATCATATTAAGTGTTTTCCAGTCTCGCCTCATTAATTCGGCAGCTTTCTTGCTTTCCAGTTTGGATAAAATTTCTAACTCAACAAGAGGATTTATTCTTGTAGGCGAGGTTGTCACCCACATAGCCTTAGCCTTAGGCCTTCGCAACCAAATAGCACACCTAGTTCCTATTTGCAGTCACAACCTGATAGATATCGAGCACTATTTGAATAAAAAAACTAGTAAGGCGAGAGGGCCCAAATGAATTCAAGATACTAATTTCTAATGAGGTTGTCAACCATTTCGTCATCCTGAATCTTGAAAGAATGAGTATACAAAATCGTGAGAACTGGTTATATCGATTAGAAGATCAGGGAGAGACACCAACACCACATAGTACTTCTCCCTCTCCTGAATACCACCCAACTCGTCCATCAGATATTTCTTTGTCATCTTCTTCTGCAGGTCAACCACATGGGTATAATGTTGTCTATGAGCTCAACAGCCTTCGACGATAAGTCACAACTCTTCACCATGCAATACAAGATCAATCTGATAGAGCAGTCGAGCAAATGGACCACTTGTTCCAAAAAGTATATTCCTTACATAGAGCATTGGGTCAACTAGCTAGACACTGTGACACGTGAACCACCTAGAGTTTTATTCTTTTCTTTTTCCCGCTTTCACGAAAACATTAAGGTTAATGTTGAGTTTAAGTGTGTGGGAGGAAATATTTCCCCATTCTTCTTCATTATTTTTCATCAATATTTCAATTTCTCATTATTGTTTTGTCATGTTTAAATTACAGATGTCTAGTTATCAACGTTAAACAAAGCGTTGTGTGAGAGGCAACCCCCGAAATTTTTATTATTCATTTCGATTCAATTTGAATTTTTTCTTCTCTAACTTTTAATCTTGCTTTATTTTCTACTCTCATTTAGACTTCTTTTGAAATTTTGCAAAAACCTACTCTAGTAATCATGACGTAGGCCCAAAATCAATCAAAAAGCCCAAAAAAACACAAAAATGCTTCAGATAAACCCATGGCAATCACCACATACTCATGGTGTTCGCCACGAGCTTTAGAATCATAAAAACCCAATTTTAAAACTCATGGCATTCGCCGTGAAGTCCAAACGCACAAAAGTCAAAATTTAACCCTCTTTTGCCTTTCAATTTCCATCTTCTCAACTTCTAACCACCCTTATCCACTCCTTCACTACACCCACTCATATTCACTCCTCCCACTTCCCCAAAACCCTTCAAAACTCTTCCCTCTTCCAACTTCTGCTCCACCACTTCCATTTAAACCAAACTCCACATCCCAAACTACATTTCTCATTTCCACCATTTTTACTTATATAAACCTTCCTCCACACCACAACTTCTACTTTATTTTCATGTTTTCAAGGGAAATTTTGGATTCAATGATGTTGTGTTTTGGGAAGGAAGAGACGGATAAAAACATCGGAAGAAATATCAAGCTCTTATAAACCGGACAATTATTCCGACCAGGTACGCTAACGATTCTTGCTTACATGCTTTATGATTGTTTGGTAGTGTATATTGGATGCTAGATAGGCTAGGATTATCACTCTTTTGCTCACGAAAAGATCCTACCTATGTTAGGCTCACACTAGAGTTTCTAAGATCACTTTCCTACACCATATGGATTGGCACTGGTAGCACATCATGCATTGTTAGGTTTCGTATGTTTAACAAGGAGTATGAGTTTAGTAGTGATCAAATTGCCGACATGTTGCAATTCTCGTATGGTGAGGGTGTTGTTTGTGAAACCCCATTAGACACTGACGAAGTACTTGAATTTGGTAATTATTGGGAACTATTAATGAGTCATATGACTGATAGCTTTAAGGGTAATCTTGGAACTCAAATTCACAACCTTGCCATCCGCTATTTTTGCCAAATATTGGCAATCACTATCTTCGATCAGGAGAACACTAATAAAATTAATGTTAAAGAGTTGTTTGTCATGTATTCTGTTTTTGAACCCACGCGGGTTAACTCGGCCTCCTTTATGATTGTTGTCGCATCTCAAAAAATACGACCCTTCAGGATTGTTACGGAAAAATGATTCGAAATGAGTCGCCACCAAACTTTATTTATTCCAATGAAGGAATAGAAAAATATCGATAAAACTTTTAAAAATGGAAAATGGTCGTTGTAACCAAACTCAGGGTTTGGGAGTCGATTAAGCAAGGGGAATGTATTAGCACCCCTCATGTCCGTTGTACTCAACGGGAACCTCTTAGTTAAATTTGCGATTTAATGTTAGCTTATGTTTAATGTTTTCTTAGAGTGATAAAATATGCAAAAGAAATGGATCTCAAATTTTTTTTTATTAGGGTGCTTGACGAGATTTCGGGTCTCGCTCCTACGTATCCTCGGGTACAATGAAAAACTTAAAGCTTCGTAGTTCGGGGTGCTACGGTTTGTTGGTTTGGTTGTTTTAGTGAACAAGTGATTAAATCGCATTCTAATAGTTAAACGTTGCTTGTGCTTGCAATTAGAGATTTAAAGTGTTTGTTTGTATTCACATTAGAATGGACTACACTATGTTCTTTCTGAAAAGGTTTCGATCACACGGGGGCGAGAAAAAGAGGTTTAATATGTTGAGTTTTTTGTTGGATGACAATTACTTGGATAGTCGAGTAAGGGAACTCGTATCCAAATAATTGAGGAGAGGAATGGAAGGATGTATACCATCTCCCTTTTCATCCTTAATTGCGAAAAGATTTATATGGTGTAGGGTATTTTGAATGGTCGAGTAAGGGAACTCGTATCCAAGTATTCAGGGAAGCGAATAAAAGGCTCTAGACCACTTCCTTTTCGTCTAAGGTATTATAAAAATGATTTGGATTTGATCAGATTAGGAATTTTTAAGAGATGACAATTATTTGAATATTCGAGTAAGGGAACTCAACCCAAACAATTGATGAGAGGAATCAAAGACTCAAAACTATCCCCCTTTTCATCTCTAAATGAAATGGCGTTTTAAGTATAATTAAGTATCTTAGTTTAATTTGGATAAAATACTCGATATAGATCGAGGTTTTCATTTGCACTTGAAGCGGAAAGAGATTTGGAATTGATTTTGAAAAATATACTTGATGTTGATCAAGCACCTTCGATTTTAGTATTTTTGAAAGGTTAATTTTAATAGTCATTTTATCTTTTTGGATTAACAATTATGCATCAACTAAAAATACAATAATGTAAACTAAAAAATAAAGCAATAAAAATGTAAAATAAATAATAAAAGGAAAGAGGCACACTATCAACACAAGAGGTAAAAGATTTAAAAAAAACTAAAGGAAATGAAAGAAAGAACAAAAATAAATCGATAAAGCAATAATAAGAAAATAATAAATAAATAAAATATACAAAATACAAAAACAGACTGAGAATTAGAGGTGTAGCTAAAACAATGCTCTAGACCCAAAGGAGGGGGGTCCACGGGGTTGTGCTGAGCAATAAAGGGATGTGGGGAGACTTCATCGCCCCCAACCCCATATTTGGTTACTAATCCTATAGCAACAAAAATGGAAGAATATGGTTACAACGAAAATGTAAAAATACAACTTTCTCAATATTTCATGAAATTAAACAAATAAATAATAAATATTTATGTACTCGATCTCAAAACATAGTATATTCAAAATCAGAAAATAAACAACAAAAATTCGAAAATCAACAAAATTCAGCAGCATATATTTGCTTGATTTGCCAATTTATCCACCCTCATGACAAACGAACTATGGATTTATGCTCGGGGTGATGTTGAGAAGTTATTGGATACATTATTTATATAAAACAAGCATCAATTGCATTTGACCATTTTTGTTCATGGAGGTTCAAGAACACTTTAAACTCTTGATTTTGAAATCAATTGAGTTTCCAT
This sequence comes from Lathyrus oleraceus, assembly GCF_024323335.1. Classification (NCBI taxonomy): domain Eukaryota; kingdom Viridiplantae; phylum Streptophyta; class Magnoliopsida; order Fabales; family Fabaceae; genus Lathyrus; species Lathyrus oleraceus. Next base: position 355,702,176 of record NC_066585.1, on the reverse strand, counting down.
ACAAAATGGTGATTATTAAGGTACTAAATAAATAAAGAAAATGTAAAAATACAATAGACTTAAATAAAGAACAAGCATAAGAGTCATTTAAATAACAACAAATCACTTTTTCTTATGGAGGTTCAAGAATACTTTTCAACTCTTGATTTATAATCAATTGAGTTTCCATGCAAAATGGTGATTATTAAGGTACTAAATAAATAAAACAAGAGTAAAAATGCAATAGAATTAAATTAAGAACAAGCATAAAAGTCTATTAAACAAAAAGAAATCACTTTTTCTTATGGAGGTTCAAGAACACTTTTCAACTCTTGATTTAAAATCAATTGAGTTTCCATGCAAAGTGGTGATGATTAAGGAACTAAATAAATAAAGCAAGACTAAAAATACAATAGAATTAATTAAAGAACAAGCATAAGAGTCTACTTATTCATTAAAAATAAAGAAATGACTTGAAAGAAAATGAATAGAAAAATGAAGAGAGTTTTGGCTTAGTTTTTGTGAAAGATTGGTGGTGAGATTTATGAATGAGAATGATTTTATTTATAGACTCTAAAAATAGTAGCTTAGGAATTATGCAAAGAGTGTGAGTGACTTCTAGAAACTTATTTAATTAAATAGTGAATAATGGTGTAATATATGCATGGAATAATTATGTAATATATGCATGGAATGATGATGTAATAAATAAGAGATATTTTGGTCCTTCTAGAAACATTGACTTTTTTTTATGATGCAGAAATATGATTAATAAAATTCAAATGAATATTTTGATGATAAATCAAATGATCATGAATTTATTTTTCAAAATGCATAATGAAAAAAAAAGCAATTTTTGGTCAATTTCTTTAATATGTAAAATATTGTCTTTATGTTGACTTTTTTACTATGTATGCATATATGCAAAATTATAGTGACTTTATTTGATGATAAAAATGCATATGTCTAAAAATACAAAATTTGACAAATGGACTTATATTAGATAAATTTAAAATGCTCGGAAAAAAATGGGGTATGGCAATTATGCCTATTTAAATATCTTCCACCATAGAATGTGAAGAAGGTCACTCTTCATAGGATCACAGTGGGAGATAGTTAAATATTAAATGACCCAAATTTTGTCCTTCGAAATGTAGAGGTGAAATGCAGAGATGAAATACAGGGATGAAATGCATAGACGAAATACATTGAAGTTAAGAAAACGAGTTTAGCGGGATATGATACTAGATTAATATCAACCATCAAGTTGATACTAATCAAACTATGCAGACTACCATCACCAAAAGGATGAGGGTAACATCACAATGACCAGGATCTTTATCACCAAAAGGATAATGTTTAAACCGAATTCAATGATCGACATCACCAAAAGGATGATGGTTAGATCACAAATTCAAAGATCGCTATCACCAAAAGGAAGATGGTAAGATCAAAATGACTTCAAAGATCACCATCACCATAAGGATAATGGTAAGATCAAAATGAATTTAAAGATCGACATCACCAAAAGGATGATGGTAAGATAAAAAACAACATCGCAATCACCAAAAGGATAATGGTTAAACAAACTTTAAGGATTTCCATTAACAAAAGGATATTTTTCATCACTAAAAGGATGATGATTAATTCACAATGAATTCAACAATCGTTGACACCAAAAGGATGATGGTAAGATCAAAAACAAAACTTGATAGCACCAAAAGGATGATAGTAAAGCCACAACTTTAACGATTGTCACGACCAAAAGGATGATGGTTAGATAATACAGACAAATATTATCCATCACCAAAAGGATGATGGCCATCACCAAAAGGTTGATGGTAACATAATACTGACAAAGGTTGTCATAACCAAAAGGATGGTGGTTAAACTAAACTTCAAGAGTCGCCATCACCAAAAGGATGATGGTTAGATTACAATGACACGTATTGTCATCACCAAAAGGATGATGGTTGATCAGTGCATTTTGATGCACATTCTTCTATATTTATACTTATGCATTTTCATATTTTAGTTTGGTTATTTTTCTCTTTTAATGTGTTTTTATAATTTATCTTATTTTTACACTTATTTGTTTTTCGCAGTTTATTTTCAGCATTAGGAGTCTGCATGAACAAATCCATAACTTGAGCTAGGAGTATCGGATCGAGGCGTACTACCAGTTGTCGAAAAGCTAAGAGAAAGAGCTACGACTTTCATGAAGAAGTAAGAAGCTAATTAGGACTGTAGCATGGTTGAAAAATCCGTTGAAGCCTTCAGCACTAGATTTATATTTTGTGTTGGCTTATTTAGTTTGGGCCTGGGTTATGTTTTGACCAAATTAGGTTTTTTTCTACTTTTCCTATAATCTGAGCAGCCAAACAAAGTACACGGTATCACTATTCACGAAAATTTGAAAACTTGTACGAATTCCATGGAGAACTAATCCCTCTGATTCGATCTACCGTAATTCAGGTTCCAAAACTTGAGATTATTATAATGTTAATTTTAGTTTAATTCCTTTCAATGATATTTTGTGTTCTTGTATGCTTAATTCGATTGCATGAAATATATTGATTCAATTTGGTTGATTGTATGATCCTAACATAGGCACGCCACGTTTGCATAATTCGTTTTTGTGTCTGATCAATCATGTTTGCTTAATCCATGAAAACTTATCATGTTTGCTTAGTTCGGACAATAGGATCATACATCTCACAAACTTCACCGCGCTTGTCATTGAGTTTGTACCCAAATAGGAATAGACAATCCGCTTAGGGTATTAAAATTATATTAATCAATAATAGTAGGAACTGAATCGGTAGATTGAATTATTTCATAATCACTTATTTCATAACAGCTTATTTCAAGAATTGCTTTTAATAACCACTTTTTCTTAATCGAACACCAAACCAAACAACCCCCCCTTTATTCGATTTACCTTTGGATAATAATAATCAAGAATCCTTGTGAGAACGATATCCGAGTTAAAATTGTTGCCGTACTACGTTTTTAAAAAACACTCGTTTTGACCCGTGCACGACAGCGGATCAAATTGGCACCTTTGCCGGAGATTCTTGATTATATTAATCATTTTTAGAGTCATAGGTTTAGTGTCTACGCGTATAGGTCCTAGTTTCCTCACGGTTCTTCCCAACTCGCGTTTTAGAGTCCAAAAAGTGAAAAAAAACCGGTATTTGGGGAAATTGCGTCCGTTTTAGAGTCCCAAATTCCTCTTTTTTATATTTTTTATGAATTTTTTACTATTTTCATAGAGTCGAAAAAAATCTAAAAAAATCTCAAAATTATATTTTTAAGTCATCAGATTAAATTCGGTGTCACTTTATTTTTCTGAATTTATTTTGATTAATTCCCTTCTTTATGTTTGTTTTTGACTTTTAGGGACATTGTCGGTATTTTGAATATTGTTGCTGCATTGCTGTGCGTTAGTCATGGCTACTAGGTCTCGCTGTTCTGAACTTGTTATTTTTGATCCTGAAGTAGAGAGAACTTTGCACACACAACGTAGAGCGGTCCAGGCTAGTTCATCACCCACAATTGAGTCTGATTCTAAGTCCGACTATTTGCATAACTTGTTTGCTTCTGATTCTGAACTTGTTTTTGAAATGGCTGACAATAGAACCTTAAGGCAATTGGCTACACCTGATGTGACATATAATGGCTTGTGTATTGAATATGATAATGTTGTTGTTACTTTTGAATTAAAATCAGGTTTAATACACTTGCTGCCCAAGTTTAGTGGTCTTGCACGTGAGGATCCGCACAAACATTTGAAAGAATTCCAGGTGGTGTGTTCTACACCATTGAAGCCTGAAGGGATCACTGGAGATCATATTAACCTTTGAGCTTTTCCTTTTTCATTGCAGGGTGCAGCAAAGGATTGAATATATTATCTCGAGCCAAATTCAATTGCAAGCTGGAATGCCCTGAAAAAAGTGTTCTTAGAGAGATATTTTCCTGCCTCTAGAGTTGGCTCGATAAGAAAAGAGATTTGTGGTATTAGACAGAGTAATGAGTCATTGACCGAGTATTGGGAGAGATTCAAACACTTGGTATCCAGCTGCCCTTAGCACCAGATCACCGAGCAACTACTCATCCAGTACTTTTATGAGGGTTTGATACCGATGGATAGGAACATTCTTGATGCTGCTAGTGGTGGAGCACTTGTTGATAAGACTCCAGCTGCTGCCAAAGCCCTTATCAAAAATATGTCCCTTAATTCCTAACAGTTCACTACTAGAGACAATTTTGTGCCAAGCAAAGGCGTGAATCAAATTCAGGTTTCTTCCAACAAAGCTTTAGAGACCAGAGTTGACGAGCTCATTGCCTTAGTCAAACAGCTGGCAGTAGCAAAACCTCAAACAATAACATTGTGTGGTATTTGTACCTCTCATGAGCACCTGACTAATACTTGTCCTATTCTGAGAGACGATTCCATTACTGAGCTGCCTCAAGCTTATGCAGCGAACCTTTACAACCAAAACAGGTACAATAATGCTCCTGATCTGTCCACCAACAAATACCATCCCAATTGGAGGAACCATCCCAACCTTCGATATGGAAACCCACAACAGAACCCACCTCAAGTGGTTGCCCCTGCACCTTCTGGGCCATCTTTATAAGATCTTGTCAAAGAAATGGCCGCCAACAATCTCCAATTCCAACAAAGGACCGATTCTAGCATTCAGACCTTGAACACGCAAATGGGACAACTTGCTACTCAAATAAATAACATGCAAGCCCAATGGTCGAACTAGCTTCCAGCCCAAACAGTTGTCAATCCAAAGGATTCTAATGCTAATGTGAGTGCGATTTCATTGAGATCTGGAAAGGTTATAAAAACAGCCCCTGAAAAAAATAAAAAAATTATTGATGTAACATCTGAACCTGAACCTACTCCATCTGAACCTGTTTCATCTGAAAAAATTAAAGAAAAGGAGTATGTGCCACCAGTCCCCTTCCCACATAGAGTTCTGAAAAATAAAAGAATTGAGGAGGGAGACAAGGAAAGAGAGACATTGGATGTTTTTAGAAAAGTTGCGGTAAATATTCCGCTTCTTGATGTAATTAAACAGGTTCCTAAGTATGCAAAGTTTCTGAAGGATTTGTGTACAAATAAGAGGAGGATTAAAGGAAGTGAGAGAGTTAACTTAGGAAGAAATATTTCTGCTTTTATTCAGCCCAAGCCTTCATCTGAAAAAGTTACAAGCGAGAAAAATGTTTCAGCCATCACTTAGCTCTTGCCACAAAAGCAGAAGGATCCGAGAGTTTTTACTGTCCCTTGTACCATCGAGGATAGTAAATTCGAGAATTTCATGCTTGATTTGGGAACGGGCATTAATGTTATGCCTACTTCTATTTATAATAACCTTAATCTTGGTCTGTTGTAGCATACAGGTTTGATCGTCCAACTAGCGAACATGAGCAATGCACGCCCAACTGGCGTAGTGGAAGATGTCCTTGTCCAAGTTAACGATTTAATTTTTCCTGCAGATTTTTACATTATGGACATGGAAGGAGAGACTAAGACAAGAAGAGCTCCCATCATTTTAGGCAAACCGTTCCTGAAAACGGCGAAGACAAAAATTGATGTTGACGATGGAACCATGTCCATGGAATTTGGTGACATTGTCGCAAAATTTAACATTTTCGATGCCATGAAACACCCCTTGGAATAACATTCCATTTTTCATATGGAAGTGATATCTGAGCTGGTTGAGGACACTTGTTCTGATTTATTTTCACTTGATTTTCCATCTTTATCTGGTTTCGATGATATCTACTCATGTGTTGATTGTACTGACACTAACCTTTGTGTTGTGTGTGCTGAGATTGATGCTGCCTTGCAGCCTGATACATTTCCTACAGGTGAAGTTGTTGTCGATGAAGCTGTTTTTGCAGTTGATGCTCTTGACATCCCGGCTGCCCTAAGCATTCCATCCATCGAGCAACCCTCGTCTTTAGAGCTGAAACAGCTCCCTGAAAACCTGAAATACGCTTATTTGGAGACTAATGAAAAACTCCATGTTATTATTTCTTCTAACCTTGATTTCGATCAGGAAGACAAGCTTTTGCAGGTTTTAAAGAAGCACAAGAAGGCAATTGGGTGGACATTAGACGACCTCCCAGGTATTAGTCCGTCGATGTGCATGCACAGGATATTACTTGAGGACGGAGCGAAAACAGTAAGGCAACCCCAAAGGAGGCTTAATCCTTTGATTCTTGATGTTGTGAAGAAGGAGGTAACCAAACTCTTGCAAGCAGGTGTCATTTATCCTATCTCTGACAGTAAATGGGTAAGCCCAGTGCAGGTTGTACCTAAGAAATCAGGACTCACAGTGGTAAAAAATGAAAAGAATGAACTTGTTCCCACTAGAGTTCAGAACAGCTGGAGAGTTTGTATTGATTACAGGAGATTGAACCAAGCTACGAGAAAGGATCACTTTCCTTTACCGTTCATTGACGAAATGCTTGAACGACTTGTTGGTAAATCGCATTACTGTTTTCTTGATGGTTTTTCAGGTTACTTTCAGATTCATATTGCACCGGAAGATCAAGAGAAGACCACTTTTACTTGTCCCTTCCGTACTTTTGCTTACATGAGGATTCCTTTTGGTCTTTGTAATGCTCCTGGCACTTTCCAGCGATGCATGATTAGCATTTTTTCTGATTTCATTGAAAATTGCATGGAAGTCTTTATGGACGATTTCACTATCTATGGCTCCTCTTTTGATGCATGCTTAAGCAGTTTAAGCTTGATTTTAGAAAGATGCATCGAAACTGATCTCGTTTTAAATTATGAAAAATGCCACTTTATGGTTGATCAGGGAATTGTATTGGGTCACATAATTTCAGAAAAAGGAATTTCTGTTGACCCTGCTAAAATAGATGTGATTTCTACACTGCCTTACCCTTCTTGCGTTCGCGAGATTCGTTCTTTTCTTGGTCATGTAGGTTTTTACAGGTGTTTCATTAAGGATTTCAGCAAGATAGCTCTTCCGCTGTCAAACTTGTTGAAGAATGATGTCACTTTCAATTTTGATGACAAATGCAAACAAGCGTTTGACTTCTTGAAGAAAGCATTGACCTCCGCTCCCATAATCCAGCCACCGGACTGGACCCTCCCTTTTGAGATTATGTGTGATGCATCTAATTATGTTGTTGGGGTTGTCCTTGCACAAAGGGTTGGCATGGCTGCCATGTTGTTTACTAGGCTTCTAGAACTTTAGATTCTACACAGTCAAATTACACTACCACTGAAAAAGAACTGCTAGCTATTGTTTTTTCTCTTGATAAATTCAGATCATATTTGCTAGGTTCCAAGGTTGTTTTTTTTACTGACCATGCAACATTAAAGTACTTGTTGAAGAAGCCGGATGCAAAACCAAGATTGATTCGGTGGATGTTGTTGCTCCAAGAATTTAATGTAGAGATTAAAGACAAAAGTGGAGCTAAGAACTTAGTGGCTGGCCCTTGAGCATGATAGAGAGAGATGCATATCCTTTTCCTATTCAGGATGACTTTCCTGATGAGCAGCTTTTTCTTTTGCATGGGATTACACCTTGGTTTGCTGAGATTGTTAATTTTCTTGTTGCTGGTGTTTTTCCTACAGGTGCATCTAGATCACAGATTCACAAACTCAAGAGTGATGCCAAATATTATGTTTGGGATGATCCATATCTTTGGAAGTTTGGTAGTGATTAGGTAATTAGGAGATGTCTCCCCGACTATAAGATTAAATCCATTTTGAAATTTTCTCATGCATCTCAAGTCGGCGGACACTTTGGTCCGCAAAGGACTGCAAGAAAAGTCCTTGATTCAGGTTTCTATTGGCCAACTGTTTTTAAGGATGCTTATGAGACTTACCGCACTTGTAAAGAGTTCCAAATAGCAGGTACAAACATCACTCACAAGAGTGAAATTCCTCAGCAGCCTATGCTTTTCTGTGAGGTATTTAATGTATGGGGAATCGACTTCATGGGTCCCTTTCCTGTATCATTTGGTTTCCTTTACATTTTGCTTGCTGTTGATTATGTTTCAAAGTGGGTGGAAGTTATCCCCACTAGGACTAATGATTTTAGAGTTGTTGCAGATTTTGTCAGGTCCAATATCTTTTGCAGGTTTGGAATACCACGGGCTATCATAAGTAACCAAGGCACTCATTTCTGTAACCGCACCATGGAAGCTTTGCTCCGGAAGTATGGAGTTGTGTACAGAGTCTCCACTGCATAACACCCACAAACTAATGGGCAAGCCGAGATCTCAAACAGGGAGATCAAATAGGTTTTAGAGAAAATGGTGCAGCCAAACAGGAAGGACTGGAGCCGTTGTCTAGAAGACGCACTTTGGGCCCAAAGAACAACTTTCAAGACAGCCATTGGGATGTCTCCTTATCGACTTGTTTTCGGTAAGGCATGTCATATTCCTGTTGAGATAGAACACCGTGCTTATTGGGAGGTGAAAAGTTATAATTTGGAGATGCAACAAGCAGGTATTGAAAGAAAACTCCAATTACAATAGCTGGAAGAGCTTAGACTAGAGGCTTATGAAAGCTCTAGGACTTATAAAGAGAAAACTAAGCACTTCCATGATAAAATGATTTCTAGGAAGGAATTTTCTGTGGGCCAACAGGTTTTACTGTTTAACTCTCGCCTTAAGCTTATGGCTAGGAAACTTCGGTCCAAATGGATTGGCCCTTTTGTTATTACTAATGTTTTCCCTTATGGTGCAGTAGAAATAAAAAGTGAAGGTACTAACAAGACTTTCAAAGTCAATGAGCAGCGCTTGAAGCTATTCCATGAAAGTTCAATGACTGAAGATGTCATCATAGAGGAGCTTTCTTTGGAAGCACCTAACTACCCTGCAACTTGATCCGGGAGTCTTTCTTTCCTTCTCTCTATTTTATTAGTAATGTCTTTTCATTGAGGGCAATGCTTATTTTAAGTGTGGGGGAGGGAAATCATTTGTTTCGTTTGTTTTCCTTGTTTTTGTTAGTGTTTTGTTTGTTTTCAGTCATAAAAAAATAAAAAAATGCATCTTCTTGAAAGTTTTAGGCTATAGACTGACTAATTTGAGATTAGTTTACGGAGACTTGGGAAAAATTCACAAGATCGGTATCGTCTTAACACCGTAAGTCTCCTGCATATGGAAATTGATTTGAATTCTTATTATGTTTTAGCCTTAAATTCTCATTCTCTGACAGCTCTTGAGTAGTTTATTTCAGCAGTCACCACCATCTCACACACACTCTACGCAGGGAAGCCGATGAATATAAGTGAGTGTTCCGAAAAAGAAAAAAAAAGGGAACGCACCTTCTAAGTTTGGTGACCCTCACCCGGTCATTTAACCCAACGGATGTAGAACCTTCAAATTTTTTTTTGAAAATAAGACTCGTTGTCAGTTGGTTCAGCGGTTTCTGGTGCTGAACTTGGTAGGGCGGATTACGGTCCGATCCTCCGCAACTACAACATAGTAAGAAAAGGGTGGCCTTGCTATGTGTGCGTGGAGATAACGGGCTTAATGTGATTGCGCCTGAATGAAAAAGAGCAAAAAGAAGGATGAGTAAGTTAGGCTTTAACATAATAACATGATTCATATTGATTTGTGTATTCAGGAGGTTTATGACTGCACAATTGTGGATTAGTGTTCCTACGATATCCTTAGTGTGCAATATTAGTACCTATCGATGCAAACTTAACCGAAGAAGACTTGTAGCCTAGGATGAGTAACTAATTATGTGTTTGTGTTTTCTTTGTTTTATTTTAAATTTTGCTCGGAGTGCAAAAGTTCAAGTGTGGGGGAATTTGATCAGTGCATTTTGATGCACATTCTTCTATATTTATACTTATGCATTTTCATGTTTTAGTTTGGTTATTTTTCCCTTTTAATGTGTTTTTATAATTTATCTTATTTTTACACTTATTTGTTTTTCGCAGTTTATTTTCAGCATTTGCAGTCTGCACGAATAAATTCATAACTGGAGCTAGGGATATCGAATCGAGGCGTGCTACCAGTTGTTGGAAAGCTAAGAGAAAGAGCTACGACTTTCATGAAGAAGTTAGAAGCTAATTCAGATTGTAGAATGGTTGAAAAATCCGTTGAAGCCTTCAGCACTAGATTTATATTTTGTGTTGGGTTATTTAGTTTGGGCCTGTGTTATGTTTTGACCAAATTAGGTTTATTCTACTTTTCCTATAACCTAAGCAGCCGAACAGAGTACACGATATCACTATTCACGAAAATTTGAAAGCTTGTACGAATTCCATGGAGAACTAATCCCTCTGATTCGATCTGTCGTAATTCAGGTTCCAAAACTTGAGATTATTATAATGTTAATTTTAGTTTAATTTCTTTCAATGATATTTTGTGTTCTTGTATGCTTAATTCGATTGCATGAAATATATTGATTCAATTTGGTTGATTGTATGATCCTAACATATGCATGTCACGTTTGCTTAATTCATTTTTGTGTCTGATCAATCATGTTTGCTTAATCCATGAAAATTTATCCCGTTTGCTTAATTCGGACAATAGGATCATACATCTCACAAACATCACCGCGCTTGTCATTGAGTTTGTATCCAAATAGGAATAGACAATCCGCTTAGGGTATTAAAATTATATTAATCGATGATAGTAAGAACTGAATCGGTAGATTGAATTATTTCATAATCACTTATTTCATAACAGCTTATTTCAAGAATTGCTTTTAATAATCATTTTTTCTTAATCGAACACCAAACCAAATAACCCCCCCTTATTCGATTTACCTTTGGATAATAATAATCAAGAATCCTTGTGAGAACGATATCCGAGTTAAAATTGTCGCCGTACTACGTTTTTGAAAAACACTCGTTTTGACCCGCGCGCGACAGCGAATCAATGGTTAAACAAAGACTTCAAAGATCACCATCACCAAAAGGTTGATGGTTATCACAATAAAGCTTGCCATTACCAAAAGGATAATGGTAAGCCACAAAGATTTCAAACATTGACATCACCAAAAGGACGATGGTAGATCATAACTTCAAAGTTCATCAAAAGAATGATAGGAAACATCAATTATCAAAACTTTGTCACCATGAAAAGAATGACGATTAGATTAATAAGTAAGGGACTATCATCAAAAGGATGATAATAAAAGACTTGTTGGGTAGTATTGAAACATTAATGGGTAAGACTTGCTTGGGGATATCATCAACAAAAGGTTAAAGAAAAAGATTTATTAAGGAACACCATCCTTATCAACAAAAGGTTGAAGGAAAATATTCACTGAAAAATATAATTTTCGTCTACAAAAGGTTAAAGGAAACCACTTACTAGGGAATGCTCAATGAGAAAACAAGCAGGGTGGGAACTCACTTATAGAAATACCATTGACTTAACTGAGGATTGACCTAAATATTTATGATTAACCCTGCATCCTGATTCGTGTTATATGCGTTTGATTTTTGTAAGGTATTCCACCTTAGTGGAAATTTTGTGTATGCACTGATGTAGGGATGCAGCAGCTGGGGATATTATACATGTAGGGATCCAAGTGATTGACATGATTTTGTATAATGTCTCATCTTAACATAAGTGTTATGTATGCCATGATGCATGACATATTTTTAAATTTTTGTTTAAACTTCTCTTTTCGGCGGGAAGGTTATGCATGCGATGCATGTTTGAATGCAAATAAATCATTGGATGTTTGGGATTAGTCTCCCTTTTTCGAAGGTGGGATATTTTACCGATATCAATGTCGATTGGATTTGGTTTTATGATGATGTTAGCAATGCGGAATTTGATTTTTTTGGTAGTTGCCAATATGAATTTCACTTTTTTTGGTGAAAGGATTTGACTTTCCGATACTCGATCTTTGAAGATGCGGTGATTGAAGGATACGGCCGTGGATGTTCTTAGTGCTCCAAATTTGATTCGGTGTTGATAAATTGCGTGTTTGTTCCTGAGAGAAATTGTATTTAGCTAGGGGATGTTCTTGGTTTTGTAATATATAAATATATACACTAAATAACATAAACAACATATACATATATTTGTATACTAAATAATATAAACACATATAAACAACATATACATATTTATAAACTAAATAATATAAACAACAAAAAACATGTCTATACTATTTTTTCCAATTTTATTCTAACTAATATATTACTAAAAATATATATAAACAACAAAATATATATATATATATATATATATATATATATATATATATATATATATATATATATATATATATATATATATATATATATATATATATATATATATATATATATATATACAAGCAACACAAAAATGAAATAAAAAATTAATTAGTAAATATAAATTATAGTAAACAATAATATTTACCTAATTTTAGATTGGCAGAATATTTGAAATAAGAAGAAATGGATGTTTGATGGAAGTTGTTTTAATGAAAAATGATAGAAGAAGAATGGTGGAAGAAAAATAAGAGAGAGCAGAAAAATGAGAGAAAATAGCGTATCTGGGAAAGAAGAAGGAATTTGCATATATGGTATGCAATTAGTGAGGGGCTACCCCATGCAGTCAAAGCAAATATCATTTGCGAGGAAGTGCCCCTAGCAAATGTTGACGTGTTACAGGTACATTTTTATCACGTAATAAGCTTTAGTAGCGGGAATAATACTTTTTATGACAGATTTGACTTAACCATAACAATTAGTGAGGGGTGTCCCCTCGCTAAGTGCACATATGTAATTGGTGAGGGTTATCCACTTGCAAATAACAACCTTTTCCAACCCAATTTAGCGCTCTTTCTTTTTCGCGAGGGGTGACCCCTAACAATTTGCAATTTCAAAATTCAAAAACAAATTCCCCCATATTTGCGAGAGGTTGCCCCATGTTTCTGATTTAAACATTCCTTTTTGTATATTTTGTGCATTACAGGGAGTTTAACCTGAAGTAACATTGTTTTTTTAGTGAGGGGATTTACCCCTAGCAAAATCCCCTAGCTACTAACATGTTTTCTTGTGGGGTAATGATGTAATATATGCATGGAATAATGATGTAATAAATGAGAGATATTTTGGGCGTTCTAATAAATGGATATTTTGATGATAAATCAAATGATCATGGATTAATGTTTCAAAATACATAATGAAAAACTGCAATTTTAGTCAATTTCTTTAAAATGTGAAATATTGACTTTATGTTGACTTTTTTACTATATACACATATATGCATAATTATGGTGACTTTATTTGATGATAAACATGCATATAGCTGAAACTGCAAAACTTGACAAACGGACATGTATTAGATGAGTTTAAAATGCTCAGACAAAATTAGGTTATGACAGTTACCCCTATTTAAATATCTTCAACTAGAGAATATGAAGAAGGTCACTCTTCATATGATCACAGTGGGAGATAGTTAAATACTAAATGACCCAAATTTTATCCTTTGAAATGTAGGGATGAAATGCTGAAATCAAATACAGGGATGAAATGCATAGTCGAAATGCAATGAAGTTAAAAAAACAAGTTTATCAGGATATGATATTGGATTAATATCAACCCTCAAGTTAATACTAATCAAACTACACAGACTACCATCACCAAAAGGAAGAGGGTAACATCATAATGACCAAGATCTTTATCACTAAAGGATAATGTTTAAACCGAATTCAATGATCGACATCACTAAAAGGATGATGGTTAGATCACAAACTAAAAGATCGCCATCACCAAAAGGATGATGGTAAGATCAAAATGACTTCAAAGATCACTATCACCATAAGGATAATGGTAAGATCAAAATGACATCAAAGATCGCCATCACCAAAAGGAAGATGGCAAGATCAAAAACAACATCGCCATCACCAAAAGGATGCTGGTTAAACAAATTGTAAAGATTTCCATTACCAAAAGGATAATTTCCATCACTAAAAGGGTTATGATTAATTCACAATGACTTCAGCGAATGGATGATAGTAAGACCACAACTTCAACGATTACCATCACCAAAAGGATGAAGGTATGATCAATCAACAAAACTTGCTATCACCAAAAGGATGATAGTAAAACCATAGCTTTAATGATTGCCATCACCAAAAGGATGATAGTTAGATAATACAGACAAATATTTTCCATCATCGCAAGGATGATGGCCATCACCAAAAGGTTGATGGTAACATAATAATGACAAAGTTCGCCATCACCAAAAGGATGATGGCTAAACCAAACTTCAAGAATCGCCATCACCGAAAGAATGAAGGTTAGATTACAATGACACATATCGTCATCACCAAAAGGATGACGGTTAAACCAAGACTCCAAAGATCGTCATCACCAAAAGGATTTGGTTATCATAATAAAGCTTGTCATTATCAAAAATATAACGATAAGTCCCAAAGATTTCAAAGATTGACATCATCAAAAGTACGATGATTGGATCATAACTTCAAAGGTCATAAAAATAATGATAATAAATACCAATTATCAAAACTTTTCCACCACCAAAAGAATGATAAACATAACCAAAACAATGATGATTAGATTAATGAGTAAGGGCCTATAATCAAAAGGATGATAATAAAAGACTTGTTGGGTAGTATTGAAACATCAATGGGTAAGACTTGCTTGGGGATACCATGAACAAAAAGTTAAAGAAAAAGATATATTAAGGAACACCATCCTTATCAACAAAAGGTTGAAGGAAAATATTCGCTGAAAAAAATAACTTTCATCTATAAAAAGTTAAAGGAAACAACTTACTAGGGAATGCTCAATGAGAAAACAAGCAAGGTGGGAACTCACTTAGAGAAATACCACTGACTTAGCTGAGGATTGACCTAAATATTTATGGTTAACCCTAGATCCTGATTCGTGTTATATGCGTTCTATTTTTGTATGGTATTCCACCTTAGTGGAAATATTGTGCATGCACTGATGTAGGGATGCACCTGCTGGGGATATTATACATGTAGGAATCCAAGTGATTGACATGATTTTGTATAATGTCTCATCTTAGCATAAGTGTTATGTATGCCATGATGCATGACATACTTTTTTATTTTTGTTTAAACTTCTCTTTTCGGCGGGAAGGTTATGCATGCGATGCATGTTTGAATGCAAATAAATGATTGAATATTTGGGATTAGTCTCCCTTTTTCGAAGGTGAGATATTTTATGGATATCAATGTCGATTGGATTTGGTTTTATGATGATGTTAGCAATGCAAACTTTAATTTTTTTGGTAGTTGCCAATATGAATTGCACTTTTGTTGGTGAAAGGATTTGACTTTCTAATACTCAATCTTTGACGATGCGGTGATTGGAGGATACGGCCGTGGATGTTCTTAGTGCCCCAAATTTGATTCGTTGTTGATAAGTTGCTTGTTTGTTCCTGAGAGAAATTGTATTTAGCTAGGGGATGTTCTTGGTTTTGTAATATATAAATATATACACTAAATAACATAAACAACTTATACATATATTTGTATACTAAATAATATAAACACATATAAACAACATATACATATTTATAAACTAAATAATATAAACAACAAGAAACATATCTATACTATTTTTTCGAATTTTATTCTAACTAATATATTACTAAAAAATATATATAAACAACACAGAATATATATATATATATATATATATATATATATATATATATATATATATATATATATATATATATATATATATATATATATATATATATTTATACATGCAATACAAAAAATAAAATAAAAAACTAATTAGTAAATATAAATTATAAATTCAAAGAAATTATAGTAAACAATAATATTTACCTAATTTTAGATTGGTAGAATATTTGAAATAAGAAGAAATAGATGTTTGATGGAAGTTGTTTTAATGAAAAATGAGAGAAGAAGAATGGTGGAAGAAAAATGAGAGAGAATATCGTATCTGGGAAAGAAGAAGGAATTTGCATATATGGTATGCAATTAGTGAGGAACTACCCCATGCAGTCAAAGGAAATAACATTTGCGAGGAACTGCCCCTAGCAAATGTTGACGTGTTACAAGTGCACTTTTATCACGTAGCAAGCTTTAGCAGTGGGAATAAATACTTTTTATGACAAATTTGACTTAACCATAACAATTGGTGAGGGGTGTCCCCTCGCTAAGTGCACATATGTAATTGGTGAGGGTTATCCACTTGGAAATAACAACCTTTTCTAACCCAATTTTGCGCTCTTTCTTTTTTGCGAGGGGTGACCCATAACAATTTGCAATTTCAAAATTCAAAAACAAATTCCACCATATTTGCGAGAGGTTGCCTAACGTTTCTGATTTAAATATTCCTTTTTGTATATTTTGTGCATTGCGGGGGGTTTAACCCCAAGTAACATTGTTTTTTTAGTGACGGGATTTACCCCTAGCTACTAACATGTTTTCTTGTAGTGTAATGATATAATATATGCATGGAATAATGATGTAATAAATGAGAGATATTTTGGGTCTTCTAGAAACATTGATTTTTGTTTTATGATGCAGAAAGATGATTAATAAAATTCAAATGGATATTTTGATGATAAATTAAATGATCATGGATTTATTTTTCAAAATTCATAATGAAAAAAATGCAATTTTAGTCAATTTCTTTAAAATGAGAAATATTGACTTTATGTTGCCTTTTTTACTATATATACATATATGCATAATTATGGTGACTTTATTTGATGATAAAAATACATATAGTTAAAAATGAAAAACTTGACAA
Source organism: Lathyrus oleraceus (assembly GCF_024323335.1). NCBI lineage: Eukaryota > Viridiplantae > Streptophyta > Magnoliopsida > Fabales > Fabaceae > Lathyrus > Lathyrus oleraceus. The sequence goes on along the minus strand of NC_066585.1, from coordinate 355,685,443 downwards.
ATGGACATGTATTAGATGAGTTTAAAATGCTCAGAAAAAATAGGTTATGACAGTTACCCCTATTTAAATATCTTCAACTATAGAATATGAAGAAGGTCACTCTTCATATGATCGCAGTGGGAGGTAGTTAAATACTAAATGACCCAAATTTAACCTTCGAAGTGTAGGGATGAAATGCTGAAATCAAATACAAGGATGAAATGCATAGAAGAAATGCAATGAAGTTAAGAAAACAAATTTATCAGGATATGATATTGGATTAATATCAACCCTCAAGTTAATACTAATCAAACTACACAGACTACCATCACCAAAAGGATGAGGGTAACATCACAATGACCAAGATCTTTATCACTAAAAGGATAATGTTTAAACCGAATTCAATGATCGACATCACCAAAAGGATGATGGTTAGATCACAAATTCAAAGATCGCCATCACCAAATGGATGATGGTAAGATCAAAATGACTTCAAAGATCCCCGTCACCATAAGGATAATGGTAAGATCAAAATGACTTCAAAGATCCCCATCACTAAAAGGATGATGGTAAGATCAAAAATAACATCTCCATCACCAAAAGGATGATGGTTAAACAAATTGTAAAGATTTCCATTACCAAAAGGATAATTTCCATCACTAAAAGGATGTTGATTAATTCATAATGACTTCAGCAATCGCCGACACCAAAAGGATGACGGTAAGATCAAACAACAAAACTTGCTATCACCAAACGGATGATAGTAAGACCAAAATGATTTCAAAGATCGCCATGACCAAAAAGATGATGGTTAGAGCTTCAAGGATCATCGTCACCAAAAGGATGACGGTAAGATCAAATAGCAAAACTTGCTATCACCAAAAGGATGAGAGTAAGTACACAACGTCAATGATCCCCATCAACAAATGGATTAAGGTAATATCTACAATAATGCTTGCTTTCACCAAAAGGATGATAGTAAGACCACAACTTCAACGATTACCATCACCAAAAGGATGAAGGTATGATCAATCAACAAAACTTGCTATCACCAAAAGGATGATAGTAAAACCATAGCTTTAAGGATTGCCATCACCTAAAGGATGATAGTTAGATAATACAGACAAAGATTTTCCATCATCGAAAGGATGATGGTCATCACCAAAAGGTTGATGGTAACATAATAATGACAAAGTTCGACATCACCAAAAGGATGATGGCTAAACCAAACTTCAAGAATCGCCATCACCAAAAGGATGATGGTTAGATTACAATGACACATATCGTCATCACCAAAAGGATGTTGGTTAAACCAAGACTCCAAAGATCGTTATCACCAAAAGGATTTTGGTTATCATAATAAAGCTTGTCATTACCAAAAAGATAACGATAAGCCACAATGATTTCAAAGATCGACATCATCAAAAGTTTGATGAGTGGATTATAACTTTAAAGGTCATAAAAATAATGATGGTAAATACCAATTATCAAAACTTTTCCACCACCAAAAGAATGATAACCATCACCAATACAATGATGATTAGATTAATGAGTAAGGGATTGTAATAAAAAGCATGATAATAAAAGACTTGTTGGGTAGTATTGAAACATCAATGGGTAAGACTTTCTTTGGGATATCATCAACAAAAATTTAAAGAAAAAGATTTATTAAGGAACACCATCCTTATCAACAAAAGGTTGAAGAAAAATATTCGCTGAAAAATATAATTTTCATTTATAAAAGGTTAAAGGAAACAACTTACTAGGGAATGCTCAATGAGAAAACAAGCAAGGTGGGAACTCACTTAGAGAAATACCACTGACTTCGCTGAGGATTGACCTAAATATTTATGATTAACCCTAGATTCTGATTCGTGTTATATGCGTTTGAGTTTTGTATGGTATTCCACCTTAGTGGAAATATTGTGCATGCACTGATGTAGGGATGCAACTGCTGGGGATATTATACATGTAGGAATCAAAGTGATTGACATGATTTTGTATAATGTCTCATCTTAGCATAAGTATTATGTATTCCATGATGCATGACATATTTATTTATTTATTTTTGTTTAAACTTCTCTTTTCGGCGGGAAGGTTATGCATGCGATGCACGTTTGGATGCAAATAAATGATTGGATGTTTGGGATTAGTCTCCCTTTTTCGAAGGTGGGATATTTTACGGATATCAATGTCGATTGGATTTGGTTTTATGATGATGTTAGCAATGCATACTTTGATTTTTTTGGTAGTTGCCAATATGAATTGCACTTTTGTGGGTGAAAGGATTTGACTTTCTGATACTCGATCTTTGACGATGCGGTGATTGGAGGATACGGTCGTGGATGTTCTTAGTGACCCAAATTTGATTCATTGTTGATAAGTTGCGTGTTGGTTCCTGAGAGAAATTGTATTTAGCTAGGGGATGTTCTTGGTTTTGTAATATATAAATATATACACTAAATAACATAAACCACATATACATATTTAATAACTACATAAGATAAACAACAAAAAACATATCTATACTATTTTTTCTAATTTTATTCTAACTAATAATTACTAAGAAATATATATAAACAACACAGGATATATATATATATATATATATTTATACATGCAACATAGAAAATAAAATAAAAAATTAATTAGTAAATATAAATTATAAATTCAAAGAAATTATAGTAAAAAAATAATATTTATCTAATTTTAGGTTGGTAGAATATTTAAAATAAGAATAAATAGATGTTTAATGGAAGTTGTTTTAATGAAAAATGAGAGAAGAAGAATGGTGGAAGAAAAATGAGAGAGCAGAAAAATGAGAGAGAATAATGTATCTGGGAAAGAAGAAGGAATTTGCATATACGGTAGGCAATTAGTGAGGGGCTACCCCACGCAGTCAAAGGAAATAACATTTGTGAAGGGCTGCCCCTAGCAAATGTTGACGTGTCACAGGTACATTTTTATCACGTAGCAAGCTTTAGCAGCGAGAATAAATACTTTTTATGACATATTTGACTTAACCATAACAATTGGTGAGGGGTGTCCCCTCGCTAAATGGACGAATGTAATTGGTGAGGGTTATCCCCTTGCAAATAACAACCTTTTCCAACCCAATTTGGCACTCTTTCTTTTTTGCGAGGGATGACCCCTAACAATTTCCAATTTTAAAATTCAAAACCAAATTCCCCCATATTTGCGAGAGGTTGCCCCATGTTTCTGATTTAAATATTTCTTTTTGTATATTTTGTGCATTGTCAGGGGTTTAACCCGAAGTAACATTGTTTTTTTAGTGAGGGGATTTACCCCTAACAAAATCCCCTAGCTACTAATAGGTTTTCTTGTAGTGTAATGATGTAATATATGAATGGAATAATGATGTAATAAATGAGAGATATTTTGGGCCTTCTAGAAACATTGATTTTTGTTTTATGATGCAGAAAGATGATTAATAAAATTCAAATGAATATTTTGATGATAAATCAAATGATCATGGATTAATTTTTCAAAATACATAATGTAAAAAAATGCAATTTTAGTCAATTTCTTTAAAAGGTGAAATATTGACTTTATGTTGACTTTTTTATTATATATACATATATGCATAATTATGGTGACTTTATTTGATGATAAAAATACATATAGCTAAAAATGCAAAACTTGACAAACGGACATGTATTAGATGAGTTTAAAATGCTAAGACAAAATTAGGTTATGAAAGTTGCCCCTATTTAAATATCTTCAACTAGAGAATATGAAGAAGGTCACTCTTCATATGATCGTAGTGGGAGATAGTTAAATACTAAATGACCCAAATTTTATCCTTCGAAATGTAGGGATGAAATGCTGAAATCAAATACAAGGATGAAATGCATAGACGAAATGCAATGAAGTTAAGAAAACAAGTTTATCAGGATATGATATTGGATTAATATCAACACTCAATTTAATACTAATCAAAATACACAGACTACCATCACCAAAAGGATGAGGGTAACATCACAATGACCAAGATCTTTATCACCAAAAGGATAATGTTTAAACCGAATTCAATGATCGACATCACCAAAAGGATGATGGTTAGATCACAAATTCAAAGATCGCTATCACCAAAAGGATGATGGTAAGATCAAAATGACTTCAAAGATCACCATCACCATAAGGATAATGGTAAGATCAAAATGACTTCAAAGATCACCATCACCAAAAGGATGATGGTAAGATCAAAAACAACATCGCCATCACCAAAAGGATGATGGTTAAATAAATTGTAAAGATTTCCATTCCCAAAAGGATAATTTACATCACTAAAAGGATGATGGTTAATTCACAATGACTTCAGTGATTGCCGACACCAAAAGGATGACGATAAGATCAAACAACAAAACTTGCTATCACCAAAAGGATGATTGTAAGACCAAAATGATTTCAAAGATCGCCATGACCAATAAGATGATGGTTAGACCAAAGCTTCAAGGATCGTCGTCACCAAAAGGATGACGGTAAGATCAAACATCAAAACTTGCTATCACGAAAAGGATAAGAGTAAGTACACAACGTCAATGATCCCCATCAACAAATGGATAAAGGTAAGATCAACAATAATGCTTGCTTCCACCAAAAGGATGATAGTAAGACCACAACTTCAATGATTACCATCACCAAAAGGATGAAGGTATGATCAATCTACAAGACTTGCTATCACCAAAAGGATGATAGTAAAACCATAGCTTTAACGATTTCCATCACCAAAAGGATGATAGTTAGATAATACAGACAAAGATTTTCCATCATCAAAAGGATGATGGCCATCACCAAAAGGTTAATGGTAAATAATAATGACAAAGTTCGCCATCACCAAAAGGATGATGGCTAAACCAAATTTCAAGAATCGCCATCACCAAAAGGATGATGGTTAGATTACAATGACATATACCGTCATCACCAAAAGGATGATGGTTAAAACAAGACTCCAAAGATCTCCATCACCAAAAGGATTTTGGTTATCATAATAAAGCTTGTCATTACCAAAAGGATAACGGTAAGCCACAAAGATATCAAAGACCGACATCATCAAAAGGACGACGGTTAGATCATAACTTCGAAGGTCATAAAAAGAATGATAGTAAATACCAATTATCAAAACTTTTCCACCACCAAAAGAATGATAACCATCACCAAAAAAATGATGATTAGATTAATGAGTAGGGGACTATCATCAAAAAGATGATAATAAAAGACTTGTTGGGTAGTATTGAAACATCAATGGGTAAGACTTGCTTGGGGATATCATTAACAAAAGGTTAAAGAAAAAGATTTATTAAGGAAAACCATCCTTATCAACAAAAGCTTGAATGGAAATATTAATTGAAAGATATAATTTCCATCAACAAAAGGTTGAAGGAAACAACTTACTAGGAAACACTCAATGAGAAAATAAGCAAGGTGGGAACTCACTTAGAGAAATACCACTGACTTAGCTGAGGATTGACCTAAATACTTATGATTAACCCTGGATCCTGATTTGTTGTATGTGTGTTTGATTTTTGTATGGTATTCCACCTTAGTGCAAATATTGTGCATGCATTGATGCATGGATGCAACTGCTTGTGATATTTTTCATGTTGGAATCCAAGTGATTGACATAACTTTGTATAATGTCTCATCTTAGCATAAATGTTAGTATGCAGTAATGCATGACATACTTTTTTATTTTTGTTTAAACTTCTCTTTTTGGAGGGAATGTTATGCTTTAAATGATGCATGCGATGCATGTTTGAATGCAAATAAATGATTGGATGTTTGGGACTAGTCTCCCTTTTTCGAAGGTGAGATATTTTTTGGATACCAATGTCGATTGGATTTGGTTTTATGATGATGCCAGCGTTGTTGACTTTGGTTTTTTTGGTAGTTGCCAATATAAATTGAACTTTTGTTGGTGAAAGGATTTGACTTCCCAACACTCGGTCTTTGACGATGTGTTGATCAGAGGATACGACCGTGGATGTTCTTAGTGCCCCAAGTTTGATCCGTTGTTGATAGGTTGTGTGTTTGTTCCTGAGATAACCTCAACTTCCTTGACTGATATGTCATGGTAGTCGTCCAATAACTTTATAAGCGTAGTGGCGTGATCAATGCATGCCGATTATGCTTTTGCTCTGCCCTAAGGCTTCTTGCTAAGGGATTATATGATGTTGTACTAGCGTTATCTCTTGTTTGAAACCAATAGTTACTATTGTCTAGCATGGTATGCTTGATCAACTTGTAAGAATGAAAGGAACTTGCCGCTTTGCAACTTGTCTTGCTCCAGTCTGTAGCGTATTCAAAAGAGTTTTCCTCGGAAGGAAGTTTTGGGGACGATTATGCTATAACATGGCCTGATATGATTTGCCCTGATGTCTAACTCTTGCAGTGTTTTCCCTTGATTAAATAACTTTTAGAGTAGTTTTCCTTTGATAAACCGACCTTTGGGGAGTGGGCTTCACTGTGCTCTTGAGGTAACTTGCCCTTTCCTGAGCCCCGAAGAGATCTTCCCCATATTGAATGAACATTGAAATTATTTTCCTCCATGATCAACTGATTCTTAGGGATTGGTTTCATACTGACCAATTCTTAGGTCAACATAGTCATTAGATACCATGCCCCTGATCCATACGATTATGAGGTGGTCTTGATTTGAGTCAGCACCAACGAATGTTCAAGTTCCTCTATGATTACTTATTTTTAATTTCCTTCATGTTAATTACGGACTTGAAGTTAAAATTGTTCATTCAAAAATGGTAATTTTAATGCGTGCTCATGCAGGTTTTGAAAAATAATTTATTGGAATGATGTGATAATGTGTGAGGAATGGGCCACTAGTTCAAATGCAGTGCTAATTTAGCAAGTGTGTGAAAGATACAGCGAGAATATGATATCAATATAGAAGATTAGCAAATCTCAAGGAGTCAAATTACGCAACCTTGTTGTAGTATACTTTCATAATAAACCCCGCTTCAATTAGGTATTTTGAGGGTTGTAACGGGGCATGGTTCATGGTTTGTGAAACAAAGGATATAATGCTCAAATTTGTTTTAACCCACCCCTTATTTGTGATGATCTTTAGTTCTACATTCGATTAATTCAACATACACTTTCAACTTCCAAGAGAGTTTAACGGTGTAAAGATGAAGATTTAAGATTTTCTTGGAATGATATACACCTTTTTTTTGTCAAGGATGCCAGTGGCCCTTTGATTTTGATATGATAGTCATTGAATCTTATTATTTATTTATTTTTTACTAAGGATTTAACATACCTCCTTTATTTGATTTTTTTTGTTCTTCGATCCCTAAGTTTTTCCTGGACCGCTTTTGAAGCTTTTAGTCCACTAGGATTGCCCTAATTTTTTCCTAAGTCGCCTCATTTTGGCGTTCACTTAGCGGGATTTTTCTTTTTTTTCGATTTTGCTGAAGGGTTGTGATTGCCAAGTCATTGGTCATTGAAGAAATACCATCATAACTTTTTGTATTTTTTATGACTCCTTCGACACTTCAAGACGTATGCGAAGAGTATCACATGGTTGATCCCCATATGAGATGTATTATTTTGTAATTCGAATGTGTAGTTAGATTAACTAAACACTACACTGCCCTGGGTTAAGCGTAAGGGTTTTTTTAGGTCCGAAAGAAACTCCTACTTCTAGGCTCGAAGTGGTTAACTAGGGATTAACTCCTTATCTCTCCAGTGTTTGGGGATTTGAAACAATGCATGTACATCATTAGTAGGATTTTATCCAAAAGCATACCGTTAGCAATTATGGATATTTTGTTTTCGTCATTCTCCATCCAATTTTGCTAAAATAATAATATGAAAAAGAAAGTGAAGTGGAGATGTGTTTATGCTTTGCAATAAATGAGAAAAGATGAGTGGATATGAAAAGACTGATTCAAAAATGCATAATCATTTCATTAATAAGACCAAATACAAATAACAATGCTTAAAGAAAACGGTACTTAGACAAACAAGAACAAAATACAAGAATGCAAAAATGGTAATATTGCCTAATGATTGCCTTCATTGAGGAACTAAGCTTTCCTTTCTTGATTTGCTGCCCGACTTAGAGTTTTTAGAGTTGGAGATCGCTCTGCTTGTTCAGGCCGGTATGATGCTTATCTTCGGCAACCCCTTCAATGGAATTCAGTAACGACCCTGCATGCGCCGACATGGGATTTGTTGCAACATTTGGGGTGATTGGCATGAAGGAGATTGCCTTAAAGTCAATTAGGTCTTGAACTTTGTGTTTCAAAGCCTTGCAATTATCTATTGTATGCCCCCGGGCACCCATATGATACTCGCAATGAGCATTGGCATCGTAGCCTAGTGGATAAGGGGGAATCACAGGCATTAACTCTTTCAAGGTAACTGATCCACCTTTTAGCAGATAAGAAAGGATTTGGCTATATGGTACTGGCAGAGGATCAAAATGTCTTTCTGGCCTCCTTACCCTCTGTTGGTTAGGTTGACACAGCTGTAGAGCATGTTGTTGTTGATTTCAGTGTTGTTGTTGTTGTAACCCTTGTGGTTGATATGGTTGATGTGGCTGGAAACCCGACTGTTGATATGGTTGTTATTGGTAAGTCGACTGTTTATATGGTTGTTGATGCTGAAATGATTGTTGATATGGTGTGAGCGCGATGGCAGCAGCTTGATGGTAAGGCACGGGAACATATGGCTGAGCTTTATTTCCCCCTCCTCCCATTGTGGCATTGGTATGACCTTCTGGATTTTTCGGGAAGTAAGAGTATGGTTTCTTCCCTCCACTTGAGGCACTGGCAACATATGGTAGATTTGCCTTCTTCACCTGGCTCTCAATTCGTTCCTTAAAAAAAAGACCTTGGAGAATGTTGGGAAGCTAGATCCTACCATTTTCTCCATATACTGGGTATGAAGAGTCCCCATAAACATGTCAATCAGCTCTTTGTCAAGGATAGGAGGCTGGACACGAGCTGCAAGCTCTCTCCACCACTGACCATATTCCTTGAATGACTCGTTGCTGCGCTGACTCATATCTTGCAGCTGAGTGCAGTTGGGTGCCAAATCAGTATTATACTGATAATAATTGAGAAAGGCTTTTACAAGGTCTCTCCATGTCCGTAATTTCCCTCTCTCTAACTACATATACCATTCCAAGGATTCCCCATTGAGGCTATCCTGGAAATAATGATTCAAGAGTTGATCATTATTGATGTGGGCCTCCATTTCAGACAATAAGCTCTGAGGTGAGTTCTCGGGCAATTGATCCCTTTGTACTTGTCAAATCTGGAACTTTGAATTTTTGGGGAATCACTAGTCCTAGCACTAGGCACATATCAATAACATCCAAGTCGATAGTAGTGTGAACCTCCAAAGACTTGAATTTCTCTTCCAAAGTATGGAGTCTTTCAACAGTTAGGTCTAGGAGAACTCCAACAGCATGCCTTGTCGGCTGTGGCATGAAGAAAGCATCATATTGATCTTCATCATTAGTCATAGATCCATGCCGAGCAGATGCGGCAGAATGTTCAGGTGGGTCTACATTAACTACCTTTAGGATGAACAAAACTAACATTGAGGTTAGTTACTCCAGGAATGTTAAGCGACAGCGAACCAAACTGAGCAATAACTCTTTTTACTTCAGCATTAGTTTCAGCGTCCTTTTCCTTCTAGGCTAAAGCTAGCATAGTCTCAAGCAAACGATCCATCTTCGCCTGTATAGAGTCGGTGTATGTTCTCATTGTAACCTGGTTGGCCTCAACTTGTTCGAGCGACATTCTGTAGTTACGGCGCGTCTCATAACGGTGTCGAGTAGTCAGTTTTTCTGAATGAAAAGGTAGAATGTGTATAAGTTTTTTGTTTTTATTTTGAAAAATTATATGCATGCATGTTGATGAAATGCGAATGCATGAATTTTTTAATGTGCAGAGAAAATGTAATGCAATGCTCAGGATCACAGGTATAAGCAAGTTCATAGGTTGGTCATACCAATAGGAATATTTGATTAAAACGGAACCCCACGGTTAATCTCTATAAGTTGGTAGGTTCCTAGAGTCATGGACCCCTCTTGAGAATATTACCGTCATGACGAAGGCTCGTCGGATAATAATACCCTTAAAACATTCTCGTCTAGGTGAGGTCTTTGTATTTTTCCAACAAGGAAGGCTCCTTGTGGTCCAATACTACACAACCGTCTAATCCGAGGTTTTAAAAAGGTTCTCAGAGTCATAGATCAAGGTTGGAAATATTATTGTATAAGACAGCAATACGTCCAAGGGATCTCATCTGATTGGGTCTCTCGTATCAACCCAACGAGTCCGAGGTCTCGTAGGTTCATACTACATAACCACCATAGATTGAACAAGTTAAAAGGTCCCTAGAGTAATCGATCCAACTTGAAAATATTATCATCGTGACGAAGGCTCGTCGGAAATAACATCTCCAAGAGAATCTACTCTATGCAGAGTCTTCGTATCATCCCAACAAGGAAAGCTCTTTGCGGGCCTCTACTATACAACCATCATCTTAATCCTATGGTTTTTCTCAAGCTCAGGTAGAGAGTCTATCTCACAGAGTACCAATAATCAGAGAGCCTTAATAGAAAAATAAGAACCAACAACCAATTACAAATAGCAATAATAAAATGAGATAAAGAAAACAAATAAATAAAGATAACATTAATTGCAAAATTGAACTAACTTATGCTTGATTCTCTCTTGCTTTGAGCATCAATCCCCAGTAGAGTCGTTAGCTGTCGCATCTCGAAAAATATGATCCTTCAAGATGGTCGTGGAAAAATGATTAGAACAGAGTTGCCATCGAACTTTATTTATTCCAATGAAGGAATATGAAAATATTGATAAAACCTTTAAAAATGGAAAATGGTCGTCACAACCAAATTCAGGGTTCAAGAGTCGATTACGCAAGGGGAAGGTATTAGGACCCCTCATGTCCATAATACTCAACGGGAACCTCTTAGTTAAATTTGTGATTGAATGTTAGCTTATGTTCATTTTTTTCTTCAAGTGATAGAATGTGCAAAAGAAAGGGGTCGCAAAATGTTTTTATTAGTTTGCTTGACGAGATTACGAGTCTCGCTCCTGTGTATCCTCGGGTACAATGAGGACTTAAAGCTTCATAGTTCGGGGTGCTACGGTTTGTTGGTTTATTTGTTTTAGTGAACAAGTATTTAGATCTAATTATGACAGTTAAATGTTGCTTGTGCTCATAATTGGTGACTTAAAGAGTTTGTTTGTATTCCCATCAGAGTGGATTAAACAGTGTTCTTTCTTAACGGGTTTCGATCGTGCAAGGGCGAGAAAAAGAGGTTTGATGTGTTAAGTGTTTTGTTGGATGATGAATACTCGGATAGTCGAGTAAGGGAACTCGTATCCAAATAATCTAGGAGAGGAATGGAAGGCTCTAGACCATCTCCTTTTTCATCTTTAATTGTGAAAGGATTTATATGGTGTTAGGGTATTTTGAATGGACGACGAATACTCGAATGGTTGAGTAAGGGAACTCATATCCAAGTATTCAGGGAAGGGAATAGAAGGCTCTAGACCACTTCCTTTTCTCATCTAAGGTATTGTAAAAATGATTTGGATTTGATCGAATTAGGAATGTTTAAGAGATGACAATTGTTTAAATATTCTTGTAAGGGAACTCAACCCAAACAGGTGAGGAGAGGAATCGAAGGCTCGAGATCATCCCCCTTTTCATCTCTAAATGAAATGGTGTTTTAAGTATGATTAAGTATCTTAGTTTAATTTGGATAAAATACACGATATAGATCGTGGTTTTAATGTGCACTTGAAACAGAAATGGATTTGAAATTGATTTTGAAATATGTACTTGATGTTGATCAAGCATCTTTGATTTTAATATTTTTGAAAGATTAATTTTGATAGTCAGTTTGTCTTTTTGGATCAACAATTATGCATCAACTAAAAATATAATAAAATAAACTAAAAAATAAAGCAATAAAAAGGTAAAATAATTAATAAAAAAGGAGGGGCACACTATCAACACAAGAGGTAAAAGAATTTTAAAAAAATTAAAAGAAATAAAAGAAAGTACAAAGATAAATAGATAAAACAATAATAAGAAAATAATAAATAAATAAATAATATACAAAAAAACAAAAACAAGCTGAAAATTGGGGGTGTAGCTAGAAAAATGCTCTAGGCCCAAAGGAGGGAGCTCATAGGGGTGTGTTGAGAAATCAATGGGTGTATGGAGACTTCATCTTCTCCAATCCCACATTTGATTACTAATCCCGTAGCAACAAAAATGGAAGAAAATGGTTACAACGAAAACGTAAAAACATCATAACTTTCTCAATATTTCATGAGATTTAGCAAATAAATAATAAAAATTTATCTACTCGGTCTCATGAACATAATAGTATATTTAAAATAAGAAAATAAAAAAAAAGTTTGAAAATCAACAAAACACAGCAGCATATATTTTCTTGATTTTGCCATTTTTTTATCCACACTCATGTCAAACAAACTATGAATTTATGCTCAGGGTGATGTTGGGAAGTTATTTGATAAATTATTTACGTAAAACAAGCATAAGATTGCATTTTACCATTTTTATTCATGGAAGTTCAAGAACACTTTAAACTCTTGATTTTGAAATCAATTGAGTTTCCATACAAAATAGTGATTATTAAGATACTAAATAAATAAAGAAAAAGTGAAAATACAATAGAATTAAATAAGAACAAGCATAAGAGTCATTTAAACAACAACAAATTACTTTTTCTTATGGAGGTTCTATAACACTTTTCAACTCTTGATTTATAATCAATTGAGTTTCCATGCAAAATGGTGATGATTAAGGTACTAAATAAATAAAGCAAAAGTAAAAATGCAATAGAATTAAATAAAGAACAAGCATAAGATCCATTTAAACAACAACAAATCACTTTTGCTTATGGAGGTTCAAAAACACTTTTCAACTCTTGATTTATAATCAATTGAGTTTCCATGCAAAATGGTGATGATTGAGGTACTTAAAAAATAAAGCAAGAGTAAAAATGCAATAGAATTAAATAAGTAATAAGTATAAGAGTATACCTATTCAATAAAAAGAAAGAAATTACTTAAAAGAAAATGAAGAGAAAAATGAAGAGAGTTTTGACCTAGTTTTTGTGAATGAGAATTGTTTTATTTATAGGCTCTAAAAAAGGTAGTTTAGGAATTATGCAAAGAGTGTGAATGCCTTCTAGAAACTTATTTAATTAAATAGTGAATAATGATGTAATATATGCATGAAATAATGATGTAATATATTCATGAAATAATGATGTAATAAATCAGAGATATTTTGGGCCTTCTAAAAACATAGATTTTGTTTTTATGATGCAGGAAGATGATTTATAAAATTCAAATGGATATTTTGATGATAAATCAAATGATCATGCATTTATTTTTCAAAACGCATAATGAAAAAAAATGCAATTTTAGTCAATTTGCTTAATATGTAAAATATTGATTTTATGTTGACTTTTTTTACTATATATGCATATATGCATAATTATGTTGACTTTATTTGATGATAAAAATGCATATGACTAAAAATGCAAAACTTGACAAATGAACATGTATTAGATGAATTTAAAATGCTCGGACAAAATTGGGGTATGACAATAGCCCACATGAAAATTGTAACACCCCGATAAAATATGATAATTATTTAATTTAAGTTAATAGTATATTTATTAATTTAATTAAATAATTGGATTATTATTGGAATTATTATTATTGAAATATAAAGTTGGAATCAGTAAAAAGTCCCATTTTGGTAAAAAAGGTTTTTTTCACGTGAAAAGGGAGAAGCGACAGAAAAGTGGAAAAGGGCAAAAAGGAAAAGCTTGAAGCTAAAGGATTGCCGGATTAACTCAGGTAAGGGGGGTTTATCGTCGTTTAATGGGTATTATGGGTTAACATGTAATGGGTAGTAATAAACCATTGAATCGACTCTAATTAGGATGATGCATGCTGAAAATGGTGAACTTATGGATGAATGAGATATGGGTTATAATTGAAGAAAATTCGTAGGAATTAGATGTAATGAGGTTAGAAATTATGAAATTGAATGGGTATGATCTGTATTAGATAATATGAACGAATGTTGTGTAAAAAATTGGACTGTGGAAGGTTGGGATTGAGAAATCTCGTAGCAGAGAAAAACCCATCGCAGATCTGAAATTTTGGTTCTGGTCATACGCGTATGACACTAGGCCATACGCGTATGAGATGGCTTGGAGGGGAGGAGATTGACGCTGATACGCGCCATACGCGTGTATTACGCGTAGCCTGTGAGTGGTACGCGTATGGGGTGAGGCCATACGCGTATGGATGAAGAAGATGATGATTCTAACGTAGTTTTGTCTCTGTTAGTACGCGTATGGGAGAGGTGGTACGCGTAGGATACGCGTATGAGACAGGCAATACGCGTATAGGTTGGCTAGGAAATGGGCCATACGCGTATGGGCATGAGGCATACGCGTATGGGCAGAAGTGGGATTTTTCTGAGCTGTTGTTGTGCAGTTTTTGGTCGTTTCAGCTGAGTGATGTAAATTAGCTGATGTATGATATAGTAGGGATCATTTCCCGTTGTTTTGAGCAGTATAGGTATTAGTAGAGTGTGCTAATACTGTGATTTATTATTTGGCATGATATGATATGATTCTGTGATAAACACGCTGATGATGTATGATGGTATGCATAATGCTGTGAATGTATCTGTTATGTATGCAATTGTGAATGGACTGTTTATGGCTTAGAGTGTGAGCATATGTCTATCTTGGATTGTTGTTGATGTTTGCATGCTAGGTGATTTAGCGTGTATAGCATGGCCTTTATGGTGGTAGCTAATTCCCATGGTGAGGAATTAGTGAGTGAGTTGTTGTGGATTGTTGTTGATGTTTGCATGCTAGGTGATTTAGCGTGCATAGCATGGCCTTTATGGTGGTAGCTAATTCCCATGGTGAGGAATTAGTGAGTGAGTCACTAGGTCTCAAATGAGTGGGACTAGTGAGCTTGGTAGCCGTATTTGGGTTTGATCGGTGAGGTTGAACTACGTGTTCACGAATAGTCGGTACCGCATGCATGGAGTCTCATTGCATAATGTATGTATGGCGTATAATATGAATGGATGTATTCCAATATTATACGTGTGTTTTGTGTTGGAGTGAGTATGATTATGATTATGATTTGATGTGGCCGTTGTTGAATGTGTGATATGATTAGGGTGATGAAATGTGTTAATTTACTTAGCATTACATGATATTTTATAATGCTTGTTATATCGATTGAGGAACTCACCCTTACAACTATGTTTCAGGTAACGAGCAGTGATTGAGTAGAAGCTAGTGCTTGAAGTCTAGTGTAGTTCCTTAGTGGGTCATGCTCTAGTATGTGTAACATCGGGACGGGATGTTTTACCTTGTTTTCATTTGGTTGTTGAATAATTTTACATGTAATGTGTTACATGGTTTGCATATCCGCTGCGAATTGTGCAATATTTTATTTTGATTAATAAATGAGCATGACAAACTATTTTGATGAATGGTGTGAAGTGTCAAGTGTGACACCCTTAATTGCATATCTACTCTGATTTATATTTTGTTGTTTTAACTTAAATTTGGGGTATTTTAGAAGGGTGTTACAAAAATAGTTGGCACTGTTAAGAAGGGGCCTATTTCTATCTGAGGATTAATTACCTCCATAGCTCGTGCCTTGGGTCTTGATACAGAACTTGCGACCTTGGAACCTTTACAACCACTTTGATCTCCCCTCCTATAGGCACGTGCGCCTGATTAGAGCTAGGTCTGATTGGAAATATTTGTTAATGGTTCATAACACCATATTCAGAAGCGTTGTTTTACCTTGCTTCCAATGCACAAATGTACAAAACAGAGACAATTAGCTTTACGATCTTACCGCCCTCGCGCCTGGCCAGCCAAAACCTATGGATATTCTTGAACAGGTTAACGAATGAGGTCAAACAAATGATGAATTTAATCAGAGAGAGCGAGGCTCACCTACACATGAGCCATCACCATGTCGTCCCCCTCATATTACTGATCCACTTGCACACATCGCACTACATTTTTCTAATTGTTCTGTGTTGCGGGAAATTCATGATCATCAAGCTATTGACAAGCTAGAGATCAATTAACAAGAGTCACCACCGCGCTTTTATTGTTTCCAAGGGAAAAGGGAAAAAGTACGAACAAAACCCAAAAAGTATGAAGTTTTCAACTAAAAACTAATAAAAATCAAAGATCACAGGTAAGGGGGTTGATTACACTGAGGGAAGGTGTTACCGCCCAAAGTGTCCTAAGTACTCCTAGGGAGCCTTTTTTGTGTGCATATGTATTTTTGTACAAATTGATGTTTACAAACAAATAGAATGGGGGGATGAGAAAAGAATTCATTAATTACATTTTTGTGTTTGACAAGACCTTCGGTCTTGTGCCTACGTACCAACATAAAAATGAGGGATTAAAACCTCGTGGTTCATGCTATAAATTTCAAAATGAGTGTGTTGATTTTAACAAAATTGAAGTTTGAAAGGAACAAAAGCCTAAAATGATTTGAATGAGTTAGTTCTTTTTGGCTTTTTGAAAATTTAAGTCAAGTATAGTTAAGTTTATTGACAAGTTTGATTTAAGAAAATAAGTTTGAAAATGCAATGGCATAAGACCAAAGTTTCTATCTCTTTTTGCAAAAGTGGTCAAGGTTTAGAACAAAAATAGTTCACACAAAGAAGATTTTGAAAATGGAGGGAGAGATTTTAAAATTAAAGAAATGGGGAGAAGATGAAGAGACTACCCTATGCACAAAATTTAAAAGTTTAGAGTTGAAAAGATCTGACCAAATGGGTAGCAATCCAATAGACAAAAATGTCAATAGAAACCCAGAATTCCCTTGGACTTTTAGAATCAAGCAACACACAAATGCACAATTATATTATCTTGAAGAGCAAGGCATCAAATAAAGATGGCCTCATCCAAGCTTATCCATTCCATGATCTTCTTCAAACTAGCCCATAAAATAGATGAATTCCACAAGTTAAAGGTTCAAAATAACAGCTTCACAGTGATCATGTTGCAGATGAATCTTAGAGAGATCTTCAAAGATGTATCAGATGAATTTCAAATTTGCAAGCACTTGGTTCTTCACAAAGTTGGCATTGGCGAAGTCCTTTAGCTTAGGGAGGTTGCCTAGATTCTAAGTCCATTTTCTCAAAATCAAACCAACAGTCCACTCAAAAGTTTTTTAGGGTTTTGGTTTTTATTATTATACATCAATGGTCAAAGACCACTCAAACAAATAACACCAACAAAATATATCGAAAAATATGGTCCAAATGGACAAAGTAAAAATTACATTAACTTAAACAATTAGAATGGTATGTATAATGACAAATGATATAAAGTGCTGAAAGTAAATTGCATTAAAGTAAAAGCTTGAAGTTAAAAGTTAGTAGTTAGTAGGTTAGAAGTTAGTTTTGTTTTGCTTTTGATTTCAAGACATTCTTTGGAGAACACTCAACCCACTTATCACAAGCATGGATCCTTGAACCAAAACATCTTCTAAAGGAAGGAAAGAAGGCCAAGTTTCCACACAATACCATGAAAGAGGGGAGACTTACAATCTCACTAACTAGAATGCTTATGCCTTATATGTCACCAATTTAGCGCTATGTTAAGCAATCGTAATTGGACTTATGTAGAAGTCACAACTATTTGAGGTTGGGCAATAGACTTTTGGTGTTAATGCATGTTGGAGACATAGTATTATGAACTATGCTCATGAAACATACCATACACAAAAAATATGCAAACGGTGTGGCCTAATCTCATCCATACTCATGTCAATTTTTCAAACAACTAGTATTAGGACTTTGAGATGTCATAGGCCAAATGAAAATGAATGGATGAAGAAGGGGAATTAGCTGAAGAGGGAAGGGGATGAATGAGATCACAAATTGGTCAAAGGAGGACTTTTACCAAATTAATATCATTCATTCATTTTGGGAGATGGAACGTAAATTCCATCAATCCCCTAAATTCCATGATATTAACTTGACAAAGTCAAATCAACCTTGACCAAGGCCCAATAACAAACAAGCAAACTCAATTAAGTCAATACAAATGGTCAACAAAATTTAAATGGCATTTATTCAATTAAAAATAATAAAATAATGCTTTAAAATCAAATATGTTTTGTCCAATTCCTAAAATCTCATCAAAACACCAAAGAAATGGCCATGAGATTTATCATAGGTCAAACAATGTCAAAGGACCTTGGAGAAAAAATTTCATAATTTTTGGACATTTAAAAATATTTTTAAACAATTAAAAACAAATGAAAAATCAATTAATTCATGAAAAATATTTATAATGATCCAAAAAATAATTTTAATTCAGAATATGAAGGAGAAAAATATTTGAATTTTTTTGGTGAAAGTCCCATATTTTTTGGATCAATATTAAATTTAATATGAATTATTGAAGAAAATGCAATTAAAATAAAATATCAGAAATTCAAAAATACCTGGACCATCAGATCTCCCTCATTAATTGAGGTGGCAGATCTGATGATCCAAAACATGCATTCCACACGCGCCTTAGTCAACTGCGTTGTACTAATGGTAATTGCAAGGAACGATCAAGATTAAAACGTGATACATGGATCCGATGGTTCACAACCTTGCCAAGTCATCGCCGGAGCCAAAGCTCCGATCATCTTCTCCGGTGGACCTCACCGGACTGGTCAAGATGAACCATCACCAAAAAGAAAAACAAGGACATGATCTTGAAGAAAAAATGGCACTGAGCTCGAATCTGACCTCCATTCATTCCAATTCCAAATATATTGAGAGATATGTGGAATTGAAATTTGAGGTACATGAACTGAGTTGCTTCGATTTGACCTCAAAGCAACTCAATCTTCTTGCCTACATTGGTAGAACTTCAGACAACCAAAGAATCAATGGAATTGAGCAAGAATTTAAGAGAATCGAAGAGTTTAAAATTTCTGCAAATTACCTTCAATGGAGGTCTGAACACGATGGATCTTGATCTAGCTTGTGCTTGGACTCACTTCAATTGCTTGCAGGAAGAGAAAGGAAAGGTTTAGAAGCAATGGATTCCTGGAGAATTGAATTCCAAAACAGTGGAGATTCAAGCTCAAATTCAAATGAATTTATCAGGTTTCTCCTATGAGAAATGAGGGTTTTCAATGGGGGATCAAAGCTAGCGCAATGGTGTTGTTAATTCTGAGCAATTGAAGCTCTATTTATAGATGAATTGGGTGATATTTGCACACTCACTTTCACTTTCCAAAATTGGCAAATGATGATGCAATGCTGCATGGGTGTGCATAGGCCCATGAAATGATAGCTGAAGGTCCAAATTTGAAGATCATATGCTTTGAAGTTAGCTTAGATTGCAAGGCACATGTACATTGATGCTTGAAGTTTGATTCTTGACAAATCATATCAGCCTGTTTAAGCCATGCGCAGCCTATGCATTTCTCATCCAACACGAATGAATTTGAGCTCTTTATAGGAGCTTCAAATGAGAAAAGTGTCTTTATAAAAGTTGTATCTCTCTCAAAGACCTTTAAACCAGTCACCAATTTCATGTCATTTGGATTTTAAATGATAGAGTTATGCATTTTTGAAGTTTGGAAAAATCACTTGATCAATGGTATAGGTCAAAAGTGACCTATAATGTAGCCTCATATCACATGCTCAAAAAAGTTGAATTAGCTCCCACTCCAAAAATCAAAGTTGGAGTAGACACATTGAATTTGATTGTGAAACTTGTAAATCTTTCATATCATAAAAATTGAGCAAGTTATGGCCTTGGGAAGTTGACTTTCAAATTAGGGTTTAGACAAAATGACCTATAATGTTTCAACATAGAAAATGATTTTCCAAGAAAAACTAGATCTAGGTCTCAACATTAAAGTTGTTTATAATGTCATTTAGAGTAAGTTTTCTCTTGGATTCATTTCCATATGGTGAAAATTGTAGGAGATAGGGTCTAGGGAGACCCAGTTTTGATCAGATTAATTCATCTGGCCAACCACCATCAACCAACTTGCTAATTTCCAATTCTCTTGACTTTATTGGCTCATGGTAGATAATATATGCATAATATGATGAAATTTGAAGTTTCCATTGAGAAATTTGATCAATTGGTGAGATAACTTGTTGGAGAAGTCATTTAAGATACCTAGTCAAACTAGGGTTTCCAAGGCAAATCACCCTCAAACTCTTGAAGAAAACTTGATCAATATGACATGTAGAGAACATTGGGAATCATATATTATGTTCATAACCATTCTTGAATCAATTATTGGTTGTGCTCTTTGTTCATGAGGGTCTCAAACCCTAGATGTGGACTTGATGAATCAATGAGATCATGCCCTACCTACAAAAGAGTTAGGCAAATGCAAAGACATATTTTTTGGTATTTTGGTTAGTGAAATGATAAAATACAAGTATAGTATAATCACGAAGTGCTTGGTGTTCTCTCCCAAAATAACCCAATGGAAGAGGGGTAAGGAGGATGCCAAGATATGATCTCAATGTTAATGTTTATGATGAAATTGCATGAGGGATCTTAGGGTAAAAATTGGGATCTTACATTCTGCAGGTACCTCTTCCGGATGTCAATCTCAAGAAAAGTATAATTATGTTATTATAAGGATAATTCTTGATGATGTCCTACACGAGCTGCAGTACTGGAATGACATCGATGCCAAACGTGACCAGGTGATCAGAGATATGCAGCAATAGCAAGTTCACATGATGGCACACATGTAGCAGATGCAAGAGCAGCAACATGACTATGTAGAATGGATAAAGCACCGGATATCATATCTAACCGACCGAGTGATTGGTCTTCATATGAGGCTGGGTCAGAGGGATTCCACAAAGTTTCAGCAGAACATCCACTGTGATCACCTCATGAAGGTTATGTTACACTATATACATGAGATAGGTATGTCGCCTCCACCTCCTCTCCATGAACAGCCTAGAGGCAGAGGTCGAGGTCGTGGCCAATGCTGATTTCTTCACCAGGTTTCTTTTTCCTTTTCCCGCTTTTATCAAAACATTAAGGATAATGTTTGGTTTAAGTGTTGGGGAGGAACTTTATCACTTTCTATTTACTGCTTTCTAGTTTAGATTTTTTTTTTATCTTTTTTCTAGTTTCTTTATTTTAATCTGAATTTTTAAATTTTTAGCTTAGTTGTTTAGTCAATGCATGTGTTGTCAAGTTATTTATGCGTGGTTTATGTCGGTTGTTAAAGTCTCCTGAAAAATTGAGCACGAGCAAAAAATTTATTTATGATTCATGATATGACACACTTTGAAAGTATATAGGTTATTTTAGTGTATTGGCTATGTTTGAAAGACTTGGGAAAGTCCCGACAAAATCGCTATCGTCCCGACACCTTAAGTCTCCCAATTATAAAAATCAATTTGGATACCTGTTATGCCAAAACCTTACGTCTTATTTTTAAGTAACCCTTGAGTAGTTTAGATTAGCAGTCAACACCATCTTAGGCGCACACTACGTAGCGAGACTGATGTAAATAAGTGAATGATCATGTACTAAATAAATAAATGAACAAAATGAGAATATACCCTTTAAGTTAGGTGACCCTCACCAGGTAATTTAGCCCAAAGGTATCTGAAACTCCAAAAATTAATGCTAAAGCCAAAGTGCATGAATATAATTAATATATATATATATATATATATATATATATATATATATATATATATATATATATATATATATATATATATATATATATATATATCATAGTCACTAACAGGATTCCTTACTATGTGTGTGAAAAGATAACGGACTTAATGTGATTGCGCTTGAATGAAAAGGGTAAAATATGATAAGTGATCTAGGTTGAGCCATAATAGCATGATTCGGATCGGTTTTAATAGGAGGGAGACTTTTGACCATGGAATATGGAATTGTGTCCTTACGGTATCCTTGGTGTTGACCCACTAATACCTATCGATCTAACGTTAGCCAAACCAAAATGAACAATCACGTACAAGTAGAAGTGATGTTGTGTCTATGCTGCACTTACATTGTTTGTATCATGTTGGTCGTTTGCTTGAGGACAAGCAAAGATTTAAGTGTAGGGGAGTTTGATAGCCACATAATATACCGCATTTTCCAACTCGATTCACTTAGCATTTGATGTTATTTTTTCACCTTTTTGTAGTGTTATGCTGGTAGTTTGTGTCTGTTTCAAGTACTTTACATGTAGGAGTCGGTACACGGGAAAACAGAACGAAAACAGACAAAATCGAATGAGAAATGAAGAAAATGCACTAATGGCGACCTCCATGGCATTTGCCATGACATGGCAGCCATGAGGCGCCACCCACCTTGAAGGAAATACAAAGAAAATGGGAACTGAAGTTGATGGCGTTCGCCATCAGGGGAATGGTGTTTGCCATGACCCCTCAACCAGCCATGCTCACCATTTAATACTCATGGTGTTCGCCATGAGGCCATGATGTTCGCCATGGGCTTTAGGAGCTGAAAAATAACAGCTGCATGGAATGCATTTCTCCCACTTCTCTAGCATGGTTTCTTGATGTTTTCTACCAGTTGGAGCACTATATATAGTCATAGTTTTTAGGTTTCCCATATCCAAGTTTTTTTTAGAATTAAACAGGTAGAAAAGGTACTCATTGAAAAGCACTTATTTGCTCATATTGAGTTATTGGGGTACCATAGAGTTAGGATTTGAAGAATTTCTGACTTTTCTTGGATCGTTCTTTTTGTAATCGTGGCTCCATATTAATTTCTGAATTTTATTTACAAGTTTTTTGTTTCCAATTCCGTAATTGTCTAACTTTGCAGTACATATTCCTTTACCATTTTTTATTCTGCAATTTATTGTTTTAGTTCTTAGTATTATAATTGTTAGTTTTGATTGTTTTAGTAATTCAATTCCTACTATTTGATCATAAGTTCTACATGCATAATTGTCTACTAGTATCTGTTGTACCCCAAAATTTGCCCTCCCTTTTTCCTAGTCTTCCATCCAACCATATGACTTGGGATCATTTGCATACATTCATAATTCATTCATATGCATCATTCCTTCACTAATGGATAATCACCATGGATTCAAAACCTTGGGCTTGTGAAGCTAGGGTTTGTGTGGATATCAAGCTTCAAAAGCATGGTTTGACTATCTCATCAAGTATACAGATTGTCCAGCCAATCCTCAGGGGTTCTCAAAACCCTAATTCCTCAAGATATGATGATGGAATCTCATGGATCTGCTCGGAATCTTGTCTTAACCATCAAAACCCTAATGAGGGCTCAAACATTGGAAGACTTGTGGTTGAAGCATATGATTATGTTCAAAGGACTTTCTTGAGGGGTAGACCTCAGGGTAACCCTAATCAGAGAGATGGTGAATCAGATGGACTTGGTGGCCTGACTGTGCATCCATGACCCCCAATCTTCACCTATCATCAATGAACTTGGTCTAACCCTACTTTAGTCTTATATGGTTATTGGTCTTAGTCTCAAGGTCATGGTGTTGCTCATGTGATTGTTGATACATCTATGGTCTTGGTCATCCAAACAACCGAGCTTCTTGTGTCTCAAGCCAATTGCTAGTCATGCCCATTGATTCATGGATACCTCATTCAACCCTAGTCTTATACCCTCATTTCATGGCCTTGTTAACATATATTATCAGTCAAGTCATTTTCTTTTCAAAGTCAAGCATTCAAGTCATAAATAAACCAATTGTAAAGCCAATTTCAAACCATTTTTCAATCCATTTCAATCCATTTCACATCATTTTAAACCATTACACTTGATTCTACATAAGAAAATACAAGTCTTAACATTTTGACAAATTGTTGACTTTGGTCAACAATTGACTTTTTGGTCAACTTTGACCAAAGTCAACCCAAAAGCCAAAAACCCTAAATTTCACCCTAACCATTTATTCATTATCCATTTACAAATAATATACAAAGACAATACAATTTTTACCATTTGTTGACTTTGGTCAACAATTGACTTTTGGTCAACTTTGACCAAAGTCAACTTTCATTTGCTCTTGACCATCCAAACTTAGCCTAGCCTCTTGATGTACTGATTCATCCAATCTTCATACTTGGTAGTGCTTTTGTTTGGTTGCTTCCATTGCAAGTAAGTAGCATTATGCACAAACCAAGTCATTTTGGCATGTTGGAACCAATGACCATTGGCCTTTGTTTTTCCCTAGTTAATTTCCAAAGAGCTCTAACACAACCCAACATTGTCCCTTGCTTATCACTCATGGCTCTAACCAAAGAAGCAACATACCAATCCATGGAAATGCACGATTTAACTAATGGAGAACCAATGCTAGCCCTGCTGCTGCAGCAGTCCGTTTAATATCCTGCATTACATTGCCTTGCCTAGAATCTTGTAGTAGCACCATGATACTTACATGACCATTGTAACATTCTCACATGCAAGCTGCAGTATAGGGACCATCCATGCAGAAACATACACACATAACCACAAACTCAGTCATGACATGTCAAAACCACCAATTCACAATGCATCACAAACCAACCTACAATGTCTCAGCTGCAGCTAAGGCATCATTGCACAATTGCCTTACAAAACCAAACCACCATGATCCTCATACCTGCTACCCTCAAGAACCTGCTGCAGAACTAGTGCATGAACAATAATCCAGCATAAGCCTTGAGCAACAGAAGATCCACCCTGGTTTAGCCATGGCACCAAAGTAGACAAATGCATTCCAAGTTGTAAGTCCACTGCAATTGGCATGTAAGCAAAACAGAATATCCAAAGACTTGTCTTCCAAACTAAACGCCACAGCATAAGCCTTGAAACATAATCAGACGGGTAGATAGTTGTGAGTCTACTAACCTGCTAGAAAAGCCATCAAACAAAATCAGAATACCACAAGCTAAAGGCTAAGGAATTGTTTAAACCAGAGACAAATGTTCCTTGAGATGCTTCAGAACCCATCCACACCTAGCAAGCTAGATGAGCATCTTGTAATACCAACCATCTTGCCAATAGTGTAGTCTTTGGCAGCTACGGGATTGTAGCATATTTTAAGCAGGCCAGTTGTTGTAAGCAAGACCCTACAGTGTGAAACTCCATACCATTTTTCTGAACTGTAATGGAACCATCAAGCTCATCATGTCATCATCATCAACAGCAGCAATGAGGCATCTGCATTATGGAGCCAATGTCTTACTTCACCTGACCTGCTCTTGCTTCACCTGTGGCATTCAACCTATAATATAACAGGGATGTGATAGTAGTGCAACAGATTCCACCTAATTCTACATGAAAGAATGTCACCAAGGTGAGGAAACTCAAGTTTCTGTTCATGGAGTAAATCATCATACCTAACAAAAAGAAATTAAAGAGGAATTAACCAAGCTACAATGGAAGCAAGGCATTACCACTTCAGCATGTCATTGAGTACAATAGTTCCACAATCATTCATAATAGCCTGCAGCAAACCAAAGCATACTTGCATCTTAAAAAATAACTACCTAATCCTTTAGTTAGCAGTTACCAGTTCAGCAGGTTATCTTAGGTTCAATGACTTCATCATCTAATTTTAACTTAGTGTATTACCTGCAGTAGCCAGTCTATATAACAAAGTCATTAACATTCACCTATCAAGATATTCATTAGCCCTAAGCACAAAGCCTAAGTCACTTAAGTCCAACCTGCAACATGAGCAACGGGTCATTAAAAACCATTCCAACATAACCTCAATCTGATCCTAACCTGTAATAGCAAGTATAATTTCAATTCGCTCACTCATTAACTAATCTAAACCAACATAACTAACTGAGTTTATCACTCACTAACCAACTGAGTTTGATATCAACTCAGTGAGTCATGTCCAACCAACTCCTAACCATATCTAACTGACTCCAAGCCTAAATCTAAAGCTACCAAATTCCCAAGCCTAAACTCTATTTAAGAAACTCATCACTCACACATTGAAGCCCCTGCATTTTTTGCTTGAACCTGCATTCTCTCTCTCTTGCAATCTCTTCCCTCACCCTTACCAGAGCTCTGATTCTCTCAAAAATCCATTGAAGCTTCGCATTGAAGCCTCAATCTTGCTTGAGCTTAACCACTGCCATTCCATTTTCGTGCTTACGCTTCTCAAGTTCATAGAAAGAAGAAGGAGAAAGAGGAAGAAAGAAACTTGTGAAGCAAAGTCAAGAACTCACCGGTGAACCATTCCGATCATCTTCTCCGATATGTAGCTTTCGCTCCACTTGTATTTGCTTGCGCTGAGCTCGCCAGTTAGGAGCATTTGGTATGAGAAATAGAAACCCCATGGTGTAGGAGTTTGATTGATCACCAGTATCATTTAATTCTGACTTAGAATCCTAGGGTTCTTCCCAAAATCCTTCTGATCCGGTTGATCCATGAACCTATGCCCCAAATGGAGCCTGTTTCTGTCATCAGCGCGCCTTTGCTCATAAAGTGGCATTTAGAATTTAGGTTTTGGATGCCACCGCCGTCGGCAACGACCGCCGGTACGGTGGCTAAACGGCTAGCGATAGTGAGATTTTGAGCGCGCAAAGTTTATCCATTCAAACCTGTTGACTTGTACAACTCAACATACTTTGTAACTGTAGCGATGTATTCGTCACTTTATGATTTATTGATTAAATCAAAAGCAAAGCATACAAAGAATCGAGTCGCCACCGCACTTTTATTTATCCAAAGGAATGGCTAAAAAGCGAACAAAAGCCTAAGAAGTTTTACACATAGAAAACTAATGAAAAGATCAGAGATCTGGGTAAGGGGTTAATTACGCAATGGGAAGGTGTTAGGCACCCAAAACGTCCTAGGTACTCCTAGGGAGCCCTTTTCACAACTTGTTGTACGAAATGTTATTTGTTTATGAAATATTTATTGTGCAAACATGGATTGAAGGGATGAGAAAGGAATATACAAGTTATTATTTTTGTGTTTGAACGGATGAACCCGTTGCCTACGTACCTTTCCATGGAAGGTAAGGATCAAAACGCCGTAGTTCGGCTAAAAGATTTCCAAAAGTGTGGGTGGATTCATTTTAAAACAAAAGCCCCAAGGTTTTTCGTTATCCACGGGAGAAAACTCAACCTATACAAACAACAAGTCCACCATGTGAGGAAAGCTTCAACTTGCTAGTGAGGGGTTAACCCTATAATAAGCAAGGAAGTCTTACAATTCAGTCACTAAGGACAAAAGGTGAGATTAACATCAACCAACTAGGATAAATCAAACCTATGGCTAATGTATGAAAACTTATCAAGAGTGGACAAGGCCACAAAACAATTGAGTGAGTGAAATTAACCAATTAGGATTATTCACAAAAGTGGTCACGATATGATTAGAATTCAATTCAAAAGAAGTATTATGAAAATGAAGTTTGAAAAATCAAAGGCCTAAGGCCTAGGTTTCTAATTTGAAAACAAATGAAGATGTTTGCACAATAGTTTTCTTGTTTTGAATTAACATGCAAATGGAGATTTAAAGAAACAAAAGGTGGGAGGGTTAAGGGAGTAAAACTTCTTAGATGTTCACCTCTTAAGATCATATGTAGATGATTCAAGTGATTCCTTTGGAATGAGGCAACAAGCAAATAACAGATGAACAAAGTAAATGGATACCGGATGCCAATCAATGGACTTATTCCAATCTCACAAAACAAAATGGATACCGGATGCCAATCAATGGACTTATTCCAATCTCCTAAAACAAAGATGGATACCAGATGCCAATCAATGGACTTACACCAATCTCCTAAAACAAAGAGAAACATGGATACCAGATGCCAATTAATGGACTTATACTAGTCTCACAAAACCAAGACACAAGGATACCAGATGCCAATCAATGGACTTATACTAGTCTCCTACCATATCATAGGAAACAACTGCCAATCAATGGACTTATGCTTGCCTCCTCCATGGACAAAACACAATGTCACAAAGTAATGAACAAGGATTATGAAATGATATACAAGTAATGATGATACATGCACCAAGGCACACTCAAGCAAATATGCACAGATGAATCAAGTAATCAAACAAACAAGTCAATTAGCACACACTATACACAATCAATTAGGCTCAAGCAAGGTTAGGCTTTACAGCCAACTGGAATGGGGTATTTTGAGCTCTTAACCCTAACATTGAGAGTTAGGATGAAGCAGATGAAAAGGAGATGAGGGGTGTGCCTCATAGCTCTTATCCCTGGTCAGGGAGAGCTTTGATCAATGGAAAGTGTGGGAGTTCAGAAAGTTGGAACTCTTCTCCACAAATGATTGACTCTATAAGATCTTGGGTTATTATTCACCATGCATCAACACATGGTGTGAGCAAGGTGAATGACACACTGAGTAGCAGGAGATGGATTACACATCTCTTTTATCTGCCAATTGCCTCTTAAAAGGACTTTACCTGCTTGGCACAAAATTAAACAATCACAAGCATTGCCTCTTGAAGAGGGCTTTAGACAGGTGCCTACCAATAACAGTAGGTCTTCCAGACTACATGAAGATTAGGGATTATACCTAAGTGGTTAAGCAACCAAGCAAAGAAAAGTTCAAAATGAAATTAAAGCAACTTAGGTACCTGTGGAAACACTAAACAAATCAGTACAATGCTCAGACAAACAGACAACAGTCAATAAGCAACAGACAATCCCAATGTACAAAATGTGTAAGCCAAAAGGCAAACTCAAGTGAATTAGCATCAACCTACAAAACACATAATGTTAGTAATCAAGAGCAAACATCAACAATCACATGATGAAGCATCATCAACTATGGAACTTGGATGCTTAAACCTGAAATCAAAGCTCAAATGTAAGCAACAAACCACTAGGTCAAAGCCTAGGGTCAAAGATGGAGAACAAATTCAAAACAGGAGCTGAAATTTAACACAAAGTAACTTCACACACATATTGACATATCCTAAAAAGGCTCACATCAAAATCAATCATCAAATGCATTTCATGATCAAGTGAAGTTCAAGGCAATTTCAAAGCTCATATGTGATCAACATGAATGAAAAATTCAAATCAAAACAGAAATGATTCAAATAAATCTGGAAAAAATCATGAGCAATCAAGACATACACAACATCCATCACACAAAAAATCAGAAACATTGGAGATCATTTGGTAGGGAAATCACATGGTGCAAGTTGAACATTCAAAGGTGTGACACAAATTGTCACACCAAATTAGCACAAGCATAAAACAGCAATGGAGCATAGGAAAAATACCAAACCAAAACCAAAATGTCAAGCAATGTGTCTAAATTCATCATGCAAAATTTCAAGTTCATTGGATAAGAAACAAGCATTTCACAACAAGATAAGCAAGGCAAGGTCAACAATGCATATGTACTCAATCATCCTAGAACAAATTATTTTTCCAGCCAGGCACAACTTGCAAATTCATGCTCATAAAAAACTTGACAGAATAAGGAGCATTGTGCAAAAAATTGGAATGAAATTGATGCATTTTTTTATTTTATATGATTTTTGAAGTTGATGGAAAAATTTGAAATAAAAAATGAGCTAGCATTGGAAAATAGGAGGGAAAGGTGAAAATAGCAAGGCATTTCAAAAAAACTCGCCCGCTCAGTATCAAACCATGGGCGAATTTGAATTTTGGCGCTAAGCAAAACGGCAGCGTATTGGCTTAAAACCCTAGCGCCCAGAAATTCCAAAATTCGTAGCAAACACATGAAGATTTCGTAGCAAATGCACAACAATTTCGTAGCTATTCTGTAAACGCATGAAGTTCATAGGTTGAAGATGAAGATCATGATGATCTTCATGTGAATTTCCAGAAAATTCAAAAAGTGTCCAGAAATCAAAAACAAGCACAACATTCGAATCCTCATGTCATGCACATCACAGATCCATAACCAAATCATGCAAAAACATCCTAACCAGACTGAATCGAAGAAAATCATTTCAACATGTCAAATATTCAATCATACATATCTAGCTCAAAACAGCACCAAATCACACGATTCTTTCACCAGATTCATCAGGACAACAAGATCTATAACAATATAGCAACGAATTTGAGAATTAGAGAAGTCGAATCCTGACCTCTTGAAGAGCAGCACCTTTGAATCGCGCGCTACAAGCTTAGCTAAGCCTCAAATCTCCTCCACGATGCTTATTGAAGTGATTGATGATGAATTTGAAGCTCAAGTATGCACGAATCCAGCTCAATTTGCAAACTCCATGGATGCTTCAAGCTTTGAATCTGGTTCAATATGGCACGATTTGCTTTGATTCCACGTCCAAATCTCCTCAAAAACACCTCATGAACATGAATCAATCAATAGAAAATGTTCTTGTGTGAAGAATTTGAAAAATATTCTGAGAGAAAAAATTTGATGATTCTTGAATCTAGATCTGAAAATGAATGTTCATTCATGAAAACAATTATGTTTAACCTTATATATGCCATGCTAATCATGTTTAAAACCTGTTTAAGCCTAATGCAATTGAGATTAGCAACTTATGAGGTGTATGTGCAAAATGGTATTTTCACCTCATGCACTTCATGCATGCGTGAACAGTGTACAATTCTGGCCCAAATCCACTTAATCAATGTCCATGCAAGCTTTGGAAATGGTTTTTTATGCATATAAACATCCAAATTGATTTTATGAAATTTTCCTTCAAAAACTTCATGAATGAGCACATGATTATGCAAGTGAAATTCATGCCATGTAATGAGATATTTGGAAAGTGTATGTCATGATGAACAAAATGCCAAAAGAACCACCAAAATTGGAGCCTTGGTTCAAAAGATATGCCCATTTGAATTTTTGAACACACTTTGCCATGATTTGATCATATCTCCTCAACCACACATTAGAAATTCATGATCTTGGACTTTTTGGAAAGGGGAGAGAAAGATCTTCAACTTTCATGTTAGACAAAATTTCATTTGATGCTTTCTTGATGTTTTAAGATTGAGTTGAAGTTGGTTCAAAACCTTTCCATTTTTAGAAATTTCAAATTATAGGTCACTTGCTATTTTGGGAAATTTTTGACTGGACCTCAAATTCTTCAATGTGAGTGTTTGAAATGTCAAATGAGACTTGTTTGAACATGAATGAAGTATTTCTAATCACTTCCCACCTCCAAATCCACAGTTGACTTTGCAGTTGACTTTCTAGGTCTTCAGATGACTTGACAATGTTCTGATGAAATTCAAGCCTCTACCACTTGGGATTTTGCTTCAAAATGACATCATAACTCATATGAACTCTTGTGAATGATTGTGGGGTCCAAATCTCAAGAATGACCACCATCTATTGCTCAATGAATGCCTTTAATTGCCTTGACCTGTTATTGCTTCATCTGCAAGACAAAGGTTAGATGACATATTTTTGTACTTTTGGTTAGTGATTAAAAGAAAAGCAATGATATACAAATGCAAACATGCTTGGTGATCAAGAATCACTCTCAAAAAGATGACCCACCCACAGGGAAGGAAGCAAGGTGTCCAATGATCCTTGAGGCAATGCAATGTTATGATATGATGCCATAAGGGATCTTAGGGACAAAATTGGGGTCTTATAGATGCCCCTATTTAAGGTCATTCTAGCCGGAGAAGTGAAGGTTAAAGTCTTCATCTCGAAGCGGTAGAATGGGCTTAAATAACAGTAATGAGACAAATTTTGGTCCCTAAGAGACCTCATGATGCAAATGTATGCATGCAAAAGAAACAACCTCTGTGGTGAATACTGGTCCACAAAGAAAAGACGATCCATCGGAGTAATACACTCACTAGGAACAGAGACTCTCATGGGGATAAGAAAAAAGAAAAAGAATACGTGAGCAGGACACGACTCTGAATTGGGGGAAACTGACGCGGCGTGGACAAGACACGACTGGACTAGAGACCTTACTGGGGAGTAAAGGACTCAAATCGGAAAAAGAAATTTCCAAAGGAAGACACATCCATTCGAAGGACTCAAGCTGACTCAAACTATCCACGAAGGATACTTCGGATGAAAATACGAACTCGGACTGGGGAAAAAGATTCACACAGAATCTCCCTGCCGGGGAAAACTGCATATATTGGGGAAAACGCCAATACATCAAAAGGGTAAAATCACAACGGAAACTCCACTAGGGAATGTCTAACAAAGAGACTCTCCTGGAGAAAATCTGCAAGATGAGGTGTTACCGGCTACTGGGTAACAAACTCAAAGAAACATGTGATCTAAACACCGGTTACTGGGTGAAAGAACAACAAGCTCAGGAAGAATGAATATCTAAGACCGGTATAAGGGTGAGAGATATCAATCAACCAAACATCTGAGAAAGACCTGAAAAGGTACATCAACTCCGGAAAATCTGACTCCACAGGGGACCAAGGTCATAATAGGAAGCAGAAAGGAAGGAACACCAGGGATACCGGCTACTGGGTATATAATAGGTGACCGACCAAAGCGTGAATTGGTATATATGCCAAAACACTCATCATCCGAAAGGAGGGCTTGAAAAATCAAATCGACTTACAAGATGGATATTCGAATCCGCAACGGGAAAACGAATCTTACTCAGCTGGGGAAAAAACCCAAAGAGCGCATGAGATATAATATCCATTACCGTCAAAACGTGGATAGTATACTCGCATGAGATATATTATCTATTACCGTCAGAATGTAGATAGTATACTCGCAGGGAAGGAACACCAGGGTTACCGGTTACTGGGTATATAATAGGTGACCGACCGAAAAGAGAGACAATCGATACCAAGACCAACAGGGTAAACGAAAGATAACTCACAGGGGATAAATTGCAAGCATCCGACAATCATCCAGGAGACGTATCACTGGCTACTCGGAGATACACTCAAAAAAGGAGAATAAAGAATATTCGATCCCACAAAGGAATACGAACCTTACTCGACTGGGGAAACACAACAGGCTTCGACCGAAGAGGGCATGAGATATATTATCCATTACCGTAAGAACGTGGATAACATACTCGCATGGAAGATTATCCACAACCGGTTACTGGGTTAATAAAGGATAAATCGACCTAAAAGAAAGGCATCGGGATACCAAAACTAGGTATATAAAGATGACCGATCAAGGGGAGCAACAATCATTACCAATCAAAAGGGTAAATGAAAGAGAACTCACCGGGGATACATTGATAAACATCAATGATCCGGGGAACAAATCACTGGCATACGGTGAAAGGACCCGCTGAGGATAAAATTGCTAGCATCCGGCAATTATCCACAAGGGAAGATCTACTGGGGATAAAAATTTCTAGCATACGGCAATTACCCAGAAGAAAGAGGGAATATCAACATCGAATACTGGATGAAGATAACCACAAAGAGTAACCATCATCGGTTAGGATGAACAACAAGGTTAACTCTGCAAAAGGGAGAAATTAGGATTTACAACTACCGAATACGGAGTAGAAGACCAAAAACTCTGGCTGAGGATAAAATTGCTAGCATACGGCAATTATCCACAAGAAAGCACAGACTCCGCTAGGGAGACAACAACAACATAGGATTTACAACTACCGAATACTGGGTAGAAGACCACAAAATCCACAATCAACCAGAATGAACCACAAAGGTTACCTCTGCTAGGGGATAAAAGTAGGGTTTGTAACTACCGAATACATGGTAGAAAACCAACAACTCTCCTGAGGAATAAAAGGTATATAACCACAAATTCCACCAAGAAGAAAAAAGGGAATCATAGGACTTACAACTACCGGTTACTGGGTAGAGGCCCAAACTCCATTGGGGATAAAAAGAATTATTGCCGGTTACTGGGCAATTCATTCATTTATTCCACAGGGAAGTACAAGAGACAGTTGAAAAATGCCAATTCAGGATCAAACCAAAAAGGCAAACTGAATCAAGACTCGTCCTAATGAGGATATAACTCAATAGGAAGATCCACCCCAATATATGTGTTGGGAGGAAACGGAAAAAACCGTCATCCATGAGGATATATCTCAGTGGGGAATTGCAGAAGGAAAGACAGACACTTTCTGCTTATGGGGCTGACTCTATATTGAGAAATTAGACACCCGACATCTGCTTGGGAAGATCTACTGGAGAGATCTACATCACTGTTAGCAGGAGACAACAAACAAAAGATATATGGCAAAAAATGCAATCATAAATATCTGAATGTTGAAAGTATGCATGAATATGCGTAATTTATGTTTGATGAATGCTGACAAAACAGACATATCTAACACAAACAGGCCCAGGAATCAAACGCCCGGTACTACACTTCCAGAGGAAAATCCAAGGAAAGCCAATCTGCTGGAGATCTAACTGCTAAAAAGCAAAGATCTGCTGGAAAGCAAAAGATCAGAGATATCAAAGAAATCACAAAATCTCTGAGTGATGGATCATCAATCAACCCAACTGGGGAACAGAAGTTCACAACAGGCAGAAACTGCCACAAAAACAAATCTGTTGGGGAAATGGAGAAATCCCGAGATTTCTGCAGGGGGATCCTCAGTATCAACTGGGAAACAAGAGTTCACTGCACAAGCAAGAACTGCTGAAGAGAAGAGAACACGCAAGTTGAATCTAGCCGCATAAGTGCCTCTACTGGGGATACTGTCAGCCACTCCATTGGGGATAAACCCACTGAGGGAAAATAGATCACACAAGTAGATTCTGCCACAAGCCACTCTACTGGGGATCAAAAGCATCAGGAAATCAACCAAATCTATGGATGATAGACCACCAACCAACCCGGCTAGGGAACAGAAGTTTACAATAGGCAGAAACTGCCACAAAAGCATCTTTGTTGAGGATACCCACTCTGTTGGGGATACTGCAGGGAAATCACGAAACTTCTGCAGGGAAACATCACAGACACAATCCACCATACCACAAATCTACTGGGGAATTATCTGAGGATGAGAAGGAGAACTGGTGATCAACCACCAAATGCTGAACCTTCTAAGAGGAAAACACCAACTGCTGAGAAGGAAATAATCACTGCTCTGCTGAAGGGGTAAGAGGTGAAAACCTCAACAAGCACTCTGATGGAGAAAGATAGCATAGATGAAGTACATCATGCCAACAACTCCGTTGGCGACTATACTGAGGAAACAGACGAAGTACCGGGATGTCAATCCACCAACTACCGAATCTTCCAAAAGGAAAGCATCCATGCTGGGGAGAGAATATTGTTGGAGGGGATTGTGAAGTTCTCAACAAACACTCTGCTTAGGGAACAAAATCTCAACAGAAGCTCTGCTTAGGGAACAACCCAACAACAATCTGGATAAAGAGGATACAACCATGCCAGGAATATGAACAAATGTCTTACCCTGTTAGAAATCATGCCACCCTTGGGAGAGCACTGAGAAATTCTTAGGTATCCTTTCATCATTGTGAATATTCACTTTGTTTAAAACAAAATTTGAAATTTTACTTGTTTAAAACAATGACTTTTTATCAATTAAAACATGCAAAACATTTGTTGAGTTGAAACAAATAAGAGTGCAAATAATTGGATAAAAGCTCAAATTGATTTGATGGAATGGTAGCCTGCAAATGGCAAGACTCCATAGATCTGTACAAATTTGAAATCGGTGATATATATGGGAAGAGGGCTACATTGATCATAATGATCCTTTCTCTACCAATTTGAATTTCGATGTATTCGAAGCTTCAGTTGACGACGAATCGAGAATCTCTAACGAAAGGACAATTGTGGAACAGAAAGTCTTGTCAGGATACAGTTACTTGCCAAATCCCTAATTTTTGCCTAGATTGCCCTAGGGTGAGGTACTCAATCTAGCGGGATGCAAATACTCTTTTTTTTTCATGTCTCTAACTTTTGCCTGGATCACCCTTTCGGGTTTTCCACCGAGACGCTCATTTTTGCCTAAGCCGCCCTTTCGGGTTTTCAACTTAGCGAGCTATTCTGTTTTTCTTTTTAGGCAAAGTATTTCTTGACTGCATCTGAATTCACAGGACGAGTGAAATCCTCCCCATCCATTGTTGTAAGCATCAAAGCACCGTCTGAAAAGGCTCTCTTGACAACATATGGACCTTCATAGTTTGGAGTCCACTTGCCCCAGGAATCGGGCGCGAAATACAAAACTTTCTTGAGCATGAGGTCACCTTCTCGGAACACACGAGGCTTGACCTTTTATCGAATGCTTTCTTCATTCTCTGCTGATATAACTGACCATGACACATGGCAGTCAATCGCTTCTCTTCAATCAAATTCAGTTGGTCATAACGACTCTGAATCAATTCAGCATCAGCCAACTTGGCTTCCATCAAGACTCTCATTGATGGGATCTCCACCTCTACTGGGAGAACAACCTCCATGCCGTAAACAAGAGAAAAAGGGGTTGCTCCTGTTGAAGTGCGAACAAATGTACGATATCCATGCAAAGCAAATGGCAGCATTTCATGCCAATCTTTGTACGTAACAACCATCTTCTGGATAATCTTCTTGATATTCTTGTTAGCAGCTTCAACAGCCCCATTCATCTTTGGTCTGTAAGGAGAGGGATTATGGTGTGCAATCTTGAACTCAGCGCACAACTCTTCCATCATCTATTTATTAAGATTAGATCCATTATCAGTGATGATCTTATCTGGCACACCATAACGGCAAATAAGCTGATTCTTGATAGACTTCACGACCACCTGCCTGGTCACATTCGCATATGATGCGGATTCAACCCATTTGGTGAAGTAATCAATTGCTACGAGAATAAACCTGTGTCCGTTGGACGCTTTCGGTTCAATCATGCCGATCATGTTGATTCCCCACATAGAGAAAGGCCATGGTGATGAAATCACATTCAAAAGTGTCGGAGGAATATGAATCTTATCCGCATAAATCTGACACTTGTGGCATTTCTTCACATATTTGCAGCAGTCAGACTCCACTGTCAGCCAATAGTAGCCTGCTCTTAGCATCTTTCTAGCCATGGCATGTCCATTGGAATGAGTACCAAATGAACCCTCATGGACCTCAGTCATCAACAGGTTTGCTTCGTGTCTATCCACGCATCTGAGCAGAACCATGTCAAAATTTCTCTTATAAAGCACTTCACCGCTGAGGTAGAAACTGCCTGACAACCTTCTTAAAGTTTTCTAGTCTTTCACAGATGCCCCAGGCCGGTAGACCTGGTTCTGGAGGAAATTCTTGATATCAAAATACCAAGGCTTATCATCATGTACTTCTTCCACTGCAAACACGTGAGCTGGTCTGTCCAAGCGCATCACAGTGATATTGGGAACTTCATTCCAATACTTCACCACAATCATCAAAGCGAGCGTAGCAAGCGCATCTGCCATCCGATTATCCTCTCGAGGAATATGATAAAAGTCAACTTCAGTAAAGAACGTTGAAATCCTCCTCGCATAATCTCTATATGGAATGAGACCCGGCTGATTCGTCTCCCATTCACCCTTGATCTGATTGACAACTAAGGTCGAACCACCATACACATCAAGATGCTTGATTCTCAAATCAATACATTCTTCTAATCCCATAATACAGGCTTCATACTCAGCCATATTGTTTGTGCATTTGAAAGTTAGCCTTGCTGTAAACGGAATATGCGTGCCATGAGGAGTAATGATTACTGCCCCAATACCATTTCCGTACTGATTTACAGCGCCATCAAACACCATCGTCCATCTGGAACCAGGTTCTGGACCTTCATCAAGTGTAGGCTCATCACAATCTTTCATTTTCAAATTCAGAATCTCCTCGTCTGGGAAGTCGTACTGAAAAGACTGATGATCTTCAATCGGCTGATGTGCTAAATGGTCAGCCAAGATACTACCTTTGATAGCTTTCTGGGCTCGATACTCGATATCATACTCAAACAACAACATCTGCCAACGGGAAATCCTCCCAGTTAAAGCAGGTTTCTCGAAAATATACTTGATTGGATCCATTATGGATATCAACCAAGTTGTATGATTTATCATGTATTGGCGTAAGCGTTTAGCAGCCCAAGCCAAAGCACAACACGTCTTCTCAAGCATAGAGTATCGAGACTCACAATCAGTGAACTTCTTACTGAGGTGGTAGATAGCAGATTCTTTCTTCCCTGATTCGTCTT
This sequence comes from Lathyrus oleraceus, assembly GCF_024323335.1. Classification (NCBI taxonomy): domain Eukaryota; kingdom Viridiplantae; phylum Streptophyta; class Magnoliopsida; order Fabales; family Fabaceae; genus Lathyrus; species Lathyrus oleraceus. The sequence continues at coordinate 355,647,217 of NC_066585.1, read as the reverse complement.
GTTGACCGAGCACACAACCCATGGAATCTTTAAGAACAGTCAGATACATGATCAGAGGTCTTCCTTCTACAGGCGGAGACAAGATCGGAGGTTCAGACAGATACTCTTTGATACTGTCGAAAGCTTTCTGGCAATCCTCGGTCCAATCATGAGACTGATCTTTCCGGAAGAGCTTGAATATCGGCGCACATGTGGCAGTCATGTGGGATATAAATCTGGAAATGTAGTTCAAGCGGCCAAGAAAACCTCGGACTTGCTTCTCAGTTTTGGGCGCAGGCATCTCTTGTATTGCTTTGACCTTTGCAGGGTCAACCTCAATACCTCTCTCGCTGACAACAAAACCCAACAACTTGCCGGAACGGACTCCAAATGTACATTTGTTCGGATTGAGACGAAGCTTATACTTCCTCAAATGCTGAAAAAGCTTCAACAAATGCTCAACATGTTCAACTTCCGTTCGGGACTTAACAATCATATCATCAACATAGACCTCTATCTCCTTGTGCATCATGTCATGAAACAAGGTAGTCATAGCTCGTTGATACGTGGCTCCGGCGTTCTTCAAACCGAAGGGCATCACTCGATAACAGAATGTTCCCTAAGGTGTGATGAATGTTGTCTTCTCCATATCCTCGGGTGTCATCTTGATTTGATTATACCCGGAAAATCCGTCCATAAAGGAAAAGATTTGAATTTAGCTGTATTGTCTACCAACATATCAATGTGTGGTAAAGGGAAATCATCTTTCGGACTAGCTTTATTCAAATCTCTGTAATCAACACACATACGGACTTTTCCGTCTTTCTTAGGCACTGGCACAATATTGACCACCCATTGGTGATATGTAGAAGTCACCAGAAACCCTGCATCAATTTGCTTCTGAACTTCCTCTTTGATCTTCACTGCCATATTTGGATGAGTTCCTCTGAGCTTCTGCTTCACAGGCACGCACTCAGGCTTCAAAGGCAGGAAATGTTGCACAATATCTGTATCTAGACCTGGCATGTCTTCATACGACCAAGCGAAGATATCGGAATATTCTCGTAGCAAACTGATCAACCCCTTCTTGACAGACTCTTCAAGGAGTGCCCCAATCTTCACCATACGAACACAATCTTCAGACCCCAAGTTGATTGTTTCCAGATCTTTGAGATGCGGCTGAATGATCTTCTTCTCGTGCTCAAGAAGACGGGAAATCTCATCAGGAATCCCTTCAACATCATCTTCCTCTGCCTCAAATACAGGGAATTCAAAATTGGGAGATGGCGTTGGATCATTATGTTCAATGGGTTTTGGAATCAACCTGCATAATGATTTTGGATAATAAAAACTTTAGAATTTAAACAAGCAAATCATTATGCAGATGAAAAGATTGCTTTTATTCTTGTTTTTAGGGTTTTTTGTGATCACCGATTTCATGCAAAAGCAAAAAGTGAAAACAAATGGAAAAACAAATGTTTAACATGCATTAATTGAATGAAATATCATTGTATATATGATGCCAACAATGCCATCACTTCTCCTTTTGGCACGGGAGAAGGGTTTTTGAACAAAGTGAACAAATTACGCTGACTTATAAATGACCATAGGAACATCCACAGCGACCCAATTGTGGCAGGCACCGCCAGGGATGACAAAGTTGCTCAAATCCTCTACATCCTCTTCCAGAATAGCAGCAGCTTCCTCAGCTTGATCGGCGTGGATAAAACCTCCACTCTTGAACAATCCTTGCTCGTTAAAGACCCCAAAAGAATAGCCAATGCCAGCCCGGGACTTATTATCTTCAAGCTCAATCATCTTTCCTAAACCAGCAACTGCACCACATTCGATGGCCAGTTTCGCGTCACGATAGGAAGCAAATGAAGGAGACTTCTTCTCAATCGGCTCAGCTATAGACAAAGCTTGGAAAGGCGTTCCAACTTCATCTTCAGCATCAATATATGAGAAAGAAGACAGGTGGCTAACCAGGAGAGCCTTTTCTCCCCCTACCACAACCAGTTTCTTATTCTTGACGAATTTCAGGTTCTGGTGTAGGGTGGATGTCACGGCGCCAGCCTCGTGAATCCATGGTCTACCAAGGAGACAGCTATAAGATGGGTGGATATCCATAACCTGAAAGGTAACTTGGAAATCACTTGGTCCAATCTTGATTGGGAGATCAACTTCCCCAATCACGGTCTTACGCGACCCATCGAAAGCTTTCACAACAACACCACTCTGCCTCATGGGAGGCCCCTGATATGACAATCTTGAAAGAGTGGTCTTCGGCAATACATTTAGAGATGATCCAATGTCCACCAGCACGTTGGACATGGCGTCGGTCTTGCAATTCATAGAAATATATAAAGCCATGTTGTGGTCTCTTCCCTCCTCAGGGAGATCAGCATCACAGAAACTCAAAGTGTTGCAAGCAGTAATGTTTGCAACAATACTGTCAAACTGTTCAATCGTGACATCATGATCGACATAAGCCACGTCCAATACTTTCTGCAGAGCCTCCCTATGGGGTTCTGAATTCAGAAGCAAAGATAGCACGGATATCTTGGACGGCGTTTATAGAAGCTGGTCTATAATATTGTACTCACTCTTCTTGATGAGCCTCAGCATCTCATCACACTCTTCATTCATAATGCCACTCGGGCCAATAGAAGAAGCAGGAGTCTTGTGTACAGAGGAGGGTTTGGCAACAGCAAGTGCCGGGTTCGGAACATTCACTGCAGTCCCAACCGGACGTAAAACAATATCAGCAACATCAGCTCTAGCCTGAGGCTTAGGCGCTGAAAACACGCGACCACTACGGGTCAATCCGCTTACATCCGCAATATTAATAACGGAAGATGAAGGCAAAGGCACTTCTTTGCCATCTTCAACAACAACTTGATTATAGCGGAAAGGGAATTGCTCTGTCTGAAGCATAAGGCACAGGGCCCGCAGGCTTAATCCCCAAGGAAGGAGAGACCTTCGGCTTGCTACCATCATAACGGATGACAACAGGCTCAGGAATCTTGAACTCAGGAGAAATCACATTTACTTTTGGTTCATCTTCATCAACATTTCTGTTTTGAAGAATCTCAATAGTCCCATCATCTAGCAGCTCTTGAAGCTCTCTGCGCACTTGGCGACAACCCAGACGATTGACAGAGCAGATACGGCATTTGTCATGGTCGTGCTCCATATGACTGTAATCACACAGCAGACGATGCAACTCAACCAATGACTGTCGAATATGGCTTACATATTTGACCTTATATTTGCCAGGGCAACCCTGGACCATGTTAACCGACTTCCCATGCTCGGGCAATGGGTTCTTCGTAACATTGGGGCCTGAGTCCTCAAAGCTCAGAATGCCGCATCTCATAAGGTCTTGCACCTTAGTCTTCAACGGATAGCATTTTTCTATATTGTGACCGGGAGCACCGGAATGATAAACACAATGTTGGTCGGGCTTGTACCACCACTGCGGGTTAGCAGGTACAACCGGAGGATCCCTCGGGGTAATCAGTTTCTGCTCTATTAAAGAGGGATATAGCTCAGTGTATGACATAGGAATAGGATCGAAAGTGATCTTCTTCCTCTCATAATTCAAATTAGCCTGATTACTGTTGTTGCGAGGCTGGTAAGCCTGTTGCTGTGGGCGATGTTGCTGTTGATACTGAGGTTTTTGCTGATTATGCTGATTGTTGTCTCTGAAGACAGGTGTTATGTGAGCCACCTGATGCTGGTTGCTGGCATGACACACAGGCTTCCTCTTGGCAGAGGGTCTTTTGGGTTTAGCATGGGATTGCACAACATGTGCCTCCCCATCTTTCTTCTTAAACGCCCCAAATCGTTTAGAAGAGCCTTCATCTTTAGTCAACCGTCCTTCCCGGACTCCTTCCTCCAATCGCATCCCCATGTTCACCATCTCGGTGAAATCAGAGGGAGCACTAGTGACCATCCGCTCATAATAAAATGACCTAAGAGTTTTCAGAAATATCTTAGTCATCTCCTTCTCTTCCAGCGGAGGAGTAATCTGAGCTGCCAACTCTCGCCACCTCTGGGCGTACTCTTTAAATGTCTCTTTGTCCTTCTGGGACATAGCTCTGAGTTGATCACGGTCTAGGGCCATATCCAAATTATATTTGTATTGCTTGACGAAGGCTTCGCCAAGATCGTTGAAGGAACGGATGTTTGCGCTATCAAGGCTCATATACCACCGAAGAGCTGCACCAGACAAACTATCCTGGAAATAATGAATCAGCTGTTGATCATTATCCGTTTGAGTAGACATTTTCCTGGCATACATAACCAGATGACTGAGCGGGCAGGTGTTCCCCTTATACTTCTCAAAGTCAGGAACTTTGAATTTGACGGGAATCTTAACACCGGGAACCAAGCATAATTCAGCAGCAGACTTGCCGAACAAATCTTTCCCTCTAAGGGTCTTCAATTCCTTGCGGAGTTCAAGGAATTGGTCGTTCATAGCTTCCATCTTTTCATTAACATCTGGGCCCTCAGACGGCTCAGAATGATAGATGGTGTCGTCTACCCTGGGAGTGGTATGCACGACAGGAGGAGGCATTGCAAGGACCGGGCTAGATGCCGGCATGGAAGAAAATGTAGGAGCTGGAATATCTGGCATAAAACCTGGAGGCATACCCCACGGAAACCCGGCTGGCATGGCTGGCATGAAATGGGCACTGGCAGCTGGCACTGTTGACGCAACTACTTCAGATATAACAGTCTTCTAGGGAGGAGTTGCAGGCGGTGGAGACGGTTGATTCTGAGCAGCTAGAAACTGCTCCATCATGGCACTTAGTCTAGTGACCTCTTCCTTCAGCTCTCGGTTCTCTTGTTCAAGTTGATCCATCACTCTTGCAGAATTAGCTCGGGTGTAGTACCGATGAGTCAGCTTGTCTTCAAAATAAATGAAGAGCACAAAGTTAGGCCACAGACAAGAAGACCAGAACAACACCTACTTATGCGAGATGATGCATGCAATGCTTGTGCATATGCTTTATTTTTATTTCAAGGAACTTTTAGGGTTCTATTTTAAAATTTTTAAATATTAAACATTTAATAGCATATGGAAAAATATCTCATCAAATATATTCGAGACAAAGAAGTACAACATTGTCGATTATATTACAAGGGAAAAGGAAAATAAACATCCTATGGATCCCTAGAAGCTCGAGATGCCGGAAGACGAGATGCACAAAGCCTCTTGATCTCTCTCTCATATGCTGCTTCCATATCCGCTTTCTCCTTAGCAAGTCGATCATACTTCCTCTTCCAGAATTTGGAAGACTGAGGAAGCAGAGAAGTCCAGGTATCATTCGGATCATCTATCACCCGATGCTCGAGGAATTCGATCAGAGCGTCCTTTTCTTTAATTTGCTGAAGCAACTCTGCTCTTTCACGGATCCAAGCACGTGAAAGGTCTTCGTCTCTCAACTCCTCTGCGCCTTGGTTAGGGAGGGTTGAAGGCCCAGCCACATCCAAAGGTGTAGGTCTCGGACAATCGTATGGCATAAGATACTCTGATGCTCTCTGCCTGACCCAAGAAGTATACGGCTCCAAAGCAATGCAGTTCTTCGGACCCAACTCACTTCTACCCTTCTTGTGAATCTTGCGCCAAGCGCGGACCATCCTGGCTTTCAGACCTTAGGGATCTTTACCCTCTTGAAAGAACACACCTTCTAACAGAATGTTATGAGGCTTATCCTTTAGGGGGAACCCAAGCTGACGTCGTGCTAATATAGGGTTGTAGTTGATCCCACCACATGTACCAAGAAGAGGCACATTAGGGAATTCACCACAATAATCAATGATCTGAACTATATCATACACGCGATCATACCAAGACATATCGTCATTAGTGAGAGACATAAGTCTCGTAGACCACCGTAGACATCCCTTGTTCTCCTTGAAAGCGACCGTCTGCGGTAAGTGAGAAATAAACCACTTATACAACAGAGGCAAACAGCACACAATAGCTCCTCCACCCTTTGCATTCCTCAGATGCAAAGAGAAATAGGTATCACCCAACAGAGTAGGAACGGGATTAAGAACAGAAAAGATCCTAATGGCGTTCACATCCACAAATTTGTTGATGTTGGGGAACAATACCAAACCATAGATAAGCAGCACGAATAAAGCCTGAAAGGCATCCTCACTCATGGCCTTCCCATAAACGGTAGCTTGAGCGATTAGGAAATTAGAAGGAAGACCCTGAATTCCACCTTTGGTGGTCATATGCGCTTCAATCAGGGATTCATCTATGTGCAACAAGTCTGCGATCTCTCGAGAAGTCGGAATACTCTCTAAGCCACTGAACGGCACCTGATCCAGAATAGGGATACCCACAAGATGAACATACTCCTCAAGCGTAGGCAACAGCTGAAAGTCCGGAAAAGAGAAGCAATGATACAGAGGACCATAAAACTGCGCCAAAGTACTCATCAACCCTTCATCAACCTGAGTAGTCAACAGAGGCAGAAGCTTCCCATAACGAGCTTTGAAACCCAAGGGATCTAATACATAAGATGTCAGATTCCTTAACTCTTTCAGATCGGGCTGTCGAAAGCTGTACTTCTTTGTATGCCTTTTTGGTCTTTCCATGTCTGAAAACTTTGCAAATAAACCCTTTAAGTTCCTTGAAAATTTTCTGATTTTTCTGATGACATGAATGCAGATGAATGCATGAATGTATGAATGCAACAATCACACTCAAGGATCAAGCAAAACACACCAAACAAAGGTCATGGGAAAGCTCATAGTATCCTTAATATCAATCATCCATCTTGTTGGATTATGGTTTTCACCTTATCAACACCCAAGTTCCATTGATATTAACGATACATGAACCGGCTCAATCATCCTTAATATTAATCATCCATTTTGGTGGATTATGGTTTTCACCTTATCAACACCCAAGTTCCATTGATATTAAGGATGTCTGAATGACTCAACCATGAATCACGGGTTTGTTGAGAGTCACGAGCATGGAGTCTCGGTTAAGAACCACCCAAAGGGAGTGTACTAGGGTTTAAACCTGCCGAACATGTTCTACAAGAGGTTCCCATAGTGGTCATCCCATCTTTCGAATATTATCGGAGGAACGAATACTCGTATTCCAAAAATATTCTAAAGAGAGACTCTTATGAGTGTAGTATCGCGTAACAATCGCATCAGATCTTACATCTGAACGACCTCCACACTACGTCCTAGAAATAGGCCAAGATGGGCTTGGTATACTAAGGTCCTTGGCTTCTAAGGCACGTGATTGAAAGAATAATGCCTAACCACAAATGACTTGTGTGACATTATTAATCTAACATGACCTCCACCAAGTGAATGGACTCGCAAGTCAACTTGCTAAGGAATACTCCACACAAGTTGACGAGACTATGCCATTCTCCTATCCTAAGGTGCACTCGAGTTCGGGTATAGAACTCATCTCACAGAGATCACCAAGCAAACAACAATTGTATATCAAGCAATTCAATCATTACAATCAATACAGTAATCCCAAATTGTACAAAAATATGTCATATAACAAATAAACAATATCATACAACCAGGGTGAAAAGTAGGCAAAACCACCAAGGATAATCCCCAGCAGAGTCACCACTTTTCTGTAGCGGTGTATTCGTCACTTTATGATTTATTGATTAAATCAAAAGCAAAGCATTCAAAGAATCGAGTCGCCACCGCACTTTTATTTTTCCAAAGGAATGGCTAAAAAGCGAACAAAAGCCTAAGAAGTTTTACACATAGAAAACTAATGAAAAGATCAGAGATCTGGGTAAGGGGTTAATTACGCAATGGGAAGGTGTTAGGCACCCAAAACGTCCTAGGTACTCCTAGGGAGCCCTTTTCACAACTTGTTGTACGAAATGTTATTTGTTTATGAAATATTTATTGTGCAAACATGGATTGAAGGGATGAGAAAGGAATATACAAGTTATTATTTTTGTGTTTGGACGGATGAACTCGTTGCCTACGTACCTTTCCATGGAAGGTAAGGATCAAAACGCCGTAGTTCGGCTAAAAGATTTCCAAAAGTGTGGGTGGATTCATTTTAAAACAAAAGCCCCAAGGTTTTTCGTTATCCACGGGAGAAAACTCAACCTATACAAACAACAAGTGCACCATGTGAGAAAAGCTTCAACTTGCTAGTGAGGGGTTAACCCTATAATAAGCAAGGAAGTCTTACAATTCAGTCACTAAGGACAAAAGGTGAGATTAACATCAACCAACTAGGATAAATCAAACCTATTGCTAATGTATGAAAACTTATCAAGAGTGGACAAGGCCACAAAACAATTGAGTGAGTGAAATTAACCAATTAGGATTATTCACAAAAGTGGTCACGATATGATTAGAATTCAATTCAAAAGAAGTATTATGAAAATGAAGTTTGAAAAATCAAAGGCCTAAGGCCTAGGTTTCTAATTTGAAAACAAATGAAGATGTTTGCAGAATAGTTTTCTTGTTTTGGATTAACATGCAAATGGAGATTTAAAGAAACAAAAGGTGGGAGGGTTAAGGGAGTAAAACTTCTTAGATGTTCACCTCTTGAGATCATATGTAGATGATTCAAGTGATTCCTTTGGAATGAGGCAACAAGCAAATAACAGATGAACAAAGTAAATGGATACCGGATGCCAATCAATGGACTTATTCCAATCTCACAAAACAAAATGGATACCGGATGCCAATCAATGGACTTATTCCAATCTCCTAAAACAAAGATGGATACCAGATGCCAATCAATAGACTTACACCAATCTCCTAAAACAAAGAGAAACATGGATACCAGATGCCAATCAATGGACTTATACTAGTCTCACAAAACCAAGAAACAAGGATACCAGATGCCAATCAATGGACTTATACTAGTCTCCTACCATATCATAGGAAACAACTGCCAATCAATGGACTTATGCTTGCGTCTTCCATGGACAAAACACAATGTCACAAAGTAATGAACAAGGATTATGAAATGATATACAAGTAATGATGATACATGCACCAAGGCACAGTCAAGAAAATATGCACAGATGAATCAAATAATCAAACAAACAAGTCAATTAGCACACACTATACACAATCAATTAGGCTCAAGCAAGGTTAGGCTTTACAGCCAACTGGAATGGGGTATTTTGAGCTCTTAACCCTAATATTGAGAAATAGGGTGAAGCAGATGAAAAGGAGATGAGGGGTGTGCCTCATAGCTCTTATCCCTGGTCAGGGAGAGCTTTGATCAATGGAAAGTGTGGGAGTTCAGAAAGTTGGAACTCTTCTCCACAAATGATTGACTCTATAAGATCTTGGGTTACTATTCACCATGCATCAACACATGGTGTGAGCAAGGTGAATGACACACTGAGTAGCAGGAGATGGATTACACATCTCTTTTATCTGCCAATTGCCTCTTAAGAGGACTTTACCTGCTTGGCACAAAATTAAACAATCACAAGCATTGCCTCTTGAAGAGGGCTTCAGACAGGTGCCTACCAATAACAGTAGGTCTTCCAGACTACATGAAGATTAGGGATTATACCTAAGTGGTTAAGCAACCAAGCAAATAAAAGTTCAAAATGAACTTAAAGCAACTTAGGTACCTGTGGAAACACTAAACAAATCAGTACAATGCTCAGACAAACAGACAACAATCAATAAGCAACAGACAATCCCAATGTACAAAATGTGTAAGCCAAAAGGCAAACTCAAGTGAATTAGCATCAACCTACAAAACACACAATGTTAGTAATCAAGAGCAAACATCAACAATCACATGATGAAGCATCATCAACTATGGAACTTGGATGCTTAAACCTGAAATCAAAGCTCAAATGTAAGCAACAAACCACTAGGTCAAAGCCTTGGGTCAAAGATGGAGAACAAATTCAAAACAGGAGCTGAAATTTAACACAAAGTAACTTCACACACATATTGACATATCTTAAAAAGGCTCACATCAAAATCAATCATCAAATGCATTTCATGATCAAGTGAAGTTCAAGGCAATTTCAAAGCTCATATGTGATCAACATGAATGAAAAATTCAAATCAAAACAGAAATGATTCAAATAAATCTGGAAAAAATCATGAGCAATCAAGACATACACAACATCCATCACACAAAAAATCAGAAACATTGGAGATCATTTGGTAGGGAAATCACATGGTGCAAGTTGAACATTCAAAGGTGTGACACAAATTGTCACACCAAATTAGCACAAGCATAAAACAGCAATGGAGCATAGGAAAAATACCAAACCAAAACCAAAATGTCAAGCAATGTGTCTAGATTCATCATGCAAAATTTCAAGTTCATTGGATAAGAAACAAGCATTTCACAACAAGATAAGCAAGGCAAGGTCAACAATGCATATATACTCAATCATCCTAGAAAAAATTATTTTTCCAGCCAGGCACAACTTACAAATTCATGCTCATAAAAAACTAGACAGAATAAGGAGCATTGTGCAAAAAATTGGAATGAAATTGATGCATTTTTCTATTTTATATGATTTTTGAAGTTGATGGAAAAATTTGAAATCAAAATTGAGCTAGCATTGGAAAATAGGAGGGAAAGGTGAAAATAGCAAGGCATTTCAAAAAAACTCGCTCGCTCAGTATCGAACCATGAGCGAATTTGAATTTTGGCGCTAGGCAAAACGGCAGCGTATTGGCTTAAAACCCTAGCGCCCAGAAATTCCAGAATTCGTAGCAAACACATGAAGATTTCGTAGCAAATGCACAGCAATTTCGTAGCTATTCTGGAAATGCATGAAGTTCATAGGTTGAAGATGAAGATCATGATGATCTTCATGTGAATTTCCAGAAAATTCAAAAAGTGTCAAGAAATCAAAAACAAGCACAGCATTCGAATCCTCATGTCATGCACATCACAGATCCATAACCAAATCATGCAAAAACATCCTAACCAGACTGAATCGAAGAAAATCCTTTCAACATGTCAAATATTCAATCATACATATCTAGCTCAAAACAACACCAAATCTTACGATTCTTTCACCAGATTCATCAGGACAATAAGATCTATAAAAATATAGCAACGAATTTGAGAATTAGAGAAGTCGAATCCTGACCTCTTGAAGAGCAACACCTTTGAATCGCGTGCTACAAGCTCAGCTAAGCCTCAAATCTCCTCCACGATGCTTATTGAAGTGATTGATGATGAAATTGAAGCTCAAGTATGCACGAATCCAGCTCAATTTGCAAACTCCATGGATGCTTCAAGCTTAGAATCTGGTTCAATATGGCACGATTTTCTTTGATTCCACGTCCAAATCTCCTCAAAAAAACCTCATGAACATGAATCAATCAATAGAAAATGTTCTTGTGTGAAGAATTTGAAAAATATTTTAAGAGAAAAAATTTGATGATTCTTGAATCTAGATCTGAAAATGAATGTTCATTCATGAAAACAATTATGTTTAACCTTATATATGCCATGCTAATCATGTTTAAAACCTGTTTAAGCCTAATGCAATTGAGATTAGCAACTTATGAGGTGTATGTGCAAAATGGTATTTTCACCTCATGCATTTCATGCATGCGTGAACAGTGTACAATTCTGGCCCAAATCCACTTAATCAATGTCCATGCAAGCTTTGGAAATGGTTTTTTATGCATATAAACATCCAAATTGATTTTATGAAATTTTCCTTCAAAAACTTCATGAATGAGCACATGATTATGCAAGTGAAATTCATGCCATGTAATGAGATATTTGGAAAGTGTATGTCATGATGAACAAAATGCCAAAAGAACCACCAAAATTGGAGCCTTGGTTCAAAAGATATGCCCATTTGAATTTTTGAACACACTTTGCCATGATTTGATCATATCTCCTCAACCACACATTAGAAATTCATGATCTTGGACTTTGTGGAAAGGGGAGAGAAAGAACTTCAACTTTCATACTGGACAAAATTTCATTTGAAGCTTTCTTGATGATGTAAGATTGAGTTGAAGTTGGTCCAAAACCTTTCCATTTTTAGAAATTTCAAATTATAGGTCAATTGCTATTTTGGGAAATTTTTGACTGGACCTCAAATTCTTCAATGTGAGTGTTTGAAATGTCAAATGAGACTTGTTTGAACATGAATGAAGTATTTCTAATCACTTCCCACCTCCAAATCCACAGTTGACTTTGCAGTTGACTTTCTAGGTCTTCAGATGACTTGACAATGTTCTGATGAAATTCAAGCCTCTACCACTTGGGATTTTGCTTCAAAATGACATCATAACTCATATGAACTCTTGTGAATGATTGTGGGGTCTAAATCTCAAGAATGACCACCATCTATTGCTCAATGAATGCCTTTAATTGCCTTGACCTGTTATTGCTTCATCTGCAAGACAAAGGTTAGATGACATATTTTTGTACTTTTGGTTAGTGATTAAAAGAAAAGCAATGATATACAAATGCAAACATGCTTGGTGATCAAGAATCACTCTCAAAAAGATGACCCACCCACAGGGAAGGAAGCAAGGTGTCAAATGATCCATGAGGCAATGCAATGTTATGATATGATGCCATGAGGGATCTTAGGGACAAAATTGGGGTCTTACAGTAACCAAAAGAGGGGGTGTATGAGAGAAAAGGATGGTATGAAACGTGAATCACCATGGGACTTCTCTATCCTGTGAATCATTCACTAAGCCAATACCATCTTTTTGAGTTCAATCATACTTCTCCTTGTCCATCCTTTTAGGACGTCCTGATGACAGACCACCTCTTCAATCGAGAGTTGTTTGGCTCTCATCCCAAACATTTAATTCATTCTTTTTTGGCTAACACGCCACTTTGCTCTTTGATTAAGAGTCCATCCTTCTCTTGGATCCAAGATACTATCCTGAGTTGATCTCGAATTGCCAATTCCCCAGCAAGTGATACACTACTCCTTGCATTGCAGTTATCCCTTGGCTTAGTGTTTGTCTTGTGAGTCCCTGTTGCTTAGACAAATATCTCTCTTTCTATTCTCGTAGTTCCGAACTACGATTGCTCAGACTTTCTCATTGCACAATGAGAATACGTAGGCACGAGGATGCGAATCCTTGGCGAGCATACTTCTAATTATTTCTCTTCCTCCTTGGGGCATCATCCATATCTTTCATAATCCATTACCTACCTTCAATCATAAACCGTTTGCCCAGTGGCATACTGTCTTTTTGACATCGAAATACACTTTCCTTGGAATTCCATATACATCCTTTTAGGACGCCTAACGAATAGTCTGCATTTCATACCTAGAGTTGTTTGGCTCTTATCCCAAACATTTAATTCCTTATTTTTTGGCTAACACCCTGTCGCGGTCAGAGTTGTTTCCCTCTATGGTAAAAATCTCATTTCTCTTATGGATTCCAATACACTTTCACCTTTGAATTTTAAACAATATTTCTTCAGTCACTTATCACCATATATTCTATTTTGTGACTTCGGTCACTTCATTCCATTCATCCCATGATACACTCATATTCTACCCTCCTTCACTCCATGTGATATACCAGTTATATTTGAGCCAAATACAATATACCTTTATGCTCCATCTTGTACCTCCTTGTGAACCAAGAGTTGTTTGGCCCTTACCCCAAACACCTAATCCCTCTCTTTTTTGGTTGTCCCCGTACAGTGATGCTAGTGTTATACGCCCTCACTTGTCGGTTCATACCTGTTTACTCTTGGGTTCATGTTTTCACCCTTGTTGGAGTTCAAACAACACTATCCTTTGGTTCAGACCATACTTTGATCACATTTCTTTCCACCTCCTGCCTCTAGTTCCTTGAACTACAAAGTTCTGAATTCCTCATTGCACTATGAGGATACGTAGGCATGAGGGCCCCAATCCTCACTGAGTACTCTATCTATTTCCTTTTCTTTCCCTTCATCTTTTTGCGAGTAATCTTAGATATCACACACATTCGAGCGAGAACAATCCAAACGGTTCCCATGGAGTACCATGGATGTTTGGGGTGCTAATACCTTCCCCTTGCATAACCGACTTCCTTACCCAGTATATCTCTTCCCCCCGGGTTTTATTGATGTTTTCCCTTACCTTTAGGGATAAATAAAGTTTGATGCCGACTCTATTGTATGTTCGAGTGTGCGATACGTTCGAGTATATTTCCGCTAACTTCGGCTGGCGACTCTGCTGGGGATACTTCGCTACTTGGAGTACTTCTTAGTCGCTAAAAGGAGTCGAGCCTAGTTTAGGTTGTTTTCTCGCTAGTTTCTAAGTGTTCATCGCTATGCCTTTCTCGATTTACATTATTTGCTATTTGCTTTATTATTGCATTATGGCATCCTGGATATCTGTATGTGTTGTTGTTTGTGTTGGGCTGGTGATACATGACAGAGAAGCTCTATACCTGAGCTTGAGTACACACACATGATAGTAACGTGACTAGGGTCGTGTTTGACCTCCGTGGAGTTATTCCACGATTATGGTTGACACGAGACGTCACACCTAGAGTAGATCCTTTTGGGAGCATCATTGTTCGACGAGTCATTCGTCAAAGACAATGGTATCTCAAATTGGATCGTTGACTCTAGGGACCTTTTAGGACCACCCTTTGAGGATAGTACACACCTGTGAGGGGATATGGGTCTTTCTTGTAGGAAACCAAGACTCTTCATACCCGTGTTCTTATGTATACGTCGAACCTTTGAACCTGCAACAAACAGATTATGCAGTTTATCCAGAGCATGCCAAAATTCTGAATATATGATACCTTTCCATCATTGCATCGCATAACATCATTACATTATTACATCAACCATTACATGTTACATATGCATTTTTCAGGGGGGCCTACCGTGCATGTTGCTATTGTCAGTGGGCCATGGATAAGACCGACCAAAGAAAAACCTATCAATACAAATTGAGAGACTCCAAGGTCGCTGAATTAAGAAAGCTCAGCGAGTTCCTTACTGAAGATTGTCGAGTAGCCTTCAAACAAGCCTATGGAAACCTGTTGGGGGATTTGTCTACCAAGGAGGATTCAGGGTTGATGTTCACGTTCGCACAGTTTTATGACCCCACTCTACACTGCTTCACATTCTAGAATTTCTTCTAGCTCCCACACTAGAGGAGTTCGTCCATCTACTATAGTTACCAGTCAAAAACCAAGCTCCCTACATGATTGTGGAGGACTTCCCAGATTCCACAGATATAGCTCAAGCCTTGTGCATTAAGAAGGATCTAGTCGAGTCCACTCTTCGAATCAAGGGTAACACGCAGGGCCTACCGTCCAAATTCTTATTCGAGAATGCCACTATGTTTGATAACAGTGGAAGCTGGGACGCATTTTACGCCAGCTTCGCACTACTCATCTATGGATTGGTGCTATTCCTGAATGTTGAAGGCTTTGTTGACAAGACCGCCATCACCATATTCATCTCCCAGAACCCGGTTCCCACCATACTAGCCGATGTATTCTTCTCCTTCCATTGGAGAAATATGAAGAAAGGGGGAACCATCAACTACTGTATTCCTTTGCTTCAGAAATGGATTGTGTCCCACCTCCCGAAGAAAGGGCCGTTTGTTGATAATGTGGGTGATCTGATATGGTCACAAAGGTTGATGTCATTAGATACTGAGGATGTCGTCTGGTTTAGTCTCGATTACTTGATAGTGGAGCTAATATCTCGATGTGGGGAGTTCCCAAATGCTCCTCTCGTCAGTACAAAAGGGGGTTTGACCAACTATAATCCCGTTCTCTCATTACGTTAGATGGGATATCCGCTCAAAGAGAAGCCCGAAGACCGTCTGTTGGAATAACTGCTGTTAGCTAAAGGGGTTGAGAGTCCAGAGTTGATGAAGAAATTGAACAGAGGATGGGGCAAAATACAGCGAGTGGGAAAGAAAGAGCTAGGCAAACAACTATGTATAGTGACTACTTCCTATGCTGATTGGGTGAAGTCAAGGGCCAAGATGATCAAACAGCCATACCCATTGGAACCTTCCATGTATATCAAAACCCCCAAGCCACCTGCCACCGTCATTTTTGAAGTGGATCGTCTTAAAGAAGTTATCAAGAAGTTGGAAAAAGAGAATGTCGGTCTCCTTTCTAACCTGATAAAAGTTACCTAAAAAAAGAACACCCTGGAGGCCAGTCTCAGTCAGAAGAGGGAAAGGTTCAACAAAGCAGATACTGATATCCAGATTGAGCAAAACAAAAGGAGAAAAGTGGGAGATGCTCTGAAAGGGTCTTTTGAGACTATTGCAAACAAGAAGAAAGAGTTAGCCGAAGCCCAATATTGAGCCTACAAGCGAGAGATTGACTACCAAGGCCAAATCAAAACTCTACAAGACCTATTGGAGAAAACTCAGAAGAAGTTGAAGGACGAGCAAGCCCGCGCCAAGAAGATGGAAGTAACCCTCGCACAACTCCAAAGTGACATTGACAAAAGGTTTGAAGAGATACGATCTTTGAATCGCCAGTCCCATTGGAACTTGGAAGAGAGGAACCAGCTACAAGAAGAAGCTACACAATGGGAGATTCAGAGCCGTCACTTGCAAGTTCTCCTGGACCAGAAAGAAGAATTTGTGCAGGATATCCTAAGCGGACCGAGTCTTTCCTTGCTGCACAACCTCATAAAGGATGCTCAGTATTGGACCGACAGATATGCCCGCTTGGCCGAATTTTCTAGCCATTCACTCGAGGACCTTCCGGAGTTATTGAAGAAAGCCTATGCTGTCATGTTTCCTTATAACACCCTGAGGGTTGTTTTCCATTTCGTTTCCGTATGTAGGGTTGTCATGGAAAGGATCAAGTCTGATCTCCATGTTAGTTCATCAAAATGACCTTGAGTTGTAATAATTTGTACTATTTTTCTTTCAAATGAATAAAAGAGATTTTGTTGAAATGCTTATGTTGTCTTATCCCTGCTTGCTGTATCACTGTGTATGCACACTGGCACACTGGCACCCTAGAAATAATATTTTTCACTTGTTAACATGCATTTATTACATTCATAGCATAAATCCGTCAGAAAACAAAACGCTTACACTCGTCATTTTTCCGCAGCAACAACGACGACTCGTCATCAGTACTACACACGTTCCAACAAGTCAAGAATCATGGCTGAATACGAAGCTGACAATGCTGCCGTTCGTGAATTTCTCGCCCAGGTGCAAGGTGAGATGAACCTGTTCAGGGGGAAGATGGAGACTATTCTTGAGATTCTCAAATCTCAGAGGAACCCTGCCTCTGCTGTTGCCAACGTCATCCATGTTGTTGGGGTGACCATTCTTGATGCTGTTGTTGGCACTACCGTCAACACTCCGGCGGAAACTGTTGTGCCCAACCCTGGGAGCCGTCAGACGGTCCCCATGGACGCTGTTAGGCTTGCCGCTGCCGACCCTTGGGGAATGCCCCCACATCTAGCTGCAAGTCTCGCCAGTGGGGGATCTTTCTTCCCTCACCCAACTCTCTCCGCTGCTACCACTGCTGGAAACGTTGGTCTCTCGTGGGCTCTCCCCACTCTCCAAACTACTCCGGTCGATGATGCTGATCTGGATAACCACCAAGGTCAGGCTCCTAACAACCTCCCCCATGATGAACAGAACTACCGAGGCTCGCGCCTCCACTTCCCACTTCCCAATCAGACTGCTCAAGTTGCGAGCACCGGTCAGGTCCCATCTTTTCCCTTTGGTTACCCCGGGGCAACCTCCATGCCCATATTGACATACCCTGCATCCCAGTACGTGCAGACAAGGGTACCTCAGGCCCCTAATGCTCAGGCTGGAATGCAATATCCTCAGCCTGCTCATGCTGCTCAGACTGTGCCACCGGGTTTCGCCTACCCACACAAATGTGGTTCACCCTGAACATGCCTGCACTGATCGCTCTAGAAGCTTTTCGACCATCCAGTCAGGTCGCTCCTCCCGCAGTTGATCCGGCCAGACCTGCGGATTACCAACTCTTATGTAGCGGTAAATTCATGATCATTAAGTTATGGATAAGCTAAAGATCAAAAAACAAGAGTCGCCACCGCGCTTTTATTGTTTCCAAAGGAAAAGGGAAAAAATACGAACAAAACCCAAAAGTAAGAATTTTTCAAATCAAAACTAATAAAATGTCAGAGATTACAGGTAAGGGGGTTGGTTACATAGAGGGAAGGTGTTAGCACCCAAAGTGTCCTAGGTACTCCTAGGGAGCCATTTTTGTGTGCATATGTACTTGGTATAAAGTGATGTTTATAAACAAATAGAATGAGGGGATAAGAAAAGAATTCATTAATTATATTTTTGTGGTTGACAAGACCTTCGGTCTTGTGCCTACGTACCAACATAAAAATGAGGGATCAAATCCTCGTAGTTTGTGATACAAATTTCAAAGTGGATGCATTGCTTTTAACAAAATTTAAATTTGAAAGGCACCAAGGCCTAAAATGGTTTGAATGAGTTAGTTCTTTTTGGCTTTTTGAAAGTTTAAGTCTAGTATAGTTAAGTCTATTTACAAGTTTGATTTAAGAAAATAAGTTTGAAATGCAATGACATAAGGCCAAAGTTTCTATCTTTTGCAAAATTGGTCAAAGTTTAGAAGAAAATAAGTTTAATCAAAGAAGATTTTGAAAAGGGAGGGAGATATTTTGAAATTAAAGAAACGGGGAGAAGATGAAGAGACTATCTGTAGCGGGGTATTCGTTACCATTAAAGATATTGGCTAAATCCAAGGTAAACCATACAAGTCAAGTCGCCACCGCACTTCTATTTATCCAAAGGAATGGTTAGAAAGCGAACAAAAACCTAAAAGTTTTATCGAATAAAAAACTAGTAAAAATGTCAGAGATCGGGGTAAGGGGGTTGGTTATGCAATGGGAAGGTTTTAAGCACCCAAAACATCTTAGGTACTCCTAGGGAGCCCTTTTCATACTTGTTGTAAGGTTGGTATTTTGTGAAAATTTATTTGTGCAAACATGATTGGGGAGATGAGAGAAGAATGTAGAAATTTATTTACATTTTTGTGTTTGGATGGATAAACCCATTGCCTACGTACCATCTTTAAAAGATTAGGATCAAAACCTCGTAGTTCAGGGTAAAAATCTCAAAATGAGTTGGTGAATTGATTGGTCCAAAAGCCTTAAGGTCTTTTGTTATCCAAGGAAGAAAACTCAACCTAAAACCACAAATCCACTATGTGAGGATAGCTTCAACATGCTAGTGAGGGGTTAACCCTATAATAAGCATGGAAGACTCATTGTCCATCACTAAGGATATAGGTGAGTATTACATCTACCTCAAGGATAACTCAAACCTAATAGCTAAAGGTTATGGAAAGTTTGATTAAGAAGGTAGCTATTGAAACCACAAAAAGGCATTTGAATGGGTTGTATTTACCAATGATAAGTATGTACAAAATGGTCAAAGTTGACTTAAGAGTTCAATTCAAAATAAGTATTAAGAAAAGAAAGTTTGAAAATCAAAAGCATAAGGCTTAGGTTTCTAATGTTGAAAATAAATGTTAAATGTTTGCACAAAAGTTTTGGCTTGGGTTAGAGTGGAGAGAAGGAGAAGAAAGGCTAAAGTCCTAGGTAGACAAGAGATAAGGGACAAGAAGCAAAACCACAAATGGAGTTCCTCTCTTGAGATCATATTGATGATCCAAGTAGCTCCCATCCTTTGGAATAAGCAAACACATAAGCATAACTCAAGCAATCAACAATCAAATGAACTCTTGGAAGATCCCTCTCTCTTGGGTGCTCATGTCAATGGTTCCTCAATTTGGCTCAATGTTGGAATTCGTAGCACAAAAACACACACATCAAAAGGTTCTATTAACAATCAAAGAATGGACAAGAGGGATTTTAGAATATAGTCATTTCAATGTTCATCTTCAAGCTTTTAAGCATTCTAAAGGCATGAGGCCTAGTTGCTCTTTGACATTTCAGCACTCTAAAGGCATGACGCCTAGTTGCTCTTTGACTCCAAATTTGCATAGGGAAGGTCCTAAAGTCTAAGTCCATTTTGTCCAATTCTTTGCATTTTGGTTCACAACAAACAAAACAAAACACAAACACAAATGATATATACACAATTATATGCTCAAGTGAGCAAAAGGCAAATGACATTAACATAAACATGTGCTCCGATGAGCAAAGGAAAAAGCAAATGAATAATATGTACAAGAATGATAAATTGCATAAATGTAAAGTGCTAAAAGTAAATGTTAATGGTTAATGGTTAGTGTTAGTAGTTAGTGTGCCATGAGGCAAATTTAGCGTTATGTTAAGCAATCGTAATTGGACTTATGTAGAAGTCACAACTATTTGAGGCCGGTCAATAATAATATAATCAACAACACAAGTTAGAAGTCTTGATTAGTGAACCAAGTTCCAACAACTTGCCATGCCAAAAGAAAAAAAGAGAATTGATCTTGTATTGGTTTAAGTCCTTTGCATGGTTTAGGAAACAACCTATCCTTAATGCAAAGCCATTCACTTGATCAATTGATCAAGATGAATTAGATTTGAATCAAGGAAGGTTAAGTCTCCCTAATCAATGCTAACTTATCAACCTTTAACTCACACTACGCCAAAAACTGGAATAGACAGCGCCCCTTAGAGGGCGCTTTATTACAAAAGTGCACTCTAAAGTGAAGAGAAAAAATAAGGAGCATACTATTGGAATAGACAGCGGACTTTAGAGGGCGCTTTTGTAACAAAGCGCACTCTAAAGTGAAGCGAAAAAATAATGAGGAAATGGAGGGACACCAATAGAGGACACTTTATTGAAAGCTCCCTCTAAGGGTAACCTTAGAGGGCGCTTTTTAAAAAGCGCTCTCTATGTACATGTACATTTCTAGTTTATAAGGCGCTTTTGGAAAGCCTTAGAGAGCGCTTTTAGAAGCGCCCTCTTAGGCCCCCTTTAGAGGGCGCTTTTGTAACAAAGCGCCCTCTAAAGTGAAGCCAAAAAAAAAATAATGAGGAAATGGAGGGACAACAATAGAGGGTGCTTTAGTGAAAGCGCCCTCTAAGGTTACCCTTAGAGGGCGCTTTTAAAAAAGCGCTCTCTAAGTCCATGTACATTTCCAGTTTAGAAGGCGCTTTTGGAAAGCCTTAGAAAGCGCTTTCAGAAGCGCCCTCTTAGGCCCCCTTTAGAGGGCGTTTTTTTTACAAAAGCGCCCTCTAAGGTCCCCTTTAGTAAACATTAAAATTATAACATATACTGCATGTCTCTTTATTTTCCCTCTCTATAAGCTATTTCGTTTACGTAACTGGGTTTTCTCTCTACTGCGATTACTCTCGTCCTCCGTTCGTTCTCCCTCCCTCACCGTCATCGTCGCCGTCGCCTTTTTCTGCTGCTGCGTTCACGTTCACTGAGTTATCTGCGTCCACCGTCACTGTTCACTTTCTTCTCCATCGTTACCGTCACCTTGAAGGTATTTCTCTTCTCCATCGTTACCGTTCACTTTCTTCATGTGTTTGATTAGGGCATTTTCTAAACTTAGTTTTACATTTTGTGTATTATATTGATTAATGTTGTTTAGGGCAAACTGAGTTTTTTATTTCTGATTGAAAACTGATATCATTTGAAGTGTGTTTGAGCTTGTGCTTGGAAGTTTGATGATTATGGATGCAAGTTTGTTCATGTTCCAAACACCATAAGTTTGCATTGGTCTTTTGCATGCAATAGGTGTGTGTGAGTTTGTATTCAATAATGATAAAAAAAAAGAGTTTAGATTGTTGTAACATGAGAGAAATGGAAGGTATATGAATGTGTTCACGTATTGAATCATTGTCTTACTTGGGTCTTATTGAATCATTTCTATATTACAGATAAAATGGCTAACCAAGACGATACCCATGACGCGAATGGATCACGTAACAATGTTGAAAAAGAAATCAAACGAGGATTGACTGTTATGAAGTCAATCATTCGTGCAAGAGACAAGGGTGTAAAATTTGAAGTACATTGGAGTGCTGAAGACCAACTAATTGAGCCTAACGGTTCAATGTTGGCAAGTTACATTGGTTTCCTTGTTCGACAACATATTCCGATTACATGTGATAATTGGAGAAGTCCGGACTTGAAGGTTGGCAAAGAAAAAATATGGTCGGAGATACAGGTACTTACCATATATTGTTATATGTTTTTTTTGTTGACTATTTGTTGACCATATATTGTTATAATATTACTTTATAATAACACACTCCATGTGTATGTTTTTTAGAGATCCTTTCACATCGATGAAAGCCGGCAAAAATATTGTATTCAATTGGCCGGAAAAAGACTCAGAGGATTTCGATCCTTTTTGTCCAACAAATTTCTCAAGGATGAGGAAGGAAAATTTGTTGAAGCAGAACGGCCAATGAAGTATGCCGAGATTATTTCAGCCGATGAATGGGATAACTTTGTCGCCAAACGAAGAAACGAAAAATTCCATGTAATGTCTATTAATTATGGTATTATACAATTGTTAAGTTACTTGGTTCTAATATGCCTTAAACTTTTTTATCCAGGAAGTAAGCGACAAAAATCGGAAAAGGGCATCAAAACCCGCGTATCCGTACAAAAAAGGGCGTACGGGATATGCACGGTTACAACAAAGAATTGTGAGTATATTCAAATGCTATGAGCTTATACATTGTCACAATATGTTATAATTGATGATCTTATAATCTAATTCAATGTGTAGCTAGCCGAGGAGAAAAGTGACGCAACATCTCTTCCGGAGCACGTATTATGGAAGGCTGCTCGGGTTGGGAAGGATGGGGCTGTCGTTGAAGCGGTCCAAAATGTTTATGACGAATGTGTAAGTATATGTAACATTATTTCTTTAATTATATCAAAAATTTTGTTAGACATATAATTCATTTTTAATCTCCTCTAATAATATTTCAGGAGACTTTATCCCAAACCTTACCTTCAACCGAGGTCCAGGATTGCAGGAGCGTACTTAGTCGAGTACTAAATGTTCCTGAGTATTCCGGTCGTGTGAGGGGTAAGGGTTTTGGTGTGACTCCGTCGTCATTTTATAAAAAACCAAAAACAAAAAATCCTACCAACAAAGAGGTGATGGAGACCTTGGCGGAGTTAAGGGCACAAGTACTCCAACTGCAAAACGAGAATGCAAGGTATAGAGAGGAAAGGTGCGCTTCCGAGGCAAAAGATACTAGTGACCGAGCTAGTATCAATTGTCAACCGAAATTTCCCGAGGTAATTATATATGTTATTATGAAATTAAAATAGCACTTTTTTACTTGACACATATACACGTTAACAATAACATTTATTATTGGTTTAGGGCATTTCACCTTGTCAGCTGTATCTATCGTCACCAACTTATCGCATAGTTGGCAAGGGAAAAGTGCATAATACTTCGGGTGAATTACTTCACCATAATCCCCTCCCGGTGGGATATATGAAAGTTTCGGTTGACCTTGTATTAGATACGAACGCCCTTCTACCATTACCTGACGTTGTTTCAGAGACAACGTTGATGCGAGATGCAGTCGGATCCTTTGTTGGTTGGCCGTTAGATCTAATTTTCCCTGATGCCGAGGTATATATGTTCTAAATGATTATGAATATTTAGTATTCATATTTCAATTCAGCTACAATTATGATATTTAATCAATCCTTATTACATGGTAATGTTAGACTCCTACAAGACCCACACATAAAGTTGGTAAAGGGATTTCAAGACGCATCGAGTCGGTTGCATCTCAAAAAGAGGTACAAATATATATACCCATTGAATTATATACGCAACGATTCTGTTGCATCACAAAAAGTCATGATTTATTTTATATGAATTTTTAGGTTCCCAGTCGAAAGTTGAAAAGCGTTGCTAAGGATATTCCAACGATGTCCGGGACAAAATCTCAAATTATGATGCGTCTTGAGAAAATGGTGGATGACTCCGATATTATGCACGGGGTCATTCGTAGTATAGATTTTGATGAAGGTGTTTTCGGAGCTGCTCATTTCGAAATAATTGCAAAGGAGGACATGCAACAACTTTTTGAACACGACGAATTGGGCATCGCTGTCATTCATACATACATATGGTACTCCGATCAATCTATAATTTACTTAGTTGAACAATTTATTTACACATTTCAATGAGTAGTCTAATGTTTATTATGTTTCTATTTAAGGTATATGTATGTAACATTGATGCGGGGAACTGAATTGTGTAACCGTTTCAATTTTATTGCTGCTTCCCGTATCAACGCAACGTTAATAACGAAAAATCCAACATCCGTAAAGAATGATCTAGTCGATAGATTCATGGCGGCTGGCGATAATACTACACCCAGTTTGTATTTTTTACCGTTTAATTCTGGCAACGGGTTAGATTTTCTTTCTAATAATTTCATTCTAATCTATGTATATCTTTTACGTAGAAAATTTTCATTCATCTAAATTTTTGTTTTATTTTACAGTGGTCACTGGGTGTTGGTTGCTATGGATCTTTCGAGACTAATAGTGTATTATCTCGATTCGTTATCGGGTGATTGGAGTAAATATCCGAGTATGAAGAAGACGGTTGACGCGTAAGTGAAATTCCCCTAAATATTCGTGTGTATTTGTATATTTAATTATGTCTGTCAGATTGATCTCAATATACGTTTTTATTTTGTTAGGGCAATAATAAAATTTAGATCGAAAAAGAATTATCGTAATAGGAAGGACATTACCTGGGTCGGAGTTCAGGTATATATTAAGTATCTTATTTTTGCTTATAATAGTGTTTGTTTTTTTGCTTATAATAGTGTTTGTAAGAAATTAACTATATATATATTGTTTGTTTTTCTGTGTAGTGTCCTCAACAAAATAATTCGGTCGATTGCGGATTTTTTGTATTGAGATTTATGAGAGATATGATTGCGTTGAATCGTATAGACATCCCAAAAATGGTATGGAATAATAACTTAGGGTTTATTTTAATATTATCGGATATTTCATCTAATTTGTTACTAAATCATGAATATGTTTTATTCTCTTAATTGTAGTACTTTGAGGAATACAAATCTTACTCAAGAGCTCATTTGGATGAAATGAAGGATGGATTGTGTCAATTCATTGTTGATCAAAGAATCATATAGCTAGGTTGTATATTGTTGTACATATATGTATGGAGTGTTGTTGTTGTATGTTGTTGTTGTATATATGTTGTATATTGTTGTTGTACTTTTACTAAATCATGAATATGTTGTTGTATATTGTTGATCAAAGAATCATATATTAATGTTGTATATATGGAGGATTAATGTTGTATATAAATGGATTCATGTTGTAAATATCAATGGATTAATGGTGTATAACATTGGATTAAAGGATGAAATCAATATGAATTTTACACTTTTGCAGCATGCGAACAGGTTACCAATTAAATATCCACTGTTTTTCAAACAAATTTTTTTAAAATAACTAACACTTTAGAGGGCGCTTTGTCCAGAAAGCGCCCTCTAAACACTTTACATTGACAACTTTAGAGGGCGCTTTTTCCTGAAAGCGCCCTCTAAACACTTTACATTGACAACTTTAGAGGGCGCTTTTTCCTGAAAGCGCCCTCTAAACACTTTACATTGACAACTTTAGAGGGCGCTTTTTCCAGAAAGCGCCCTCTAAGGTGTCCCTTTATGGACCACTCCAGAGGGCGCTTTTTTCTGAAAGCGCACTATAATGTGGCCACTTTAGACAGCGCTTTCTCCAGGAAAACAAAGCGCTGTCTTTACCTATGCCAGCGCCACTTTAGAGGGCACTTAAAAGCGCTGTTATAGGCCAAAATAAACGCCCTCTTTTCCCTTATTTGGCGTAGTGTCATTGATAAAAAAGAAGAAAGAAGAAGAAGAAGGAGATGAATAATATGGATAATGAAAAGAAGTAAGTGCATTAAATGAAAAAGCATGTACCAATCAACAAGTGTTGACCAATGACATTGAGGATCATGGTCAAACAATCAAAAACAGAAGTGAGATGAAGATTGGAAGTCAAGAAATGAACAAAATATTTTTGGCATTTTTTAATACTTAAAATAAACTTGGATTAAAATATTAAAGAAATGTCAAACTTCAAAATCACTTCATATCAACTTTGAAAAGTCCAAGTGATTTATCCTAAGCTCAACAAGGTCAAACAAAGTTTGACAAAAAATTTCAGCATTTTTAAAAGTCAGAAACTATTTTTAATCAATTAAAAATGAATAAAAATAACCTAATTGAACTAAAATCTCAAATAAATCTCAAATTAATTAGAAAATTGATGAGAATATTTTTCATAGATCCATCATCATTCAAATAGGTTAGGAAAATATTTATGTATTTTTTGAATATAAAAAACTATTTAAACTGAATTAAAAATAACTAGAAGAGAGAAAATTCACAAAAAATATCAAATGACAAGATAAAAAATATTAAAAATCATTTTTAGAAACTAGGATTAAAATGGAGAAGAATGCAATTGGTCCCTTATTTTTTGGATTAAAAATGAAAGAGTTATGAATTTTTGAAATTAGAGGAAATAAAAGAAATAAAATCAGAAATTAAAAATAGAGAAAAAACCAGGAGCGTCTGATCAAGCCTCATTAATTGACGTGGCTGATCAAACGCTCGACATGCGCGCGCTCACGGTAGGCTTGAGTCAATGAGAAACACGTGGTATTTAAAAAAGTCATAAGATCCAAGCGTGGAGATTAGATCTGGAGATGCCGTCACACGATCCACAATCCATCTGGCAAAGGGACGGTGGCCAGAGCCACCGTCTTCTACGGCGAGCTCCGGCGAAGTCCAGAAATTGCAGGTCATAAAATCTCAACCAAAAGGGACGATCCTCATATCATTGGAAAGCTGGGGTGATGTACATCACCCCTGTACCATTGGTTTTCCTTCTAGATCTCCATGGGAAGAGAAATCAGAAGAGGAAAATAATGGAGTTCAAACTGAACTTGATGATTTTGCAAAATTAAAAGCACAATTCAAATGCCTCTAGTGAGAGGACTTCAGACAACACAATAGCCAGGCAAATGGATCAAATATTAATGAGTTTCGAGAAAAAAACCAGTTGATGATCACCTTTGAATTGGGAAGATTTGAGCTGCCTTCCTTGCTTCCTTTAGCCAAATAGAACTTCTATGGACTGGATGGTGAAGGTCTTGGAACTTTAGATCTAAAGATTCAACCAAACTCAGTTGAATTTCAGATCTGAAATTTTATGAAATGTGAACTAGTTCCTTTGGTAATGGATATGGATTCAGTTGTGCAGCATATCAGGCGCCTTTAGGTTGAAAAATTATGAAGCATGACATGTCTATTTATAGATGGAATTGGCTGAGCAAATGAAAATTCTCGTGTGCATGACAAGTGGATATTCTTTGCATGGGCTTGCATGATCATGTAGAAGGCCCAAATTCAATTGCATTTGCATGCTGATGACCAAACCACTTGAAATGGACATGCAGATGGCAATGTATAAGCTTGTGTAATGAATTCTCACATGTTATGCATAATTGAGCCTAAAACTTCACCTCTTCGAAAATGCCACTTGGAAAATTGAAACATAGGCATGTGGGTAATGGTTGGAAAGGTCTTGACATAAGGAACAAATGTTATGTTGGACCAAAACTCATTTGAAGTGTGGAAATTTATGAAAACAGGCCATGAAGTTCATAGTGCAAAACATGCCTTTGAGAATTTTGTCAAAATGAACCAACTTCAAGCCCTTCTGTTTTGATGATGAAAACTCCAAATGGAAACACCTCTAACATCAAAATTCTAGATATTTTCAAGACAATCAAAATGAACTTAAATTTTGCATCATTTGGAGTTTTTATGAAGGAGTTATGAGCACTTTAAGTTGGACTTTTTTTGCCTTTCAATGCATTTGGTCCAAAGTGACCTATAATGTTTTGCATTATCACATGTATTTCCTTTGAGATTATGAAATTTTGTTCAACATAACATTTGAAGTAGACATCTTAAACTTTCCAATGCATTTGATCCCACCTCAAAATCATAACAAATGAATGAGTTATGTTCTTGGGAAGTTGACCTAAAATTAGGGTTTTAGTCAAAATGACCTATAATGTCTTGGAATGGGAGATGACCTTCCAAGCTTAAAATAAATTTTTTATGAACATGAAAGTTGTTCATATTGTCCTTAAGAACATGTTTTCTTTTGGGATAATCTCTATTTGACCAACACATAAAAAGTTAGGTCTCGGTGCACTTCAAAATAATCAGATGAATTGACTGATCAACTTTCCAAGTCCACAACTCATATCTTGATGAATTGATGATTGAGGACACTCAAATAAGTTCAAATATGCATGAAATGATGAATTAAAGAACTTCCCTTGATTGTATTTGACCATGGGCTGAGGTTGCTTCACTAGCAAGGCATTGTGGATGATCAGATGAATTAGGGTTTCCTTGAGGAACAAACCTCAAACCTTTTGACTTGCTTTGATAAAAATGATGAATTGAGATACTAGGGAGGCATACTTGATGGATGAGAGCTTTGGGAACCATTACCATGCTTTCTTTCATCCTCTCTTGACCATATCTTTGCACAAAGGATCTCCTAGAAGCTTTTGACCTTGTGATTGCTCAAGCTACAAACAAAAGATGTTAGTGACATATTTTTGTGCTTTTGGTTAGTAAATAAAATGAGAAAAGAAATAATATACAATTCAAGCATACTTGGTGATTTCAAACCACTCACAAGAGGTCCCACCCAAAGGCAAGGGGAACCAAGATGCTTATGATCCTTGAGGCTTTGCAAATGCAATGTTATGATGCCATGAGGGATCTTAGGGTCAAAATTGGGGTCTTACAGATGCCCCTATTTAAGGTCATTCTAGCCGGAGAAGTGAAGGTTAAAATCTTTGTCTCGACGAGGTAGAATGGGCTTAAATAATAACAAAGAGACGAATTTTGGTCCCTAAGAGGCCTCATGATGCAAATGTATGTATGCAAAAGGTAATACTCTGTGGAGATATGTGTCCATAAAAAAAGAAAAGAAATCAGGAGAAACTGATAATCCATATGAGTAGTACGCTCAATGGGACAGAGACTCTGAGGACTCTTATGGGGATAAGAAAAGGAATAAGATGCGTGAGCAGGTCACGACTCAAAGCTTGGGGAACAGAAATCAAAAGGAGTAAATCCATGGAAAGACCCGAGCTGACTCAAAGGCGCATGTATTGGGGAATATGCCAATACAACAAAAATTATCCATAACGGATACTTCAGATGAAAATCCGGACTCAGGCTGGGAGAATCCACTAAGGGACCTCGCTGGGGAAAACCCAAACAAAAACTCCTCTGAGGAAGCAACAAGATGAGGTATTACCGGTTACTGGGTAATAAGCTCAAAGAGACATGTGATCCGAACACCGATATAAGGGTAAGGGAACAACATGCTCGGGGGAATGAATATCTAAGACCGGTATAAGGGTGAGAGATATCAAACATCCGAAATCATCTGAGGAAGGCCTAAAAAGGTATACTTCAGCTCAGGAAAAATCTGACTCCACAAAGGGACAAAAAAAGTCATAATAGGGAGCAAGGAGGAAGGAACACCAAGGATATCGGTTACTGGGCATATAATAGGTGACCAACCAAGCGTGAATTGGGGAATATTCCCAAGACACTCATCATCCAAAAGAGGGCTAAAATCAAACTCGATTATAGGATGGACATTCGATTCCAAAAAGGGATACGAATCTTACTCGACTGGGGAAGAACAAAAGGCTTCGACCGAAGAGTGCATGAGATATATTATCTATTACCGTCAGAACGTAAATAATATACTCACATGGAAAATTATCCACAACCGGTTACTGGGTTAATAAAGGATAAATCGACCGACAAAGAAAGGCATTGGGATACCGAAACTAGGTATATAATGATGACCAATCCAGGGGAGAAACAATCGTCACCAACAACAAAGGGTAGACGAGAGATGACTTACTGGGGATGAATTGCTTGATCAGAGCAATTATCCAAAAGATGAGGGAATATCAACACCGAATATTGGATAAAGATAACCGTCACGGAGGGGATTACATCTACCAGATACTGGGTAGAAAACCACGGAGAAGTAACCGTCATCGGTTAGGATGAGCAAAAGGTTAACTCTGCAAGGGGATAAAAATAGGACTTATAACCACCGGTATTAGGGTAGAAGGCCATAGACTCCGCCGGGGATAAGATGAATAATTACTGGTTACTGAGCAATCATTCATTTACACCACAGGGGAGTGCAAGAAGCAACCAAAAGAGGCCAATGTTGAAACAAACTTGTCCCTATGAGGATATAACTCAATGGAGAACGCCATCCCAATATATGTGTTGGGAGGAAACAGAAGCAACCATCATCCACGAGGGTATAACTCAGTGGGGAATATGGAAGGAAAGACGAACACTTTCTGCTTATGGGCTGACCTTATATGGAGAGATCAACCACCGACATCTGCTTGGGGAACAAAACACCCTCAAACAAGAGATAACAAACAAAGATATATGTCAAACAAATGCGACATGAATGTTATAAATATGCGCATATGCATGGTTTATGTATGATGAATGCTGACAAACAGACATTTCTAACACAAACAGGTCCAACGAACAAGTACACAAACATCCGGTACTACATCTCAAGAGAGAAAACCAGGACCACAGGGATATCCGCAGGGGAATGAGCAAAACATTCCAACTGGGGGCAAAGATCATTAAAATCCGCCATGGAAACTCTCTACTGGGGAAATTATCAAGGGGGATCAGGGAACTCCGTGGGGAACAACCACCAAATCAGAAGTTTCCAAGGGTCATCAAACACTGTCCCAAATAATGAGATAACATCTGCTGAGGAGGAAGAATCACTACTTTGCTGAAGGAAGGCGGGATGAATAATCTTACCCAACACTCTGCTCGAGAGAAAGAGCTACAAGAGGCTCTGCAGAAAAAGGACATGAGCATGCCAGGAATAGGAACAAATGTCTTACCCTGTCAAGAATCTTACCATATTTGGGAGAGCACTGAAGACATCCTCAGCATCCCCTCATCATTGTGAATGTTCACTTTGTTTAAAAACAAATTATGAAAGATTTAGTTAAAACAATGATGTTTTTTCAATTAAAACATGCAAAACATTTGTTGAAATGGAAACAAATAAGAGTGCAAATAATTTGATAAAGGCTCAAATTTATTTGATGGAATCGTAGTTTGCAAATGGCAAGACTCCATAGATTTTTCAAATTTGAAATTGGCGATATATATTGGAAAAGGGCTACATTGAACATAATGACCATTTCTCCAACAACTCTGAATCCGATGTATTTGAAGCTTCAGTTGATGATGACTGAGCGAGAATCTCTGACGGATGACGATTGTAGAATAAAGTCTTGTTAGGATGCAGTTACTTGCCAAAATCCCTAATTTTTTTGCCTAGGTTTCCCCAGGGTGAGGTACTCAATCTAGCGGAATATATATTCATTTTCATGTCTCTAACTTTTGCCTGGATCGCCCTTTCGGGTTTTCAATCCACCGAGACGCTCATTTTTGCCTAAGTCGCCCTTTCGGGTTTTCAACTTAGCGAGCTATTCTGTTTTTATTTAGGCGAAGTATTTCTTGACTTCATCTGAATTCACAGGACGAGTGAAATCCTCCCCATCCATAGTTGTAAGTATCAATGCACCGCCTGAAAAGGCTCTCTTAACAACATATAGGCCTTCATAGTTTGGAGTCCACTTGCCCCTGGAATCGGGCGTGAAAGACAAGACTCTCTTGAGCACGAGGTCGCCTTCTCGAAACACACGAGGCTTGACCTTCTTATCAAAGGCTTTCTTCATCCTTTGCTAATATAACTGTCCATGGCACATGGTAGTCAATCTTTTCTCTTCTATCAAATTCAACTGATCATAATGACTCTGAATCCATTCAACATCAGTCAACTTGCCTTCCATTAAGACTCTCATTGATGGGATCTCCACCTCTACTGGGAGTACAACCTCCATGCCATAAACAAGAGAGAAAGGGGTTGCCCCTGTTGAAGTGCGGACAGATGTACGATATCCATGTAAAGCAAATGGCAACATCTCATGCCAGTCTTTATACGTGACAACCATCCTCTGTATATTTCTCTTGATATTCTTATTAGCAGCTTCAACAGCCCCATTCATCTTGGGTCTGTAAGGAGAAGAATTATGATGCGCAATCATGAACTCGCTACACAGGTCCTTCATCATCTTGTTGTTCAGGTTAGATCCATTATCAGTAATGATCTTATCTGGCATACCATATCGGCATATGAGTTGATTCTTGATAAACTTCACAACCACCTGCCTGGTCACATTCGCGTATGATGCCGCTTCAACCCACTTAGTGAAGTAATCAATTGCTACGAGGATAAATCTGTGTCCATTGGACGCTTTCGGCTCTATCATGCCAATCATGTCGATTCCCCACATGGAGAAGGGCCCTGGTGACGAAATCACATTCAGAAATGTCGGAGGAATATGAATCTTATCCGCATAAATCTGACCATTATGGCATTTCTTCACGTATTTGCAACAGTCAGACTCCATTGTCAGCCAATAGTAGCCTGCTCTCAACATCTTTCTAGCCATGGCATGTCCATTGGAATGAGTACCAAATGAACCCTCATGGACCTCAGTCATCAACAGGTTTGCTTCGTGTCTATCCACGCATCTGAGCAGCACCATATCAAAATTTCTCTTATAAAGCACATCACCATTGAGGTAGAAACTTCCTGATAATCTCCTCAGAGTCTTCATATCTTTCACAGATGCCCCATGCGGGTAAATCTGGCTCTGTAGGAAACACTTGATGTCGTAATACCACGGCTTATAATCTTTTACTTCCTCTATTGCAAATACATGAGCTAGTCTATCCAAGCGCATCAGAGTGATATTGGGATCCTCATTCCAAAGTCTTACCACCATCATCGAAGCAAGCGTAGCGGGTGCATCTGCCATGCGATTCTCATCTCGAGGAATATGATGGAAATCAACCTCAGTAAAGAACGTTGAAATCCTCCTCGCATAATCCCTATATGGGATGAGACCAGGTTGATTCGTTTCCCACTCACCCTTAATCTGATTAACAACGAGGGCCGAATCACCATAAACTTCGAGGTGTTTGATCCTAAGATCAATGCACTCCTCCAATCCCATAATACAAGCTTCATACTCAGCCATATTATTCGACCATTTGAAAGTTAGCCTTGCTGTAAAAGGAAAATGTGTGCCCTGAGGAGTAATAATCACTGCCCCAGTACCATTTCCATATTGATTTACAGCGCCATCAAATATCATACTCCATCTGGAACCAGGCTCTGGCCCTTCATCGAGCGTAGGCTCATCACAATCTTTCATTTTCAAATATAGAATCTCCTCATCTGGGAAGTCATACTGAACTGACTAATAATCCTCAATCGGCTGATGTGCCAAATGGTCAGCCAAGATACTACCTTTAATAGCCTTCTGAGCTCGATACTCAGTATCATACTCAGATAACAACATCTGCCAACGGGCAATCCTCCCCGTTAAAGCAGGCTTCTTGAAGATATACTTGATTGGATCCATTTTGGATATCAACCAAGTCTTATGATTTATCATATACTGACGTAAGCGCTTAGCAGCCCAAGTCAAAGCACAACTTGTTTTCTCAAGCATTAAGTATCGAGACTCACAATCAGTAAACTTCTTACTTAAATAGTAAATAGCATACTCTTTCTTTCCTGATTCGTCTTGCTGACCAAGGACACAACCCATTGAGTCTTCAAGAACAGTCAGATACATGATCAATGGTCTCCCTTCCACAGGCGGAGACAAAATCGGAGGCTCAGACAAATACTCTTTAATACTATCAAAAGCTTTCTGGAAATCCTTGGTCCAATCATGGGACTGATCTTTATAGAGGAGCTTGAATATCGGTGCATATGTGGCAGTCATGTGGGATATGAATCTGGAAATGTAATTCAAGCGGCCGAGAAAACCTCGGACTTGCTTCTCAGTTTTGGGCGCAGGCATCTCTTGTATCACTTTGACCTTTGCAGGATCAACCTCAATACCTCTTTCATAACGATAAAGCCCAATAGCTTGCCGGAACGGACTCCAAATGTACATTTGTTGGGATTCAGACAAAGCTTGTACTTCCTAAAATGCTGAAAAAGTTTCAACAGGTGTTCTACATGTTCAACTTCCGTTTTTGACTTAGCAATCATATCATCAACATATACCTCGATCTCCTTATGCATCATATCATGAAACAAGGTAGTCATAGCTCGTTGATACGTGGCTCCGGTGTTCTTCAAACCGAAGGGCATCACTCGATAACAGAATGTTCCCCAAGGTGTGATGAATGTTGTCTTCTCCATATCCTCGGGTGCCATTTTAATTTGATTATATCCGGAAAATCCGTCCATAAATGAGAAGACATTGAATTTAGCTGTATTATCTACCAACATATCAATATGTGGTAGTGGAAAATCATCTTTCGGACTAGCTTTATTCAAGTCTCTATAGTCCACACACATCCGGACTTTTCCATCTTTCTTAGGCACAGACACAATATTGGCCACCCATTGGGGATATGTAGAAGTCACCAGAAACCCCGCATCAATTTGCTTATGAACTTCCTCCTTGATCTTCACTTCCATATCGGGATGAGTTCTTCTGAGCTTTTGCTTCACAGGCACGTGTCGCAACCTGAAAAATACAGTGCGAAAAAAAACAACCGGCGAAAGAAAATGACAGAAGAGTCGCCACCGTGCGTCATTTATCCCAAGGGAGGGAAAGGAAACGCTCGAAGTAAACCTGAAAAAGGAAAGGACAAGACGGGGTCTCGCAACCAAATCTTGGGTTCGGGAGTCGGTTATGCGAAGGGAAAGTATTAGCACCCCTACGCATCCGTAGTACTCTACGGGATCCACTTTTGTAGTTCTTGTCTAAAGGGTGTGGGTTTATCTTGTGCTGTTTGCCAAAAAAAAACAAAAAAGGGTTAAATGAAAATGACTCGCGCGGATGTTGCATCCACTGCATACGTATCTCATCTGAATATGAGAATCAGAGTCTTCGTAGCTCGGCTGACCTATGGGTTGGGGGGATGTGTGCTCGCTAAGACATCGCGTCTTATGCCTACGTATCTCATCTGGAATGAGAATCAGAGCAAGCCGTAGTTCGGCTAACTACGGGGTTATGGATTGGGTTTTGGACGAACGACGTCACTATGCAATCTACCGGATGCTCGACCTTTGGAGACTTACTCGCCTGTAGTAGAAGGAGTAAACGTGTTGCTTTGGGTTTTAGGGTTTGGGATGCTCGAGGGCAAACAGGCAGTCCTTGATGAAGGAACCGCGCTACATGTGGGGATATGAATACAAAACACAAAACATGTATCTCAAAGTAAAATGCCACCAAGGGGCCCAAACATTGCCTCCTATCGAGGTCTTCCAGCTAAGAAAGCGATAAAGTACGAGAAAAGGAAAAAATTACCACACGGATAAAGATCCGAAGTTACAGCAATTAAAGGATTAGCAACCCTGAGATCTCTCCAGCTAGACCATCAAAGAAAATCAGTCAATACGATTAATCAGAATAAAACTCCAGGGGGGTATCCCACAAATAAAGTGGGAAACCACGCGAGTGTCTCTGCAAAAGCCATGTGAGCCCTCACAAAACTCGACAAAGGGTTAGAGCAACAGGATGAAATCAAGAGAAAACAATGCCATGGCAACGCAAAGACAGGTTAGAGAAACAAAATAGGGTAACCCAGAGTTGCCCCTAAATCAAAATGTAACCACATGAATAATTCCATCAAAATTCACAAAAGGCTCACAAAAAAGGTATCAAATTCACCCATAATACCTCATACATTTAGAGCATTCAAATTAAAGGCATAAAGATGATGGATATAGGGCAAACCTGATTGGAGAGCTTGATTGAAATTGAGTTGCACCTGTGAGGTTTACAAGTTGAGTTCCCTTCAGGGTTTGGAGGCTGCTCTGAGTTCTCTGTCAGGTCTTCTCTCACTATCTTTTTCCTCAGGGTTTTGTTCCAAGGAAACCTCAGGGTGTTTTGTTTCTCCTCAAAATCCCCCTTTGTTCTGTCTTCTTTCTCTCACTATCTTTTTCCAGTGAATCTCCTAGTGTAACTCCAAGTGTGTTTTCCTCTACTGAAACTTCAGTATTTATAGACTGATTTTCGTGGGTAGTGGGCTCAAATGAGGGAGACCCAAGTCCAAAATAATTTGTTATATTTTATTTATTTAATTAATTAATTAATTAATTAATTAATTATTTTTTTGTTTTTTTTTTGTTTTTTTTGTTTTTTTTTGTTTTTTTTGTTTTTTTTTTGTTTTTCGGGAAAAATGAAGGGTAAATTTTGGGGTATTACAGCACGCACTCAGGCTTCAAAGGTAGGAAATGTTGCACGATATCAGTATCTAGACCCGGCATGTCTTCATATGACCAAGCAAAGACGTCAACATATTCTCGTAGTAATTCAAACAACCCTTTCTTAACAGACTCTTCCAGGAGTGCCCCAATCTTTACTTCTCGCACATAACCTTCAGACCCCAAATTGACTGTTTCCAAATTCTCAAGATGTGGATGAATGATTTTCTCTTCATGCTCAAGTAGACGGGTAATCTCGTCAGGAATCTCTTCAACATCATCTTCTTCCGCCTCAAATACAGGGAATTCAAAGTTGGGAGATGGTGTTGGATTATTATGTTCAATGGGTTTGATCAACCTGCATAATGATTTTGGATATAAAAAGCTTTTAGAACTCAAACAAGGCAAATCATTATGCAAATGAAAAAAAAATGATTTTATTCTTATTTTTTAGGGTTTTATGTGATCACCAATTTCATGCAAAAAGCAAAAAGGGAAAATAATTGGAAAAGCAAACATTTAACATGAATTTATTGAATGAAAATATCATTGCATTTATGCGCCAACAATGACATCACTCCTCCTTTTGGCATGGGAGAAGGGTTTTTTAAACACAATGAACATTACTTTGACTTATGGATAACTGTTGGAATATCCACAACGACCCAATTATTGCAGATCCCTCCAGGGATAATGAAATTGCCAGAATCCTCTTCGTCCTCTTCCAAAATGACAGCAGCCTCTTCGTCTTGACTGGTGTGGATAAATCCACCACTCTTGAACAACACTTGTTTGTTGAAGACCCCAGAAGAATAGCCTATGCCAGCCTGGGACTTGTTGTCTTCTAACTTGATCATTTGCCCCAATCCAGCAGTTGCACCATGCTCAATGGCCAACTTCGCATCTTTGTAGGAAGCAAATGAAGGAATTTTCTTCTCAACTGGTTCAGCAATAGATAAAGCTTGGAACGGAGTTCCAACTTCATCCTCAGCATCTATATATGAGAAGGAAGACAAATGGCTAACCAGGAGAGCCCTTTCTCCCCCTACCACCACCAACTTCTTATTCTTCACAAATTTCAGTTTCTGATGTATGGTGGATGTCACGGCACCAGCCTCGTGAATCCATGGTCTGCCTAGGAGACAGCTGTACGATGGGTGAATATCCATAACCTGGAAGGTAATCTGGAAATCACTTGATCCGAATTTGACTGGGAGATCAACCTCACCAATCAAAGTTTTGCGAGACCCATCGAAAGCCTTCACAACTACCTCACTATGCCTCATGGGAGGCCCCTGATATGACAACTTCGTAAGAGTGGTCTTCGGAAATACATTCAATGATGACCCAGTGTCCACCAATACATTGGACATGGGGTCGTCCTTGCAGCTCATAGATATATGTAATGCCAAGTTGTGGTCTCTTCCCTCCTCGGGGAGATCAGAGTCACAAAAACTCAGGTTGTTACAAGCGGTGATGTTTGCAACAATGCTATCAAATTGTTCTATCGTGACATCGTGATCTACGTACGCCACATCCAACACCTTCTGCAGAGCTTCTCGGTGTGGTTCTGAATTCAAAAGTAGTGATAACACAAATATTTTGGATGGCGTTTGTAGAAGCTGGTCTACAACGTTGTACTCGCTTCTTTTGATGAGCCTTAGCATCTCATCACAATCTTCTTTCGTATTTCCATTCGGGCCAATAGAAGCAGGATTTCTCAACATGGAGGCGGGCTTAGCAACAAGTGCCGGATTCGGGGTGCTCACAACATTCCCAATCGGGCGTTCGACAAAATCAGCATCAATACTTCCTCGAGTATCAGCCTGGGGTTTCACCGAAGCTGAAAATACACGACCACTACGGGTCAAACCACTGACATCAACAATGTTGACAACAGATGAGGAGGGCAAGGACACCTCTTCTCCATTTTCCACTACTACAACATTGTAGCGATAAGGAACCGCATTCTCAGAGGAGTACGGTACAAGTCCGGCTGGCTTGATAGTCAGAGCTGGAGAAACCTTCTGCTTGCTACCATCATACTTGATGACAACAGGCTCAGGTATCCGGAATACCGGAGAAATTACGTTGACTTCGAGCTCATCTTCGTCAACATTTCTATTTTGAAGGATCTCAATGACTCCCTCGTCCAACATCTCTTGAACATCTCTGCGCACCTGGC
Organism: Lathyrus oleraceus; assembly: GCF_024323335.1. NCBI lineage: Eukaryota > Viridiplantae > Streptophyta > Magnoliopsida > Fabales > Fabaceae > Lathyrus > Lathyrus oleraceus. The sequence goes on along the minus strand of NC_066585.1, from coordinate 355,608,643 downwards.
GACGTCCTCTCTGATTGACAGAATAGACTCTGCATCTATCATGGTCATGATCATAATGGCTATAATCACACAGCAAGCGATGCAACTCAACCAGCGATTGCCGGATATGGCTGACGTATTTAACTTTGTACTTGCCAGGACAGCCCTGGACCATATTAATAGACTTCCCATGCTCGGGCAATGGGTTCTTCTTCACATTCGGACCTACGTCCTCGAAAAACAAAATCCCGCTTCTCACAAGGTCTTGCACCTTGGTCTTCAAGGGATAACAATTCTCCACATCATGTCCGGGAGCACCAGAATGATACACACAATGAAGCTCAGGCTTATACCACCACTGGGGGTTAGCAGGTACAACGGGAGGGTCTCGCGGAGTGATTAACTTTCTATCAATCAGAGATGGATAGAGTTCAGCATAAGTCATCGGGATTAGATCAAAGGTGACCCTCTTCCTCTCATAGTTGGTGCTGGCATTATTGTTGTTATTTCGAGGCTGGTAGGCCTGCTGTCGTGGACGTTGTTGTTGTTGTTGCTGATATTGCTGAGTTTGCGGCTGTTGATAATGTTGAGCTTCCCTGAAAGCAGGTGCTATATGAGCCACCTGATGCTGATTATGGACTGGGCGAGCAATCTTCCTCTTCACAGAGGGTCTTCTTTTGACATGGGAAGACACAACGTGTGCCTCTCCCTCCTTCTTCTTTGCAAAGCTTCCATATCTCTTTGCTGAAGAGCCTTCCTCTCGAGTTAAGCGTCCTTCTCGGACCCCTTCTTCCAATCTCATTCCCATATTCACCATCTCGGCGAAGTTCGAGGGAGCACTGGCTATCATTCTCTCGTAATAGAACGAGCTCAAGGTCTTTAAGAAGATCTTGGTCATCTCTTTATCCTCAAGGGGTGACACTATCTGAGCTGCCAATTTGCGCCACCTCTGGGCGTATTCTTTGAAGGTCTCTTTCTCTTTCTGAGACATTGCCCTCAACTGGTCCCTATCAGGAGCCGTATCCACATTATATTTATACTGCTTGACGAAGGCCTCGCCAAGATCATTGAAAGAGCGGATGTTCGAACTTTCCAGACCCATGTACCACCGGAGAGCGGCACCAGATAGACTGTTTTGGAAATAGTGGATGAGCAGTTGATCATTATCAGTTTGCATCGACATCTTGCGAGCATACATCACAAGATGGCTGCGAGGACATGTGTTTCCCTTATACTTCTCAAAGTCAGGAACTTTGAATTTGATAGGGATCTTCACGTTGGGCACAAGGCACAACTCAGCAGCACTTTTACCAAAGAGGTCTTTCCCCCTCAAAGTCTTCAGTTCCTTGCGAAGCTCAAGGAATTGGTCTTTCATGTCATCCATCTTCTCATAAACGTCTGGGCCCTCAGATGGATCAGAATGATAGATGGTATCTTCGACCCTTGGTAGCGTGTGCACAACGGGAGGTGGCACTGAAAGGACCGGGCTAGATGCCGGCAGAGAAGCAAGAGTTGGAGCAAAACCCTCTGGCATAAAGTTGGCGGGCATTCCCCAAGGGAATCCGGCTGGCATAGATGGCGCAAAATGAGTTGTCGCAACAAGCACAGAAGAGGTTACGACCTCAGAAATGACCGTCCTCTGGGGAGGAGTTGCAGGTGTTGGAGAAGACTGGCTCTGAGAGGCCAAGAATGACTCCATCAGGGCAGTCAATCTGGCTACTTCCTCTTTCAGCTCGCGGTTCTCTTGTTCCAAATGATCCATCAGTCTTGTAGAATTGGCTCCGGTGTAGTACCGGTGAGTCAGCTGTCTTCAAAATAAATGAAGAACACAGAGTTAGACCATAGGACAAGGATCCTGGAGCAAAACCTTCTTATGCACATGATGCATCCAATGCTCGTGCATATGATTAGTTTTTTTATTTCAGAGGAATTTTAGAGTTCTATATGCAAATTTTGGGAAATATTACATTTTTATCACATATGGAAACATCTCGTCGATAATATCTGGAAAATATTTTTACACCAAAGAAGTACAACGTTGGTAACCAAAGGAAAATAATCATCCTATGGATCCCTAAAAACAATCATCTAAAGCTCGGGATACAGGAAGATAAGATGCGTGAAGCCTCTTAACCTCCTCCTCATAGGCTGCCTCCATATCTGCCTTCTCCTTGGCGAGTCGATCGTACTTCCTCTTCCAGAACCTAGAAGACTGAGGAAGAAGAGAAGTCCATGCATCATCAGGATCATCAATAACCTGATGCTCGAGAAACTCAATCAAAGCATCTTTCTCCTTAATCTGCTGAAGCAACTCTTTTCGTTCACGGATCCAGGCACGTGAACGGTCTTCGTCTCTCAACTCCTCTACTCCTTGGTCAGGAAGGGTTGAAGTCCCAGCCATAACCAAAGGTGTAGGTCTCGGATACTCGTAAGGCATGAGGTACTCAAAAGCTCTCTTCCTAACCCAAGCAGTGTAAGGCTCTAAAGCGACACAATTCTTAGGACCTAACTCATTCCTTCCTTTCCTATGAATCTTGCGCCAAGCGCGGACCATCCTTCTCTTCAAGCCTTGGGGATCTTTACCCTCCTGAAAGAACACACCTTCTAACAGAATGTTATTGGGTTTATCCTTTAGGGGGAACCCAAGCTGACGACGTGCCAAAACAGGGTTGTAGTTAATCCCACCACATGTACCAAGAAGAGGTACATTGGAGAATTCACCACAAGAGTCGATAATCTGCACACCATCGTACGCACGGTTGTACCAAGAGATATCATCATTAGTGAGAGACATAAGTCTCGTGGACCATCGTAGACATCCCTTGTTCTCTTTGAAAGCGACCGTCTGTGGTAAGTGAGAAATAAACCACTTATACAACAGAGGCAAACAGCACACAATGGCACCACCACCCTTTGTATTCCTCATATGCAAAGAAAAATAAGTGTCACGTAACAGAGTCGGAACGGGATTAAGAGTAGTGAAAATCCTAATAGCGTTCACATCTACAAACTTGTCGATGTTGGGGAATAACACTAACCCATAGATGAGAAGTACAAATATGGCTTCAAAGGCATCCTCACTCATGGCCTTCCCATACATAGTAGCTTGAGCAATGAGGAACTTAGAAGGGAGACCTTGAATTCCACCTTTGGTAGTCATATGAGCACCAACCAGAGATTCATCTATATGCAACATGTCAACTATCTCTTGAGAAGTAAGAATACTTTCCAAGCCACTGAACGGCAACTAGTTTAGAATAGGTATAGCACAAGATAGGCATACTCCTCAAGCGTAGGCAAAAGCTGAAAATCCGAAAATGTGAAGCAACGGTACAAAGGATCATAAAATTGCACCAATACACTCATCAATCCTTCACCAACCTGAGTAGTCAGAAGAGGAAGAAGCTTCCCAAAACGAGCCTTGAAACCCAAGGGATCTATTACATAGGATGTCAAATTCCTTAGCTCTTTCAAATCTAGTTGTCTGAAGCTGTACTTCTTTGTATTCCTTCTTTGTCTTTCCATGTTTGAAAATTTGCAAATAGACCTCTTAAGTTCCTTGAAAATTTTCTTATTATTTTGATGATATGGATGCAAATGGGTGGATGAATGCATGAATACAACAATCACACTCAAGGATCAAGCAAAACACACCAAACAAAGGTCATGGGATGGATCATATTATCCTTAGTATCAATCATCCATTTTGGTGGATTATGGTTTACACCTTATCAACACCCAAGTTCCATTGATATTAAGGATACATGAACAGATCAACCATGAATCAAGGGTTTATTGCAAGTCACGAGCATGGAGTCTCGGTTTAGAACCACCCAAAGGGAGTGTATTAGGGTTTAACCTGCCAAACATGTTCTACAAGAGGTTCCCATAGTCATCATCCCATCTTTCGGATATTATCGGAGAAACGACTACTCGTATTCCAAAAATATTCTCAAGAGAGACTCTTATGAGTGTAGTATCGCGTAACAATCGTATCAAATCTTACACTTGAACGACTTTCGCACTACATCCTAAGAATAGGCCATGATGGGCTTGGTAAACTAAGGTCCTTGGCTTCTAAGGTCCATATTGGATAGAGTAATGTCTAACCACAACTACTTGTGTGACATGATTGATCCCAACATGACCTCCACCAAGTGAATGGACTTGCCAGTCAACTCGCTAAGGAATAACTCCACACAAGTCAACAAGACTATGCCATTCTCCTATCCTAAATGCACTCGAGTTCGGGTATAGAACTCATCTCACAAGAGACCACCAAGCATACAAGGAATTAATATTCAAGCAAATCAATCATTACATACAATACAATAATCCCAAATTGCACAAAAATATGTCACAAAACAATATACAATACAATACAACAATTATGAAAAGTAGGCAAAACCCGCTAGGTTTTTTCCCCAGCAGAGTCGCCACTTTTCTGTAGCCGGGTATTCGTTACCATTAGAGATATTGGCTAAATCCAAGGTAAACCATACAAGTCGAGTCGCCACCGCACTTCTATTTATTCAAAGGAATGGTTAGAAAGCGAACAAAAACCTAAAAGTTTTATCGAATCCAAAACTAGTAAAAATGTCAGGGATCGGGGTAAGGGGGTTGGTTATGCAATGGGAAGGTTTTAAGCACCCAAAACATCCTAGGTACTCCTAGGGAGCCCTTTTCATACTTGTTGTAAGGTTGGTATTTTGTGAAAATTTATTTGTGCAAACATGATTGGGGAGATGAGAGAAGAATGTACAAATTTATTTACATTTTTGTGTTTGGATGGATAAACCCATTGCCTACGTACCATCTTTAAAAGATTAGGATCAAAACCTCGTAGTTCGGGGTAAAAATCTCAAAATGAGTTGGTGAATTGATTGGTCCAAAAGCCTGAAGGTCTTTTGTTATCCAAGGGAGAAAACTCAACCTAAAACCACAAATCCATCATGTGAGGATAGCTTCAACATACTAGTGAGGGGTTAACCCTATAATAAGCATGGAAGACTCATTGTCCATCACTAAGGATATTGTTGAGTATTACATCTACCTCAAGGATAACTCAAACCTATTAGCTAAAGGTTATGGAAAGTTTGATTAAGAAGGTGGCTATTGAAACCACAAAAAGGCATTTGAATGGGTTGTATTTACCAATGATAAGTATGTACAAAATGGTCAAAGTTGACTTAGGAGTTCAATTCAAAATAAGTATTAAGAAAAGAAAGTTTGAAAATCAAAAGCATAAGGCTTAGGTTTCTAATGTTGAAAACAAATGTTAAATGTTTGCACAAAAGTTTTGGCTTGGGTTAGAGTGGAGAGAAGGAGAAGAAAGGCTAAAGTCCTAATCATACAATAGATAAGGGACAAGAAGCAAAACCACAAATGGAGTTCCTCTCTTGAGATCATATTGATGATCCAAGTAGCTCCCATCCTTTGGAATAATCAAACACATAAGCATAACTCAAGCAATCAACAATTAAATGAACTCTTGGAAGATCCCTCTCTCTTGGGTGCTCATGGCAATGGTTCCTCAATTTGGCTCAATGTTGGAATCCCTAGCACAAAAACACACACATCAAAAGGTTCTATTAACAATCAAAGAATGAACAAGAGGGAGTTTAGAATATAGTCCTTTCAATGTTCATCTTCAATCTTTTAAGCATTATAAAGGCATGAGGCCTAGTTGCTGTTTGACATTTAAGCACTCTAAAGGCATGAGGCCTAATTGCTCTTTGACTCCAAATTTGCATAGGCAAGGTCCTAAAGTCTAAGTCCATTTTTGTTCAATTCTTTGCATTTTGGTTCACAACAAACAAAACAAAACACAAACACAAATGATATATACACAATTATATGCTCAAGTGAGCAAAAGGCAAATGGCATTAACATAAACATGTGCTCCAATGAGCAAAGGAAAAAGCAAATGAATAATATGTACAAGAATGATAAATTGCATAAATGTAAAGTGCAAAAAGTAAATGTTAATGGTTAATGGTTAGTGTTAGTAGTTAGTGTGCCATGAGGCAAATTTAGCGCTATGTTAAGCATTCGTAATTGGACTTATGTAGAAGTCACAAATATCTGAGGTCGATCAATAATATAGGCAATAACACAAGTTAGAAGTCTTGATTAGTGAGCCAAGTTCGAACAACTTGCCATGTTGTAGCACCTCAAATTTTCCCTCCTCATTCATGCATTCATTTTTTAGGTCATTTAATATTTCATATTTCATCTCATCATGTCAATTAGAATTATCTCCAAGAGGATGTCATCCAAGTCACTTTGTGGGTTCTATCTAAAGGATCAAGCTTAATGGGCTCAGTACAGTTCAAAATTCAACTATGAAGCCAAAAGTCAACTATTGGTCAACTGAAGGTGAAATGGCCAGGGAATGACTTGAGTTACTTCCAACATGTTCAAATAGGGTCTATTCATCATTCAAAGGAGCAAAAGTTTGTTCATGAGCTGTCATGCTCGCTAGGCGAGCAGAATGGGTCGCCTAGCGAGTCCCAAGAAAAGCCACCAGAATCACCCGTGCTCAGAGGAATTTCCTGAACTGTCATGCTCGCTAGGCGAAGCCCACGCGTTTTGAAAAAAAAAACGCAAAAAAAAACGAAAAGAAAAGGAGAAGAAAAAAAAATAAAATAAAAAACAAATATATATATATATATATATATATATATTTATATATATATATATATATATATATATATATATATATATATATATATATATATATATATATATATATATATATATATATATATATATATATATAACCGAAAAATCTTGGACTTGGACCTCTCTCATTTGAGCCCAATATCAAGTTATAAATTCTGAAATTTCAGTAAAGAAAAGAGAGGAAAGGGAGAATTGGTGAAAGCTGAAAACACTCTGAAGTTTCCTTGGAACAAAACCCTAGAGAGAGATTCTAACTAATTCAGAGCAACCTCCAGAGACTGAAGGGAACTCATCTGCAAAGAACCAATTCCCTCTCATATAAACCCTAAGATTGTTCTGCAAAGCCAACAATGTAATTCAATTTCAATCGATCTCTCCAATCAGTAGGTATGTCATGTCTTGATGTGTGGATCCTTACCCCTGACTTTGAGTTTTGATACCCTTTTAATGCATTTGTTTGACAAGAGGTTTAGGCCTCCTATCCTTGGTTGCTTTTTGTGAGCTTTTTGTGAACTTTAATGGCATGATTCATGTGGTTACATTTTACTTTCTCTTGTTTGGTGCAACTCTTGATTGCACTCCATCTTGTTTCTCTAACTTGTTTTTTGATTATTTTTTTTGAGGACTCACATGAACCTTGAAGAGATAGCTTGCATGATATTCCCCTTTATTTGTGGGATACCATTTGGAGATTTATTCTGATTGCTTTGCTGACCTATTTTCTTTGATGGTGCTAGCCTGAGAGATCTCTGGGTTTCTCATTTCTTTAATTGTTGTTACTTTGGATCTTTATCCGTGTGGTAGATCTCTTGATCCCTTTTACATACTTTCCCGTATTTTACCGCTTTCTTAGCTGGAAGACCTCGATAGGAGGCAATGTTTTTGTGTGTTTACTTTTGTACCCAAAGAGCTCCAAGAAGAGGCACCAGTGCTAAAGACCTCCATGAAGAGGAAATTGACAGATAAAAGGGATTAGTAGTCAATCCCCCGTTATTCAGTGTGTCGTTCTTTAAGATCACACTACGTGTCGATGCTTCAGAACAAAAGCCCAAGATCTTTTGTCCGGTCAGTCAGTGGAGAGGGTTCCACCTTTCTGAATCCCCACTTTTTGTCATGAGCTCACCCTGTCCAGGGTTAAGAGCTATGAGGTCTTATCCTCATTACCCGTTTGATCTGCTCACCCTGACGTTCAATGTTAGTGGTTAAGAGCCCATTTGATTACCTTTCCATGGCTTGTTTATTGAGGTTGATATGACCCCTCTTGACTAAAGCCCTACCCACGTATGTTTGAGCCCCCTTGTTGGCGTGTTTATTTTATGCATGTTTGTTTTGTATGGTGTGATCGTCTCCCCATAGGATTGCTAGGCTTCGTATAGTCTCTCGTTTGCATGTCAATTAAGGTAGCACGGTTCCTTCGTCTAGGACTTTCTTTTTGCATGAGCGTTCCTAAAACAAACAAACTCATTGGTTTTTCTTCTCCAAAGAACACGTTAACTCCTTCTACTACAGGTGAGTAAGTCTCCAAAGGTCGAGCATCCGGTAGATTGTGTAGTAACGTCATTCATCACAAAAAACAAACACATAGGTTAGCCGAGCTACGATGCTCTGATTCTCTATCCTTCTTGAGATACGTATACAGCAGGGTAGGACCTGTGCGAGCAATAACTCTTTCTTTTCCCTACTTTGATTTTCTCTCTTTCGCATTGCATATAGGACTTTTATACACACACTTTAGACATAAATAGCAATCGTGGATCCTGTGGAGTACAACAGACGTGAAGGGGTGCGATAACCTTCCCTTCACGTAACCGGCCCCCTTACTCAGTTTTCTTTGGTTCGAGACTTTGTTTTATCCGTTCCCTCTTGGTTATGCAGTACTACTTTTCCCTCCTCTTGGGATAAAAGTACATAGCTGGCGACTCTACTCTCTTCCGCGCCACTCTTTTCGCGTCTGCTGGGGACTTATTTTCCCTAGTGGGCCTTTCCTAGCGTTTTTTTATTGTCTATTGTGTGTTATTCATTTATTGCTTTGCATACTTATCTGTTTGCATTGCATCCTATGTGCGCCTTACTGTTTCATGCATACTGTGTTGGCTGTGTATCTGTTTCGCTGTTGGGTGGGAGTCACAAGAGGTAAAAGGCCCAATACACAGGCTATGAGTGAACTTTAGGACACCTAGGAATAGAGTGATTCATGGGAAGCGGGTGGTACGGCACCACTTAGCGGAACATGGTATCACAAGCAGTTCAGATTCTGATGGGGTATTATCATTGCATACACCTGGTGTGCATATGATGATATTCTTGAAAGGATTGTTTATCCTGCGTTTCTCTTGACCTTACCCTGGCCTAGATTACACCCGTGAGTGGGGCGGGAATGAATCATTTACAGGTACTGATGGTGACGCATTCTGGTGGTGACTTTTGTTTGGTTCTTGTTGGTGACCGTTGGTTCTGAAGTCTGGGTTCTAAGTTGATGACCATGTTCTATGGTTCCCGGTTCCGAATTCATGCTGAAGTTCTGATCCTGTTCCTTGAGATACACAGCCAACCATCCATTGTTTCATCATTTTGCATCATAGCATGTTTACTTTCAAAAAAATAATGCATAAAAAAAGAAAAAAAGTTAACCCGCATATGCATATCATTTTTTAGGTTTATTCAGGAGTCTGTTCACACCGAGAGATGGCTGCCATTCCAGAGTTGAAGAGGAAGACTTGCACCTATAGCTTCTACCGTGAGCCGTTGACATCTTTGGAAGAATTGGGTAATCTCATGACCGACCGTAATCAGAAAGTTTTTGATGATCAGTATGGGGATATCTTGGCATTGTTGAAGATGGTGGTTGATCTGGTACCTCTGCAGACTCTCTTACAGTTCTATGATCCGGCGCTTCGTTGCTTTACTTTTCAGGCCTACCAGTTAGCGCCCACTCTTGAAGAGTATTCCATCCTTATGAATGTCCGAATCAAAAATCGAGTACCTTTCCTGGATGTGCCAAAGGAGGTGGATTTCAAAGTTGTCGCTAAGGCTCTTTACTTGAGCATCAAGGAAGTGAGTGATAATTGGAAACCAAGCGGTGATGTTGTGGGCTTATCCTTGAAGTTCTTGGTAAGAATGGCTAAGGAAGAAGCGAAGAAAGGAAATTGGGTAGCTTTCAACGCTCAGTTGGCTGTCATGATTTATGGATTTATTTTGTTCCTTAGTATGCCTAGTTTCGTGGACCTGGCAACAATCACTATTTTCATTGGAGGAAACCTGGTGCCTACCTTGTTAGCTGACACCTATTATGCGATACACAGCAGGCATGGTAAGTGTGGAACTATCAGGTGTTGTCTCCCGTTGCTACTCAAGTGGTTCTTGTCTTTTCTACCAACCAATGGACCATTTGTGGATACTCAGAATACTCACAAATGGACTCAGAGGATCATGTCGCTTACATCTTATGACATCAAGTGGCAAGCTTATAGGATTAATGTGCGCAACGTCATTATGAGTTGTGGAGAGTTTCGCAATGTTCCACTCATAGGAACTAGGGGTTGCATCAACTACAACCCGGTTCTTTCTCTCCGTCAGTTGGGTTTTGTCATGAACGAAAGGCCGCAAGATGTCGAGATAGTTGAAAGTGTGTACTTGAGAAACGGAGCGATCTAGCAAGATTGGAGCAAGTGGGAAGAGCTTGGGAGAATATTGGTATAAAAGATGGATCTTTTTTAGGGAGGAAATTTGCAATTGCTATGCCTGCTTACACTGAGTGGGTCAAGGAAAGAGTTGGGACTTTGTTGCTACCATATGACCGAATGGAACCATTACAGGAGCAACCACCTTTGATCCTTTCTGAGAATGTGCCTGCTGAGTATTACAAACAAGCCTTAATGAAGAATCGCCAGTTGAAAGAAAATGAATAAGAGATCCAAATGGAGCTTTACAAAGCAAAAGCTAATAGGCTGAATTTGGCTCATAAACTCAAAGGAGTGCAAGGTGAAAGTGCTAGTAGATCGAGAAACAAAAAGAGGTCTTATGATGAGATGGAAACAATGTTGGATGAAGAACACCATGAACGTTTAAGATTACAAAAAGCGGAAGCCAATTACAAAAAGAAGATACGAGACTTAGAAAGACAGCTTAAGGACAAAGATACTCAGTTGAAGAAAGAGGTAGATCTGAGGCATGCAGCAGAGAGCCAGCTCCGAGGAAGTGACATCTGTGCATCTCATTTCCTAGAGGAAGTTGTTGAACTCAGGGTGCAACTGAAAGAGAAGCTCACCCCTCTACCTGAGTGTTCAGAGTGTGACCGATTGATGGATCAGTGCCAGTATTTGAAGACTCTCATTCCTGAAGGACGACTTCCCTAGTTTGTCTTGTTGTTTATTTTGAAGATCACCTCCAGGATTGTTGGATGGGATTCCTTGTTCTACACTGATGAACTGAATCTTTGCTTGAACTACATTTGTATGAATCTTATTTCTTATGCCTATGGATGAGATTATTGATGTCTCACTTTTGCTTGTCGTCTAGTGTATGTTGCTTCTTTGTTGTTTATGTTCCGCTTACGAGTACAGGTTGCCATTTTTCAAAGGTGAACGAGACTCTTGAATACCTGAGAAATGATAAAACATAGCATACACATCATACGCATCATACGCATCATACACATATCATTCTTGCATCATTACAGGTGTTCTGGAAGAGGATTTCTCATTCTGGTTCCCGTTTCAGGAAGGATTGCTGAGCATCGTCCGCACCGTTACGCAACAAGGCAGAATCAACAGAAGATCATGGATCAAGTTCAAGCAGAACTAGCAGAGATGAGGACCAACATGGCCCACTTCATGAATATGATGCAAGGGGTAGTACAAGGGCAAGAGGAACTCCGAGCCTTGGCCCAGAGACAAGAAACTGTGATTCCCCCTGTCGGTCACAATCCTCCAGAAGGAGCCCCTGTCGATGACGCTGTTGTTACCAACCCTGTCAACAACCATGCTACTGGTAACGAACTGCGCGGTATTAGAATCAATGGATAACGCATCATTACAGAGGCTACTAATGTTCGAGCGGCACGTGCTCCAGTTCACCATCCTTCTCATTTGGTTGACAAGCAAGAAGATATGTTCACTATTCCCAATGATGATGATGAATTTAGAAAGGCGGAAGAGAGAGATAGAAAGGTTGACGCCCTTGTTGAAAAGATTCGCGCCATGGAGTGCCAGAATTCTTTGTGCTTTGGTGTTACTAACATGGGTTTAGTTGATGGGTTGAGGATCCCGTACAAGTTCAAGGCGCCATCTTTCGACAAGTACAATGGCACTTCTTGTCCCCGAACTCATGTGCAAGCTTACTACCGGAAGATATCCGCTTATACTGATGATGAAAAAATGTGGATGTACTTTTTCCAAGACAGCTTGTCTGGAGAATCTTTCGATTGGTACATGGACTTGAGAAAAGAATCTGTCAGAAGTTGGAGAGAGTTAGGTGAAGCTTTTCTGAGGCAGTACAAGCATAACATGGACATGGCTCCGAGCAGAACCCAGTTGCAGAGTTTGTTTCAAAAGACTGGTGAGAGTTTCAAGGAATACGCCCAGAGGTGGCGCGAGCTAGCTGCGAGAGTACAACCTCCGATGTTGGAGAGAGAATTGACTGATATGTTCATTGGAACCCTGCAAGGTGTATTCATGGACCGTATGGGAAGTTGCCCATTTGGTAGTTTTTAGGATGTTGTGATTTACGGAGAAAGAACTGAAAGTCTTATCAAAGCGGGAAAAATCTAAGACCCTGGTTCTTCAAGTTCTTCAAGCGCTAAGAAATCATTTTCAGGGGCACCCAGAAGGAGAGAGGGTGAGACAAATGCTATATATAATTAGAGAAATGGAAACAGAGGACAACAATACCGTCAAGTTGCTGCTGTTACTATTCCAGCAACCCAACCTCAACAACCACAAAGAGGACAACCACAACAACAACAACGCCAATTCCATCCAAGACAAAGAATGTCAAATCGTCATTTTGATCCGTTGCCAATGACTTATGCTGAATTACTCCCTGAACTGCTCAGGTTAAAGTTTGTTGAACTTCGCACTATGGCTCCATTAACAAGGATTCCCGTAGCAACCCACCAATCATCAGCTTCCTCTGACAGCATATGCGTACCGAACCTGACCTTCTGGTTATCAGCACACTCAGTTACTCTGAAGATCCTCTCGATCTCCTTCAACCACTTCTGAGCGCCATCTGGATCGTATGCTCCCTTAAACATTGGAGGATTGTTCTTCTGGAACTCACTCAACTGACGAGCAGCTCCCATTCCCATAACATTCGGATTCCCTCCAAGTACTCCAGCTAGCATACCCAGAGCCTCAGCAATTGCAGCATCATCTCTACCTCTTCCAGCCATCTCTATTCTGAAAACCCAACAAGCCAAAACAATAAGTACTGATAGGGTTAAACAACACCTATCCCGTACAGGGGAAACAGAATAATTACGACTCGACTCGACCGACTATGCTCTGATACCACTAATGTAACACCCTTCTAAATACCCCAAAATATTTAATTAAAATAATAACATATCAATCAGAGTAATTATGCCCCGAAGGGTGTCACACGATCAATTCACAACAATTCTCAAAATATCCTGTCATGCTCATTTATTTAATCAAAATAAGACTCTTTTGCATAATTCGCAGCGGACAAAAATATCGACATTCAAATCATGTACTACATTACATGTAAAGTTGATCAACAACTAAATTAAAACATAGTCAAACATCCCCTCCCGATGTTACATCTACCAGAGCATGACCACTAAGGACGACACTAGACTCCAAGGACTAGCTTCTACTCAACTCTGCTCGTTACCTGAAAACATAGCTGTAAGGGTGAGTTCCTCAATCAATATAATAAGCATTATACAACATTATGTAATGCTAAGTAAATAACACATCAATTCACCCTAATCAGACTACGCACTCAGCAACGGCAATATCCGTTCAACATCATATTCAACAGTAACATATAGCATATGTATAATCTCAACCATACTCATCATCAACAACACAACACATAACACACATATAATACTGGAATACATCCATTCATATTATATGCCATACATTCAATTATGAAATGAGACTCCACACACGCGGTACCGACTATTCTCGAACATATAGTTCAAGCTCACCGATCAAATCCAGATACGGCTACTAAGCTCACTAGTCCCACTCATTGAGATCTAATGACTCACTCACTAATTCCTCACCATGGGAATTAGCTACAGCCCCGAAGGCTAGACTATGCAAGCTAATCATCTAGCATGCAAACATCAACAACAATTCCACCATAATTCACTCACTAATTCCTCACCATGGGAATTAGCTACAGCCCCAAAGGCTAGAATATGCATGCTAATCACCTAGCAATGCAACAACAACAACAACAATTCAAGAATAGACATAAGCTCACACTCTAAGCCATAAAACAATCTATTCACAAATGCATACATGACTGATACATTCACAGCATCATGCATATCATCACACATCATTAATACATTTTATCACAAAAGCATATCACATCATGCCACATAATCAAATACAGTATTAGCACACTCTACTAATACCTATACTACTCAAAACAACGGGAAATGATCCCTGCTACATCATACATCAGCTAAGTACATCACTCAGCCTAAACAGCCAAAACTGCACAACAACAGTTCAGAAAAATCACAATTCTGCCCATACGCGTATTGCCTATGCCCATACGCGTATTGCCCAAGCTTGACCAAATCCATACGCGTATTGCCCACTCTCATACGCGTATTACGCCTTTCCTCGCCCAACTCATACGCGTATCACCTGTCTCATACGCGTATGCTACGCGTAACAATCTCCCATACGCGTACCAACAGGGACCAATTTACGTTCAAAATATCATCTTTGTCACCCATACGCGTAAGGCCTCATCCATACGCGTACCAGCCATCTCATACGCGTATTGCCTAGTGCCATACGCGTATGACCAGAAACCAGAACTCTCAGATCTGCAATGGCTTTCTCTGCTACGGGATCTATCCAATCCAACCTTTCACAGTCCAAATTACACAAAATAATCGTCCATATCATCTACACGAATCATATCTTATTCGTCTTCACCAATCCTAACATTATTACATATAAGTTCTACGAATTCCTTCGATAAAAATCCCAATTTCGTTCATCCCAAAAATTCAACAGATTTCCAGCATACAACAATCTAATCAGAGGTAAAACAATGGTCTATCACTACCCATGACATATTATCATATAATACCCGTTAACCGACGATAAACCCCCCTTACCTGAGTAAATCCGGCAAATTCTGCAACTTCAAGCTCTTCCTCTTCTCTTACTCTGCCTTTTTCCCTTTTTCCTCTTTCAACCGCTTCTCTCTGTTTTCCTTTCACGTGAAAAAATCCTTTTTACCAAAAATGGGACTTTTTATTATTCCAACTTATTTTATTCCAATAAACAATTATCCCAATAATTATTATTCCAAAATAATAATAATAATAATAATTCAATTATCTAATTAAATTAATAAATATCTTATTAACTTAATTTAAATAATTATTATATTATTATCGGGGTGTTACAACTCTCCCCCACTAAAAGAGTTTTCGTCCTCGAAAACATACCTCAATCGAACAACTCCGGATAAGACTCCTTCATCTGGCTCTCCAGTTCCCAAGTCACATTGCCACCTGCTGGTCCTCCCCAAGCTACCTTCACCAAGGCAATCTCTTTACCTCGCAACTGCTTCAACTCTCGATCCTCGATCCTCATAGGTGATGTTTCAACAGTCAGGTTATCTCTCACCTGTACATCATCTATTTGGACTACATGCGACGGATCATGAATGTACCTCCTCAACTGAGACACATGAAAAACCTCATGCAAATTCGCAAGCGACGGCGGTAAAGCGATACAATAGGCTACCTCTCCTATCCTCTCCAAAATCTGATAAGGACCAATAAATCGAGGTGTCAACTTCTTCGACTTCAAAGCTCGACCAACACCAGTTATCGGAGTAACACGAAGAAACACATGATCCCCCTCTTGGAACTCAAGTGACTTCCTCCTCTTGTCGTGATAACTCTTCTGACGACTCTGAGCAATTCTCATCTTATCCTGAATCATCTTAATCTTTTCCGTAGTCTGTTGAACAATCTCCGGTCCAACCACAGCACTCTCACCGGACTCATACCAACATAACGGTGTCCGACATCTCCTACCATACAAAGCTTCAAACGGTGCCATACCAATACTCGAATGAAAACTATTGTTGTAGGTAAACTCAATCAAAGGCAAATAACCATCCCAAGCACCTCCCTTTTCCAAAACACAAGCTCTCAAAAGATCCTCTAGCGACTGAATCGTCCTCTCAGTCTGACCATCAGTCTGCGGATGATATGCAGAACTCAATCTCAGCTTAGTTCCCAAAGCCTTCTGCAAACCTTCCCAAAACTTCGATGTAAATCTAGGATCTCTGTCCGAAACAATACTCGACGGAACACCATGCAAACTTACAATCTTCTCAATATACAACTCGGCTAATCTCTCTAACGGATAATCCATTCTGATCGGAATGAAATGAGCCGATTTTGTCAACCTGTCAACAATCACCCAAATAGCTTCAAAATTCTTACTTGTCCTCGGCAACCCAGAAACAAAATCCATACTGATACTATCCCACTTCCACTCTGGAATAGCCAACGGTTGCATTAGCCCAGACGGCTTCTGATGCTCAATCTTTGACTTCTGACAAGTCAAACAGGAATAAACAAAACTCGCAATTTCTCTCTTCATTCCCGGCCACCAAAATAACTTCTTCAAATCATGATACATCTTCGTAGCTCCAGGATGAATACTCAAACCACTACGATGTCCTTCTTCAAGAATGCTCTTCTTAAGTTCGGTAACATCCGGAATACACACCCGATTACCGAATCTCAAAACACCATTCTCATCAACTCTGAACTCACCACCTTGACCTTGATTCACTAGAGTCAACTTGTCAACCAAAAGCATATCGGATTTCTGACCTTCTCTAATTTCATCCAAAATACCACTTGTTAACTTCAGCATACCCAATTTAACACTATTGTGAGTACTCTCACACACCAAACTCAAGTCTCTAAACTGCTCAATTAAATCCAATTCCTTAACCATTAACATAGACATATGCAATGATTTCCGACTCAATGCATCAGCCACTACATTTGCTTTACCCGGATGGTAATTCAAACCAAAGTCATAATCCTTCAGAAATTCTAACCATCTCCTCTGTCTCATATTCAGCTCTTTCTGATCAAACAAATACTTCAAACTTTTATGGTCACTGAAAACCTCAAATCTTGATCCGTACAAATAATGCCTCCACAACTTCAGAACAAAAACCACAGCTGCCAACTCTAAATCATGTGTCGGATAGTTCCTTTCATGAACTCTCAGTTGCCTCGAAGCATAAGCTATAACCTGCTTGTTCTGCATCAACACACCACCCAAGCCCAACAATGAAGCATCACAGTAAACCTCAAATAAATCCAACGGACTCGGTAATATCAGAATAGGAGCAGTAGTCAACCTTCTCTTTAACTCTTGGAAACCTTCTTCACATTTTGAATCCCAAACAAACGCTTGCCCCTTTCTAGTCAACATCGTCAACGGTAACGCCAACTTGGAAAATCCCTCAATAAATTTCCTATAATAACCTGCAAGTCCAAGAAAACTCCTTATCTCAGAAACTGACTTCGGAGCTTCCCACTTAGATACCGCTTCTATCTTAGAAGGATCAACAGCAACACCACCTCTTGAAATCACATGACCAAGAAAACTAACCTCTTCTAACCAAAATTCACACTTAGAGAGTTTAGCAAATAACTTCTTGTCTCGTAGAACTTCCAACACCACTCTCAAATGCTCAGCATGTTCTTCTTCAGATTTCGAATACACCAAAATGTCATCAATAAACACCACAACAAACTGATCTAGATACGGATGAAAAATCCTATTCATATACTCCATAAATACTCCAGGCGCATTAGTCACACCAAAAGGCATTACAGAATACTCATAATGTCCATACCTTGTTCTGAAAGCAGTCTTCTGAATATCCTCAGTTTTCACACGTATCTGATGATACCCAGATCTCAAATCTATCTTGCTGAACACACTCGCACCAACCAACTGATCCATCAAATCATCAATCCTCGGCAAAGGATACCGATTCTTGATCGTCACTTTATTCAGTTGCCTGTAGTCCACACACAACCTCATAGTACCTTCTTTCTTCTTAACCAATAACACTGGTGCACCCCACGGTGACACACTCGGACGAATAAATTTCTTATCCAACAAATCTTCCAGCTGACTCTTCAATTCAGCTAACTCAACAGCAGACATACGATAAGGAGCCATCGATATCGGTCTAGTACCAGGTACCAAATCAATCGAGAACTCAACTTCACGCTCTGGCGGTAATTCATTCACTTCTTCCGGAAACACATCAGGAAAATCACACACCACAGCTAGATCGCCAATCACCAGTTTATCTTTAGCCTCCAAAGTCGCTAACAGCATAAACAACTCTGCCCCATCTGCCACTTCCTCATTCACCTGCCTGGCTGATAAAAACAAACTCTTTCCTTCCTCAATCTCAGGAAATATCACAGTCTTCTCAAAACAGTTGATATAAACTCGGTTACACACCAACCAGTTCATACCCAGAATAACATCAATCTGCACTAGTGGAAGACACACAAGGTCTATCCCAAAATCCCTACCAAAAATACTCAAAGGGCAACTTAAACAAACTGAAGTAGTAGTCACTGAACCCTTCGCAGGAGTATCAATCACCATACTACCCAACATCTCAGATATCTCTAACTTAAGTTTCACAGCACAATCCAAAGATATAAAAGAATGAGTCGCACCTGTGTCAATAATAGCCACAAGAGGAAAGCCATTAATATAACACGTACCTCGGATCAAACGATCATCTGCAGAAGTCTCAGAACCCGATAAAGCAAAAACCTTGCCTCCCGACTGATTCTCTTTCTTCGGCTTAGGACACTGTGGACTGATATGACCCACCTCGCCACAGTTGAAACAAGTTACAGTCTTCAACCGGCACTCTGCAGCCAAATGACCACCTTTTCCACACTTGAAACACTTCATCTCAGCACTGGTACACTCATGAACACGATGTCCAGCCCTACCACATCTGTAACACTTAACAGGAGCACTAGAGTCTCCCCCACTAGGCCTCTTCATCCCACTCTGCCTCTGAAAACCTTTGCCAGCTGCATACGGTTTTCCACGATCAATCTGATTCTTACCTTTCCTATCAACCCTCTGCTGATAGCTCTCAGCTCTGGCCTTGGAATCCTGTTCGAAAATCCTGCAACAGTCAACCAAATCAGAAAACACTCTAATCCTTTGATACCCAATAGCCTGCTTGATCTCGGGACGCAACCCGTTCTCAAACTTCACACATTTCGAAAATTCACCAGCAGCCTCATTATAGGGAGTATAATACTTTGACAGTTCTGTGAACTTAGCAGCATACTCAGTAACAGTCCGGTTACCCTGCTTCAATTCCAAGAACTCTATCTCTTTCTTTCCTCTGACATCCTCGGGAAAATACTTCCTCAGAAATCTCTCTCTGAACACAGCCCAAGTAATCTCAGCATTCCCAGCAGATTCCAACTCAGTGCGGGTAGCAACCCACCAATCATCAGCTTCCTCTGACAGCATATGCGTACCGAACCTGACCTTCTGGTTATCAGCACACTCAGTTACTCTGAAGATCCTCTCGATCTCCTTCAACCACTTCTGAGCGCCATCTGGATCGTATGCTCCCTTAAACATTGGAGGATTGTTCTTCTGGAACTCACTCAACTGACGAGCAGCTCCCATTCCCATAACATTCGGATTCCCTCCAAGTACTCTAGCTAGCATACCCAGAGCCTCAGCAATTGCAGCATCATCTCTACCTCTTCCAGCCATCTCTATTCTGAAAACCCAACAAGCCAAAACAATAAGTACTGATAGGGTTAAACAACACCTATCCCGTACAGGGGAAACAGAATAATTACGACTCGACTCGACCGACTATGCTCTGATACCACTAATGTAACACCCTTCTAAATACCCCAAAATATTTAATTAAAATAATAACATATCAATCAGAGTAATTATGCCCCGAAGGGTGTCACACGATCAATTCACAACAATTCTCAAAATATCCTGTCATGCTCATTTATTTAATCAAAATAAGACTCTTTTGCATAATTCGCAGCGGACAAAAATATCGACATTCAAATCATGTACTACATTACATGTAAAGTTGATCAACAACTAAATTAAAACATAGTCAAACATCCCCTCCCGATGTTACATCTACCAGAGCATGACCACTAAGGACGACACTAGACTCCAAGGACTAGCTTCTACTCAACTCTGCTCGTTACCAGAAAACATAGCGGTATGGGTGAGTTCCTCAATCAATATAATAAGCATTATACAACATTATGTAATGCTAAGTAAATAACACATCAATTCACCCTAATCAGACTACGCACTCAGCAACGGCAATATCCGTTCAACATCATATTCAACAGTAACATATAGCATATGTATAATCTCAACCATACTCATCATCAACAACACAACACATAACACACATATAATACTGGAATACATCCATTCATATTATATGCCATACATTCAATTATGAAATGAGACTCCACACACGCGGTACCGACTATTCTCGAACATATAGTTCAAGCTCACCGATCAAATCCAGATACGGCTACTAAGCTCACTAGTCCCACTCATTGAGATCTAATGACTCACTCACTAATTCCTCACCATGGGAATTAGCTACAGCCCCGAAGGCTAGACTATGCAAGCTAATCATCTAGCATGCAAACATCAACAACAATTCCACCATAATTCACTCACTAATTCCTCACCATGGGAATTAGCTACAGCCCCAAAGGCTAGAATATGCATGCTAATCACCTAGCAATGCAACAACAACAACAACAATTCAAGAATAGACATAAGCTCACACTCTAAGCCATAAAACAATCTATTCACAAATGCATACATGACTGATACATTCACAGCATCATGCATATCATCACACATCATTAATACATTTTATCACAAAAGCATATCACATCATGCCACATAATCAAATACAGTATTAGCACACTCTACTAATACCTATACTACTCAAAACAACGGGAAATGATCCCTGCTACATCATACATCAGCTAAGTACATCACTCAGCCTAAACAGCCAAAACTGCACAACAACAGTTCAGAAAAATCACAATTCTGCCCATACGCGTATTGCCTATGCCCATACGCGTATTGCCCACGCTTGACCAAATCCATACGCGTATTGCCCACTCTCATACGCGTATTATGCCTTTCCTCGCCCAACTCATACGCGTATCACCTGTCTCATACGCGTATGCTACGCGTAACAATCTCCCATACGCGTACCAACAGGGACCAATTTACGTTCAAAATATCATCTTTGTCACCCATACGCGTAAGGCCTCATCCATACGCGTACCAGCCATCTCATACGCGTATTGCCTAGTGCCATACGCGTATGACCAGAAACCAGAACTCTCAGATCTGCAATGGCTTTCTCTGCTACGGGATCTATCCAATCCAACCTTTCACAGTCCAAATTACACAAAATAATCGTCCATATCATCTACACGAATCATATCTTATTCGTCTTCACCAATCCTAACATTATTACATATAAGTTCTACGAATTCCTTCGATAAAAATCCCAATTTCGTTCATCCCAAAAATTCAACAGATTTCCAGCATACAACAATCTAATCAGAGGTAGAACAATGGTCTATCACTACCCATGACATATTATCATATAATACCCGTTAACCGATGATAAACCCCCCTTACCTGAGTAAATCCGGCAAATTCTGCAACTTCAAGCTCTTCCTCTTCTCTTACTCTGCCTTTTTCCCTTTTTCCTCTTTCAACCGCTTCTCTCTGTTTTCCTTTCACGTGAAAAAATCCTTTTTACCAAAAATGGGACTTTTTATTATTCCAACTTATTTTATTCCAATAAACAATTATCCCAATAATTATTATTCCAAAATAATAATAATAATAATAATTCAATTATCTAATTAAATTAATAAATATCTTATTAACTTAATTTAAATAATTATTATATTATTATCGGGGTGTTACAGTGGTAATCATGAAAACGGCTGTGTGAAATTGAAAGAAGGTATCCAGGAATTGATGAATGAAGGTTGTTTACAGTTTGATCGAGTGGTGAAAGACCGTGAAGAGGTATCGATTGTTACCATTTACTTTACACCGTCAGAAGGTCCTGTACGTGCTCCAAGAACTACTAGTGCGCCTGTGACTATTGGTACTCCTGTGACCGTAGCTGCGCCTGTGACCATATCTGCTCCGGTGACTGTTGGTGTTCCCGCGATTATTAATGCTCCAGTAACTATCAGTACTCCTACCACCATTGCTGCTTCTAGTGGAAGACTTTTTGAGAATAGTAGAGCAATTCCGTGGCAATATGACAATGCTTCTTGCAGAAATAGAAGACCTGAGAATCAGACCAGATTAGTAAATCAGACTCCAGTAATAGTTGGTTCGGCTGTGGGTAATGTGGGAGGACCCGGAGGATTTACGAGGAATGGTCGTTTGTTTGCACCACAGGTTCCGAAGGATAACAATGCTGAGGCTCTTGCTAGAACAAAAGGAAAACAAGTTGTGGTTGAAGAAGAACCAGTGCGAAAAGAAGTGCCTGAGGGTTCTTTTGAGAAGGACGTGGAGGAATTTATGAGAATTATCAAGAAGAGTGATTACATGATCGTGGATCAGTTGAACCAGACACCGTCAAAAATCTCTGTTCTCTCTCTGTTAATGTGTTCCGAGGCGCATCGTAACGCCCTGTTGAAAATGTTGAATATGGCTTATGTGCCCCAAGAGATTTCTGTTAACCAGCTCGAAGGTGTTATTGCAAATGTTAACAGGAGACATGGTTTGGGATTCACGGATCTAGACTTGACACCTGAGGGTCGCAACCACAATAGAGCTCTACATATCACGATGGAATGCAAAGGCGCAGTTTTGTCGCATGTTTTGGTTGATACCGGTTCTTCTTTGAATGTGTTGCCCAAAAAGGCTCTGAGTAAGCTTGAGGTCGAAGGGGTTGTTCTCACACCAAGTGACCTTGTTGTCCGTGCTTTTGATGTATCCAAGCGATCGGTTTGTGGTGAAGTCACGTTGCCTGTGAAGATCGACTCGGAAGTGTTTAATATTGTCTTTTATGTGATGGATATTCAACCAGCATATAGTTGTTTGTTGGGGCGTCCCTAGATACATGGAGCCGGAGCAGTTTCTTCGACTCTCCACCAAAAGCTAAATTATGTGTGGGATGGTCAGGTTGTGACCGTGTGTGGCGAAGAGGACATCTTTGTGAGCCATTTATCCTCCTTCAAATATGTGGAGATGGATGGCGAAATTCATGAAACTATATGTCAAGCTTTCGAGACTGTCAGTATTGAGAAGGTGGCTTTTGTTGAAAAGAAGAAACCAGGTACCTCGATTGCGTCCTATAAACAAGCTCTAGAGGTCATTCATTCAGGTAACGCGAAAGGCTGGGGCAAGGTGATTGATGTGCCCGTAAAAGAAGACTTGTTTGGCATTGGTTATCAGCCTTTTCATATATCAGAGCAGGGTGTCCAGAACCAGAAAGGGCCGTGTACTTTCACTAGTGCTGGATTGATGAATCACTGGGATGTCTTTGCAACAGGCAATGAAGACGGTGACAGTGATTGTGACATGGATAATTGGGTGCGCCCGTGTGCTCCAGGGGAGAAGATCAACAACTGGACTGCTGAAGAAATAGTCCAAGTTACTCTTTAGACAGAGTAATTTTCTTTTGTTTTTCATTTTGCATGAAAGCCCTACGCTCTGCCCAGGGCGTAGTGGTTCATTGTAGGGCCACATCATGTTTTGAATTTTCAATGATTATCATCAATAAAGGACGTTTTGCAATCAAATTTGTGCTCACTGTCTTTCTGTTTTCACTTTCATTTTCAAAATAATAAAAATGGCAATGTTTTTTTGTTTTTTGTGACTTTCTTGAACTCTTTTCTAAAATAAAGCATGAAACATCGTTCGTGCAGAATTGATCTTGCGGATTCCATTAAAAACAGTTCTGTTATGGCTCCGTATGACTTTGATAATCCCATTTACCAAGCCGAAGAGGAGAGTGAAGAAGATTGTGAACTCCCCGAAGAATTGGCCAGACTATTGAAATAGGAGGAAAGGGTCATTCAACCTCATCAGGAAGAGTTGGAAGTCATTAACCTTGGTACTGAGGACGCCAAGAAAGAGATCAAGATAGGGGCTGCTTTAGAGGAAAAGGTCAAGAGAGGGCTGATTGAAATGCTGCAAGAATATGTGGACGTATTTGCATGGTCGTATCAAGATATGCCTGGTTTGGATACAGATATTGTGGTGCACAGGCTACCTCTCAGAGAAGATTGTCGTGCGGTAAAGTAGAAGCTTCGCAGAACTAGTCCTAATATGGCTGTCAAGATCAAAGAGGAGGTTCAGAAACAGTTGGATGCAGGTTTTCTAGCAGTTACCAATTATCCCCCTTGGGTGGCCAACATCGTACCCGTTCCGAAGAAGGATGGTAAAGTCAGGATGTGTGTCGATTACCGAGATTTAAACAGAGCCAGTCCGAAAGATGACTTCCCATTACCTCACATTGATGTATTGGTCGATAACACTGCTCAGTCCTCGGTTTTCTCTTTCATGGATGGATTTTCTGGCTAAAATCAGATCAAGATGGCGCCAGAAGACATGGAGAAGACGACATTCATTACACCTTGGGGCACGTTCTGTTACAAGGTAATTACATTTGGGTTGAAGAACGCCGGTGCTACCTACCAAAGAGCTATGATGACTCTCTTTCATGACATGATGCACAAAGAAATTGAAGTGTACGCGGATTATATGATTGCGAAGTCTCAGACAGAAGAGGAGCACTTGGTAAACTTGCAAAAGTTGTTCGAAAGATTGAGAAAGTTCAAACTGAGGCTGAATCCAAACAAGTGTACATTTGGAGTGAGATCTGGAAAGCTGTTAGGTTTCATTGTCAGTAAGAAAGGGATTGAGGTTGATCCAGTGAAAGTAAAAGCTATTCAAGAAATGCCTGAACCAAGAACGGAAAAGCAAGTTCGTGGGTTTTTAGGGAGGCTAAACTACATTGCACGAGTCATATCTCACCTAACAGCTACGTGCGAACCGATATTTAAATTGCTAAGAAAAGATCAAGCAATCAAGTGGAACAATGACTGTCAAAAAGCTTTTGATAAGATAAAAGAATATTTGCAGAAACCTCCAATTCTTATACCTCCAGTTCCTGGGAGGCCTCTGATAATGTACCTTTCAGTAACAGAGAATTCGATGGGGTGTGTATTGGGACAGCATGACGAGTCTGGTTGAAAAGAGCATGCAATATACTACCTTAGCAAAAAGTTTACCGACTATGAAACAAGATATTCGCTGATCGAGAAAACTTGTTGCGCTTTGGCATCGGCTGCTCGCCGACTAAGACAGTATATGTTGAACCATACTACCTTGTTGATTTCTAATATGGACCCAGTAAAGTATATCTTTGAAAAGCCGGCTCTTACCGGACGAGTGGCTCGTTGGCAGATGATTTTGACAGAGTATGATATCCAGTACACGTCGCAAAAGGCCATCAAGGGTAGTATTCTGTCTGATTACCTTGCCGAGCAACCAATTGATGACTATCAACCGATGATGTTTGAATTCCCTGATGAAGATATCATGTACTTAAAGATGAAAGATTGTGAAGAGCCTCTTGTCGAGGAAGGACCGAATCCCGATGACAAGTGGACACTGATGTTTGATGGGGCGGTAAATGTGAATGGAAATGGTGTTGGGGCAGTACTCATTAATCCTAAAGGTGCACACATACCTTTTTCTACCAGATTGACTTTTGAAGTAACCAACAACGAAGCTGAGTACGAGGCCTGTATCATGGGGATTGAGGAAGCCATCGACCTAAGGATCAAAACTATGGACATTTATGGAGATTCCGCTCTAGTGATTAACCAAGTCAATGGAGTCTGGAATACTCATCAACCGCATTTGATTCCTTATAGAGATTACACCAAAAGGATCCTGACTTTCTTCAAGACAGTAAACTTGTATCATGTACCCCGAGACGAAAATCAAATGGCTGATGCCTTAGCCATATTGTCTTCCATGATTAAAGTTCATTGGCAGAATCATGTGCCACACGTTGCTGTGAATCGACTCGAGAGGCCTGCGTATGTGTTTGCAGCCGAGTCTGTTATTGTTGAGAAGCCGTGGTTTTATGATATTAAGAATTTCCTCAAAAGCCAAGAGTATCCTGAAGAAGCGTCAAAGAATGAAAAAAAGACATTGAGAAGGCTATCTGGAAGCTTTTACTTGAACAAGGATGATGTGTTGTACAAGAGGAACTTCGACATGGTTCTGCTCAAATGCGTGGTTAGACACGAAGCAGACATGTTAATGCAGGAAGTACACGAGGGATCTTTTGGTACCCATGCTGGTGGTCATGCAATGGCCAAGAAGTTGTTAAGAGCCGGTTATTACTGGATAACCATGGAATCTGATTGTTTCAAATACGCTCGGAAGTGCCACAAATGTCAGATCTATGCAGATAAAGTGCATGTACCACCAAACCCTTTGAATATTATGAATTCTCCTTGGCCATTCGCGATGTGGGGCATCGATATGATTGGAAAGATTGAACCTATTGCTTCTAATGGACATCGCTTCATCCTAGTCACGATTGATTACTTTACCAAGTGGGTGGAAGCAGCTTCCTATGCCAATGTTACCAGACAAGTGGTTGCTCGATTCATTAAGAAAGAAATTCTCTGTCGTTATGGGGTTCCTGAGAGAATCATCACTGATAATGGTTCGAATCTCAATAACAAGATGATGAAAGAGCTTTGCAAAGACTTTAAGATCGAACACCACAATTCTTCTCCTTACAGACCAAAGATGAATGGTGCTGTAGAGGCGGCAAACAAGAACATTAAGAAGATTGTGCAAAAGATGGTTGTGACGTACAAGGATTGGCATGAGATGTTGCCTTTCGCTTTGCATGGGTATCTTACCTCAATGCGTACGTCAACCGGGGAAACTCCGTTTTCACTTGTGTATGGCATGGAGGCAGTCTTGCCAGTAGAAGTTGAAATCCCTTCTTTGAGGGTGATGATGGATGTAAAACTTGACGAGGCTGAGTGGGTTCAAGCCAGGTTTGATGAGTTAAATTTAATTGAGGAAAATCGATTAACAGTTATGTGCCATGGACAACTATATCAGAGAAGGATGAAGAAGGCCTTTGATCAGAAAGTGCATCCTCGAAGCTATCAGATAGGTGACTTAGTTTTGAAGAGGATCCTTCCTCCCGGTACAGATAACAGGGGCAAGTGGACTCCGAATTATGAAGGCCCATATGTTGTTAAAAATGTCTTTTCTGGTGGAGCCTTGATGCTTACAACTTTGGATGGTGAAGATTTTCCGTCTCCTGTGAACTAAGATGTAGTCAAAAAATACTTCGCATAAACTGACCCGCTGGACAAAGAAAGAAAGTCCAGGCAAAAAAGGGCATCCCGGCGAACCAAGAGAAAAAGAAAAGAAAAAGGTTCGGGAAAAAGTTAGGGATAAAGAATAAAAATAATATGTACACCCGGTAAGTCGAAAACCTGCAAAGGCGGCTTAGGCAAAAATGGGTATCCTGGTGGATTGAAAACCTGAAAAGGCGGTCCAGGCAAAAGAGGGATTAAAGCGAAGACTACAGTCTGAGTTATTTGTACTTCATCGCGTTTAAGTGTCTACCATCTAGAAGGATATGATCGGTCCAATCACTCTTCTCAGAAAGCAAAAAATTTGGGGGAAAATGAAGATCTATGAGTCATAACAGAATTGGAAAATAGTCGAATGTCGTGTTCACATTGCCAATAGGATAGTTTATTTTCTCTTTTGGCGCAATTACCTCTTCCTAGGAATTGCTTCCTGATGTATTTGCCTTTATAGGCCATTTTCAATCAATAAAAGTCGTTATTCAGTCAAATTGCTCTCTTTTATTTTTATTTTACTGTTTTGTTTGCAAAAAACGTCCGAATTTTTGATAAACATTGCATCTAAAAATATGAAGGCTAGACAATGACGTGCGGAAAGATAAAACATCTGAAAATCATTTTGAATGTTGAGTACACTTGAGTATATTTTGTCCATACGATCCCCTGGGGCATGTATGTACTACCGTTTCGCAGGTGAGCCAAAGTTTGTTTGAAGGAAGACCTTGTTGTTTCAACACTGTCCAGTCACGTAAGAAGTTGGGTCGTCTAAGTCGAGTTCAGAATTTGTTTCCACAGCATGGTCGAGGGGTTGGTGTTTTCCCAACAAGTGACTCCCCAGTTGAGTTGGTTTCTCTACTGTTCCGAGAATAATATCCTCAGCAGAATTGTTGTATCTCCCCACAGAGTTGGAAGATCGGATCAGAAGTTGTGCGCTCAGTAAAGTGATCATTCGCTTTCCCAGCAGGAGTTTTCCTCCCTTTGCATCTTACATGTAGTAATCATCATTTGCATTCGCATTCTCAAATCGCGTAGCATTTCCATCCAGTGTGAAGCATTACGCCATAGAAAACTCAAACATATGCATACATGTATTAAACCAGATTGGATCATATCTCTGGAAGAGACAGATCATTTTTCAACATCAGTGTAGCATATTTGCAGCAGTTGCTCTTGGCAACATTCAGAATCGATAATCCCTGTGAGATTTATTTTCTCACCAGTCCGTGAAAGGAAAGTCTGATTCTCTTCCGAT
Source organism: Lathyrus oleraceus (assembly GCF_024323335.1). NCBI lineage: Eukaryota > Viridiplantae > Streptophyta > Magnoliopsida > Fabales > Fabaceae > Lathyrus > Lathyrus oleraceus. The sequence goes on along the minus strand of NC_066585.1, from coordinate 355,579,991 downwards.
CTAGTCACCAGTAAGTGTCTGCCTTACTTTGACATATGTAAATATCATCCTTGCGATACCGGTAAGTGTCGTGTTGATCCCCGTAAATGTCTGTGCTTTTCTTTGATGTCGGTAAACATCATCTTTCGATGTCGGTAAACGTCGAATTCCAATCGTTGGCCATCAGTAAATGGCATGTCTCTCACGGTGTCTACAAAAAATCGTTCTGTCAACACCCGTGTGTGTCCTTTCCTTTCTTTGGTGTCGGCGAACATCATATTTCGATGTCGGTAAACGTCGAATTCCAATCGTTGGGCATCAGTAAATGGCATGCCTCTCATGGTGTCAAAAAAAAATCGTTCTGTCAACACCCGTGTGTGTCCTTTCCTTTCTTTGGTGTCGGTAAACATCATTGTTCGATGTCGGTAAACATCGGCCGCTTGTTAGCCATCGGTAAATGGTTTTGTCGTTTAAGATTCCCCAGCAGATTCACTATCCGTAAATATCGAGTGTTTCATTTTCGCCATCGGTAAATGGTTTCGTTTCATAAGCGTATTCTTTCTTTGGTGTCGGTAAACATCATTGTTCGGTGTCGGTAAACATCATTGTCCGATGTCGGTAAACATTGAGTTCCTTCCCAGTCATCGGTAAATGTCTGGCCTTGTTTCACTTATAAACATCTTTGTTCGGTGTCGGTAAACATCATTGTTCGATGTCGGTAAACATCATTGTTCGATGTCGGTAAACATCGAGTTCCTTCCCAGTCATCGGTAAATGTCTGGCCTTGTTTCACTTATAAACATCTTTGCTCGATGTCGGTAAACATCGAGTTCCATCCCAGTCATCGGTAAATGTCTGGTCTTGTTTCACTTTTCCCTCCCTAGTGAAGCCGCCATCGGTAAATGGCCTCGCTTTCCTTGATATCGGTAACTATCAAATTTATTTTGAAGCCGCCATCGGTAAATGGCCTCGCTTTCCTCGCTTCGTCACCTACAGAGTGCAAATTCTCCGGTTCTTTTGGTATTCAATCCTTGTTTACCTTGAAAGTCTGATAGTCGCTGCTTTCATCCGTTCAGGTTCACAGTTGATTGAATAGGGGCACCTGTAGCACCTCAAATTTTCCCTCCTCATTCATGCATTCAATTTTTAGGTCATTTAACATTTCATATTGCATTTCATCATGTCAATTAGAATTAGCTCCAAGAGGATGTCATCCAAGTCACTTTGTGGGTTCTATCTGAAGGATCAAGCTTAATGGGCTCAGTACAGTTCAAAATTCAACTATGAAGCCAAAAGTCAAGTATTGGTCAACTGAAGGTGAAATGGCCAGGGAATGACTTGAGTTACTTCCAACATGTTCAAATAGGGTCTATTCATCATTCAAAGGAGAAAAAGTTTGTCATGAGTTGTCATGCTCGCTAGGCGAGCAGAATGGGTCGCCTAGCGAGTCCCAAGAAAAGCCACCAGAATCACCTGCACTCAGAGGAATTTCCTTAACTGTCATGCTCACTAGGCGAAGCCCACGCGTTTTGAAAATAAAAATTAAAAATAAATAAATAAATAAATAAATAAAATAAAATAAATAAATAAATAATAAAAAAAAAGAAGAAAAAAACGAAGAAAAAAAAAAGAAGAAAAGAAAAAAAAAAAAAAAAAAGAGAGGAAAGGGAGGAAAGGGAGAATTGGTGAAAGCTGAAAACACTCTGAAGTTTCCTTGGAACAAAATCCTAGAGAGAGATTCTAACTAATTCAGAGCAACCTCCTGAGACTGAAGGGAACTCATCTGCAAAGAACCAATTCCCTCTCATATAAACCCTAAGATTGTTCTGCAAAGCCAACGGTGCAATTCAATTTCAATCGATCTCTCCAATCAGTAGGTATGTCATATCTTGATGTGTGGATCCTTACCCCTGACTTTGAGTTTTGATACCCTTTTAATGCATTTGTTTGACAAGAGGTTTAGGCCTCCTATCCTTGGTTGCTTTTTGTGAGCTTTTTGTGAACTTTAATGGCATGATTCATGTGGTTACATTTTATTTTCTCTTATTTGGTGCAACTCTTGATTGCACTCCATCTTGTTTCTCTAACCTGTTTGTTGATTTTTTTTGTGAGGACTCACATGAACCTTGAAGAGATAGCTTGAATGGTATTCCCCTTTATTTGTGGGATACCATTTGGAGATTTATTCTGATTGCTTTGCTGACTTATTTTCTTTGATGGTGCTAGCCTGAGAGATCTCTGGGTTTCTTATTTCTTTAGTTGCTATTACTTCAGATCTTTATCCATGTGGTAGATCTCTTGATCCCTTTTACATATTTTCCCGTATTTTACCGCTTTCTTAGCTGGAAGACCTCGATAGAAGGCAATGTTTTTGTGTGTTTACTTTTGTACCCAAAGACCTCCAAGAAGAGGCACCAGTGCTAAAGACCTCCATGAAGAGGCAATTGACGGATAAAAGGGATTAGTAGTCAATCCCCCGTTATTCAGTGTGTCGTTCTTTAAGATCACACTACGTGTCGATGCTTCAGAACAAAAGCCCAAGATCTTTTGTCTGGTCAGTCAGTGGAGAGGGTTCCACCTTTCTGAATCCCCATTTTTTGTCATGAGCTCACCCTGTCCAGGGTTAAGAGCTATGAGGTCTTATCCTCATTACCCATTTGATCTGCTCACCCTGACGTTCAATGTTAGTGGTTAAGAGCCCATTTGATTACCTTTCCATGGGTTGTTTGTCGAGGTTGATATGACCCCTCTTGACTAAAGCCCTACCCACGTATGTTTGAGCCCCCTTGTTGGCGTGTCTATTTTATGCATGTTTGTTTTGTATGGTGTGATCGTCTCCCCATAGGATTGCTAGGCTTCGTATAGTCTCTCGTTTGCATGTCAATTAAGGTAGCACGGTTCCTTCGTCTAGGACTTCCTTTTTGCATGAGCATTCCTAAAACAAACAAACTCATTGATTTTTCTTCTCCTAAGAAGACGTTAACTCCTTCTACTACAGGTGAGTAAGTCTCCAAAGGTCGAGCATCCGATAGATTGTGTAGTAACGTCATTCATCACAAAAAACAAACACATAGGTTAGCCAAGCTACGATGCTCTGATTCTCAATCCTTCTTGAGATACGTATGCATCAGGGTAGGGCCTGTGCGAGCAATAACTCTTTCTTTTCCCTACTTTGATTTTCTCTCTTTCGCATTGCATATAGGACTTTTTATACACACACTTTAGACATAAATAGCAATCGTGGATTCTGTGGAGTACCACAGACGTGAAGGGGTGCGATAACCTTCCCTTCACGTAACCGGCCCCCTTACTCAGTTTTCTTTGGTTCGAGACTTTAATTTATCCGTTCCCTCTTGGTTATGCAGTACTACCTTTCCATCCTCTTGGGATAAAAGTACATAGCTGGCGACTCTACTTTCTTCCGCGCCACTCTTTTCGCGTTTGTACTTGGATTCGGGAAATCCGGGGAGCGACACATGCCAAAAGAAAAAAAGAGAATTGATCTTGTATTGGTTTAAGTCCTTTGCATGGTTTAGGAAATAACCTATCCTTAATGCAAAGCCATTCACTTGATAAATTGATCAAGATGAATTAGATTTGAATCAAGGAAGGTTAAGTCTGCCTAATCAATGCTAACTTATCAACCTTTAATTCATTGATCAAAAAGAAGAAAGAAGAAGAAGAAGGAGATGAATAATATGGATAATGAAAAGAAGTAAGTGCATTAAATGAAAAAGCATGTACCAATCAACAAGTGTTGACCAATGACATTGAGGATCATGGTCAAACAATCAAAAACAGAAGTGAGATGAAGATTGGAAGTTAAGAAATGAACAAAATATTTTTGGCATTTTTTAATACTTAAAATAAACTTGAATTAAAATATTAAAGAAAGGTCAAACTTCAAAATCACTTCAAATCAACTTTGAAAAGTCCAAGTGATTTATCCTAAGCTCAACAAGGTCAAACAAAGTTTGACAAAAAATTTCAACATTTTTAAAAGTCAGAAACTATTTTTAATCAATTAACAATGAATTAGAATCTCAAATAATTGAACTAAAATCTCAAATAAATCTCAAATCAATTAGAAAATTGATGAGAATATTTTTCATAGATCCATCATCATTCAAATAGGTTAGGAAAATATTTATGTATTTTTTGAATATCAAAAACTATTTAAAGTGAATTAAAAATAACCAGAAAAGAGAAAATTCACAAAAAATATCAAATGACAAGATAAAAAATATTAAAAATCATTTTTAGAAACCAGAATTAAAATGGAGAAGAATGCAATTGGTCCCATATTTTTTGGATTAAAAATGAAAGAGTTATTAATTTTTGAAATTAGAGAAAATAAAAGAAATAAAATCAGAAATTAAAAATAGAGAAAAAACCAGGAGCGTCTGATCAAGCCTCATTAATTGATGTGGCTGATCAAACACTCCACATGCGCGCACTCACGGTAGGCTTGAGTCAATGAGAAACACGTGGTATTTAAAAAAGTCATAAGATCCAAGCGTGGAGATTAGATCTGGAGATGCCATCACACGGTCCACAATCCATCTGGCAAAGGGAAGGTGGCCAGAGCCACCGTCTTCTCCGGCGAGCTCCGGCGAAGTCCAGAAATTGCAGGTCATAAAATCTCAACCAAAATGGATGATCCTCATATCATTGGAAATTCTCGTGTGCATGACAAGTGGATATTCTTTGCATGGGCTTGCATGATCATGTAGAAGGCCCAAATTCAATTGCATTTGCATGCTGATGACCAAACAACTTGAAATGGACATGCAGATGGCAATGTATAAGCTTGTGTAGTGAATTCTCACATGTTATGCACAATTGAGCCTAAAACTTCACCTCTTCGAAAATGCCACTTGGAAAATTGAAACATAGGCATGTGGGTAATGGTTGGAAAGGTCTTGACATAAGGAACAAATGTTATGTTGGACCAAAACTCATTTGAAGTGTGGAAATTTATGAAAACAGGCCATGAAGTTCATAGTGCAAAACATGCCTTTGAGAATTTTGTTAAAATGAACCAACTTCAAGCCCTTCTGTTTTGATGATGCAAGCTCCAACTAGAAACACCTCCAACATCAAATATGTAGATCTTTTCAAGACAATCAAAATGGACTTAAATTTTGCATCATTTGGATTTTTTATGAAAGCGTTATGAGCACTTGAAGTTGGACTTTTTTTGCCTTTCAATGCATTTGGTCCAAAGTGACCTATAAAGTTTTGCATTATCACATGTATTTCATTTGAGATTATGAAATTTTGTTCAACATAACATTTTAATTAGACATCTTAAACTTTCCAATGCATTTTATCCCACATCAAAATCATAAAAAATGAATGAGTTATGTTCTTGGGATGGTGACCCAAAATTACGGTTTCAGTCAAAATGACCTATAATGTCTTGGAATGGGGGATGACCTTCCAAGCTTCAAATAAATTTTTGATGAACATGAAAGTTGTTCATATTGTCCTTAAGAACATGTTTTTGTTTGGGATCATCTTCATTTGACCAACACAAAAAATTTAGGTCTCAGTGCACTTCAAAATAATCAGATGAATTGACTGATCAACTTTCCAAGTCCACAACTCATATCTTGATGAATTGATGATTGAGGACACTCAAATAAGTTCAAATATGCATGAAATGATGAATTAAAGAACTTCCCTTGATTGTATTTGACCATGGGATGAGGTTGCTTCACTAGCAAGGCATTGTGGATGATCAGATGAATTAGGGTTTCCTTGAGGAACAAACCTCAAACCTTTTGACTTGCTTTGATCAAAATGATGAATTGAGATACTACGGAGGCATATTTTATGGATGAGAGATTTGGGAACCATTACCATGCTTACTTTCATCCTCTCTTGACCATATCTTTGCACAAAGGATCTCCTAGAAGCTTTTTACCTTGTGATTGCTCAAGCTACAAACAAAAGATGTTAGTGACATATTTTTGTGCTTTTGGTTAGTAAATAAAATGAGAAAAGAAATAATATACAATTCAAGCATACTTGGTGATCTCAAACCACTCACAAGAGGTCCCACCCAAAGGCAAGGGGAACCAAGATGCTTATGATCCTTGAGGCTTTGCAAATGCAATGTTATGATGCCATGAGGGATCTTATGGTCAAAATTGGGGTCTTACACTATCCTATGTACAAAATTAAAAGTTTAGAGTTGAAAGTATCTGACTAAATAGGTAGCAATCCAATAGACAAGAATGTCAATAGAAACCCAGAATTCCCTTGGACTTTTAGAATCAAGCAACACACAAATGCACAATTATGTTATCTTGAAGATCAAGGCATCAAATAAAGATGGCCACATCCAATCTTATCCATTTCATGATCTTCTTCAAAATAGCCCATGTAACATATGAATTCCACAAGTCACAGGTTCAAAATAATAGCTTCACAATGATCATGTTGTAGATGAACTCAAAAAGATCTTGAATGATGTATCAGATGAAGTTTCAAATTGCAAGCACTTGGTTTCCCAATAAGTTGGCATTGGCCAAGTCTTTTAGCATAGGAATGTTGCCTAAGTTCTAAGTCCATTTGTCCAAGATCAAGCCAACACTCCACACAAAAGTTTTTTAGGGTTTTTGTTGTTATTATGTACATTAATGGTCAAAGACCACACAAACAAACAAAGTATACACAAACAAAATATATCACACAATATGGTCCAAATGGACAAAATGAAAATTGCATTAACATAAACAATTAGAATGATATGAACAATGGCAAATGAAATAAAATGCTAAAAGTAAATTGCATTAAGGTAAATGGCTTGAATTTAAATATTAGTTGTTAATAGGTTAGAAGTTAGTATTGTTTTGCTTTTGCTTTTCATTTTAAGACATTCTTTGGAGAACACTCAACCCACTTATCACAAGCATGGATCCTTGAACCAAAACATCTTCCATAGGAAGGAAAGAAGGCCAAGTTTCCACACAATGCCATGAAAGAGGGGAGACTTACAATCTCACTAACTAGAATGCTTATGCCTTTTATGTCACAAATTTAGTGCTATGTTAAGCAATCGTAATTGGACTTAAGTAGAAGTCACAACTATTTGAGGTCGGGCAATAGAATTTTGGTGTTAATGCATGTTAGATACATAATATAATAGACTATGCTCATGAAACATACCACACACAAAAAGAATATGCAAAAGGTGTGGCCTAATCTCATTCATACTCATGTTAACTTTATAATCAACTAGCCTTAGGATTTTGAGATATCATAGGCCAAATGGAATTAATGAAAGTGGGAGGGGAATGGATCAAAACACAAATTGATTAAAGGAGGACTTTTACCAAATTAATATCATCCATTCATTTTGGGAGATGGAATGTATATTCCATCAATCCCCTAAATCCAATGATATTAATTTGACAAATTCAAATCAACCTTGACCAAGGCCCAACAACAATAGTCAAACACGAACAAGTCATCACAATTGGTCAACAAAATTAATTGGCATTTAATCAAATTAAAAATACTAAAATAAGGCATTTAAATTAAATATGGTTTGTCCAATTCCTAAAACCTTATCAAAACACCCAAGAAATGGCCATGAGATTTATCACAGGTCAAACAAGGTCAAAGGACCTTGGAGAAAAAATTTCATGATTTTTGGACATTTAAAAGTATTTTTAAACAATTAAAAATAAATGAAAAATCAATTAAATCATGAAAAATATTAGAAATGATCCAAAAAATAATTTTAATTCAGTATATGAAAGCGGAAATTATTTGAAATTTTTTGGTGAAACTCCCATATTTTTTGGATCAATATAAAATTAATATGAATTAATGAAAATAAAGCAATTAAAATAAAAATTAAAATAACAGAAAAAACATGGACCACTTGATCTCCCTCATTAATTGAAGTGGCAGATCAAGTGGCCACAAGCGCGCAATCCACGATACGCCCTAGTCAGCGCGCCACAAACTTTGTAATTCAAACCAATGCACGAGATTATTTCATTTCAAAAGGATCCTATGGCTCAGAACCATCCAGCTCACCACCAGCGTCCAAATGCCGGTCGTCTTCTCCGGCGACCCTGGCCGTACTGGTTCAGTCATAACCATCACCAAAATTAAAAAGGACATGATTTCAAAGTAAAAATGGCACTGAGCACGAATCTGACCTCAATTCATCCTAACTCCAAGTACATTGAGAGATACATGGAGTTGAAATTTAAGGTACATGAACTGAGTTGCTTTGATTTGGCCTCAAAGCAACTCAATCTTCTTGCCTACATTGGTAGGGCTTCAGACAACCAAAGAATCAAAAGAATTGAGCAAGATTGAGAGAGAATCGAAGAGATCAAACTTTCTGGAAAATACCTTCAATGTAGGTCTAGATCCAACTGTTCTTGCCTTGGCTCGTACTTGATCTCACTCCAAATGCTTGCAAAAGAAGAATTGAACACACAAGAGGTCTTGGATCCCTGGAGTTTTGAATTTCAAAACAGTGAAAATTCAAACTCAAATTCAAGTGAATTTATTAGGATTATCCTTTAGAATGTGAGGATTAGAGGTTGGGGATCAAAGCTGGCGCGAATGTGTGTGAAATGCTTAGCATATGAGGCTCTATTTATAGCTGAAACCATTGATATTTTCACACTTGAAATCACTTTCCAAAATTGGTCATTGATGATGCATGGGTGCATGGGCGCATAAAGGCCCATGAAATCATTGCCTTAGGTCCATGAATGAGTGTGAGAGAGTCTGAAACCAACTTGGATTGCAAGGCAAGTGTGTGTGAAGATTTGAAGTTTGATCCTTTCCAAATGATGATACCATGTTCAAGCCATGCGCAACCTATGCATTCCTTGTCCAAAATGGATGAATTTGGGCTTTTTGGAAAGTTTAGATTAGGAGGAATAACTTTCATGTTCAACACTTTTTCATTTGGAGCTTTGAACTTGAAGAATTTTGAGGTGGAAGTTTGGAAATGTTTGACATATCAAAAATTTTCTAAGTGTCAAGCCATATGTCTCAATATTCCACCTTGCTTAACTTTTTATATGAGCTTTAAAGGAGAAAAGTGTCTTCATGAAAGTTGTATGTATTTCAAATAACTTCAAAATGGTCACCTATTTCATGTTATTTGGATTTGAAATGATATAGTTATGCATTTTGGAAGTTTGGAAAAATCACTTGACAGATGGTATAGGTCAAAAATGACCTATAATGTAGCCTCATATCACATGCTCAAAAAAGTTGAATTAGCTCTCACTCTAAACATCAAAGTTGAAGTAGACATCTTGAATTTGATTTTGAATCTTGTAAATATTTCATCTCATAAAAATTGAGCAAGTTATGGCCTTCGGAAGTTGACTTTCAAATTAGGGTTTAGACAAAATGCCCTATAATGTTTCAACATAGAAAATGATTTACCAAGCAAACCTAGCTCTAGGTCTCAACATGAAAGTTGTTTGGAATGTCATTTAGAGTAAGTTTTCTCTTGGAATCATTTTCATATGGTTAAAATTGTAGAAGATAAGGTCTAGGGAGACCCAATTTTGATCAGATGAATTCATCTGGCCAATCACCATCAACCAACTTGCTAATCTTCAATTCTTTTGACTTTCTAGACTCATGGTAAATCATATATGCATAATATGATGAATTTTTAATTGTCCCTTGAGAAATTTGATCAATTGGTGAGATAGCTTATTTGAGAAGTTACTCAAGATACCCAGTCAAACTAGGGTTCCAAGGCAAATCACGCTCAAACTCTTGAAGAAAACTTGATCAATATAACATGTAGAGATCATTGGAACTCATATATGATGCTCATAACCATTATTGTATCAATTCATTGTTGTGCTCTTTGTCATGAGGGTCTCAAACCCTAGATATGAACTTGATAGACCAATGGAGATCATGCCCTTCCTACAAAAGAGTTAATCAAATGCAAAGACATATTTTTGGTATTTTGGTTAGTAAAATGATAAAATACAAGTATGATACAATCACATAGTGCTTGGTGATCTCTCCCAAAACAAACCCAATGAAAGAGGGGTAAGGAGGATGCCAAGGTATGATACCAATGCTAATGCTTATGATGAAATTGAATGAGGGATCTTAGGGTCAAAATTGGGGCCTTTCAGCTGCCCCTATTTAAGGACATTCTAACTGAGGAGGCGAAGGTTATAATCTTCATGTAGAATCAGTAGAATTGACTTAAATAACAACATATAGAAACAAATTTTGGTCCCTAAGAGACCTCATGATGCATATGATATGAATGTAAAAGTAAATTCTTTGTGGGGAAATATTGCCACAAAGGAAAAAGAAGTCAGAGAAACTGAAAGTCCACAGGAGTAAAATGCATTCCGTAAGGAAATATCACTAGGGAGGCCGAGACTCTGGCGGGATAAAAGAGGTTACACGTAGGCCAAGCTACGACTTAAAACTACTGGGGGACTCGAGGAACTCCATACAAACATGGAAGAGACTCAGCCAGGGGAAACAACAACATCTGCAAGGGATACGAGTAAGTCAGGATAAAACTGAAGTACTTGAATGATGCAGGGAAAAATGATTTCACTAAGGGAAATGCGCACTCAAATAAACTAGGGAAGATAAACTTCAGCACAGGAGGAGCAGAAATCTATTATCCACTACCTGTTACTGGGTAAGGAGATAATAAAGATCTGACAGAGAGAACACACGTCACGGATTAGGATGAACATATCAAGGATGACTCGCTGGGAACCAACATAAGGGAATATTCATTACCGGTTACTGGGTAAGAATAGCCTCGTTGGGGAGAACTGAAGGAAAATAGGATTTACAACTACCAGTTACTGGGTAAAAGACTAAGGGTGAGAGTATCCGTCATCGGTTAGGATGAACATATCAAGGATAAACTCAACGAAAATTCGTCATCGGTTAAGATGAACATATCAAGGATAGACTTGCATGGGATTGTCAAGGAGGATACCCGTCATCAGTTAAGATGAACATATCAAGGATAAACCAACTGAACAAAAAGCAGGAATTACATCTATCGAATGCTAGATAGAATACCGTCAAAGAGAAAATCCGTCACCGATTAGGTTGAACATATCAAGGATAGACTATGTGAGGAGATAAAATATGAATTACATCTATCAGTTACAGGATAGAATACCATCAAAGAGAAAATCTGTCACCGGTTAAGATGAACATATCAAGGATAGACTCTGAAAGGGGAGAAAATAGGAATTACATCTATCAGTTACTAGATAGAATACCAAGAGAGAGAATCCGTCACTGGTTAAAGTGAACATATCCAGGATCAACTCTGCGAAGGGAACAAAAAGCAGGATTTATAACTACCGTTACTGGGTAGAAGACCGCAAAGAGAAGGAAACCCGTCATCGGTTAGGATGAACATATCAAGGATTAACTCTCTGGGGAACAAAAATAGGGATTACAACTACCTTTTTACTAGGTAGAATACCAAAAAGAGAATATCCGTCATCAGTTAGGATGAACATATCAAGGATAGACTCAAGCAGGGGAGAGAAAGATATTCGTCACCGGTTAGGATAAACATATCAAGGATATACTTCCTAGGGAATCAGATCCACTGACTCTACTGCTGGGAAAAACAGGGGTACTTTTGTCGGGTATTGGGCAAGAAGTAACAAACTGCAAACTAAGAAGAATATTACCAGTTACTGGGCAATAGACTCTTAGGAGACTCGAAGCATATATCTAGGTAAAAACTAGAAAGAAACGGTCAATCAAGACTCAACCCATTGAGGACATAACCCAAAGGGAGTGATTCCATCTAGATAATTAACTAGGGAGGAAACTAAAATAATAATCATCCACAAGGAGACAAACTCAGTGGGGAAAAGGAGAAAGATTAAAATATTTCTTCTTAAGGGGCTGACACTCTACAATTGAAGGATGACATACGCCAGATTCAGTATGGGGATAAAGTACCACCATAACAGAGAATAAGAATCTCGAAGATAATGATTCACATATGCAAGTATGAAATTGTAGGAATGTATATGTATATTTATATATGATGATTATGCTGACAAAACGATCACAAAGGATACAAAGGTGTCGCGAAGAAATTTGAATCATCGGTACAATCCTTGGTCAATCCACAAAATATGGAGACAACTGCTGGAGAACAGAGAGATCAACATCCCAAAGGCTCAACCCTAGATGGGGAAGGAGGAGATCTGCTGAGGAAAGAACATCAAATCTATGGGGAATTTTAGGTCAACACCATGAAAATGGGAGACAACCCTACAGAGAAATAATCACAAAAAAGCTGTCAGAAACCAGGAGGAAACTCTGACTGGGAGCAAGTTGAATGGCGATTGGCGAGGAAAACAATGCGATCTACTGGGGAAGATCAACCATCTCTACTGAAGATCCACCTTGCTGAGGAAATACGAACTCCACTAGAGAAGACCGAAACTCCATCGGGGATAACAACACGTCGCAGGGTATCTGAATCAACCAACTCAGCTAAGGACAAGGAACAAAGCTCTATTGAGGATCAAACACTCTACCGAGGAACTGAATCAACACAAACGTCTAGGAATTCCCAAAGGGTTAACTGCTTGGGGAACCTCTAATGTTTCACACTTAAGGACCTGCTATCCATTAAAATGTTGCTGATATTCCTTTTAATTGTTTTGAAAAATTCTTGCTTTTATATATTTACAAAAAACTGATTATGATTAAAAAATTAATTTTCAAAAATATCATAATAAAATTTAAAACTATTGGCTGAAGTAAATAAGAGTAGAAACAATTGGATAAAAGCTCAACTTTATTTGATAGAATGGTAGTCTGTAAATGACAAGACTCCATAGATTTTTACAAAGTTAAAAATGGTAATTTACAATGGAAAAGGGTTATATTGAATACAAATGATCCTTAATCCTTCTACCAACTCTTGATATCCATTGTGCTCTTGACCGCTATTGGGGTGATGAATCAAGGTCAACCCTTGTGCTCAAACAAGTCTTCAAAATGCTGAAGATCAGTAGAATGCAGTTACTTGCCATAATCCCTAATTTTTGCATAAGTTACCCCAAGGTGGGGTACTCAACTTATCAGGAAATTTTTTCTGTTTTTATGTCTCTAATTTTTGCCTGGATCGCCCTTTCGGGTTTTCAATCCACCGAGACGCTCATTTTTTCCTAAGCCGCCCTTTCGGGTTTTCAACTTAGTGAGTTGTTCTTTTATTTTTTAGGCGATGTATTTCTTGACTGCATCTGCGTTCACGGGACGAGTGAACTCTCCACCATCCATAGTTGTAAGTATCAATGCACCACCTGAAAAGGCTCTCTTAACAACATATGGGCCTTCATAATTAGGAGTCTATTTTCCTCTAGAATCTGGCTTAAACGTAAAAATCTTCTTGAGCACAAGGTCACCTTCGCTGAACACACGAGGTCTGACCTTCTTATCAAAAGCTTTCTTCATCCTTTGCTGATACAACTGACCATGACACATGGCATTCAATCTCTTCTCTTCAATTAAATTCAGCTGGTCAAACCTAGTCAGACACCATTCAACCTCAGTCAACTTGGCTTCCATGAGCACACGCAATGAAAGAATCTCAACCTCTACCGGGAGTACTGCTTCCATACCATACACAAGAGAGAAAGGGGTTGCCCCTATTGAAGTGCGGATGGAGGTATAATACCCGTGCAAAGCAAATGGGAGCATCTCATGCCAATATTTATATGTGACAACCATCTTTTGAATAATCTTCTCAATGTTCTTATTCACAGCTTCAACATCCCCATTCATCTTAGGTCTATAGGGAGAAGAATTATGATGTGCAATCTTGATAAACCTTACAACAACTTGCTTGGTTACATTTGCATATGATGTCGCTTTAACCTATTTTGTGAAGTAGTCAAATGCCACCAAAATGAAACGATGTCCATTCGAAGTTTTGGGTTCAATCATCCCAATCATATCAATTCCCCATATGGAGAAGGGCCATGGGGAAGACATAACATTCAATAGTGTCGGAGGAACATGAATCTTATCAGCATAAATTTGACACTTGTGACATATCTTCACAAATTTGCAACAGTCAGATTCCATTGTCAACCAATAGTAACCTGCTCGCAACATCTTCTTCGCCATTGCATGTCCATTGGAATGAGTACCAAAGGAACCTTCGTGCACTTAGGTCATCAACAAGCCTGCTTCGTGTCTATCCACGCATATGAGTAAAACCATGTCGAAGTTTTTCTTGTACAGTATATCACCATTTAAGTAGAATTTGTCGGCTAATCTTCGCAAAGTCTTCTTATCTTTCAAAGATGCCCCTGGCGGGTAAATCTAAATTTGGAGGAAACATTTGATGTCGCAATACCACGGCTTCTCGTCTTTGATCTCTTCAATAGCAAACACATGGGCTGGCCTATCAAGACGCATCACAGACAAATTGGGAACTTCATTCCAATACTTTACCACAATCATTGATGCCAACGTTGCAAGAGCATCTGCCATCCGGTTTTCATCTCGAGGGATATGATGGAATTAAACTTTTGTAAAGAAAGTTGAAATCCTCCTCGCATAATCTCTATATGGTATCAAACCAAGTTGATTTGTCTCCCATTCTCCTTTGATTTGATTCACAACAAAAGCCGAATCACCGAAGACATCCAAATAGTTGATTCTGAGATTCATGGCCTCTTCAAGCCCCATAATGAAAGCTTCATATTCTTCCATGTTGTTTGTACACTTGAAAGTCAACCTAGCTGTAAATGGTAGATGCGTGCCTTGAGGAGTAATAATCACTGCCCCAATGCCATTTCCATATTGATTAATATCTCCATCAAATACCATGCCCCAACGGGAACTAGGTCCTGGCCCTTCTTCAAGCCATGGATCATCACAATCTTTCATTTTCAAGTACAAAATCTCTTCATCAGGAAAATCATATTGCACTGACAGATAATCTTCAATTGGTTGGTGAGCCAAATGGTTAGCCAAGATACTACCTTTGATCGCTTTCTGAGATCGGTATTCAATATCATACTCTGACAACAACATCTGCCAACGGGCAATTCTCCCAGTTAAAGCAGGCTTCTCAAATATATACTTGATTGGATCCATTTTGGATATCAACCAAGTGGTATGATTCAACATATACTGGCACAGATGCTTAGCAGCCCAAGCCAATGCGTAACAAGTCTTCTTAAGCATCGAATACCAAGTCTCACAGTCAGTGAACTTCCTACTGAGGTAGTAAATTGCAAATTCTTTCTTTCCAGTCTCATCTTGCTGACCAAGAACACAACCCATACTATCTTCAAGCACAGTCAAATACATGATCAACGGTCTTCCTTCAACAAGTGGAGTCAAAATCGGAGGCTCAAGCAGATATTCTTTGATACTGTCAAAAGCTTTCTGGCAGTCTTCAGTCCAATCACAAGACTGATCTTTCCGAAGAAGCTTGAATATAGGCGCACATGTGGCAGTCATGTGGGAAATGAATCTGGAAATATAATTCAAGCGGCCGAGAAAACCTTTGACTTGCTTCTCAGTTTTGGGCGCGGGCATCTCTTGTATTACTTTAGCCTTGGCAGGATCAACTTCAATACCCTTCTCGCTGACAATAAAGCCCAACAACTTACCATAACGAACACCAAAATTACATTTATTGGGATTCAAGCGGAGTTTATACTTCCTTAAACGCTGGAATAGCTTCAATAAATGCTCAACATGTTCCTCTTTATCAATCGATTTAGCAATCATGTCATCGATATAAACTTCAATCTCTTTATGCATCATATCATGAAAAAGAGTAGTCATTTCCCTTTGGTAAGTTGCACCAGCATTCTTTAAATCGAAAGGCATCACTCTATAACAAAATGTTCCCCAATGTGTAATGAATGTGGTCTTCTCCATATCTTCGGGTGCCATATTGATTTGATTATATCCGGAAAATCCATCCATAAACGAAAATACTTTGAATTTAGCAGTATTGTCTACCAACATATCGATGTGTGGCAGAGGGAAATCATCTTTCGGACTGACTTTATTTAAATCTCTATAATCAACACACATGCGGACTTTTCCATCTTTCTTCGGTACAGGCACAATATTGGCCACCCATTGTGGATACTCAGCAGTTACAAGGAAACCGACATCAATCTGTTTTTGCACTTCCTCTTTGATCTTTACAGTCATATCAGGATGAGTTCTTCTCAATTTCTGCTTGACTGGCGGGCAATTTGGCTTCAACGGCAATCTATGCTCCATAATCTCAGAATCCAACCCAGGAATGTCTTGATAGGACCAAGCAAACACATCTGAATACTCTTGAAGAAGATCAATCAACCCCTTCTTGACATCTAGACACAGGGGAGACCAAATCTTGACTTCCTTCACATCATCTTCGGAACCCAAGTTGATTAGCTCAATCTGCTCTTAGAACGGCTGAATGGTCTTTTCATCTTGCTCAAGAAGACGAGATAATTCATCACTCACTTCTACATCACTTTCCTCCTCGGCCTCAAACACAGGGAATTCAAAATTTGGAGAAGGAGAAGGATCATTGTATTCAATGGGGTTAGGAACCAACCTGCATAATGATTTGATATTTTGATTTTAGAGAAGTGAATTTGTGACCAAATATTATGTAGATGGAAAATTATATTGTTTATTTATGTTTTTTGTGATTACCATTTTCAGAATAAAGAAAAAAGTAAAAACAAACATCATAGATGTGGATGAATAGAATTAATTTTATTATTGATGAATTTGAAAATGCCCAAACAATGTTCACTTCTCCCTTAGGCATAGGAGAAGGATTTTAAAACATATAAAAGCAATTACTTAGATCGAGGCAAAATAATAGGAACATCAACAGCAGTCCAATTGTTGCAAGCCTTTCCATGCGTCACAAAATTGGTGTAGTCTTCCTCTTCGTCATCCTCTAGCACAACAGCTAAGTGTTGTTCATTGCCATGAATGAACCCTCCGCTACGGAAGCTAAGTTGCATATCTTCAGATCTAACAGTTGATGAGCCTTTCTGGAACCCCAAATCGGTCCTGCCCTTATTGTAGGAGACCTCTACCACGCGCCCCCACTGATCAACAATACCTTCTACCACAATTTTCTGAGCATCTTTCAATGAGGACATAGGTGCCCCAACTCTCTTCTCAGTAACAATAGATATGGCTTGGAACAGAGTTCCAACCTCATCCTCACCTTCAACATAAGATAAATATGACAGGTGGCTAACCAACAATGCCTTCTCTCCACCAACAATCACTTGCTTGCCATTCTTGACAAATTTGAGCTTCTGGTGCAAAGTGGAAGTAACAGCTCCCACCTCATGAATCCATGGCCTTCCCAATAAGCAACTGTAGGCCGGGTGGATATCCATTACTTGAAAAGTAATCTGAAAATCACTCAGACCTATCTTGACTGGAAGGTCCACTTCACCAATCACTGTTTTGCGCGAACCATCAAAGGCTTTGACAATTACACCGCTATATCTCATGGGCGCTCCTTGATAAGATAGCTTCGACAAAGTTGACTTTGGAAGCACATTCAGTGACGACCCAGTGTCAACAAGCGCATTTGACAAAGCATCTTCTTTGCAATTCATCGAGATGTGCAAAGCCAGATTATGATTTATGCCCTCCTCAGGGAGTTCTTCGTCGCAAAAGCTGAGATTGTTGCAAGAAGTGATGTTAGCCATAATGTGATCGAACCGATCCACAGTAACATCATGCTCTATGAATACTTGTTCTAGAACTCTCTATAGTGCTTCTCTGTGCGCTTCGGAATTCATTAGCAAAGATGATGCGTTATTTTTTAGCAAGTGTTCGAACGCGTCAGAGTAATATAAAAGATTGTCGAATCCACCGAGACCAAGTGTCAATCTATCGTTATCTATTGTTATGGTGTTTATCTAAGGTAATCGAAACAGGGTTTTTAAGAGTGCAGAATGAAAAATAAAGTATTAAATTTAATTCAATTAATAAAGACAGGTTCGAATGTAATTCACATAATTAATTAATAATCCAAGTACTTGCTAATAGAATTACTTATGGGCAGTGTTTCCTACTTTGAAAAGAACCAATTTAACGGGAACTGTCGCTTTCGCGTATTCAGAACCGAGTTGTACTCCCTAATCAAACCCTCTTATTGTCACTTATAAAAAGGCGCGCATTGCGTTAGAGTAGTAAACCTATTTTTAAGAAATATAGTGTCTTGACTAAGTTGAAAAGTATTTTGACCTGGATTTCTTAACCAAAAGAGGTTCTCACGAACCAGACTCTAAACCTATAAACGCGTCCGAAAATAGTTTTAAAATCAATTTTTATTTTAAGTTAAAAACTCCTAATGAACTAAACAAAGCGCTTTCGCTGTATTTGAAATAGTTAAAAACAACTAAGTTTAAACAGACGTCGGACGACTTTCGATCTTACCCAACAGAAATTAAGTGCGGGAAAACTTAAGTTGAAAGCCAAAATAGCCCTTAAGTGTTTCTAAGAACAATTGTACGGATTATCGGTTCAATTACGATCCTTACATTCTAACCTTTACAGGTTTAGCTAGACATGATAAAGTAAAGATGCAATTTAAAGTAAATAAAGTAAAGTGCGAGTGCGGAAAATTAAATAAAAGTAGTGCGGTGCGGAAAATAAACGAAGTAAAGGCGGTGCGGGAAAGTAAGCAAAGTAAAGGCAGTGCAGAAATTAAATAAAGTAAAGTGCGAGTGCGGGAAAGTAAACAAAGTAAAGGCAATGCGGGAAATAAATAAAGTAAAGGCAGTGCGGGAAATAAATAAAGTAAAGTGCAAGTGCGGGAAAGTAAATTAGACAAAGGTAAAGCAATAAAACCTGCTCCAATCGGAGGGTCGAATAAAGTGCGTAACAGAAATAAAAATGGCGGCAGGATTAACTTCCTTCCAAAGTGCTCCAAATTCGATTATAGACTCGATTATACTGTGTGGCAACACTCCGATGTGAAGCGATTACCACTTTTACACAATACTGATATATGCCTAGTTATAATTAAGTTTGGATGAAGAAACAAATGAAATCAAGGCTCTATTTATAGGCAAGGAAAATAATGGAAATGACAATGATGTCCCTATGTTTGAATTTGGGAGGGAAACATCTTTGTTCTTGTTGCGCCCGCCACCACATCATGGCGCCCTCCATAGGAGTAAATTGTGGCGCCCAAGTGGAGATAGTGGGAGATGTGGTAGTTGAGGAGAAGTTGAATTGGGACATGTCATGGATGAACCTATGGCGCTAGCCACAATGGGAGCCACAAGTGTAAAATATTGATTTTTAGGCTTTTTAGCTAATTTTCACTCCTTTTCTCGATCGGGGATCCGATTAGACTGAAAACCTGAAAACAAAGAAAAACATAGTAATAACATAACAAAATAACAATAAAACAACTAAAATGCATGCGGAATCAGAGTCGAAAATACGGTGAAATTCAGTGTCATCAAATTCTCCCACACTTAAACCCTTGCTTGTCCTCAAGCAAAACACTTAAAAGCTCAAAGAAGAAAAACCGGTGTCGACGAGTGATTCGGGCTAGAAAGGATTCTAAGTTCAAGTCGGGATGCAATGATAGGTACTAATCGAGTGAACTAAGGGTATCGTGATGACACTTATCCGCAGACACGAACATAAAATCCATTCCTATATTAACCAACCCATATTATCCCACAATACCTAGGCCTGTCTCTTCATCTCTTTTTGGGTCCTTTTCATTCAGGCGCAATCACATTAAGCCCGTTATCCGTACATGCTTCATAGCAGAGCGACCGGTTAGTGATTTTGATCCTAAACATGGGGTTTCTGGCACATAAATCTGCGTAAACCCTTTTATTTGACCCAAATGTAGTTGTGGGGGATCGGATCGTAATCCGCCCTACCGAGTTCAGCGCCAGGTACCTCTGAACCAACTAACAGCAGGTGAGTTTTTCTTTTTCTTTTTCTTTTGCAGCAAATTTTTACAACTTTTTGCTTTAAATGACTTTGTGAGGGTCACCTATACCAGAGTTGCCTTTTTCTTTTATTTATTTCACTGGATCATTCACTTATGTTCATCGGTCCCCTACGTAGAGGATGCTTAGGCCGGAGCTAACTGCTGGAATAAACTACTGAGGACTATACTGAAATGATAACTAAGGCCATGGTATATGGGGTTTCGGGAGTGATTCTTATATTCATGAAGTCTATGGTGCTAACACGATACTGATGTTTCAAAAAGTTCTCCCAAGTCACCACATCCTAACTCAAACCTGTCTTAAAGCTAAAAAAAACTTTTAGAATAACACTGTTTTCTTTTGCAATTTTTTTTTGGTTGGGCTAAAGGAATGGGGATATTAGGATGTACTAAAGATACACTATACTGGTGACTCGTCAGACACATGCATTTTCTAAAACACTCTAACTAAACGCAAAATAAAACAAAGTAAACAACTGAAAAGCAATAATAAAAAATAAACAATCTAACCAAAAACAACAAAGAAAAATAAAAAGCGATAAAATCTTCTCCCACACCTAAATCGAACATTGTCCCCAATGTTTCGAAATAAGATAAGGGGAGAATAACCTGTCACACTACTGCTGACCACTGGTTCCTTCGCCATTTTGAGGTGGACGACGGGATCGGCTGCGATAACGGTCTCTCTAATCCATCCTGGCCTGTAAGGCAGCTTGAGCAGTACTCACCTCTCGAAGGTTGCCTAAAATGGAACCCTGAGTAGCCTCTATTAGTGCAGAATGCTGACGGTGGTAGTTCTGCTGACGGGATTTTTCGTTTGTGATCGCAAGTAGGGTCTGTGCAACAGTCTCATAGGATCGATTTGTCCTCCGCTGCGATTCCTGCATGATGCTCATGTTGTCCGCCAGTTGTTGCTGAATGGTAGAGAGTAGGTCATCACGCCTTTGTTCTCTAGCCATGTGGTCGCGCCACATCTCCTCAGCAATATAGAATCCAAGAGCAGAACCTGCAAAAGAGGAAGATGTTATGGTGTGTGGTGGTGAAAGGTGATGGGGGGACACATGATGTACGGGAGATTGCTCTCTCCGATC
The DNA here is from genome assembly GCF_024323335.1 of Lathyrus oleraceus. NCBI lineage: Eukaryota > Viridiplantae > Streptophyta > Magnoliopsida > Fabales > Fabaceae > Lathyrus > Lathyrus oleraceus. Next base: position 355,558,907 of record NC_066585.1, on the reverse strand, counting down.
AAACTCTTCATCAGTGTCGTGTCCCTCCTCATCAGGAACATTAGGGGGAAGTGGACTAAAACAGGTGGAGCATCTAAAACATAGGTCCAGTTCCTTTCATTACGTATATCAGTATGTCTAGTGCATGGTAAGACAATAGATGGGATAGCTATACCATAAATCATAAGCATATAACCTCCCTCTCTTGTCACTCGGCACAATTTCATATCTCTCAGAAATTTAAGGTTAATTATGCGAGGAGCTAAGGGAACTAAGGTAGCTATCTCATTGTTCAGTTTAAGAGCCCGAGCAATAGATGTAATGAGTCCTCCAAAAACAATAGGTCCCGCTTTATTAAGAGTTAAAGCCATATGAGCAATCATAAACGGGACCGAATTAATCCTCCTATTTGTGAGGCTTCCTTGTAAAAATAGAAGCTCCCGAGCATTAACCTTGTTTGGATTCTCCCGGCCAAAAATAGTACATGCCAACAGATATCTAAAAACTATGATGGTCGGGTTATGGATGGTCGAGGCAAGAATTCCTTTAAAAGAATTTATTGAAGTATTAGACAATCTCTGCCAGAAGGAAAACACCTCGACCGACCAATCTGAATCCAACGGGGCCTCACAAATAGCACCTTCCCCATGAGGAATTCCTAACAGACCTGCTAGTTCGTTGGTACTAAACTCGTACTCAACAGCAAACATTCGAAATCTAACAGTACAAACTGTACTAGCAGTGTTAGGACTGACAATATAAAGTAAAGAACTTAAAAACTCGATTGTCAGTCGCTCAAAGGTAGGCTCTCTGTTTGAAAAGATAATGTGCAAGCCTACAAAATCTAACAAATAAAAAACACTATGGTAGATACCCAAAGTATAAAGACAGTTATCATCCACGTACCTCGTCGGGAGAATTTCCCGATTTTGCAACCTTTCGATAGTCCTTCTCTGCCTATCCCCAAGTTTCCCATCGCGAAGAATATATCCATTGAACTCCATTGTTTTGCTCTTTGAATGTGTTGAAGAAGATGAAAATGGGTATATATAGGATGGTAAAGGTGAGATTTTTATGGATATTGATGGATGAAAATTAAAATGGAAGTTGGAAAGGTAAACTGTATGGTGGGAAGATGAGAAATGTAGGAGCTTTTATGGGGTTCAAGGGAGTTTTTGGAAGAGGAAAAAATGGGTTTTGGAAGTTTGAAGGACCAAAAATGGTGGATTATGTGAATCTGCCCCAAGTATATCAGACGTCGTGGCGGGCGCCACAAGGTCTATGGCGGGCGCCACAAGAGCAATTTGAGCTGGGATGAATTTTGACTCATTTGATATGGGCTTTTCCATGCTCTTTTTGGTCTGGGGGTCCGGATAGTATTTTCATTGTTTTTCCTAATAGAATAAAGCTTGCACAATATATGAAAATAAAATTTAAACATTAAACAAGCAAATAAATAAATAAATAATACTATTAGACTATAATATAAATATAAAGGAAATAAACACACATAATATATATATATATATATATATATATATATATATATATATATATATATATATATATATATATATATATATATATATATATATATATATATATATATATATGGAAATATCAAGGTGCTAACATAATTCGAAAATATACCAAATGCGATAATATAAAATAAGTCTGGGAAATGCAAAAAATAATATAAGCATAAATAAGAAAAGATAAACGAGACGGTAAACTCAAACAGCAGGGGGTTCCTCTGCCTGACTGGATCCGCAAAGTACGGCTATCTCCTGACGAGGCTCTGCAATCTCTTGGTACAAACAATCAGCCTCAGTAGCATGTGTAAGATCGGATACCGCCATCTGTAAAGTAAGGTCAGTCACCTCTTGCCTAAGCTCGGCAGTCTCTCTGCGACACTCGGTAATCTGCGTGCGGATATCTGGGGTCTGCAAAGATAAATTATTAAAGAGCACAGTAATCCTGGGTGAAAGCGGCGTAGGAGTATAATCAGCAACAGCAGGGGATCTAGGCTCCTCAACAGTCTCTCCATGACCCTCCAAAGCATAAATCCAGTTAGCTGGGTCATGAACACTGGTCATCATCGGATCTGGCAGTGTAAAGTAGTGTATCATCTCGCTATCAATCAACAATCTGAACTATCTGGGATTGAAGGAGGATCTCCTCAACAATCCTCTCGTCAAGCAGAAATCAATATCCATAGTAGTATAGCCACAGAAAGTCCTGAGATGGAACAACTTGCGAGATAGACCTAAGGCAATGGAAATCTGCGCGACAATCCCTCCTACATGAATAACTCCTTCGAATGATCTGGCAACACTACTAAGGCCACATAGCAGAAAGTTCCCACATGCCACAGGGCGTGACTGGGATGCACAAAATAACAAAAATATCTCCTTCTCACTCAGCAGAGTCTCAGCATCTGGTCTTCCAAGAAAAGAGTGCGCTAGTATCATTTGGAAATACTTCATAGCAGGGTTGTGGATAACCTGGGACAACTAAGTGGAAGTATCATGACTCCCTCCACCAGAGATATCGCTCTAGAATTTCTCCACTTCCTTACTCAGAAAGTATCCCATCGGCGTCTCAGGGATAGCGTCGGGGGTAGTCTAAAAACCTAATAAGTCACCGAACTCCTTCTGGCTGAAAGAGTACTCAGTTCCGAATAGCCTGAAAACAGCATGTCCATCTGGTCCGGAGTAAGGATCATAATCAAACGAGCTGAGGAACTCCAAAGTCAAGTTTCTGTAGGTGTTGCTCAGGTCATCAGCGAATTCATCCCATTGGATTGGTGGCACAAGAATCTGATGCTCGGCTCAATGCCCAGGGCTTCCATGCAATCCTGGTCCGGATAGCGTGTAGGTGCCATAGGGCGCTGGTAGAGAACTATGTAATGCTCCCTCTGGGCGTCATCTCTAAAAGCCACGTGCATGTCATCAAAGTTCTGCATCCTGCAAAGGCTAGGGAAAAGGATCCTGAAAACACAAACATTGCAAATGATATTTAGTCCTGACGAAAATATGATTAAAAATAAAATAAAGTAAATAAATGCAAAAAAGTAAAATAAGATAAGAAAATCGTGGGCTGCCTCCCAAGCAGCGCTTGTTTAACGTCGTTAGCTTGACGATTGGAACTTATACATCTGTCGTAGGAATTGGTGGATCTATCAGAGTGTGGCTGGAGTAGTCTATTGGAATGTCTCCTCCTTCATAGAGCTTTAGTCTTTTTCCATTTACAATGAATGGACTACAGGTTTCGTTCTTGATTTCTACAGCTCCGGATCTCAGAATCTTAGATACTTTGAAAAGGCCAGTCCATCCTGAATGCAGCTTCCCATGGAAAAGTCGTAACCTAGAGTTGAACAGGAGAACAGGGTTGCCTATATTGAAATATTTTTTCACAATTCTTTTGTCATGCCAAGCTTTTGTTCTCTCTTTGTATATTTTGGCATTCTCGTAGGCAGATTGCCTGAGTTCTTCCAGTTTGTGGATGTCAAGGATACGTTTTTCACCAGCGGTCAGGTAATCCAAATTCAAAGTTTTAATTGCCCAATAGGTCTTATGCTCTAATTCAAAAGGTAAATGACAGAATTTTCCATAGATTAGTTGGTAGGGAGTTGTTCCTATAGGGGTTTTGAAAGCGGTTCTGTAGGCCCATAATGCTTCTTGGAGCTTCTGAGACCAGTCTCTTCTAGATATAGAAACAATTTTTTCTAGAATTTGTTTTATCTCCCTATTGGATACTTCTACTTGGCCACTAGTCTGTGGGTGGTATGGTGTTTCTACTCTATGCCTAACTCCATATTTGCTTAAAAGATTATCAAATATTCTTGATATGAAGTGTGATCCTCCATCGCTTATGACTAAACGGGGTGTTCCAAATATGGGGAATATGTAGTTTTTAAATAACTTGATCACCACTCTAGTGTCGTTTGTGGGTGCAACTATAACTTCAATCCACTTAGACACGTAGTCCACAGCTGCTAAGATATACTTGTTTCCTAAGGATGGTCGGAAAGGTCCCATGAAATCTATACCCCAAATGTCGAAGAGTTCTACTTCTTGAATGTTTCTTAGAGGCATTTCGTCACGTCTTGAAATATTTCCCGTGCGTTGGCATCTATCACATTTGACAATGCAAGCATGGACATCGCGCCACATGGTAGGCCAAAATAGGCCAGCTTGAAGAATCTTGGCATATGTCTTAGAGGTGCTCGCATGTCCACCATAGGGTGCAGAGTGACAATGCTCAATTATACTTTTTACCTCCTCTTCTGGAACGCAATAGCAAAAAATGTCGTCTTTACCCCTTTTGAAAAGGAGCAGTTCGTCCCAATAAAATTTTCTTACATCGTTGAAGAACTTCTTCTTCCGGTGGTAGTCAAGATCAAGGGGTATTGTAGCGGGGTATTCGTTACCATTAGAGATATTGACTAAATCCAAGGTAAATCATACAAGTCGAGTCGCCACCGCGCTTCTATTTATCCAAAGGAATGGTTAGAAAGCGAACAAAAACCTAAAAGTTTTAACAAAAACTAGTAAAAGAGAAATCAGAGATCTGGGTAAGGGGGTTGGTTATGTAATGGGAAGGTGTTAGGCACCCAAAACATCCTAGGTACTCCTAGGGATCCCTTTTCATACTTGTTGCAAGGTTGGTATTTTGTGAAAGTTTATTTGTGCAAACATGATTAAAGAGATGAGAAAAGAATGTACAAGTTTATTTACATTTTGTGTTTGGATGGATAAACCCATTGCCTACGTACCATCTTTAAAAAAAGATTAGGATCAAAACCTCGTAGTTCGGGGTAAAAATCTCAAAATGAGTTGGTAAATTGATTGGTCCAAAAGCCTTAAGGTCTTTTGTTCTCAAAGGGAGAAAACTCAACCTAAAACCACAAATCCATCATGTGAGGATAACTTCAACATGCTAGTGAGGGGTTAACCCTATAATAAGCATGGAAGACTTATTGTCCATCACTAAGGATATAGGTGAGTATTACATCTAACACAAGGATAACTCAAACCTAATAGCTAAAGGTTATGGAAATTTTGATTAAGAAAGTGGCCATTGGAACCACAAAAAGACATTTGAGTGGGTTATATTTACCACTTAGAAGTATATACAAAATGGTCAATGTTGACTTAAAGATTTAATTCAAAATAAGTATGATGAAAAGCAAGTTTGAAAATCAAAAGCATAAGGCTTAGGTTTCTAATGTTGAAAACAAGTGTTAGATGTTTGCACAAAAAGTTTTGGCTTGGGTTAGAGTGGAGAGAAGAAGAAGAAGGGCTAAAGTCCTAAGCATACAAGAGGTAAGGAATAAGAAACAGAACCACAAATGAAGTTCCTCTCTTGAGATCATATTGATGATCCAAGTAGCTCCCATCCTTTGGAATAAGCAATCACATAAGCATAAACTCAAGCAATCAACTGTCAAATGAACTCTTGGAAAGATTCCTCAATGTATCTTGGATTTCTCTCTCTCAAAAGCTCATGGTAATGGTTCCTCAATTAGGCTCAATTTGGAAATTCTAGCACAAGAAAACACACATCAAAAAGTTCTATGATCAATCAAAGAATGGACAAGAGGGAGTGTAGAATATGGTCCTTTCAAAGTTCATCCTTAAGCTTTAAGCATTCTAAAGGCAGGAGACCTAGTTGCTCTTCAAATTCCATTTGCTTGGGTAAGGTCCTAAATTCTAAGTCCATTTGTCCAATTCTTTGCATTTGGTTCACAACAATCAAAACAAAACACAAACACAATAGTATATACACAATTATGTGCTCAAGTGAGCAAAAGGCAAATGACATTAAAATAAACATGTGCTCAAGTGAGCAAAAGGAAAAGCAAATGGATAATATGTGCAAGAATAGTAAATTGCATTAAAAGTAAAGAGCAAAAAGTAAATGTTAATTGTTAATGGTTAGTATTAGTGGTTAGTGTGCCATAAGGCAAATTTAGCGCTATGTTAAGCAATCGTAATTGGACTTATATAAAAGTCACAACTATCTGAGGCCGGTCAATAATAATGTAGGCAACAACACAAGTTAGAAGTCTTGATTAGTGAACCAAGTTCCAACAACTTGCCATGCCAAAAAGAAGAAGAGAATTGATCTTGTATTGGTTTAAGTCCTTTGCATAATTTAGGAAACAACCTATCCTTAATGCAAAGCCATTCACTTGATCAATTGATCAAGATGAATTAGATTTGGATTAAGGAAGATTAAGTCTCCCTAATCAATGCTAACTTATCAAAAAAGAAAAAAAAGAAGAAGAAGAAGGAGATGAATAATGGAAATAAAAATGCCAAAAATACAAATGCATTAAATGAAGTACAATGTACCAATCATCATATGTTGACCAATAACATTGAAAGTCAAAGTCAAACAATCAAAAACAGAAGTGGGATGAAGATTGGAAGTCAAGAAATGAACAAAATATTTTTAGCATTTTTAAATATTTAAAATTAAACTTGAATTAAAAATAAAAGAAAGGTCAAACTTCAAAATTACTTCAAATCAACCTTGAAAGGTCCAAGTAATTTATCCCAAGTTCAACAAGGTCAAACAAAGTTTGACAAAAAATTTCAGCATTTTTAAAAGTCAGAAACTATTTTTAATCAATTAAAAATGAATAAAAATAACTTTATTGAACTAAAATCTCAAATAAATTTCAAATCAATTAAAAAATTGATGAGAATATTTTTCATAGATCCATCATCCTTCAAATAGGTTAGGAGAATATTTTTGTATTTTTTGAATATCAAAAACTATTTAAAATGAATTAAAAACAACCAGAAAAGAGAAAATTCATAAAAAAATATCAAATGACAAAATAAAAAAAAATAAAAATCAGAATTAGAAACTAGAAATTATTTGGAAACTAATGCAATTGGTCCCATATTTTTTGGATTAAAAATGAGAGAGTTATGAATTTTTGAAATAAAAGGGAATTAAAGAAATTTAAATCAGAAATTAAAAAATGTGGAAAATCAGGAAGCGTTGGATCACGTTCATTAATTGACATGGCCAATCTGATGGTCCTAAAGCGTGCGCTCATGGTGAACCTTGGTCAAACGCGTCACACAAAGAATTAAAAAAAGTCATAACATCTAAAGGTTGAGATTGAATCTAGAGATGAGATCCAACGATCCAGATTCAAACTGGCAATGGACGGCCATCGGAGCCACCTTCTTCTCCAGTGAGCTTCCAAATTCCGGCCAGATTTGCAGGTTTTCAAACCTTCACCATTTTGCACGATCCTTATACCAAAATGAAGCTGGGGTGATGTACATCACCCCTGTAACCTTGAATCACACTCAAGATTCCTATAGGTTGAGAAATCTGAGTTGGAAGATTCAGGTATGAAAAATGCAGATCAAAGAAAAACAAAACTGAAGCTACCACTAGCTTGCCTCTCAAGTGAGGACTTCAGAAAACATTTTAGCCAGGCAAATAGATCAAAGAATTGAGAGATTCGAAGCAAATAAGTTTGAACAATAACCTTTGAAGTGCAGCTTTACAGGTCTTGATCCACTCCAAATCTTTTGTGCAATGTGTTCTTGAGGTAATAAGGAAGCAAGGCTTAGGAATTTAAATTCAGAGATCAACAAATGAAGTTGAAATCTAAACTGTAAAATTGAAATGGAAAACTCAGGATTCCTTTAATGGAGGTTGGGATTTCACTTGTGCAGAGCTTCAGGCGCCATTAGGTTCGTTTTTGAAGAGAATGAAGCATGCTATTTATAGCCAAGGCTGATGCAAGCAAGGAGAAAACTCATGTGCATGGAACTTGGACTCTTCATGCATGGACCTGTACAGGCACGTGCAAAGCCCAAAAATGGATGAAAATGCAAGTTGAACTCAAATGCCAATGGTTTGGACGTGTGATTAGAGCTGCATTGGCTTGTGCATGAAGTTATGGTGTGAATTCCATAATTGAACCTAAATGTTCACCTCTTCAAAATTAACACATGAAAAATCCAAAAATGGTCATTTGAGTAATGGTTGGAAAGGTTTTGATGTGAGGAAAAATTGTTATGTTGGGCAAAAATCCATTTGAAGTGTGTAAATTGGTGAATTTTGAGTTTAAAGTGTGATGTGCAAAACATGTCAAGGCAAAGTTTCTAAATTTTGCCAATGATCAAGCCCCTCTGTTTAAATGATGCAAGCCTCAAATGAAAACACCTCCAACATCAAAGTTGTATATATTTTCAAGACAATCAAAATGGACTTAAATTTTGCATCATTTGGATTTTTGATGAAAGCGTTATGGGCACTTGAAGTTGGACTTTTTTGCCTTTCAATGCGATTGGTCCAAAAGGACCTATAATGTCTTGTATTATCACATGTATTTCCTTTGAGATTTTGAAATTTTGTTCAACATAAAATTTGAATTAGACATCTTAATATTTCCAATGCATTTGATCCCACCTCAAAATCATAACAAATGGATGAGTTATGACCTTGGGAAGTTGACCTAAAATTAGGGTTTCAGTCAAAATGACCTATAATGTCTTGGAATGGGAGATGACCTTCCAAGCTTCAAATCAATTTTTGATGAACATGAAAGTTGTTCATATTGTCCTTAAGAACATTTGATATTTTGAAACCATCTCCATTTGACCAACACATAAAAAGTTAGGTCTCAATGCATTTCAAAATAGTCAAATGAATTGACTGATCAACTTCTCAAGTGCATGACTCATATCTTGATGAATTGATGATTGAGGACACTAAAACAAGTTCAAATATGCATGAAATAATGAATTAAAGAACTTCCCTTTATTGTATTTGACCATGGGTTGAGGTTGCTTCATGAGCAAGGCATTGTGGTGTACAGATGCATCAGGGTTTCCCTAAGGAACCACCCTCAAACCCTTTGACTTGCTTTGATCAAAATGATGAATTGAGATGCTAGGGAGGCATATTTTATGGATGAGTGCATTGGGAACCAATACCATGCTTGCTTTCATCTTCTCTTGGCCATGTCATTGCACAGATGATCTCCTAGAAGCTTTGAACCTTGTGATTGCTCTAGCTACAAACAAAAGATGTTAATGACATATTTTTGTGCTTTTGGTTAGTAAACAAAATGAGACAAGCAATGATATACAATTCAAGCATGCTTGGTGATCTCAAACCACTCACAAGAGGTCCCACCCAAAGGCAAAGGGAACCAAGATGCTTATGATCCTTGAGGCAATGCAAGTGCAATGTTATGATGCCATGAGGGATCTTAGGGACAAAATTGGGGTCTTACAGATGCCCCTATTTAAGGTCATTCTAGCCGGAGAAGTGAAGGTTAAAATCTTTGTCTCGACGGGGTAGAATGGGCTTCAATAATAGCAAAGAGACGAATTTTGGTCCCTAAGAGACCTCATGATGCAGATGTATGCATGAAAATAGTAATACTCTGCGGGGATATGCGTCCACAAAAGAAAAAAGAAATCCGGAGAAACTGAAAATCCAAAGGAGTAACACACTCACTAGGGAGACAGAGACTCTGGGGGAGTAAAGGGTAAAAATGCGTGAGCAGGTCACGACTTGAGACTTGCTGAGAGATACTGAGAGAATCCATGAAATAAATCAATGGAAAGACTCGAGCTGACTCGAAGATGCATGTATTGGGGAATATGCCAATACAGCCAAAAATTATCCGTAATGGATACTTCGAATGAAAATATCCGGACTCAGGTGGGGATGTCCACTACGGACTCAGCTGAGGAAGATCCCGACAGAACTCTCCTGGGGAAACAACGGGATGAGGCATTACCGATTACTGGGTAATAAGCTCAAAGATACGTGTGATCTGAACACCGGTATAAGGGTGAGAGAATAACATGCTCGGGAAGAATGAATATCTAAGACCGGTATAAGGGTGAGAGATATCGATCAACCAAATCATCCGAGGAAGACCTAAAAAGGTATATTTCAACTCAGGAAAATCTGACTCCATAGGGGACAAAAAGTCATAATAGGGAGCAGAAGGAAGGAACACCAGGGATACCGGTTACTGGGCATATAATAGGTGACCAACCAAAGCGTGAATTGAGGAATATTCCCAAAACACTCATCATCCGAAAAGAGGGCAAAAACCAAACTCGATTATGGGATGGACATTCAATTCCAAAACAGGGATACAAATCTTACTCAACTGGGGAAGAACAAAAGGCTACGACCAGAGAGTGCATGAGATATATTATCTATTACCGTCAGAACGTAGATAATACACTCGCATGGAAGATTATCCACAACCGGTTACTGGGTTAATAAAGGATAAATCGACCGACAAAGAAAGGCATCGGGACCCCGAAACCAGGTATATAATGATGACCATTCAAGGGGAGCAACAAACATTACCGTCAATCGGTACATGAAAGATGACTTGCTAGGGATAAACTGCCTAATCTGATCAATTATCCCAGAGAAAGAGGGAATATCAACACCGAATATTGGATAATGATAACCGTCAAGGAGGGGATTACATCTACCGGATACTGGATAGAAAACCACAGACTCCGCCGAGGATAAGATGAATGATCACTAATTACCGAGCAATTATTCATTTATACCACAGGGGAGTGCAGGAAACAAATCCCAAGAAGCCAATTTAGGATCAAACTAAAGAGGCAGACTGAATCAAGACTCGTTTTAATGAGGATATAACTCAATAGGGAATCCCATCCCAATATATGTGATGGGGAGGAAGCAAAAACAACCGTCGTCCACGAGGATATAACTCAGTGGGAGATGTAATCCCCTCCTTGAGGAAAACCACAAAAGGCTCCGGAGGAAGAAGATACAGTCATGCCAGGAATACGAACAAAAGTCTTAACCTGTTGGGGATTATACCATCCTTGGGAGAGCACTAAGGATCTTCTAAGTATCCTTTCGTCATTGTGAATGTTCACTTTGTTTAAAAACAAGTTATGAAAAATTCGATTATTCAAAACAATGATATTTTCTCAATTAAAGCATGCAAGATGTTTGTTGAATAGAAACAAAAAAGAGTGCAAATAATTGGATAAAAGGCTCAAATTTATTTGATGGAATGGAAGTCTGCAAATGGGAAGACTCCATAGATCTTTACAAGTTTGAAATTGGTGATATATATTGGAAAAGGGCTACATTGAACATAATGACCATTTCTCCACCAATTCTGAATCCGATGTATTTGAAGCTTTGGTTGATGACGAATGAACAAGAATCTCTGACGGATGACAGTTGTAGAACAAAATCTTGTCAGGATGTAGTTACTTGCCAAATCCCTAATTTTTGCCTAGATTGCCCCAGGATGAGGTAATTAATCTAGCGGGATACATATATTCATTTTTTATGTCTCTACCTTTTGCCTGGATTGCCCTTTCGGGTTTTCAATCCACCGAGACGCTCATTTTTGCCTAAGCCGCCCTTTCAGGTTTTCAACTTAGCGAGCTATTCTATTTTAATTTTTAGGTGAAGTATTTCTTGACTGCATCTGCATTCACAGGACGAGTGAAATCCTCCCCATCCATAGTTGTAAGTATCAAAGCACCACCTGAAAAGGCTCTCTTAACAACATATGAACCTTCATAGTTTGGAGTCCACTTGCCCCTGGAATCGGGCGTGAAAGACAAGACTTTCTTGAGCACGAGGTCACCTTCTCGGAACACACGAGGCTTGACCTTCTTATCAAAAGCTTTCTTCATCCTTTGTTGATATAACTGACCATGGCACATGGCAGTCAATCTCTTCTCTTTATCAAGTTCAATTGGTCATAACGACTCTGAACCCATTCAGCGTCAGTCAACTTGGCTTCCATCAAGACTCTCATTGATGGGATCTCCACCTCTACTGGGAGTACAACCTCCATGCCATAAACAAGAGAGAAAGGGGTTTCCCCTGTTGAAGTGCGAACAGAAGTACGATATCCGTGTAAAGCAAATGGCAGCATCTCATGCCAATCCTTATACGTGACAACCATTTTCTGGATAATTTTCTTGATATTCTTATTAGCAGCTTCAACAGCCTCATTCATCTTGGGTCTGTAAGGAGAAGAATTATGGTGTGCAATCTTGAACTCACTACACAGTTCTTTCATCATCTTGTTGTTCAAGTTAGATCCATTATCAATAATGATCTTATCTGGCACACCATAACGGCATATGAGTTGATTCTTGATAAACTTCACGACCACCTGCCTGGTCACATTTGCATATGATGCCTCTTCAACCCACTTGGTAAAGTAATCAATTGCTACGAGAATAAATCTGTGTCCATTAGACGCTTTCGGCTCTATCATGCCAATCATGTCAATTCCCCACATGGAGAAAGGCCATGGTGATGAAATCACATTCAGAAGTGTCGGGGGAATATGAATCTTATCCGCATAAATCTGACACTTATAGCATTTCTTCATATATTTACAGCAATCAGACTCCATTGTCAGCCAATAGTATCTTGCTCTCAACATCTTTCTAGCCATGGCATGTCCATTAGAATGAGTACCAAATCAACCCTCACGGACCTCAGTCATCAACAGGTCTGCTTCGTGTCTATCCACGCATCTGAGCAGAACCATGTCAAAATTTCTCTTGTAAAGTACATCACCATTGAGGTAGAAACTTCCTGATAATCTCCTCAGAGTCTTCCTATCTTTCACAGATGCCCCAGGCGGGTAAATCTGGTTCTGAAGGAAACACTTGATGTCGTAATACCATGGCTTATCATCTTTCACCTCTTCTACCGCAAACACATGAGCTGGTCTGTCCAAGCGCATCACAGTGATATTGGGGACTTCATTCTAAAGTTTAACCACAATCATCAAAGCAAGTTTAGCAAGAGCGTCTGCCATCGGATTCTCATCTCGAGGAATATGATGGAAGTCAACCTTAGTAAAGAATGTTGAAATCCTCCTCGCATAATCTCTATATGGAATGAGACCAGGCTGATTCGTTTCCCATTCACCCTTAATCTGATTAACAATGAGGGCCGAATCACCATATACATCAAGATGTGTGCCCTGAGGAGTAATAATCACTGCCCCAATACCATTTCCATACTGATTTACAGCGCCATCAAATACCATACTCCATTTGGAACCAGGCTCTGGCCCTTCATCGAGTGTAGGCTCATCGCAATCTTTCATTTTCAAATACAGAATCTCCTCATCTGGGAAGTCATACTGAACTGACTGATAATCCTCAATCGGATGATGTGACAAGTGGTCATCCAAAATACTACCTTTAATAGCCTTCTGGGCTCGATACTCTATATCATACTCAGATAACAACATTTGCCAACGGGCAATCCTCCCTGTTAACGCAGGCTTCTCGAAGATATACTTGATTGGATCCATTCTGGATATCAACCAGGTCGTATGATTTATCATATACTGGCGTAAGCGCTTAGTAGCCCAAGCCAAAGCACAGTATGTCTTTTCAAGCATTGAATATCGAGACTCACAATCAGTGAACTTCTTGCTCAAGTAGTAAATAGCATATCCTTTCTTTCCTGATTCGTTATGCTGACCAAGGACACAACCCATTGAGTCTTCAAGAACAGTCAGATACATAATCAAAGGTCTTCCTTCCACGGGCGGAGACAGGATCGGAGGCCAGACAGATACTCTTTAATTCTATCGAAAGCTTTCTGGCAATCCTCGGTCCAATCATGGGACTGATTTTTCCGGAGGAGCTTGAATATCGGCGCACATGTGGCAGTCATGTGGGATATGAATCTGGAAATATAATTCAAGCGGCCAAGAAAACCTCGGACTTGGTTCTTAGTTTTGGGCGCAGGCATCTCTTGTATTGCTTTGACTTTTGCAGGATCAACCTCAATACCTCTTTCACTGACGATAAAGCCCAATAACTTGCCGGAACGGACTCCAAATGTACACTTGTTGGGATTCAGACGAAGCTTGTACTTTCTCAAACGCTGAAAAAGCTTCGACAAGTGCTCTACATGTTCAACTTCCGTTCTTGACTTAGCGATCATGTCATCAACATATACCTCGATTTCCTTGTGCATCATATCATGAAACTAGGTGGTCATAGCTCGTTGATACGTGGCTCCGGCGTTCTTCAAACCGAAGGGCATCACTCAATAACAGAATGTTCCCCAAGGTGTGATGAATGTTGTCTTCTCCATATCCTCGGGTGCCATCTTAATCTGATTATATCCGGAAAATCCATCCATAAATGAGAAGACATTGAATTTAGTTGTATTGTCTACCAACATATCAATATGTGGTAGAGGAAAATCATCTTTCGGACTAGCTTTATTCAAGTCTCTATAGTCCACACACATCCGGACTTTTCCGTCTTTCTTAGGCACGGGCACAATATTGGCCACCCATTGAGGATATGTTGAAGTCACCTAAAACCCTGCATCAATTTGCTTATGAACCTCCTCTTTGATCTTTACTGCCATATCAGGATGAGTTCTTCTGAGCTTCTGCTTCACAAGCACGCACTCAGGCTTCAAAGGTAGGAAATGTTGCACAATATCAGTATCTGGACCAGGCATGTCTTCATATGACCAGGCGAAGACATCAACATATTCTCGTAGCAAATCAATCAACCCCTTCTTAACAGATTCTTCCAGGAGTGCCCCAATCTTCACTTCTCGCACGCACTCTTCAGACCCCAAGTTGACTGTTTCCAGATTCTCGAGATGCGGCTGAATGATCTTCTCTTCATGCTTAAGTAGACGGGTAATCTCGTCAGGAATCTCTTCAACATCATCTTCTTCCTCCTCAAATACAGGGAGTTCAAAGTTGGGAGATGGTGTTGGGTCATTATGTTCAATGAGTTTGATTAACCTGCATAATGATTTTGGATATGAAAAGCTTTAGAATTCAAACAAGGCAATCATTATGCAGATGAAAAGATTGATTTTATTCTATTTTTAGGTTTTATGTGATCACCAATTTCATGCAAAAAAGCGAAAAGGGAAAATAATTGGAAAAACAAACATTTAACATGAATCTATTGAATGAAAATATCATTGTATTAATGTGCCAACAATGTCATCACTCCTCCTTTTGGCATGGGAGAAGGGTTTTTAAACACGAGGGACATTACTTTGACTTATGGATAACTGTTAGAATATCCACAGCGATCCAATTATTGTAGATTCCCCCAGGGATGATGAAGTTGCCAGAATCCTCTTCGTCCTCTTCCAAGATGGCAACAGCCTCTTCTCCTTGACTGGTATGGATGAACCCTCCACTCTTGAATAGCCCTTGCGTATTGAAGACCCCAGAAGAAAAACCTATGCCAGCCTGGGACTTGTTGTCTTCTAGCTCAATCATTTTCCCTAAACCAGCGGTTGCACCACACTCAATGGCCAACTTTACATCTTTGTAGGAAGCAAATGAAAGAGTTCTCTTCTCCAGCGGATCAGCAATAGATAAAGCTTAGAAAGGAGTTCCAACTTCATCCTCAGCATCTATATATGAGAAGGAAGACAAATGGCTAACCAGGAGAGCCTTTTCTCCCCCTACCACCACCAGCTTCTTGTTCTTCACAAATTTCAATTTCTGGTGTATGGTGGATGTCACGGCGCCTGCCTCGTGAATCCATGGTCTGCATAGGAGACAGCTATACAATGGGTGAATGTCCATAACCTGGAAGGTAATCTGGAAATCACTTGGTCTGATCTTGATTGGGAGATCAACTTCCCCAATCACCGTTTTGCGAGACCCATCGAAAGCCTTCACAACCACTCCACTCTGCCACATGGGAGGCCCTTGATATGACAGTTTTGAAAGAGTGGTTTTTGGCAATTCATTTAATGATGACCCAGTGTCCACCAGCACATTGGACATGGAGTCGTCTTTGCAACCCATAGATATGTGCAATGCCAAGTTGTGGTCTCTTCCCTCCTCGGGGAGATCAGAGTCACAAAAACTCAAGTTGTTACAAGCAATAATGTTTGCAACAATGCTATTGAATTGTTCTATTGTGACATTATGATCCACATATGCCACATCCAAAACCTTCTGCAGAGCCTCTCGGTGTGGTTCTGAATTCAAAAGCAATGATAACACTGATATTTTGGATGGCGTTTGTAGAAGCTGGTCTACAACATTATACTCGCTTCTTTTGATGGGCTTCAGCATCTCATCACAGTCTTCTTTCACATTGCCGTTTGGGCCAACAGAAGCAGGAGTTCTCAATGTAGAGGAGGGCTTAACAACAAGTGTCGGATTCGGAGTGCTCACCACATTCCCAATCGGGCGTTCAACAGAATCATTAGTTTGGGGCTTTGGCGGTGCTAAAAATACACGACCGCTACGTGTCAGTCCGCTAACATCATCAATATTGACAACGGATGAAGATGGTAAGGACACCTCTTCCCCATTTTCTACTGCGACAACATTGTAGCGATAGGGGACCGCTTTCTCAGAAGAGTATGGTACTGGGCCAGCTGGCTTAATGGTTAATGCGGGAGAAACCTTCTGCTTGCTACCATCATACTTGATGATAACAGGTTCGGGGATCCGAAACACTGGTGAAATCACGTTGACCTCATCAGCATCTTCGTCAACATTTCTATTTTGAAGGATCTCAATAACTCCTTCATCCAGCATTTCTTGAACATCTTTGCGCACCTGGCGACAACCTCTTTGATTAACCGAACAGACTCGGCATCTATCGTGGTCATGCTCATAATGACTATAATCACATAGTAAACGATGCATCTCGACCAAAGATTGTCGAATATGACTGACATATTTGACTTTGTATTTGCCAGGGCAGCCCTGGACCATGTTGATAGATTTCCCATGCTCGGGCAATGGGTTCTTCTTTACGTTAGGACCTACGTCCTCGAAACACAGAATGCCACACCTCACCAGGTCTTGAACCTTGGTCTTCAAAGGGTAACAATTCTCCACGTCGTGGCCGGGAGCACCTGAATGGTAAACACAGTGTAATTCAGGCTTATACCACTGTAGCACCTCAAATTTGCACCTCCCATTTGTACATACATTTCATTTTTAGGTCATTAGCATTGCATAGCATGTTGCATTTCATTAGTTAAAACTGATCAGGAGAATCCATCTGTGCAAGAGAGCTAGGGTTTTTCCATGAGATAAAGGCCCTATGATTGTTCTAGAGAGCTTACATGACCCAAGGTTCATTTTGATGCAAGTTGGCCAAGTGTTGAAAGCTCAAAGTCCACAGTGCATGACCAAGTCATCTGAGGCCCATAAAAGTCAAATGCAAGTCAACTGAGGGCTAGGAGATGGAGAAATGGTTTGAGACACTTCATTCATGTCCCAAAGAAGGTTATTCAACATGTCGAACATCTACCTTGAAGATTTTGAAGCCAGATTAAAAGTTTCCAAAAATGGAAAGTGACCTGTAATTTGAAAGTTTCCAAAAATGGCAAGTTTTGGACCAACTTCAACTCAACATTCCAACATCAAATATGCTTCAAATGAAATTTTGTCCGACATGAAAGTTGAAGATCTTTCTCTCCCATTTCCAAAAAGTCAAATATCATGAATTTCTAATGAATGGTTAAGGAGTTATGATCAAATCATGGCAAAGTGTGCTTGGAATTTCAAATGGCCATATCTTTTGAACCAAGACTCCAAATTTGGTGGTTCTTTTTGCACAATTCTCCTCATGACATGAAGTTTCCAAATCAACAATCACATTGCATAAAATTGGGACATATGATCACTTGCTTATTCATGAAGTTTTTGAAGGAAAGTTATCAAAATCAATATGGGTGATCATATGCATGAAATACCAATTCCAAATTATGCATGGGCCTTTTTTGAGTGGATTTGGGCCAGCATAATGCACTGTTCACGCATGCATCTCATGCATGAGGTGAAAACACAAATTTGTGCACACACCTTGTAACTTGTTAATCCCAATTAGTTTTGGCTTAAGCATGATTTCAGATTCATTAACAAGGCATATATAATCATAATCACAACTGCATTGATCATTAACAACACTTTCAGATCTAGATCTTGGAATTGACCAAATTTTTCTCTCAAAAAGAACTTCTAATTTTCTCACACAAAGACCATTTCTCTTGTTAGATTCATGATCATGAAGTGTTTCTGAGGAAGATTGAACGTGAATTTGGAGGAGTTCGTGCCATACTCAACCATACATGAAGCTTGAAGCATCAATGGAATTTTCAAATTCAACTGGATTCACACGTGTTTGAGCTTCAATCTCTCCATCAATCATCTCAACAAGCATTGTAGAGGAGCTTTGGACCATTGCTGAGCCTTGTAGCACGCGTTTCCAACTTGATGTTCTTCAAGAGGCCAAGTTTCGATCTCACTTATTCTCAAATTCATTGTTATATTTGTGTAGATCTTGTGTTGGTGATCATTCTGGTAGAAAAATCAATTGAAATGGTGCATTATCCATGAAGTTATGCATGATTAAAGTTTGAAATGCAAAAATGTTTTTCTTCGATTTGATCTTGTTATGATGAATTAGGATTAAATGTTTGTTGATCTTTGATCTACATGGAAAATGCTTTGCAATGATGTTCTTGTTTTTGATTTCTAAGATTTTCTGGAAATTTGAAGATGAATCTTCATCTTCTTCGTGATGAAGATGATGAATCTTCATGTTTAGCTACGAAGCCTGGGAAATTAGCTACGAATTTTCATCATTGGCTACGAATCCTTGCATTTAGCTACGAATTTCTGGGCGCGCTTAGGGTTTCGGTGAAAACGACACCGTTTTGGTGAGGCGCACTCACATTTGAATCTGGCCAAGGATCGATTCCCAGCGAAGGCAGTTTTTCAAATTGCTTCACATTTTCACATTTTCCCTCCATTTGCCATGCCTTGATCATGTTTGACTTCAATTTTTTTTCCCAACTTCATAAAATCATATAAAATTGAAAAATCATCCAATTCAATCCTAATTTTTTGCAAAATGCTCCTTAGAATGTCTAGTTTTTTATGATCATGAATTGGAAAGTTGTGCATGGCTGGAAAATTAATTTTCTCTAGGATGATTGAACACATGTACATTTATGACCTTGCTTTGTTCAAACTATCATGAAATGCTTGTTTTTAATCCAATGGACTTGAAATTTTACATGCTGATTCTAGACACATTGATGGACACTTTGGCTTTGGTTTGACATTTTTCCCATGCTCCATTTCTGTTTTGTGTACATGCTAACATGGTGTGACAACTTATGTCACACCTTTGGTTGTTCAACTTGTGCAATTTGATTTCCATGCCAAATGACCTCTAATGCTTCTGAGTTTTTGTATGATGGATGTTTTGGATGTGTTGAATGATCATGATTTTTTCCAGAATTATTTGAACCATTTCTTATTTGATTTGGAATTTTGAATCTCATTGTCCTATTGCTTTTGGTTTAGTCCTTTTTAGGACTTGTTCTTGATTGGTTAAATATGATTCATGTTGAGTTTGAAGTTTTGTTTTGGCTTTTTGATCCCCTTTTGACCCTAGGCTTTGACCTAGTGGTTTGTTACTTACATTTGAGTTGTGAGTTTCAGGTTCAAGTGTGTATCTCCATGATTGATGTTGCTCCTTCATTTGAGCTTGATCATTTGTTGTTATTGGCTAACATTTGCTGTTTTGTAGGCTTTGAAAACCATTTACTTGTGCTTGTGGCTCATGTGTCGCCTATTGGGTTGTGTGTCTGATATTGACTGTTGTTGACTATTTTCTGAGTATTGTACTGATTGGTTTAGCTGTTTCCACAGGTACCTAAGTTGCTTTAAGTTCATTTGAACTTTGCTTTGCTTGCTTGTGGTTGGTATACCACTGAGGTATAATTCCTTAATCTTCATGTAGTATGGAAGACCTACTGTTATTGGTAGGCACCTGTCTGAAGCCCTCCTTAAGAGGCAATGTTTGTGGATGTTTAATTTTGTGCCAAGCAGGTAAAGACCTCTTAAGAGGCAATTGGCAGATAAAAGGGATGTGCAATCCATCCCCTGCTATTCAGTTGTGTCATTCACTTTGCTCACACACCATGTGTTGATGCATCTTGAATAAGAACCCAAGATCTTGTTGTGTCAGTCATCTGTGGAGAAGAGTTCCTACATTCTGGACTCCCACACTTTCTATTTGAGTCAAGCTCTCCCAGACCAGGGATAAGAGCTGTGAGGTCTTACCCTCACTTCCCATTTCATCTGCTTCACCCTAACTCTCAATGTTAGGGTTAAGAGGTAAAAACACCCCATTCCAGTTGGCTTGTTTCTACAGCCTAGCCTTGTATGAGCCAATTGTTTGCATATAGTGTGTGTGCTTGCTTTATTGTGCTTGTACTTGTTTGATTGCGCTGTTTAGGTTAGCTTGCTTCCTGTGCAAGTTAGGATAGAAACCTCAACATAGGGATCTTATGCATGACAACTTCTAGGCTCGAGTCGTAGTATCCCTAGTAGATTGTTATCCTTCCTTTGTCTCTGGTTAGGATAGAAGTTCTTTCCCTGTTAAGGGGAACTACGTCGCCCTGAACCTCATACCAGATGAGGTACATAGGTGTAGCAACCTGAAAAATACAGTGCGCGAAAAACAACCGGCGATAGAAAATGACAGAAGAGTCGCCACCGTGCGTTATTCATCCCAAAGGAGGGAAAGGAAACGCTAGAAGTAAACCTGAAAAAGGAAAGGACAAGACGGGGTCTCGCAACCAAATCTTGGGTTCGGGAGTCGGTTATGCGAAGGGAAGGTATTAGCACCCCTACGCATCCGTAGTACTCTACGGGATCCACTTTTGTGGTTCTTGTCTAAAGGGTGTGGGTTTATCTAATGTACTATTTACTAAAAAAACTAAAAAAGGGTTAAGATAAAATGACTCGCATGGATGTTGCATCCACTGCATACGTATCTCATCTGAATATGAGAATCCGAGTCTTCGTAGCTCGGCTGACCTATGGGTTAGGGGGATGTGTGCTCTCTAAGACATCGTGTCTTATGCCTACGTATCTCATCTGGAATGAGAATCAGAGCAAAACGTAGTTCGGCTAACTATGGGGTTATGGAGTGGGTTTTGGACGAACGACGTTACTACGCAATCTACCGGATGCTCGACCTTTGGAGACTTACTCGCCTGTAGTAGAAGGAGTTAACGTGTTGCTTTGGGTTTTAGGGTTTGGGATGCTCAAGGGGAAAAAGGCAGTCCTTGACGAAGGAACCGCGCTACCTGTGGGGATACGAACACGAAGCACAAAATATGTATCTTAAAGTAAAATGCCACCAAGGGGCGCAAACATTGCCTCCTATTGAGGTCTTCCAGCTAAGAAAGCGGTAAAGTACGAGAAAGGGGAAAAATTACCACACGGATAAAGATCCGAAGTTATAGCGATTAAAGGAATGGGAAACCCAGGGATCCTTCCAAGCTAACACCACCAAAGAAAATCAATCAGTGCGGGTAATCGGAATAAACCTCCAGGGGGTATCCCACAAATAAAGTGGGAAACCACGCGAGTGTCTCTGCAAAAGCCATGTGAGCCCTCACAAAACTCGACAAAAGGTTAGAGTAACAGGATGAAATCAAGAGAAAACAATGCCATGGAAACACAAGACAGGTTAGAACAAAAAAGAACAAAAAGCAAATACTGTCACATTCGCGACTGCTTCCCCTAGCGAAGGCTTAGCGAAGCTTCGCTACAGGCTCGCCTAGCGAAGGCCTGCGGGTTTTGGATTTCTCAATGATAACAGTACGATTTTAAGGATTTCAAACCCTATGGCAATCATCTCAGGAACGAAATTATTAAACATTCAAGACACTATTTACATATTCATACACAAATATAAACCCGTGTGCAAAACCTGACGTTACCTCATGCATTCATAGTATTCAAATTCAAGGCATAGAGTAGTAGGAACAAAGGCATACCTGATGAGAGAAACCGATCGAACGGCGCGGCTGGATCTGCGAAGCTCTGTTAGGGTTTGCGTGAGGCGGAGGCAAGAGAGCGTGTGAATCGGAATGAACTTCTCAGAGCTGCCTGAAGATTGCTGCAGAGTAGTTCCTAGGTCTCCTTCTCTCAAAGTCTTTCTCCAGTGAAACTCCAAGTGTCCAGTCCTCTACTGAAACTCTTATATTTATAGCTGATTTTCGTGGACTTGTGGGCTTAGAATGAGGTCAGCTGAGGCCCAAAACTTTCTGATATTTTCCGGAATGCGCGCCCTTCGCCTAGCGAGCATGACAGTGCTCTTCGCTAGGCGAAGCATCTGCTCGCCTAGCGAGCATGACAGCTCAGCAGCAGATTCTTGCTTCTTCAAGCTTAGAATTTTGCATGGTGAATAGGCCCCATTTGGACCTGTTTCTGATTGACATGCTGAAATGCAATATGATATGAAATGCTAAATGACCTAAAAATGAATGCATGAATGAGGAGGGCAAATTTTGGGGTGTTACAGTAGGCAGGAGATGAGCCGATCTCTCCGGGCGCCCTTTTTCTTTTTCAACCCTTTGTGTGTGTTTGGAGTCTGACATAAGTCCAGCGATTGGCAGTTGGTTTCTTGTGTGTGGTTGTTTGTTGGAGTCTGACGTAAGTCCAGCGATTGGCAGTCGGTTTCCTGTGTGTGTTTGTTTGGTGAGGAGTCTGACATAAGTCCAGCGATTGGCAGTCGGTTTCCTGTTTGTGTTTTGTTTGGCGTGCGTTAGCTGAGCTACGAGTGCTCTGATTCTTCTCTGGTTAGAGAAGATACGTATGCATAGGATGTGACATCCTAGCGAGCACGTTCCGCTTTCCCCCCGAACTACGTCGACTCTGATGTCTGTGTCTGACAGACTACGTAGGCCCAGGATGCGATATCCTGCCGAGTCCCGTTTCTTCCGTCTTTCGTCTGTGTTTCCTTCCAGCGTGTGTGCAGTGTTTTGAGCAGTCTTTAACAACATTTCTTCTATTCTTTCTGAGCGTGGATCCCGTCGAGTACGATGGATGCGTAGGGGTGCTAATACCTTCCTTTCGCATAACCGACTCCCGATCCCATCCTTCTCTGGTCGCGAGACCATGTCCTTCCTAGGTTTACTTCAAGCGTTTCCTTTCCCTCCTTTGGGATAAATAACGCACGGTGGCGGCTCTGTTGTTTCGTTTTCCCGCCGGTTTTTCGCGTAATGCGACAGCTGGCGACTCTGGTGGGGACTATAGAGAAGTTGACCTCTTGCTGGTCCATCTTCCCTAAGCGAGTCAATCCTAGCGCTCTTTAGGATAGTGTTGGTTGCTTTTATTGTGTCATTTATTGCATTTATTTGTTGATGTTTGTATTTATGTTTGCATTTATGTTTGCATTCATCAGGCTTTCATTATGTTGGCTGTGTGTCTGTCTCTCTGTCCGGTGGGAGTTACAAGAGGTAAAAGGCCCAATACCCAGGCTACGAGTGAACTCTAGGATACCTAGGAATAGAGTGATTCATGGGAAGCGGGTGGTATTACGCCACTTAGCGGAACATGATATCACGAGCAGTTCAGACTCCGATGGGGTATTATCGTTACATACATCTGGTGTGTACATGATGATATTCTTGAAAGGGTTATTTATCCTGCGTTTCTCTCGACTTTACCCTGGCCTAGATGACACCCGTGAGTGGGGAGGGAATTGAATCATTACAGGTACCGTTGGTGACTTGTTGGTGACTTGTTGGTGACTCTTGGGTCCTGTTGATGACTTAGTTCTTATTGTATGGGTTCCAGATGACTTCGGGTTTCAGATGACTTTGTGGTTCCGAATTCAAGCCGAAGCTTTGAACCTGTGCTCCTAGATACACAGCCAACCAGTCATAATTGCATCATCTGCATCATAGCATGTTTATTTTCAAAAAAAATAATGCAATAAAAAAAATGGAAAAAAGAAAAGAAAAAGAAAGCTAATCTCCTCATGCATATCATTTCTCAGGTTCATTCAGGAGTCTGTTCACTGTGAGAGGTGGCAACCATTCCAGGGTCGAAGAGGAAGACTTGCACCTACAGTTTTCACCGTGAGCCATTGACATCCTTGATAGAGTTGAGCAATCTGGTGACCGGTTGTAATCAGAAGATGTTTGATGACCAGTATGGGGATATCCTGACACTATTGAAGATGGTTGTTGACCCAGTACCGTTGCAGACCCTCCTACAGTTTTATGACCCAGAGCTCCATTGTTTCACCTTTCAGGATTATCAGTTAGCACCCACTCTGGTAGAGTATTCTATCCTGATGGATGTCCCGATCCAGTACCAGGTGCCTTTCCTGGATGTGCCAAAGGAGGTTGATTTCAGGGTTGTTGCTAAGGCTCTTTATTTGAGTATCAAGGAGGTGAGTGACAATTGGAAATCAAGTGGTGATGTTGTGGGTTTGTCTTTGAAGTTCTTGGTGAGCATGGCTAAGGAAGAAGCGAAGAAAGGGAATTGGGAAGCTTTCAATGCTCAGTTAGCTATCATGATCTATGGAGTTGTGTTGTTCCCGAGTATGCCTAATTTTGTGGACCTTGCAGCAATCACTATTTTCATCAGAGGAAACCCGATTCCTACCTTGTTAGCTGACACTTATTATGCTATTCATAGCAGGCATGGTAAGGGTGGAGCTATCAGGTGTTGTCTCCCATTGTTACTCAAATGGTTCTTGTCTCTTCTACCAACCAGTGGACCTTTTGTGGATGCTCAGAACACTCATAAGTGGACTCAGAGGATTATGTCTCTCACTTCCTATGATATCAGGTGGCAAGCTTACAGGTTGAATGTGCGTAATGTCATCATGAGTTGTGGAGAGTTTCGTAATGTGCCACTCGTAGGGACTAAGGGTTGCATCAACTACAATCCGGTTCTTTCACTTCGTCAGTTGGGATTTGTTATGAATGGAAGACCACTAGATGCTGAGATAGCTGAAAGTGTGTTCTTTGAGAAGCGGAGTGACCCTGCTAGATTGGAGCAAGTGGGAAGGGCTTGCAAGAGTATTGGTGTTAAGGATGGATCTGTCTTAGGGAAGAAGTTTGCCATTGCTATGCCTGCCTACATTGAGTGGGTCAAGGATAGAGTTGGAACCTTGTTGTTACCCTATGATAGGATGGAACCGTTGCAGGAACAACCGCCTTTGATCCTATCTGAGAATGTGCCTGCTGAGCATTACAAACAAGCCTTGATGGAGAATCGTCGGTTGAAAGAAAAGGAACAAGATACCCAGATGGAGCTTTACAAAGCCAAAGCTGATAAGTTGAACTTGGCTCACAAGCTCACAGGAATGCAAGGTGAAGATGCTAGCAGATTGAGAAGCAAGAAGAGGTCTTATGAGGAGATAGAAGCAATGTTGGATGGAGAACACCGTGAGCGTCTAAGGTTACAAAGAGCGGAAGCCAATTATCAGAAGAAGATAAGAGACCTGGAAAAGCAGCTCAAGGACAAAGACATCCAATTGAAGAAGGAAGTAGACCTGAGGAATGCATCAGAGAACCAACTTGGAGGAGAAATTTTAGAGCTCACAAGACAACTGAAGGAGAAGATCACTCCTCTTCCTGAGTGTTCAGAATGCAACCTGTTGATAGACCAGTGCCAGTATCTGAAGACTCTCATTCTTGGAGGACATCTTTCTTAGCTTGTATCTGTTGTTTATATTGAGAATCAACTCCAGGGTTATTGGATGGGATTCCTTGTACTCTTATCATTTGGATCCTTGCTTGAATATTGTTGTATGATCCTTGTGCTCACATCTATAGATGAGGTTGTTGATGTTTCACCTTGTGCTTATTATCCTGTGTAGGTTGTTTCTTTGGTGTCACTGTTGCAGGTTGCCATCTTTTGAAAGATGAATTTGGCTTTTGAATGCCTGAGAAATGAACATATCATGTGCATCATACGCATCATTAGCATCATACATATATCATTCTTGCATTACAGGTGTTCTTGAACAAGACTTCTCATTCTGGTTCCTGTTTCAGGCAGGATTGCTGATCAACGTCCGCACCGCTACTCTACGAGGTTGAATCAACAGAGGAATATGGATCAAGTGCAAGCTGAGTTAGCAGAGATGAGGGCTAACATGGGCCAGTTCATGCATATGATGCAAGGGGTTGTGCAAGGTCAAGAAGAACTTCGAGCCCTAGTCCAGAGACAAGAAGCTGCAATTCCACCGGTCAACCATGCTTTTTCCAGAGGGAAGCCCAATCAATGACCCTGCTACTGCTGCTATTCCCATCAACAACTATGTCGTGGGTGATGAGTTGAGGGGTATCAGAATCAACGGTCAACCTATTGCTCCAGAGACAGTTAATGCCAGAGTGACTCGTGCTCCAGTCCGTAATCCTGCTCTATTGGTTGATAGGCAGGAGGATATGTTTACTCTCCTCAGTGAGGATGATGAAGTTGTGGGAAGAACTGACGAAAGGGATAGGAGGGTTGTTGCCCTAGCTGAGAAGATCAGAGCCATGGAGTGTCAGAACTCTTTGGGGTTTGATGTTACAAATACGGGTTTGGTTGATGGGCTCAGAATCCCGTATAAGTTCAAGGCGCCATCTTTTGATAAATACAATGGCACTTCTTGTCCTCGCACTCATGTGCAGGCCTACTACAGAAAGATCTCTGCCTACACAGATGATGAGAAGATGTGGATGTACTTCTTCCAGGATAGCTTGTCTGGAGCTTCCTTGGATTGGTACATGGAGCTGAAAAGAGAATCTATCAGAAGCTGGAGGGATCTGGGTGAAGCCTTCTTGAGGAAGTATAAGCACAACATGGACATGGCTACGAGCCGAACTCAGTTACAGAGTTTATGTCAGAAATCAGGAGAAAGTTTCAAGGAGTACGCCCAGAGATGGCGGGAACTAGCTGCAAGGGTGCAACCTCCGATGCTGGAAAGGGAGTTGACCGATATGTTTATTGGGACTTTGCAAGGAGTATTTATGGACCGGATGGGAAGTTGCCCGTTTGGTAGCTTTTCTGATGTGGTGATTTGTGGAGAGAGAACCAAGAGCCTCATCAAAGCTGGGAAGATTCAGGATGCTGGTTCTTCATCTTCAAAGAAGCCATTTTCTAGGGCACCCAGAAGAAAAGAGGGAGAGACCAATGTTGTGCAACACAGAAGAAATATGAATAGCGGACATTACCGTCAGGTTGCTGCCGTAACTATCCTAGCACCTCAACCGCGACAACAGCAACAACAAAGACCACCACCACAACAACAACAACAACAATAACAACAACAACGTCCATTTCAGCCGAGACAAAGAATGCCGGATCGTCGATTCGACCCGTTACCTATGACATATGATGAGTTGCTTCCCGAATTGCTCAGGTTGGGATTTGTTGAGTTACGCACTATGGGTCCGTTGACGAAGATACCTGCTGGGTATGATGCCAACGTTCGTTGTGACTTCCATTTTGGTGCACCGGGGCATCATATTGAGAACTGTCGGGCTTTTCATCATAAGGTCCCGGACTTGATTGATGCCAAAACAATCAATTTTGCTCCTGTTCCGAATGTTGTGAACAACCATATGCCTCAACATGGTTTGCACAGGGTGAATAGTGTGGAAGATGGAGAAGTTGTGGACCTGGTAGTTGATGTTGAAGATGTCCAGACGTCGCTGTTTGTTGTGAAAGAGCGTCTGTTGAATGGGGGAGTGTTCCCGGGTTATGATAAGGGTTGTTCAGATTGTGAAGACTCCGAGAATGGTTGTATGCAGTTGAAGACTGATATACAAGGTCTGATTGATGAGGGCTGTTTGCAGTTTGCTAAGGCCGTGAAAGATCGTGGGATGGTGTCAACTGTCACCATTTATTTCAAACCATCTGAGGGACGTGGTCAGAGAACTGTTAGTTCTTCTACAACCGTTGGTACTCCTGTTACCATTTCTGCTCCAGTAACTATCAGTGCTCCCACTACTGTTGTTGTGTCTGGTAGAAGGGCTGTTGAGAACAGTAGGGCCGTGCCGTGGAAGTATGATAATGCCTACCGCAGCAACCGAAGGGCAGAAAGTCAGATCAGGCCAGTGAATCAAGCTCCTGTAACTATTGGTTTGCCGAGTAGAGCTCCTGTGATTGTTGGTCCAGTTGTGGACAATGTAGGGGGACCAGGAGGTTTCACGAGAAGTGGTCGTCTGTTTGCACCGCAGACCTTGAGAGACAACAATGCTCAGGGTCTTGCCAAAGCGAAGGGTAAGCAAGCTATGGTTGAAGAAGAACCTGTACAGAAGGAAGCGCCTGAGGGGTCGTTTGAGAAGGATGTGGAGGAGTTTATGAAGATTATTAAGAAGAGTGACTACAAGATTGTAGATCAGCTGAATCAAACTCCGTCAAAGATTTTTATACTCTCATTGCTATTGTACTCTGAGGCACACCGTAATGCCTTGCTGAAAATGTTGAATCTGGCTTACGTGCCTCAGGAGATTTCTGTCAACCAGTTGGAGGGTGTTATTGCTAATGTGAGCACGAGGCATAGCTTGGGGTTCACAGACTTGGATCTGACGCCGGAAGGTCACAACCATAACAAAGCTCTGCATATCACCATGGAGTGCAAAGGCGCCGTGTTGTCACATGTATTGGTAGATTCTGGCTCTTCGTTGAATGTGTTGCCCAAGAAGACTTTGAGCAAGATAGATGTTGAAGGGGTTGTCCTCACTCCCAGTGATCTCATTGTCCGAGCTTTTGATGGATCCAAACGGTCTGTTTTTGGTGAAGTCACATTGCCTGTGAAGATTGGCCCGGAGATGTTCAGTATTGTCTTCTATATGATGGATATCCAACCAGCATATAGTTGTCTTTTGGGGCGTCCCTGGATACATGGGGCTGGGGCAGTTTCATCAACTCTCCATCAAAAGCTGAAGCACGTATGGAATGGTCAGATTGTAATCGTGTGCGGCGAGGAGGACATTCTCGTGAGTCATTTATCCTCTTTCAAATATGTGGAGGTGGATGGCGAGATCCATGAAACTCTATGCCAAGCGTTCGAGACCTTTGCTATTGAGAAGGTGGCTTTCGCTGAGCAGAAGAAGCCAAGTGCCTCGATTGCATCATACAAGCAGGCTGTGGAGGTTGTCAACTCAGGCAATGCAGAAGGCTGGGGCAAGATGGTGGACCTGCCCGTCAAAGAAGACAAGTTTGGTATTGGTTATCAACCTCTGCAGGCGGAGCAGGGTGAGCAGAAAGGGCCGAGTACCTTCACCAGCGCTGGGCTGATGAATCATGGTGACGTCTTTGCAGCCAGTAGTGAAGACGGTGACAGTGATTGTGATTTGAACAACTGGGTTCGACCGTGTGCTCCAGGGGAGTCGATCAACAATTGGACAGCTGAAGAAGTGGTCCAAGTTACTCTTCAAACAGAGTAATTTTCTTTTGTTTTTCATTTTGCACAAAACCCTACGTTTTGCCCAAGGCGTAGTGGTTCATTGTAGGGCCTCATCATGTTTTTCAATGATATCATTAATAAAGGACGTTTTGCAAACAATTTTGTGATCCCTGTCTTTCCGTTTTTGTTTTTCATTTTTCAAAATAATAAAAATGGCAATGTTTTTGTTTTTGCGACTTTTTTGAACTCTTTTTTCTAAAATAAAGCATTAAACATGCAGAATTGATCTTACGGACTCCACTATAAACAATTCTGTTATGTCTCAGTATGATTTCAATAATCCCATCTACCAAGCTGAAGAGGAGATTGAGGAAGATTGTGAACTCCCCAAAGAATTGGTCAGATTATTGAAGCAAGAGGAAAGGATCATCCAACCTCATCAGGAAGAGTTGGAAATCATTAATCTTGGTACTGAGGACGCCAGAAGAGAGATCAAGATCGGGGCTGCTTTGAAGGAAGATGTCAAGAGAGGGTTGATTGAGATTCTGAGAGAATATGTGGAGATATTCGCCTGGTCGTATCAAGATATGCCTGGGTTGGATACAGATATTGTGGTGCATAGACTACCTCTCAGAGAAGATTGTCCTTCAGTCAAGCAGAAGCTGCGCAGAACTAACCCTGATATGGCTGTCAAGATCAAGGAAGAGGTTCAGAAGCAGTTGGATGCGGGTTTTCTGGCAGTGACCAATTATCCCCCTTGGGTGGCCAACATCGTTCCCGTGCCGAAGAAGGATGGCAAAGTCAGGATGTGTGTCGATTACCGGGATTTAAATAGAGCGAGTCCAAAAGATGACTTCCCATTACCTCACATTGATGTATTGGTTGATAATACTGCTCAATCCTCGGTTTTCTCTTTCATGGATGGTTTCTCTGGTTATAATCAGATCAAGATGGCGCCAGAGGACATGGAAAAGACGACATTCATTACACCTTGGGGCACGTTCTGCTATAAAGTGATGCCATTTGGGCTGAAGAATGTCGGTGCTACCTATCAGAGGGCTATGACGACTCTCTTTCATGACATGATGCACAAAGAGATTGAAGTGTACGTGGATGATATGATTGCGAAGTCGTAGACAAAAGAGGAGCACCTGGTAAATCTGCAGAAGTTGTTTGAAAGGTTGAGAAAGTTCAAACTGAGGTTGAATCCAAACAAGTGTACGTTTGGGGTGAGATCTGGGAAGCTGTTGGGTTTCATTGTCAGTGAGAAAGGGATTAAGGTTGATCCAGCAAAAGTAAAAGCTATACAAGAGATGCCTGAACCGAAAACTGAAAAGCAGGTTCGTGGGTTTTTAGGGAGATTGAACTACATCGCACGGTTTGTATCTCACCTAACTGCCACGTGTGAACCGATATTCAAATTGCTAAGAAAGAATCAAGCAATCAGGTGGAATGATGACTGTCAAAAAGCTTTTGATAAGATAAAAGAGTATTTGCAGAAACCTCCAATCCTTGTACCTCCAGTTCCTGGGAGGCCTCTGACAATGTACCTGTTAGTGACTGAGAACTCGATGGGGTGTGTATTGGGACAGCATGACGAGTCTGGTCGAAAAGAGCATGCCATATACTACCTTAGCAAAAAGTTTACCGACTGTGAAATAAGATATTCGCAGCTCGATAAAACTTGTTGTGCTTTGGCCTGGGCTGCTCGCCGACTGAGGCAATATATGTTGAACCATACTACCTTATTGATTCTAAGATGGATCCAGTGAAGTACATCTTTGAGAAGCCGGCTCTCACCGGGCGTGTTGCTCGTTGGCAGATGATCTTAACAGAGTATGATATCCAGTACACGTCACAGAAGGCCATCAAAGGTAGTATTCTGTCAGACTACCTTGCCGAGCAACCTATCGACGATTATCAGCCGATGATGTTTGAATTCCCTTATGAAGACATCATGTATCTTAAGATGAAAGATTGTGAAGAGCCCCTTGTCGAGGAAGGACCGGATCCTGATGACAAGTGGACACTGATGTTTGATGGGGCTGTGAATATGAATGGCAACGGTGTTGGGGCAGTACTGATTAATCCCAAGGGTGCACACATACCTTTTTCTGCCAGATTGACTTTTGATGTAACCAACAACGAAGTTGAGTATGAGGCTTGTATCATGGGGATAGAAGAAGCCATCGATCTAAGGATCAAAACTCTGGACATTTATGGAGATTCCGCTCTAGTGATTAACCAGGTCAATGGAGATTGGAATACTCATCAGCCGCATTTGATTCCTTACAGAGATTACACCAGAAGGATCCTGACTTTCTTGAAGACAGTTAAGTTGTATCATGTACCCCGAGATGAAAATCAAATGGCTGATGCCTTTGCTACATTATCTTCGATGATCAAAGTCCATTGGTGAAATCATGTGCCACATGTTGCGGTGAATCGACTCGAGAGGCCTGCGTATGTGTTTGCAGCCGAGTCTGCTGTTGATGAGAAGCCGTGGTACTTTGACATTAAGAATTTCCTCAAGAGTCAGGAGTATCCTGAAGGAGCGTCAAAGAATGACAAGAAAACCCTGAGAAGGCTAGCTGGAAGCTTTTATTTGAATCAGGATGACGTGTTGTACAAGAGGAACTTCGACATGGTTCTGCTCAGATGCGTGGATAGACACGAAGCAGACATGTTGATGCAAGAAATGCATGAAGGATCTTTTGGTACCTATGCTGGCGGTCATGCAATGTCCAAGAAATTGTTAAGAGCCGGTTATTATTGGATGACTATGGAATCCGATTGTTTTAAATACGCTCGGAAGTGCCATAAATGTCAGATCTATGCTGATAAGGTGCATGTACCACCAAGCCCTCTGAATGTCATGAATTCGCCTTGGCCGTTCGCGATGTGGAGCATTGATATGATTGGGAAGATTGAGCCTACCGCTTCTAATGGACATCGCTTCATCCTGGTTGCGATTGATTACTTCACCAAGTGGGTGGAAGCAGCTTCCTATGCTAATGTTACCAAACAAGTGGTTGCCAGATTCATCAAGAAGGAAATCATCTGCCGTTACGGGGTTCCTGAGAGAATCATTACTGATAATGGTTCGAATCTCAATAACAAGATGATGAAGGAGCTTTGCAAATATTTCAAGATTGAACATCACAATTCTTCTCCTTACAGACCGAAGATGAATGGTGTTGTAGAGGCGGCAAACAAGAATATCAAGAAGATTGTGCAGAAGATGGTCGTGATGTACAAAGACTGGCATGAGATGCTGCCTTTCGCTTTGCATGGGTACCGTACATCAGTGCGTACGTCGACCAGGGCAACCCCTTACTCCCTTGTGTATGGTATGGAGGCAGTCCTACCTGTTGAAGTGGAGATTCCTTCTCTGAGAGTCCTGTTGGATGTCAAGCTAGACGAAGTTGAGTGGATTCGAACAAGGTTCAACGAGTTGAGCCTTATCGAAGAGAGGCGGTTAGCAGCTGTGTGCCATGGGCAGTTGTATCAGAGAAGGATGAAGAAGGCATTTGATCAGAAAGTGCGTCCTCGAAGCTATCAGCCTGGTGATTTAGTTTTGAAGAGGATCCATCCTCCCGGTACAGATAACAGGGACAAATGGACTCCTAATTATAAAGGTCCATATGTTGTTAAAAAGGTTTTCTCTGGTGGAGCCTTGATGCTTACAACTATGGATGGTGAAGATTTTCCATCCCCTGTTAACTCAGATGTAGTCAAAAAATACTACGCATAAATTGACCCGATGGACAAAAAGAATAAAAGAGTCCAGGCAAAAAAGGGCATCCCGGCGAACCAAAAAAAAAAAAAAGAGAAAAAGGTTCGGGCAAAAGTTAGGGATAAAGAATGAAAAATATGTACACCCGGTAAGTCGAAAACCCGCAAGGGCGGCTTAGGCAAAAATGGGTATCCCGGTGGATTGAAAACCTGAAAAGGCGATCCAGGCAAAAGAGGGATTAAAGCGAATACTACAGTCTGAGTTATCTGTACTTCATCGCGCTTCAACGTCTACCATCTCGAAGGATATGACCGGTCCAATCATTCTTCTCAGAAAACAAGGAATTTGGGGGAAGTTGAAGATCTGTGAGTCATAACAGAATTGGGAAATAGTGGATGCCGTGTTCACATTGCCAATAGGATAGTTTATTTCGTTTTCCGCGCAATTGCCTCTTCCTAGGAATTGCTTCCTGATGTATTTGCCTTTATAGGCTCATTTTCAATCAATAAAAGTCGTTATTCAGATAGATTGCTCTCTCGTTTTTATTTTACTGTTTTGTTTGCAAAAAACGTCCGAATTTTTGATAAAACATTGCATATAAAAACATGAAGGCTAGACAATAACGTGCAGAAAGATAAACATTTGAAAATCATTTTGAATGTTGATTACACTTGGGTGTATTTTGTCTGTACAATCCCCTGGGGCATGTATGTCTTGCTGTTTTGCAGATCACTATCTTTTGATTGTTGGCTAAAGCAGGTGAGCTACAGTTTGTTCAAAAGGAATTTCAGCACTGTCCAGTAATGTGAGAGGTTGGGTTGTCCCGGGCAGGTTCAGGGTTTGTATCCCCAGCGAAGCAAAGATCAGGGTTGCCTCCGCAGGCAGGCCTGAAGTTGATTGCAAATCCCCAGTAGGGTCGTGAAGAGTATTTCCCCAGCAGGTCTGAGGACTGGTAGTTCCCCAGCGAGCCGGAAGATTATTGTTCCCCAGCGGAGGTATCCATGGATAGTTCCTCAGCAGCCAGGTTTGAAGTGTTGTAATCCCCAGCGGAGGTAGGAATTGTTTGTTTATTTCCTCAGCGGAATCCCCAAGTGGATCGGGTTCAGTAGAGGTCATCCCCAGCGAGGATCATCTATTCCCCAACAGCAGTGTTGTTCCCCACTGAGAGGCGGCGTTTTCCCAATGGATGACTCCCCAGTTGGTTTAGTTTCTCTGTCGTTCCTAGAGTGTCAGATCAGCAAAGCACTCCCAGCAGTGCGTCTCCCACAGAGTTGGAAGATCAAATCAGAGTTGTTCGCTCGGAAGTGGTCATGTGCTTTCCCAGCAGGAGTTCTCCTCCATTTGCATTTTGCATGTAGTAATCATCATTTGCATCTTCAAATTGCGTAGCATTTCCATTTAATATGGAGCATTACGCCATAAAAACTCAAACATATGCATACATATGTTACACCAGTTGGATCATATCCCCAGCAGAGGCGGATCGTATTTCAACATCTGTATGGCACATTTGCAACAGTTGCTCTTGACAGCATTCAGGATTGATATCCCCTAGAGAGGTTTATTTCCTCACTCGTCTGTGAAGGGAAAGTTTTGATTGACTCCCCCAGCGTAGTCTCAAGCAGGTGTCTGGTCTTGTTTCATTTCTGAACATCATCTTTCGATGTCGGTAAACATCGAGTCTCTTCCCAGTCATCGTTAAATGTTTGGTCGTCCCTTTTTTGGTGTCGGTAAACATCATCTTTCGATGTCGGTAAACATCGAGTTTTTCCCAGTCATCGGTAAATGCCTGGTTGTGAAGTATTTCTCTATCAAATCCCCAGTAGAGTCATCGGTAAGCGTTTTGTCTATTTCCAGTTGTAAATATCTTTTTCCTCCCCAGTTGGAGTTTGCCATCGGTAAATGGTACCGTTTTCCTTGATATCAGTTGTATATCAAGTCGACTATTCCCAAGCCGCCATCGGTAAAAGGCCTCGCTTTCTTCGATATCGGTAAATATCGAATCCCCAGCTTGTTCGCCATCGGTAAATGGCCTCGCTTTCTTCGATATCGGTAAATATCGAATTCCCGGTTCAGCCGCCATCGGTAAATGGCCTCACTTTATGTGACATCTGTTTTCCAGCAGCCATCGGTAAATGGTCTTGCTGACGTTGATATCGGTAAATATCAAAGGTTGTTTTGAAGCCACCATCGGTAAATGGTCCCGCTTCCTTTGGATGTTGTTTCCTAGCCGCCATCGGTAAATGGCCTTGCTGACGTTGATATCGGTAAATATCAAGTTTCCAGTAAAGCCGCCATCGGTAAATGGCCTGGCTTTCCTGAGGTTTTATTGAGCATCCGCCATCGGTAAATGGCCTTGCTTTTCTTTGATTCATCCCTGAAGAGTGCAAATTTCTACGGTTCTTTGGTATTCAATCCCTGTGTACCTTGAAGGTCTGACAGCCGTTTCTCTCATCCGTTCAGGCTCCCAGTTGATTGAATAGGGGCAGATGTAGCACCTCAAATTTGCACCTCCCATGTGTACATACATTTCATTTTTAGGTCATTAGCATTGCATAGCATGTTGCATTTCATCAGTCAAAACTGATCAGAAGAATCCATCTGTGCAAGAGAGCTAGGGTTTTTCCATGAGATAAAGGCCCTATGGTTGTTCTATAGAGCTTACATGACCCAAGGTTCATTTTGATGCAAGTTGGCCAAGTGTTGAAAGCTCAAAGTCCACAGTGCATGACCAAGTCATCTGAGGCCCATAAAAGTCAACTACAAGTCAACTGAGGGCTAGGAGATGGAGAAATGGTTTGAGACACTTCATTCATGTCCCAAAGAAGGTTATTCAACATGTAGAACATCTACCTTGAAGATTTTGAAGCCA
Source organism: Lathyrus oleraceus (assembly GCF_024323335.1). Taxonomy (NCBI): domain Eukaryota; kingdom Viridiplantae; phylum Streptophyta; class Magnoliopsida; order Fabales; family Fabaceae; genus Lathyrus; species Lathyrus oleraceus. Next base: position 355,523,086 of record NC_066585.1, on the reverse strand, counting down.
GATTAAAAGTTTCCAAAAATGGAAAGTGACCTGTAATTTGAAAGTTTCCAAAAATGGCAAGTTTTGGACCAACTTCAACTCAACTTTCCAACATCAAAGAAGCTTCAAATGAAATTTTTTCCAACATGAAAGTTGAAGATCTTTCACTCCCATTTCCAAAAAGTCAAAGATCATGAATTTCTAATTAATGGTTAAGGAGTTATGATCAAATCATGGCAAAGTGTGCTTGGAATTTCAAATGGCCATATCTTTTGAACCAAGACTCCAAATTTGGTGGTTCTTTTTGCACAATTCTCCTCATGACATGAAGTTTCCAAATCAACAATCACATTTCATAAAATTGGGACATATAATCACTTGCTTATTCATGAAGTTTTTGAAGGAAAGTTATCAAAATCAATTTGGGTGATCATATGCATGAAATACCAATTCCAAAGTGTGCATGGGCCTTTTTTGAGTGGATTTGGGCCAGCATAGTGCACTGTTCACGCATGCATCTCATGCATGAGGTGAAAACACAAATTTGTGCACACACCTTGTAACTTGTTAATCCCAATTAGTTTTGGCTTAAGCATGATTTCAGATTCATTAACAAGGCATATATAATCATAATCACAACTGCATTGATCATTAACAACACTTTCAGATCTAGATCTTGGAATTGACCAAATTTTTCTCTCAAAAAGAACTTCCAATTTTCTCACACAAAGACCATTTCTCTTGTTAAATTCATGATCATGAAGTGTTTCTGAGGAAGATTGAACGTGAATTTGGAGGAGTTCGTGCCATACTCAACCATACATGAAGCTTGAAGCATCAATGAAATTTTCAAATTCAACTGGATTCACACAAGCTTCAATCTCTCCATCAATCATCTCAACAAGCATTGTAGAGGAGCTTTGGACCATTGCTGAGCCTTGTAGCACGCGTTTCCAACTTACTATTCTTGAAGAGGTCAAGTTTCGATCTCACTTATTCTCAAATTCATTGTTATATTTGTGTAGATCTTGTGTTGGTGATCATTCTGGTAGAAAAATCAATTGAAATGGTGCATTATCCATGAAGTTATGCATGATTAAAGTTTGAGATGCAAAAATGTTTTTCTTCGATTTGATCTTGTTATGATGAATTAGGATTAAATGTTTGTTGATCTTTGATCTACATGGAAAACGCTTTGCAATGATGTTCTTGTTTTTGATTTCTGAGATTTTCTGGATTTTCTGGAAATTTGAAGATGAATCTTCATCTTCTTCGTGATGAAGATGATGAATCTTCATGTTTAGCTACGAAGCCTGGGAAATTAGCTATGAATGTTCATCATTGGCTACGAATCCTTGCATTTAGCTACGAATTTCTAGGCGTGCTTAGGGTTTTGGTGAAAACGGCACCGTTTTGGTGAGGCGCACTCACATTTGAATCTGGCACAGGATCGATTCCCAGCGAAGGCAGTTTTTCAAATTGCTTCACATTTTCACATTTTCCCTCCATTTGCCATGCCTTGATCATGTTTGACTTCAATTTTTTTTCCCAACTTCATAAAATCATATAAAATTGAAAAATCATCCAATTCAATCCCAATTTTTTGCAAAATGCTCCTTAGAATGTCTAGTTTTTTATGATCATGAATTGGAAAGTTGTGCATGGCTGTAAATTTAATTTGCTCTAGGATGATTGAACACATGTACATTTATGACCTTGCTTTGTTCAAACTATCATGAAATGCTTGTTTTTAATCCAATGGACTTGAAATTTTACATGCTGATTCTAGACACATTGATGGACATTTCTGTTTTGTGTACATGCTAACATGGTGTGACAACTTGTGTCATACCTTTGGTTGTTCAACTTGTGCAATTTGATTTCCATGCCAAATGACCTTTAATGCTTCTGATTTTTTGTATGATGGATGTTCTGGATGTGTTGAATGAGTATGATTGTTTCCAGAATTATTTGAACCATTTATGATTTGATTTGGAATTTTGAATCTCATTCCATTTGTATTCCTTGAATTGGTCATTGACTTCTCTTGTACATGAAATGAACTTGCCTATTGCTTTTGGTTTAGTCCTTTTTAGGACTTGTTCTTGATTGGTTAAATATGATTCATGTTGAGTTTGAAGTTCTGTTTTGGCTTTTTGATCCCCTTTTGACCCTAGGCTTTGACCTAGTGGTTTGTTACTTACATTTGAGTTGTGAGTTTTAGGTTCAAGTGTGCATCTCCATGATTGATGTTGCTCCTTCATTTGAGCTTGATCATTTGTTGTTATTGGCTAACATTTGCTGTGTTGTAGGCTTTGAAAACCATTTACTTGTGCTTGTGGCTCATGTGTTTCCTATTGGGTTGTGTGTCTGATATGGACTGTTGTTGACTATTTTCTGAGTATTGTACTGATTGGTTTAGCTGTTTCCACAGGTACCTAAGTTGCTTTAAGTTCATTTGAACTTTGCTTTGCTTGCTTGTGGTTGGCATACCATTGAGGTATAATTCCTTAATCTTCATGTAGTCTGGAAGACCTACTGTTATTGGTAGGCACCTGTCTGAAGCCCTCCTTAAGAGGCAATGTTTGTGGATGTTTAATTTTGTGCCAAGTAGGTAAAGACCTCTTAAGAGGCAATTGGCAGATAAAAGGGATGTGCAATCCATCCCCTGCTATTCAGTTGTGTCATTCACTTTGCTCACACACCATGTGTTGATGCATCTTGATAAGAACCCAAGATCTTATTGCGTCAGTCATCTGTGGAGAAGAGTTCCTACATTCTGGACTCCCATACTTTCTATTTGAGTCAAGCTCTCCCAGGCCAGGGATAAGAGCTGTGAGGTCTTACCCTCACTTGCCATTTCATCTGCTTCACCCTAACTCTCAATGTTAGGGTTAAGAGGTAAAAACACCCCATTCCAGTTGGCTTGTTTCTACAGCCTAGCCTTGTATGAGCCAATTGTTTGCATATAGTGTGTGTGCTTGCTTTATTGTGCTTGTACTTGTTTGATTGCGCTGTTTAGGTTAGCTTGCTTCCTGTGCAAGTTAGGATAGAAACCTCAACATAGGGATCTTACGCATGACAACTTCTAGGCTCGAGTCGTAGTCTCCCTAGTAGATTGTTATCCTCTATTTGTCTCTAGTTAGGATAGAAGTTCTTTCCCTGTTAAGGGGAACTACGTCGCCCTGATCCACATACCAGATGAGGTACGTAGGCAGGAGATGAGCTGATCTCTCCAGGCGCCCTTTTTCTTTTTCAACCCTTTGTGTGTGTTTGGAGTCTGACATAAGTCCAGCGATTGGCAGTTGGTTTCCTGTGTGTGGTTGTTTGTTGGAGTCTGACGTAAGTCCAGCGATTGGCAGTCGGTTTCCTGTGTGTGTTTGTTTGGTGAGGAGTCTGACATAAGTCCAGCGATTGGCAGTCGGTTTACTGTTTGTGTTTTGTTTGGCGTGCGTTAGTCGAGCTACGAGTGCTCTGATTCTTCTCTTGTTAGAGAAGATACGTATGCATAGGATGCGACATCCTAGCGAGCACGTTCCGCTTTCCCCCCGAACTACGTCGACTCTGATGTCTGTGTCTGACAGACTACGTAGGCCCAGGATGCGATATCCTGCCGAGTCCCGTTTCTTCTGTCTTTTGTCTGTGTTTCCTTCTAGCGTGTGTGCAGTGTTTTGAGCAGTCTTTAGCAACCTTTCTTTTATTCTTTCTCCCGTCGAGTACGACGGATGCGTAGGGGTGCTAATACCTTCCGTTCGCATAACCGACTCCCGATCCCATCCTTCTCTGGTCACGAGACCATGTCCTTTCCAGGTTTACTTCGAGCGTTTCCTTTCCCTCCTTTAGGATAAATAACGCATGGTGGCGGCTCTGTTGTTTCGTTTTCCCGCCGGTTTTTCGTGTAATGCGACAACCACCACTAGGGGTTAGCAGGTATAGCCGGTGGGTCTCTCGGAGTGATCAACTTCCTCTCCATCAAAGAGGGATACAATTCTGCATACGTCATCGGAATAGGACCGAAGGTGACCCTTTTCCTCTCGTAACTCGTGCTAGTTTGATTACTGTTTCGAGGCTGGTAGGCCTGCTGTTGCGGATGGTGTTGTGGATGTTGATATTGCTGAGGTGGTTGCTGATTGTTGTTATGTTGCTGGTACTGCTGATTATCTCTGAAGACAGGTGCTATGTGAGCCACCTGGTGCTGGTTATCGGCGGGACGCACGGTCTTCCTCCTCACAGAGGGTCTTCTTGGTTTCACATGGAAAGTCATAGCATGTGCCTCTCCATCTTTCTTCTTTGCAAACGACCCATAACGTTTGGTAGAAGAGCCTTCTTCTCTGGTCAGACGTCCTTCTCTAACCCCTTCTTCTAGACGCATCCCCATATTCACCATCTCAGTGAAGTCAGAAGGAGCGCTAGCGATCATCCGCTCATAATAAAAAGAACTTAAGGTCTTCAAAAAGATCTTAGTCATCTCTTTCTCTTCTAGCAGAGGCACGATCTGTGCTGCTAACTCTCACCACCTCTGGGCGTACTCTTTGAATGTTTCCTTGTCCTTCTGGGACATGACCCTCAATTGATCCCTATCGAGAGCCATATCCCCATTGTACTTGTACTGCTTGACGAAGGCCTCGCCAAGATCGTTGAAGGATCGGATGTTCGCACTGTCTAAACCCATGTACCAACGCAGAGCGGCACCGGACAGACTGTCCTGAAAGTAGTGGATGAGCAATTGGTCATTGTCGATTTGAGTTGACATTTTCCTGGCATACATGACCAGGTGGTTGAGAGGACAAGTATTTACCTTGTACTTTTCAAAGTCAGGGACCTTGAATTTCACAAGAATCTTCATATTAGGAACTAGGCATAGTTCGGCAGCAGACTTGCCGAAAAGATCCTTTCCTCTGAGAGTTTTCAATTCCTTGCGAAGCTCAAGAAATTGATCGTTCATAGCATCCATCTTCTCATAGACATTTGGGCCTTCAGACGATTCAGAATGATAGATGGTGTCGCTTACTCTGGGCAGAGTATGCACGACAGGAGGAGGAATAACAAGGATCGGGATAGATGCCGGCATAGAAGTAAAGGTGGGAGAAGGACCCTCAGGCATGAAATTGGGAGGCATCCCCCACGGGAACCCGACTGGCATGGACGTTGGAGCAAAGTGGGCACTAGCTGCAGGCACAGTCGAGGAGACAATCTCAGAGATGATTGTCCTCTAGGGAGGAGTTGAAGGTGTCGGAGAAGACTGGCTTTGGGCAGACATGAATGATTCCATCAAGGCACTTAATCTGGCCACTTCCTCTTTCAGCTTGCGGTTCTCTTATTCCAGATGATCCATCAGTCTTGAAATGTTGGCTCTGGTGTAGTACCGGTGAGTCAGCTTGTCTTTGAAGTAAATGAAGAACACAGAGTTAGACCACAGGACAAGAAGCCGGGAACAAAACCTGCTTATGCACATGATGCATGCAATGCTTGTGCATATGGTTTTTTCTTTTATTTCAAAGGAACTTTAGGGTTCTATTTGCAAATTTTGGAAATATTAAACACTTTTATATAATATCTGGGAAATATTTTATATCAAAGAAGTACAGCATTGTTAACCATATACAAGAGAAAAGGAAAATAATCATCCTATGGATCCCTAGAAACAATCATCTAAAGCTTGAGACACAGGAAGATAAGATGCACGAAGCCTCTTCACCTCCCTCTCGTAGGCTGCCTCCATATCCGCCTTCTCTTTGGCGAGTTGTTATACTTCCTCTTCCAAAACTTGGAAGGCTGAGGAAGTAGAGAAGTCCATGCATCATCAGGATCATCAATAACCTGATGTTCGAGGAACTCTATCAAAGCATCATTCTCCTTAATCCGCTGAAGCAACTCCTCTCTTTCACGGATCCAAGCACGTGATTGGTCTTCGTCTCTCAACTCCTCTGCTCCTTGGTCAGGGAGGGTTGAAGGCCCAGCCATAACCAAAGGTGTAGGTCTCGGATACTCGTAAGGCATGAGATACTCGGACGCTCTCTTCCTAACCCAAGCAGTGTAAGACTCCATAGCAACACAATTCTTAGGACCCAACTCTTTCCTTCCTTTCTTATGGATCTCGCGCCAAGCGCAAACCATTATGCCCTTCAAGCCTTGGGGATCTTTACCCTCCTGAAAGAACACACCCTCTAACAAAATATTATTGGGTTTATCCTTCAGGGGGAACCCAAGCTGACGACGTGCCAAAACAAGGTTGTAGTTAATCCCACCACATGTACCAAGAAGAGGTACATTGGAGAATTCACCACAAGAGTCGATAATCTGCACACCATCATACACACGGTTGTACCAAGAGATATCATCATTAGTGAGAGACATAAGTCTCGTGGGCCACCGTAGACATCCTTTGTTCTCCTTGAAAGCGACCGTCTAAGGTAAGTGAGAAATAAACCACTTATACAACAGAGACAAACAACACACAATGGCACCACCACCCTTTGCATTCCTCATATGCAAAGAGAAATAGGTATCACCCAACAGAGTCAGAACGGGATTCAGAGTAGAGAAAATCCTAATAGCGTTCACATCCACAAAGTTGTCGATGTTGGGGAATAACACTAACCCATATATGAGAAGTACAAATATGGCCTCAAAGGCATCCTCACTCATGGCCTTCCCATACATAATAGCTTGAGCGATGAGGAACTCAGAAGGGAGACCTTGAATTCCACCTTTGGTAGTCATATGAGCACCAACCAGAGATTCATCTATGTGTAACATGTCTGCTATCTCTTGAGAAGTAGGAATACTCTCCAAGCCACTAAACGGCAACTGGTCTAGAATAGGTATACCCACAAGGTAGGCATACTCCTCAAGTGTAGGCAAAAGTTGGAAATCCGGAAATGTGAAGCAGCGGTACAAGGGATCATAAAACTGCACCAATACACTCATCAACCCTTCGTCCACCTGAGTAGTCAGAAGAGGAAGAAGCTTCCCAAAACGAGCCTTGAAACCCAAGGAATCTAATACATAGGATGTCAAATTCCTTAGCTCTTTCAAGTCTGGTTGTCTGAAGCTGTACTTCTTTGTATTCCTTCTTTGTCTTTCCATGTCTGAAAATTTTGCAAATAAACCCCTCAAGTTCCTTGAAAATTTTCTTCATTATTGATGATATGGATGCAAATGGGTGCATGAATGCATGAATGCAACAATCACACTCAAGGATCAAGAAAAGCACACCAAACAAAGGTCATGGGATGGATCATATTATCCTTAATATCAATCATCCATTTTGGTGGATTATGGTTTTCACCTTATCAACACCCAAGTTCCATTGATATTAAGGATACATGAACGGATCAACCATGAATCAAGGGTTTGTTGCGAGTCACGAGCATGGAGTCTCGGTTAAGAACCACCCAAAGGGAGTGTACTAGGGTTTAACCCTGCCAAACATGTTCTACAAGTGGTTCCCGTAGTCATCATCCCATCTTTCGGATATTATCGGATAAACGACTACTCGTATTCCAAAAATATTCTCAAGAGAGACTCTTATGAGTGTAGTATCGCATAACAATCGTATCAAATCTTACACTTGAACGACTTTCACACTACATCCTAAGAATAGGCCAAGATGGGCTTGGTAAACTAAGGTCCTTGGCTTCTAAGGTCTATATTGGAAAGAGTAATGTCTAACCACACTTTACTTGTGTGACATTATTGATCCCAACATGACCTCCACCAAGTGAATGGACTTGCAAGTCAACTTGCTAAGGAATAACTCCACACAAGTCAACAAGACTACGGCATTCTCCTATCCTAAGTGCACTCGAGTCCGGGTATAGAACTCATCTCACAAAGATCACCAAGCATACAAGGAATTAATTTTCAAGCAATTCAATCATTACATACAATACAATAATCCCAAATTGCACAAAAATATGTCACAAAACAATACAATATAATAGAACAAAATATGAAAAGTAGGCAAAATCCACTAGGGAATTCCCCAGCAGAGTCGCCACTTTTCTGTAGCGGGGTATTCGTTACCATTAGAGATATTGACTAAATCCAAGGTAAATCATACAAGTCGAGTCGCCACCGCACTTCTATTTATCCAAAGGAATGGTTAGAAAGCGAACAAAAACCTAAAAGTTTTAACAAAAACTAGTAAAAGAGAAATCAAAGATCTGGGTAAGGGGGTTGGTTATGTAATGGGAAGGTGTTAGGCACCCAAAACATCCTAGGTACTCCTAGGGAGCCCTTTTCATACTTGTTGCAAGGTTGGTATTTTGTGAAAGTTTATTTGTGCAAACATGATTGAAGAGATGAGAAAAGAATGTACAAGTTTATTTACATTTTGTGTTTGGATGGATAAACCCATTGCCTACGTACCATGTTTAAAAAAAGATTAGCATCAAAACCTCGTAGTTCGGGGTAAAAATCTCAAAATGAGTTGGTAAATTGATTGGTCCAAAAGCCTTAAGGTCTTTTGTTATCAAAGGGAGAAAACTCAACCTAAAACCATAAATCCACCATGTGAGGATAGCTTCAACATGCTAGTTAGGGGCTAACCATATATTAAGCATGGAAGACTCATTGTCCATCACTAAGGATATAGGTGAGTATTACATCTACCACAAGGATAACTCAAACCTAATAGCTAAAGGTTATGGAATATTTGATTAAGAAAGTGGCCATTGGAACCACAAAAATACATTTGAATGGGTTATATTTACCACTTAGAAGTATATACAAAATGGTCAATGTTGACTTAAAGATTCAATTCAAAATAAGTATTATGAAAAGCAAGTTTGAAAATCAAAAGCATAAGGCTTAGGTTTCTAATGTTGAAAACAAGTGTTAGATGTTTGCACAAAAAGTTTTGGCTTAGGTTAGAGTGGAGAGAAGAAGAAGAAGGGCTAAAGTCCTAAGCATACAAGAGGTAAGGAATAAGAAACAAAACCACAAATGGAGTTCCTCTATTGAGATCATATTGATGATCCAAGTAGCTCCCATCCTTTGGAATAAGCAATCACATAAGCATAAACTCAAGCAATCAACAGTCAAATGAACTCTTGGAAAGATTCCTCAATGTATCTTGGATTTCTCTCTCTCAGAAGCTCATGGTAATGGTTCGTCAATTAGGATCAATTTGGAAATTCTAGCACAAGAAAACACACATCAAAAAGTTCTATGATCAATCAAAGAATGGACAAGAGGGAGTGTAGAATATGGTCCTTTCAAAGTTCATCCTTAAGCTTTAAGCATTCTAAAGGCAGGAGGCCTAGTTGCTCTTCAAATTCCATTTGCTTGGGTAAGGTCCTAAATTCTAAGTCCATTTGTCCAATTCTTTGCATTTGGTTCACAACAATCAAAACAAAACACAAGCACAATAGTATATACACAATTATGTGCTCAAGTGAGCAAAAGGAAAATGGCATTAACATAAACATGTGCTCAAGTGAGCAAAAGGAAAAGCAAGTGGATAATATGTGCAAGAATAGTAAATTGCATTAAAAGTAAAGAGCAAAAAGTAAATATTAATTGTTAATGGTTAGTGTTAGTGGTTAGTGTGCCATAAGGCAAATTTAGCGCTATGTTAAGCAATCGTGATTGAACTTATATAGAAGTCACAACTATCTGAGGCCGGTCAATAATAATGTAGGCAATAACACAAGTTAGAAGTCTTGATTAGTGAACCAAGTTCCAATAACTTGCCATGCCAAAAAGAAGAAGAGAATTGATCTTGTATTGGTTTAAGTCCTTTGCATAATTTAAGAAACAACCTATCCTTAATGCAAAGCCATTCACTTGATCAATTGATCAAGATGAATTAGATTTGGATTAAGGAAGATTAAGTCTCCCTTATCAATGCTAACTTATCAACCTTCAACTCATTGATCAAAAAAGAAAAAAAGAAAAAAAGAAGAAGGAAATGAATAATGGAAATAAAAATGGCAAAAATACAAATGCATTAAATGAAGTACAATGTACCAATCATCATATGTTGACCAATAACATTGAAAGTTAAAGTCAAACAATCAAAAATAGAAGTGGAATGAAGATTGGAAGTCAAGAAATGAACAAAATATTTTTGGCATTTTTAAATATTTAAAATTAAACTTGAATTAAAAATAAAAGAAATGTCAAACTTCAAAATTACTTCAAATCAGCCTTGAAAGGTCCAAATAATTTATCCCAAGTTCAACAAGGTCAAACAAAGTTTGACAAAAAATTTCAGCATTTTTAAAAGTCAGAAACTATTTTTAATCAATTAAAAATGAATAAAAATAACCTAATTGAACTAAAATCTCAAATAAATCTCAAATCAATTAAAAAATTGATGAGAATATTTTTCATAGATCGATCATCATTCAAATAGGTTAGGAGAATATTTTTGTATTTTTTGAATATCAAAAACTATTTAAAATGAATTAAAAACAACCAGAAAAGAGAAAATTCATAAAAAATATCAAATGACAAAATAAAAAAAAATTAAAAATCAGAATTAGAAACTAGAAATTATTTGGAAACTAATGCAATTGGTCCCTAATTTTTTGGATTAAAAATGAGAGAGTTATGAATTTTTGAAATAAAAGGGAATTAAAGAAATTTAAATCAGAAATTAAAAAATGTGGAAAATCAGGAAGCGTTGGATCACATTCATTAATTGACGTGGCCAATCTGATGATCCTGAAGCGCGCGCTCATGGTGAACCTTGGTCAAACAAGTCACACAAAGAATTAAAAAAAGTCATAACATTTAAAGGTTGAGATTGAATCTGGAGATGAGATCCAACGATCCAGATTCAAACTGGCAATGGACGGCCACCGGAGCCACCTTCTTTTCCGATGAGCTTCCAAATTCCGGCCAGATTTGCAGGTTTTCAAACCTTCACCATTTTGCACGATCCTTATACCAAAATGAAGCTGGGGTGATGTACATCACCCCTGTAACCTTGAATCACACTCAAGATTCCTATAGGTTGAGAAATCTGAGGTGGAAGATTCAGGTATGAAAAATGCAGATGAAAGAAAAACAAAGTTGAAGCTACCACTAGCTTGCCTCTCAAGTGAGGACTTCAGAAAACATTTTGGCCAGACAAATAGATCAAAGAAATGAGAGATTCGAAGCAAATAAGTTTGAACAACAACCTTTGAAGTGCAGCTTTACAGGTCTTGATCCACTCCAAATCTTTTGTGCAATGTGTTCTTGAGGTAACAAGGAAGCAAGGCTTAGGAATTTAAATTCAGAGATCAACAAATGAAGTTGAAATCTGAACTGTAAAATTGAAATGGAAAACTCAGAATTCTTTTAATGGAGGTTGGGATTTCACTTGTGCAGAGCTTCAGGCGCCATTAGGTTCGTTTTTGAAGAGAATGAAGCATGCTATTTATAGCCAAGGTTGATGCAAGCAAGGAGAAAACTCATGTGCATGGAACTTGGACTCTTCATGCATGAGCCTGTACAGGCGCGTGCAAAGCCCAAAAATGGATGAAAATGCAAGCTGAACTCAAATGCCAATGGTTTGGACGTGTGATTAGAGCTGCATTGGCTTGTGCATGAAGTTATGATGTGAATTCCATAATTGAACCTAAATGTTCACCTCTTCAAAATTAACACATGAAAAATCCAAAAATGGTCATGTGACTAATGGTTGGAAAGGTTTTGATGTGAGGAACAATTGTTATGTTGGGAAAAAATCCATTTGAAGTGTGGAAATTGGTGAATTTTGAGTTTAAAGTGTGATGTGCAAAACATGTCAAGGCAAAGTTTCTAAATTTGGCCAATGTTCAAGCCCCTCTGTTTCAATGATGCAAGCCTCAAATGAAAACACCTCCAATATCAAAGTTGCAGATATTTTTAAGACAATCAAAATGGACTTAAATTTTGAATCATTTGGATTTTTGATGAAAGAGTTATTGGGACTTGAAGTTGGACTTTTTTGGCTTTCAATGCATTTGGTCCAAAAGGACCTATAATGTCTTGCATTATCACATGTATTTACTTTGAGATTTTGAAATTTTGTTAAACATAACATTTTAAGTAGACATCTTAATCGTTCCAATGCATTTGATCCCACCTCAAAATCATAACAAATGGATGAGTTATGTCTTTGGGAAATTGACCCAAAATTAGGGTTTCACTCAAAATGACCTATAATGTCTTGGAATGGGAGATGACCTTCCAAGCTTCAAATAAATTTTTGATGAACATGAAAGTTGTTCATATTTTCCTTAAGAACCTTTTTTCTTTTGAAACCATATCCATTTGACCAACACATAAAAAGTTAGGTCTCAGTGCATTTCAAAATAGTCAGATGAATTGACTGATCAACTTCTCAAGTCCATGACTCATATCTTGATGAATTGATGATTGAGGACACTCAAACGAGTTCAAATATGTATGAAATGATGAATTAAAGAACTTCCCTTGATTGTATTTGACCATGGGTTGAGGTTGCTTCATGAGCAAGGCATTATGGTGCACAGATGAATTAGGGTTTCCCTGGGGAACCACCCTCAAACCCTTTGACTTGCTTTGATCAAAATGATGAATTGAGATGCTAGGGAGGCATATTTGATGGATGAGAGCTTTGTGAACCAATACCATGCTTGCTTTCATCTTCTCTTGGCCATGTCATTGCACAGATGATCTCCTAGAAGCTTTGAACCTTGTGATTGCTCTAGCTACAAACAAAAGATGTTAGTGACATATTTTTGTGCTTTTGGTTAGTAAACAAAATGAGAAAAGCAATGATATACAATTCAAGCATGCTTGGTGATCTCAAACCACCCATAAGAGGTCCCACCCAAAGGCAAAGGGAACCAAGATGCTTATGATCCTTGAGGCAATGCAAGTGCAATGTTATGATGCCATGAGGGATCTTAGGGACAAAATTAGGGTCTTACAGGTATGATATCAGCAGCTAGGTAATTAACAAAGTCTGCATACCATGGCACGTTACTTACAGCTAAGGATTTTTAGAAGTGCTCATGAGAGCCTAGGCTATCGTCTTCAAGGGCTTCTAGTTTAGCTATCAGTCTATCATAGGCAAAATCACCATTTATGGGTACGAAGTCTGGTTTCAGGTGTTCTAGCCTAGAAAGGTGATCAGCTACTACATTTTTCAGTGCCTTTTTTATCTCAGATATCTAAATCAAACTCTTGTAGTAACATAATCCATCGGAGTAGCCTGGGCTTGGCATCTTTTTTACTTAATAGGTAACGAATGGCAGCATGATCGCTGTAAACTATAATTTTGGCTCATACTAGATAAGATCTAAATTTGTCTATAGCAAAAACTACAGCTAGTAGTTCCTTTTCAGTTGTTGCGTAGTTAAGTTGGGCGGCGTCTAGGGTTCTACTGGCATAATAAATCACATGTAATTTTTTTATCTTTTCTTTGTCCTAGAACGGCTCCAACGGCATAATCACTAGCGTCGCACATTATCTCAAAAGGTTCTGGCCAATCAGGGGGTTGCATGATGGGTGCTGAAATCAACGCTTGTTTCAAAATATTAAATGCTTCATTAAATTTTCCATCGAAAATGAATTCAACATCTTTCATTAAAAGGCCAGTTAAAGGTTTAGTTATTTTGGAGAAGTCCTTGATCAAACGCCGGTAGAATCTAGTATGTCCAAGGAAACTTCGGACTTCTCTGATAGTTTTGGGTGGTTTTAGATTCTCTATGACTTCTATCTTAGCTCTATCTACCTCAATACCTTTTTCGGAAACTATATGTACTAAAGCAATCCCTTCGGTGACCATGAAATGACACTTTTCCCAGTTTAGCACAAGGTTCACCTCCACGCATCTCTCCAGGATTTTCTCAAGGTTAGCAAGACAATTTTTGAAATCAAATCCACAAACCGAGAAATCATCCATAAATACTTCCATGATACCGTCTAGGTAATCTGCAAAGATTGACATCATGCAGCGCTGGAAAGTGGTTGGGGCATTATAGAGGCCGAATGGCATTCGTCTGTAGGCAAAAGTTCCATAAGGGCATGTGAAAGTAGTTTTCTCTTAATCTTCGGGGTGGATAGGTATTTGGAAGAATCCAGAGTATCCATCTAGATAGCAGAAGTAAGAGTGTCTGGCTAGACGCTCTAACATCTGGTTTATAAATGGTAAAGGGAAATGATGCTTCCTGGTTGCTTTATTTAACTTTCTGTAGTCTATGCACATCCTCCATCCTCCTTATATCCGTTTTGCTACATGTTTGCCTTTATCGTTTTGCACTACTATGATGCCTCCCTTTTTAGGTACTACATGCACAGGGCTTACCTACTTACTATCCGAGATCTGATAGATTATACCCGCCTCAAGTAGCTTAAGAACTTATTTTTTAACAACATCACTCATTATAGGGTTTATTCTTCTCTGATGTTCTCTGGAGGGCTTTGAATCTTCTTCAAGAGAAATCTGATGCATGCATACAGATGGGCTTATACCTTTCAGATCAGAGATATTATATCCTAAGGCTGAGGGATATCTTCGTAAAACATCTAAGAGTTGGTATGTTTCCTCTTGGCTCAAGGTGGCAATGAATATAACTAGATGGTTCATCTCTCCATCGAGGAACTAATATCTCAGGTTCTTAGGCAGTTCCTTAAGTTCTAAGGTTGGTTCCTTAGGGCATGGCATAGGATCGGGGGTAAGGGATAAAAATTCGTAAAGGTTATCATTGATGTAGGGCTTCCTAAAGTTATCATCTTCCAGTATGAGAGTTGATGGCAACTTAATTGTTTTTATGATTTCTTCTCATTCTATTTCCCTAACGCATTCATCAATGATATCTATGGAGTAACATGCGTCTCCCATCACAGGTGCCATAAGAAATTTCAAAAGTATAAATTCTATCATCTCGTCACCTACCTCAAAGGTCAACTTTCCTCTCTTGACATCTATTATGGCTCCTGCAGTTGATAAGAATGGTCTACCTAGAAGGATTGGTATATCATTATCCTCTTTGATGTCCATGACAACAAAATCAGTAGGGATAAATAACTGACCTATCCTAACAGGGACATCTTCTAATATGCCTATCGGATACTTAACAGATCTATCGGCTAATTGAAGTGACATCTTAGTAGGCTGTAATTCTCCTAAGTTTAACCTCTCACAAACTGCTAAAGGCATTAAGCTCACACTAGCTCCTAAGTCTAGAAAAGCTTTTTCGATGACATGACTTCCCAAAAGACAAGGAATGGAGAAATTTCCAGGATCTTTATCTTTTTTGGCTAACTTATTCTCGGAAATAGAATTGAATTCCAAGGGCTTCAGATCGTCGAGTCTACGTTTGTTGGTAAGGATGTCTTTGAGAAACTTTGCATAAGAAGGTATTTGGGTGATGGCTTCTGTGAAAGGGATTTCTACGTGAAGTTTTTCTATAACCTTAATGAATTTCTGATACTGGTTATTGATCTGGGTCTGTTTGAGTCTTTGCGGATATGGTATCGGTGGTTTGTATGTCGGGGGTGGTACATAAGTTTTGTCTTTAGGTTCTTCTCCTTTTTCTCGACCTTCCTGTTTTTCAGATTCCTCTGGTTCCTTTACTTCGTCCGTGGGTTCGGTATATTCCTTAGAAGTTTTGGGTTCACTCAATCTTGGGTTAAATGGCTCATCATAAGCATTCTCACTTCGTAGGGTAATGGCATTGGCTTGTCCTCTCGGATTTTGTTGAGGTTGTCCAGGGAACTGTCCTCCAGGTGTAGTCTGGGGGGCTTGGTTTAAAGCTACCTGAGAGATCTGGGTTTCAAGCATCTTATTGTGAGTAATTATTTGGTCAACCTTGATTCCTAACTGGGTAATCAGTTTGTTAACGGGAATGTTTTGGTTCATGAACTCTTTGTTTTGTTGGGTTTGAGCAGTGTTAAAATTTTCCATTATTTTCTCAAGGCTCGGCTTTGGTGGAACAGGTTACATAGGTTGATTTGGTCTTGGGGCTTGGTAACCTGGTTGTCTCGGAGGTGCAGTATTTTGGATAGGGTTATTGTTCTTATAGGAGAAGTTCAGGTGATTCCTCCATCCAGGGTTGTAGGTATTCGAATATGGGTTCCCTTGGGCGTAGTTCACTTGCTCAGAGTTGGTTTCGTTTAAGAGACTGCATTCTGCAGATTGGTGTCCTTTGGTTCCACATATCTCATAATCCGACGAAACTGCAGCTGCAGTATTCGGGTTTGTACACATATGCTCGACCTTGAGGGCCAACGTGTCCATTTTAGCTTGCATCATGTCTATAGAGCGTAACTCATGTACTCCTCCTTGGGCTTCCTTCTTCTCAACTGTTGCTCGTTCGACTCCCCATGATTGATGGTTTTGAGCCATATCCTCGATGAGGGCACTAGCTTCAGGGTATGGTTTGTTCATCAGTGCGCCACCTGTGGCAGCGTCGATGGTCATCTTAGTGTTATAATGAAGTCCATTATAGAAGGTCTGAATGATTAACCAATTTTCTAAGCCATGATGTGGGCATGCTCTTAACAGCTCTTTATATCTCTCCCAAGCTTCAAACATCGATTCTCCTTGGTTCTGGGTAAGTCTGGTTATGTGGTTTCGAAGAACGGCGGTCTTACTTGGGGGAAAGTATCTAGCAAGGAATACTTTTCTAAGGTTTTCCCAAGTTGTTATGGAATTGGGTGGAAGGGAATCTAACCATGATAGGGCTTTATCTCTAAGGGAGAAAGGGAATGATCTTAAACGGATTGCCTCAGGAGAAGTTCCATTGGTTTTAAAAGTGTCTGCTAATTGGAGAAAGATTTCTAAATGTTGATTTGGGTTCTCAATAGCAAGTCATGTGAATTGTCTCTGTTGCACTAGTTGCAACAGGGAGGGTTTAAGTTCGAAATTATTAGTTGGGATGGTTGGGTTTACTATACTAGAACTAGGTTCTTCGTTGGATGGTTGGGCGAAATCCTTAAGAGGTCTTTGGTTTTGATCTTTGGCCATAGCTCTCCTAATTCTATGGAAAAATAAACGTGCGCGGGCGTAACGTTCAGGTTCCGCCAGAGGATATACTAAGCTTCTGGTGCTGCGAGTTCTTCCCATTGACCGGAAGGTAACAACCTAAGTCTAAACGATCTAACAATAGGGTACGAAATTTGACAAAATTGGTCCCCGGCAACGACGCCAAAAACTTGATGCATTGTTTTTTCGCAAGTGTACGAACGCGTCAGAGTAATATAAAAGATTGTCGAATCCACAGAGACCAAGTGTCAATCTATTGTTATCTATTGTTATGGTGTTTATCTAAGGTAATCAAAATAGGGTTTTTAACAGTGCACAATGAAAAATAAAGTATTAAATTTAATTTAATTAATAAAGACAGGTTCAAATGTAATTCACATAATCAATTAATAATCCAAGTACTTGCTAATAAAATTACTTATGGGCAGTGTTTCCTACTTTAAAAAGAACCAATTTAACGGGAATTGTTGCTTTCGCGTATTCAGAACCGAGTTGTACTCCCTAATCAAACCCTCTTATTGCCACTTATAAAAAGGCGTGCATTGCGTTAGAGTAGTAAACCTATTTTTAAGAAATATAGTGTCTTGACTAAGTTGAAAATTATTTTGACCTGGATTTCTTAACCAAAAGAGGTTCTCACGAACCAGACTCTAAACCTATAAACGCGTCCGAAAATAGTTTTAAAATCACTTTTCTTTTTAAGTTAAAAACTATTAATGAACTAAACAAAGCACTTTCGCTGTATTTGAAATAGTTAAAAACAACTAAGTTTAAACAGACGTCGGACGGCTTTCGATCTTACTCAATGGAAACTAAGTGCGGGAAAACTTAAGTTGAAAGTCAAAATAACCCTTAAGTGTTTCTACGAACAATTGTACGAATTATCAGTTCAATTATGATCCTTACATTCTAACCTTTATAGGTTTAGCTAGACATGGTAAAGTAAAAATGCATTTTAAAGTAAATAAACTAAAGTGCAAGTGCGGGAAATTAAATAAAAGTAGTGCGGTGCAAGAAGTAAATAAAAGTAGTGCGGTGCGGAAAATAAATGAAGTAAAGGCGGTGCAGGAAAGTAAACAAAGTAAAGGCAATGCGGGAAATAAATAAAGTAAAGTGCGAGTGCGGGAAAGTAAAGTAGACAAGGTAAAGCAATAAAACCTACTCCAATCGGAGGATCGAATAAAGTGCGTAACAGAAATAAAAATGGCGGCAAGATTAACTTCCTTCTAAAGTGCTCCAAACTCGATTACATACTCGATTATACTGTGTGGCAGCACTCCGATGTGAAGCGATTACCACTTTTACACAATACTGATATATGCCTAGTTGTAACTAAGTTTGGATGAAGAAACAAATGAAATCAAGGCTCTATTTATAGGCAAGGAAAATAATGGAAATGACAAGGATGCCCCTATGTTTGAATTTGGGAGGGAAACATCTTTGTTCTTGTGGCGCTCACCACCACATCATGGCGCACGCCATAGGAGTAAATTGTGGCGCCCAAGTGGAGATAGTGGGAGATGTGGCAGTTGAGGAGAAGTTGAATTAGGACACGTCATTGCTGGACCTATGGCGCCAGCCACAAGTGTAAAATGCTGATTTTTAGGCTTTTTAGCTCATTTTCACTCCTTTTATCGATCGGGGCTCCGATTAGATTGAAAAGCTGAAAACAAATAAAAACATAGTAATAACATAACAAAATAACAATAAAACAACTAAAATGCATGCGAAATCGGAGTCGAAAATACGGTGAAATTCAATGTCATCAAGAGATAACACTGAAATCTTTGAGGGGGTTTGGAGCAGCTGCTCCACCACATTAAACTTGCTCCTTTTGATTAGTCGGAGTACCTCATCATCATCATTGGTTTTCAAATTGCTAGGTTCACCAGACTTATCTTTTGAACAGCCAACTGGGTCTACACTAGGCACTTCCAATTTCTTATCAACAATTGTTTCCTCTTTATCCTTTGGGAACACCGGCTCAAACATTCGACCAATGCGGGTCACCTTTGTAACATCAGCAATGCTCACTACTGAACTGTTCGTAGGCAACGGGACCTCTTGACCATCCTTCATCATTGTAGCATCATACTGATACGACACAACTTTATCAGATGAATACGGGACTGGGCCCGCTAACCGTATTACTAACGGCGATATTGATCTTTGACTATTGTTGTTACTAGAGTCATACTGGATTACCAACCGCTCTTGTTGCTTGAAAATTGGCACTATGACATTTACGTCGTCATCTACATGACGAGATTGAACAATTTGGATCATGCCTTCATCCATCAGACGTTGGATGTCCCTTTTCACAACTTCACAACCCCTCGGGTTAACACTACAAATAGCACAACCATCATGGTCGTGCTCACATTCACTTACCAAACAAACATCCTTATGCATCTGCACTAAGGACCTCCTAATAAAACTCACATCAAACACTTTCAATTCTCCAGGACAACCATCCACCATATACACAGAAGAGTTCCCATGAGCGGGCAAAGGGTTTGCTTTCACATTTGGCGGCACGGTCCTCGAAGGACACCATATCACTCTTCATAAGCTTCTTAACCTCATACTTCAATGGATAACAATTTTCAATGTCGTGTCCGGGTGCTCCTTTAGGAAAAGCACAACGGAGTTCAGGTTTATACCACCAAGGAAGTGGTTCTGGAATCTGCGGTGGGTTCCTCGGTTGAATTAAGTTCTTGAGAACTAAGGACGGATAAAGATCTGCGTAAGACGTAGGAATCGGGTCAAAAGAGACCTTCTTCCTTTCAAAGTTTTGTTGATGATGATTGTTGTTGGTATTGTTGTTGTTGTAGGTGTTTGTTCTTTGTTGCGGTTGTTGTTGTTGATGTTGTTGTTGTTGAATTGGTGTTGCTTGTTGATTAGAAAATACCGGAATTACCGAGGATACTTGATGATGATGATGTTGACGGGATGTTGGATTTCTTCTGATTTGAGGCCTCCTCTGCCTCCCACTGAATACTGCGTTCGTCTCACTATCCTTCTTCTTACCAAAATTACTGCCATACCTCTTGCTTGTTGACGCCACATCTCTTGACAAACGTCCCTCACGGACTCCTTCCTCAAGCTTCATCCCCATGTTTACCATTTTGGTAAAGTCACTAGGGGCACTAGCAATCATTCATTCATAGTAAAATGAACTCAGAGTTTTCAAAAAGATCTTTTTCATTTCTTTTTCCTCCAAAGGAGGAGTGATCTGGGCAGCCAACTCCCTCTATCGCTGCGCATACTCTTTGAATGTCTCTTTGTCTTTCTGAGACATAGACCTCAGCTGGTCTCTATCTGGCGCCATATCCATATTACACTTATAGTACTTAACAAAATCCTCCCCCAAGTCATTGAAAGTGCGAATGTTGGCACTGTCCAATCCCATACACCAACGAAGCACGGCACCAGTCAAACTATCTTGGAAGTAGTGAATCAATAGCTGATCATTATCGGTCTGAGGAGACATCTTGCGAGCATACATCACAAGATGACTGAGCGGACAAGAGTTCCCTTTATATTTTTCAAAGTCAGGCACTTTGAACTTCACCGGGATCTTTACGTTGGGCACTAAGCACAACTCAACAACACTTTTTCCAAACAGATCTTTTCCTCTCAGCGTCTTCAATTCCTTGCGCAACTCAAGAAACTGATCCTTCATTTCATCCATCTTCTCATACATATTCGGACCCTCAGACGGCTCGGAATGATAGATGGTGTCTTTTACGCGAGGCAAGGTATGCACAGCGGGAGGTGGCACGGACATGACCGAGCTAGTTGTCAGCATGGAAGCAAAGGTAGGCGCAAAGCCTTCTGGCACAAAGTTGGATGGCATTCCCCACGGGAATTCGGAAGGCATAGTTGGCGCAAAGTGGGCGGCAGCAGCAGGCACGGTAGAGGTAGTCACCTCTGAAGTAACAGTCCTCGCGAGAGGAGTTGCAAGCGTTAGAGAAGCTTGACTTTGGGCAGCAAGAACTGACTCCATCATGGCAGTCAGGCGGGCGATGTCGTCCTTCAGTTCTCTATTCTCTTGCTCCAAATGCTCCATAATTCTCATATGATTGGCTCGGGTATTGTACCGGCGAGTCAGCTTGGCTAAAGCACAGAAGAAACACCAACCAGATATCTGGCGAAAACCTGCTTATGCAAATGATGCATGAAGTGCAATGCTTGATTATTTATTTTTGTTTTTTCAAGGAACTTAATATATCATTTGCAAATATATATATTTAAATGGAAATTTCAATAATTTGATATTACCAAAAATCTCTTTTTATTTATATAATTTGGAAGGATTACACTGAGTACAATTTCAGAAACCAAATTAAAAATACAAGAGTAAAGGAGACTAGTCATCCTAAGGATCCCTAACAACCATGCCAGAAGATCTGGCTGTAGGCGCAGACTTCCTTTGAATGCGACGGATCTCGGTCTCAAAAGAAGCCTTCATTTGAGTCTTCTCGAGGACAAGCTAGTCAACAATTTTCTTCCAAGCAACGGAAGGCTGACGCATGCTAGAAGATGAAACCTCTGGCTCTCTCTGTCTCTTTGTCACTAGATCTTCAAGTAGCTCAATAAGTACATATTTGTCCTTAGACTCCAACTGCAACTCTTCAGGCTTCATGCTCAAAGCACGGAAATGCTCTTCCCACATGTCCTTCTCTTGCTTCATCTTGATGAGCGCGTCTTCCAACTCCTCTACATCTTGGTTAGGGAGAGTTAATGGCTCAGCCACAACCATAGACACAGGTCTTTCACAAGGATACGACATCTTCAACTCCAAAGCTCTCTTCTTCACCTAAAGAGTGTAAGCTTCCAAAGCTACACAATTGCATGGACCAAGCTCGGATCTTCCTTTCCTATGCACATTATGCCAAGCATGCACAATATTCTACTTCAAATGTTGGGGATCTTTACCCTCTTGATAGAAAAGACCTTCTAACAACATGTTATTAGGTTTGTCTCTCAAGGGGAACCCAAGTTGACGACGAGCCAAAGCAGGGTTGTAGTTAATTCCTCCTTATGTACCAATGAGAGGCACATTAGAGAATTCACCACAACTATCAATAACCTCCAAACTGCTCAAAGACGAATCATACCAAACTATATCATCATTAGTGAGAGACATAAGTCTCTGAGACCACCTTAGACATTGTTTGTTCTCCACAAAAGCAGGCGTCTAAGGCAAGTGCGAAATAAACCACTTGTACAGAAGAGGAATACAACAGACAATAGTTCCACCGCCTTTAGAATTCCTTAGATGCAAAGAGAAATACATATCACCCAACAAAGTAGGCACAATATTCCCAATCAAGAAAAGTCTAATGGCGTTAACATAAACAAAACCATCAATGTTAGGGAACAAGGCTAACCCATAGATGAGCAACACAAAGATAGTTTCAAAAGCGTCCACACTACCGGCTTGAGCAAAAGCAGTAGCTTCCTTGATGAGGAAATCAGACGGCAACCCAAACAATCCTCCTTTCTTCACCCAATGAGCCTCTATCTCAAACTTCTTCAAGTGAAGAGCTTCAGCAATAATACTAGATCGGGGAATCTCATCCAATCCACTAAAAGGCACTATACTAGAAACAGGTATCCCTAAAAGATGAGAATACTCCTCCAATGTAGGCACAAGCTGAAAATATGGGAAAGTGAAACAACGGTAGAGAGGATCATAGAACTGCACTAACACACTCAAGGGTCATTCAACCACATCAGCAGACAAGATGGACAGAAGCTTCCCATGACGTTGTTTGAAGTCCAAGGGATCTAATACAAAAGATGTTAGCTTCCTTAACTCTTTCAAGTCGGGACATCTGAAACTGTACTTCTTAGTGTTCCTTCATCCACAATCCATGGTCTGAAAATATTTGCAAATAATACCTCAGTTCCTTGAAATTTTCGTGTCATGAATGTTATGATGCGCATGAATGCATGAATGCAACAATCACAAATAAGGGATCACACACAAGGCAAACAAACAAAGGTCAAGGGATGAATCTAGTCATTGTCAAGATCAATCATCCATTTTGGTGGATTATGGTGTACACCTTATCAACACCCAAGATCCATTGATAATGACAAGACCTAATTGGATCAACCAAGAATCAAGGGTTTGTTACAAGTCACGAGATGGAGTCTGGGTAAGAACCATCCCAAAGGAGTGAACTAAGGATAAAAACCTGTAGATCATGTTCTAAAAAGTTCCCAGAGTCTTAATTCCATCTATCGGATATTACAGGTTAAGATGACTGACTCATCGATCCATAATATTCTCAAGAGAAACTCGTCTGAGTGTAGTATCGCGTAACAACTGTGATCAAGTCTACACTTGAACAGTTTCGCACCACGTCTTAAATAGGCCAAGAGGGGGTAAATTTTCTATGGTCCTCAGCTTCTCGGACCCAATTAGAGATAGTAATGCCTAACCATAAATACTTGTGTGACATTTTCAAATCCAAAAGAGTCACCACTGAGCAGATGGGTCTCAAGCCAACTTGTTAAGGACTACTCCACACAAGTCGAACATGACTATACCATCCTCCTATCTTAATTACACTCAAGTTCGGGTCAGAATTTATCTCACCACTCAGAGATCACCAAGCCAACAAGCAGATTATATCACACATACATGTATACAAACATCACATATATACAAATATATTCACACAAAAAGTAGGCTAAACCCATTGGAGACTACTCCCCAGCAGAGTCGCCACTTAATTTCTGTAGCGGTAAATTCATGATCATTAAGCTCTGGATAAGATGAAGTGTGAGGGGAATGGATCAAAACACAAATTGATCAAAGGAGGAATTTTATCAAATTAATATCATCCATTCATTTTGGGAGATGGAATGTACATTCCATAAATCTCCTAAATCCAATGATATTAATTTGACAAAGTCAAATCAACCTTGACCAAGGCCCAACAACAATAGTCAAACACAAACAAGTCATCACAATTGGTCAACAAAATTATTTGGCATTTAATCAAATTAAAAATACTAAAATAAGGCACTTAAATTAAATATGGTTTGTCCAATTCCTAAAACCTCATCAAAACACCAAAGAAATGCCCATGAGATTTATCACATGTCAAACAAGGTCAAAGGTCCTTGGAGAAAACATTTCATAATTTTTGGACATTTAAAAGTATTTTTAAAAAATTAAAAACAAATGAAATATCAATTAAATCATGAAAAATATTAATAATGATCCAAAAAATAATTTTAATTCAGAATATGATAGAGGAAATTATTTGAAAAATTTTGGTGAAACTCCCATATTTTTTGGATCAATATTAAAATTAATATGAATTAATGAAAATAAAGCAATTAAAATGAAAATGAAAATAACAGAAAAAACGTGGACCACTTGATCTCCCTCATTAATTGAGGTGGCAGATCAAGTAGCCACGGGCGCGCAATCCATGATATGACCTAGTCAGCGTGCCACAAACTTGGTAATTCAAACCAATGCACGAGATTATTTCATTTCAAAAGGATCTTGTGGCTCAGAACCATCCATCTCACCACTGGTGTCCAAAGGCCGATCGTCTTCTCCGGCGACCCTGGCCGGACTGGTTCAGTCATAACCATCACCAAAATTAAGAAGAAGGACATGATTTCAAAGTAAAAATGGCACTGAGCACGAATTTGACCTCAATTCATCCTAACTCCAAGTATATTGAGAGATACATGGAGTTGAAATTTAAGATACATGAACTGAGTTGCTTCGATTTGGCCTCAAAGCAACTCAATCTTCTTGCCTACATTGGTAGACCTCAGACAACCAAAGAATCAATAGAATTGAGCAAGATTGAGAGAGAATCGAAGAGATCAAAATTTCTGGAAAATACCTTCAATGTAGGTTTGGATCCAACTGTTCTTGCCTTAGCTCGTGCTTGATCTCACTCCAAATGCTTGCAGAAGAAGAATTGAACACACAAGAGGTCTTGGATCCCTGGAGTTTTGAATTTCAAAACTTTGAAAATTCAAACTCAAATTCAAGTGAATTTATCAGGATTATCCTTTGGATTGTGAGGGTTAGAGGTTGGGGATCAAAGCTGGCGCGAATGTGTGTGAAATGCTAAGCATATGAGGCTCTATTTATAGCTGAAACCATTGATATTTTCACACTTGAAATCACATTCCAAAATTCGTCATTGATGATGGATGGGTGCATGGGCGCATACACGCCCATGAAATCATAGTGTGAGAGAGTCTGAAACCAACTTGGATTGAAAGGCAAGTGTGTGTGAAGATTTGAAGTTTGATCCTTCCCAAAATGGATGAATTTAGGCTTTTTGGAAAGGTTAGATCAAGAGGAACAACTTTCATGTTCAACACTTTTTCATTTGGAGCTTGGAACTTGAAAAAATTTTAGGTGGAAGTTTGGAAATTTTTGACATATCAAATCTTTTCTAAGTGTCAAGCCATATGTCTCAATATTCCACCTTTCTTAACTTTTTATATGAGCTTCAAATGAGAATTGTGTCTTTATTAAAGTTGTAGGTATTTCAAAGACATTCAAAATGGTCACCAATTTCATGTCATTTGGATTTTAAATGATGGAGTTATGCATTTTTGAAGTTTGGAAAAATCACTTGATCAATGGTATAGGTCAAAAATGACCTATAATATAGCCTCATATCACATGCTCAAAAAAGTTGAATTAGCTCTCACTCAAAACATAAAAGTTAAAGTAGACATATTTAATTTGATTTTGAAACTTGTAAATCTTTCATATCATAAAAATTGAGCAAGTTATGGCCTTGGGAAGTTGACTTTCAAATTAGGGTTTAGACAAAATGACCCATAATGTTTCAACATAGAAAATGATTTTCCAAGAAAAACTAGCTCTACGTCTCAACATGAAAGTTGTTTGGAATGTAATTGAGAGTAAGTTTTCTCTAGGAATCATTTTCATATGGTGAAAATTGAAGGAGATAGGGTCTAGGGAGACCTAGTTTTGATTAGATGAATTCATCTGGCCAACCACCATCAACCAACTTGCTAATCTTCAATTCTATTGACTTTCTAGGCTCATGGTAGATCATATATGCATAAGATGATGAATGTTTAAGTGTCCCTTGAAAAAATTGACCAATTGGTAAGATAGCTTGTTGGAGAAGTTACTCAAGATACTTAGTCAAACTACGGTTTCCAAGGCAAATCACCCTCAAACGCTTGAAGAAAACTTGATCAATATAACATGTAGAGATAATTGGAACTCATATATGATGCTCATATACATTCTTGTATCAATTCATAGTTGTGCTCTTTGTCATGAGGGTCTCAAACCCTAGATATGAACTTGATAGACCAATGGAGCTCATGCCCTTCCTACAAAAGAGTTAATCAAATGCAAAGACATATTTTTGGTATTTTGGTTAGTAAAATGATAAAATACAAGTATGATACAATCACATAGTGCTTGGTGATCTCTCCCAAAACAAACCCAATAAGAGAGGGGTAAGGAGGATACCAAGGTATGATCCCAATGCTAATGCTTATGATGAAATTGCATGAGGGATCTTAGGGTCAAAATTTGGGTCTTACAGCTGCCTATATCTAAGGACATTCTAACTGAGGAGGAGAAGGTTAAAATCTTCATGTCGACTCAGTAGAATGGGCTTAAATAACAACATATATAAACAAATCTTGGTCCCTAAGAGACCTCTTCATATGATATGAATGTAAAAGTAAATTATTTGTGGGGAATTATTGCCACAAATGAAAAAGAAGTCAGAGAGACTGAAAGTCCGCAGGAGTAAAATGCATTTCGTAAGGAAAACTCACTGGGGAGACCGAGACTCTAGGGGGATAAAAGAGGTTACGCGTAGGCTAGGCTACGACTTAAAACTACTAGGGGACTCGAGGAACTCCATACAAACATGGAAGAGACTCATCCGGGGGAAACAACAACATCTGCAGGGGATACAAGTAAGTCAGGATAAAACTGAAGTACTTGAATGATGCAGGGAAAAACGATTTCACTAAGGGAAATGCACACTCAACTCAACCGGGGAAGATAAACTTCAGCACAGGAGGAACATAAATCTATTATCCACTATCTATTACTAGGTAAGGAGATAATGAAGATCTGATAGAGAGAACATGAAATTCTAGTTAACAGACTTTCGATGTCACACGGGATGTTATGACATCCAATTCTGCGCAGACAAGTATTATGCAGAACTTTAAAAAGTAAGTGCAGTAAATAACACAAGGAATTGTTTACCCAGTTCGGTGTCACACACACCTACGTCTAGGGGCTACCAAGCCAGGGAGGAAATCCACTATTAGTAGTATTAATTCAGACCTTAAAACAACTGTTTAACCCTATCACTTAATACCTACCCAATGCAATTTCAATCTTACTCTAAGATTAGAGTTCCTACTCACTCCCCCTCAATCACCTCAGTGATTACAACCTTTAATTATATTAAAGTTTATAGTGAAGTCACACTTCAAACAATTCTTGATTGTGCTTAACAGCTTTAATCAAGATACACAGCACTCATGCTTAAAAGCTTAGAGTGACACAACACTTACAACTCAATGAAGACCCTAGTCCAATGCAATCATCTAGGTGATAATTGCTTGGCTCACAAGATTCACCTAATACAAGACACACACAAAAATACAGTAGTGAAGTAAATGGAACAATAAAATCTTCACGCCTAAAATCCCTGAGTTCTGAATGAAGGATTGCCATCCTTTTATATTGCAACACTTGGGCCTTGTACTTGTATTTCCTAAAATTAAGGTCAAGCAAGTTAACCTAATTTCCACATATTAGGGTACTAACAAATAGGCTATTTGTTAGATTCATTAATTGTATCTCAGTTGTTCGTTTCCTGGATTTTAGCTAAGCTGTTGAATTCCTGAAGAATAGCCTGAGAAAAATGCTGAAACAGAAAAACTAACCAACCTACAATTTAGCATATGCTGTCAGGAATGAATGTCACAACATTCAGTTTGACGTCCAAGGCATAGACCATATGCTAAGTCTGTTATTTTCCTGAAAACAGACTGTACAAATTTGTTGTACTGTAAAGGACCAATCCGTCCATACTTCAGTATCAGCTTACACTAATAAATGTCAAAACATCCAATTTGACATTTACACAATTAGCCTAATGCCAGGTCTGTTATCCTCCTGAAGAACAGACTGAGATACATACTGAAATGTAGCAGAAAACCAACCTGCCTATTATTCAGTATATGTTGTCAATGATGAATGTCATAACATCTAGTTTGACATTCAGACAGTAGGCCTTGTGCCAGGTCTGTTATTCTCTTGATAAACAGACTGAAAATAAATATTGAGTTATAACAGAACACCAACTGTTCTATTCCTCAGTATCTGCTGTCAGGGATGAATGTCATAACATCTAGTTTGACATTTAGTAGGTCTTATATTAGCTAAACCTGCAGCATACTACTCAAGTATGTCATGACATCAGTCAAGACATCAGAGTACAATTAGATGATCTAACACAAAATGCAGTTAATCAAACATCTCCAAAGCAGGTCATGGCATCAGTCAAGACATTAGAATCCAGCTAGTGTTTTAACATAAAATGCAACCAATCAAACATCTACAAATTCCCCCTTTGGCAAATTTTTGGCTAAAACACTTTGGCATCACAACAGAGTACACAGCAGCGGAAAACACACAACTAGCAGGGGAAAAAAACTAGCTAATACACTTAGAGCAGCTGCACACTCAACACACATAGAAGTTAAATAAGAACTTCACAAATCAGCACACACACAGAAGTTAAATAAAAACTTCTAATAGCAGCACACATAAACACACTCACACTCATAGAGGTGGAACATCAGCTGCAGCACAACCTCTGGATTAGAGGATCTTCAATATCTATTTAGCAAGAAAATAATCTGTTGTCCTGGGGCATCACAGGTGTTACTCCCCCTTTTTGTCAAAAATGTTGCCAAAGCAACACTTTAAATTACAGACCAAAATAAACAGAATTACACAAATGGAAGAAATATAGTAAATGATTTATTCATCTGACTTAGAGTCAGCCTCATCATCAGTGCCATCATCAGAACTGGCCTCCTCTTCACCCTCTGCACTTTGCCTTGCAGCTCCTTCTGTAGCCTCAGCAGCTTCACCAAGCCCACCATCATCAGACATCTCCAATTGGATAATCAACTTTTCCAAATTGAGCTTCCTTTCCTCTAGCTCTTTGCAAGTCTCTCTGAGTATGGCAATGACAGTAGCTTTATCTGGTTGATTGCCAACACTTGATGTTTCTCTAGTTGTCATGGCAATGTCAGGGACATGCTTACCCAGGAACAGTTTGTAATTGAAGGCTAACGGACTCTCTCTTCTTTTCACAAAGTCATTTTCTGTCAAGATGTTTGGAAATTGATTCAGCACAATGCCACATATGAGGGAAGGAAAGGCTATAGGCCCCTTCACACTGAAGCTCCCAGCATGTTTCATGGTCTGATAAAAAATGTAGGTTCCATAGTCAAACTTTGCTTTGGTTCCAACAGCATAGATGAACTTCCCAAGCATCACAGACACAGTGGATTTGTGATTTGTGGGCACCCAGTTGGCAGCTCCAACTTTGTGTAGCATAGCATACTTCACATTGAGTTTGCTGGCCACCAACTTACCTTTAAGAGGCCACTTCCTGACTTGATTTGCAGTGATTACTTGACAAATTCTGTTGTCAGTCACTTCAAGCTCAGGTTGAGCTACATCAGATCTTCCCAAATACAGGTTGATTACTGAGGGAGAGAAGTTCACACACTTGCCTCGCACATAAACTTTTCTGAATTCTCTGGACTTCCCATCTGCACATTCCTGAGATACATTGACAATGAACTCCTTCACTAAAGTCTCATAGCACTTTGGGATTTGAGTCACAGTTTTCATTAACCCTGCCTCATGAATAAGGTCTACAATCTCCTTACACTCCAGGGCATTCTGAGCTAGTTCCCTCTCCAAGGCCAGCCTCTTGTGATAGACATACTTCCACCTGTTCACACTAGAAGCAAAATGAAATGACACGTCGTCAATAGGTACCTCAGGGACACTAGCAGCCAGCTTGCTAGTGGTTGGATTTTTCTTTGACAGAGATGTTGTGACATCACATGGGACATCTGAATCAGACTCCACAACAACAGACTTGGTCTTCAGTTTCTTGGGCACCTCTTTGCTCCAAGATTTTGCAGGTCCATGCCCTTTCCTTTTGAGGGAACTCTCTGTCACCTTTGGATTGGGAGAAGTTGCCACATAAACCTTCCTTGTTGGGGACCTCTGCACCACAGTCTTCTTTTCTCTCCTAGTCCTAACCCTTTTGGCTATGCTAGGGACAACTGAGGTCAACAGTTCACTATCAGAGAACTCTTCCAGATTAACTGTGTCAGCTTTAGGGTTGTCACTGACATCATGAGTGACACGGACCTCCTCACCTCTCACATTGTCTAAGGGTTTGTCAATTTTTGACCCCTCATGAGCATCAGGTTGCTCAGCATCGTCAGATACATTCTTTCTTAAGACGACTGCGTTTTCTTGACATGCAACATTATCAGGTATGATAGTGTTCAAGGGAACGGAGACCCCAGGAACATCCTGATTACCAGATAGTATCTTAGTTACAATAGTTGAAATGGCATTATGCACATACCTTGAGCCTTCCCTGGTTTGTTCATCAAGTATGATTGCTGAGGAGAATCCGGAGACCGTTTCTTTAGGTCTTATTGCATGAGACGACGTTGCAGCGTCAGCCACAGGATCTTCCCGGTTAGGGTTGCAAGACTTAGAGCTGGAGGAATCAGACATGGTCGTGTAGGAGGTTGAGTCGGATTGGTGCGACATGTTGAATATCTCGGAGGAGAGTTGAACAGTTTCTTTGGGAGAAGGTTTGCAAGACTGAAAGTTGAAACGATGGAATAGGAAACGCTTGTTGCACGAGCAATGTCTATTATATGTTGACCAATTAGAGTGCACTATTAATTTTTTAATAAGTTGACTTACTAAACAGTAAATAACTAACATCATTAGTTGCTATAATTTCTCAGAAGCGCACATTCCCTCTTTGCCCCTAACTTGTCAAACTGAGTAGCATCCAATTTCATGACATTGTGAGTGACATTGTACTCAGTCTGCATCTGGTTCATCCATATCAGTGCTGAACACTTGCTACCAGATGCTAGGTACTTAGCTTCTGCAGTGGACAATGATACACTTTTTTGTTTCTCCCTTGCTGCTACATCATTTTGATGATGTCTAATAGATGAGGGTAACCCATGACTCTCAACCTGACACTTTCCACACCCTTTTCTCTCATTCATTAGCCTATTTGGGATACCCCTACTTGCTTCCTTGGATATGATCTTTTTCATTCCTATTAAATGAAGTTGCCCAAGTCTTCCATGCCACAGCTTCACTTCCTGCTCTTCCTTGGCTAAGGGGAACTTTGAGGAGTAGTCTGAGACTTTAGATTCCCATAGATAACAATTATCTTTGGATCTGGCTCCTCTCATAACTTCCTGATTGCAGCCATTCATCACCACACATCCTTCCTTAGTGAACTGTACATTGAAGCCTTGATCACATAGTTGGCTTATGCTGATGAGATTAGCCGTTAGTCCTATTACTAACAGCACATTACTCAGTTTTGGAACTCCAGGACAATCCAGCTTACCAACACCATTGGTTTCTCCTTTAGCTCCATCACCAAATGTCACATACCTGGTAGCATGGGGTTGTAGATCCACCAATAAGTTGCTCATCCCAGTCATATGTCTTGAGCAGCCACTATCAAAATACCAGTCTTGTCTGGTAGATGCCCTTGGTGATGTGTGAGCTAGTTTAGCAACCCATTGTTGTTTCTCAATGGGGATATTATGCTTAGATGCTTGTTGCTTAGGTCTGACTTGAGGTGTCTGATTAGCAACCCAATTTTGTTTCTTAATGGGGGCATTATGCGTAGATGCCTTCTGCTTAAGTCTGACTTGAGTAGTCTGGTTAGGATAACCATGCAGCCTGTAGCAGAAAGGTTTTATGTGACCAAATCTACCACAGCAGTGACATCTCCATCTCGGAAATTTCTTCTTCTGATGGTTACTCATCCTGGTTCCCTGATGTTGAGACATAGGTTGTGACTTCTGCTTGTGTTTCTGAACTTCATCCTTTGATCTTTTGAGTTCAGTTGAGGATTTCTTAGCAAAGCCTAGACCATACATGGTTCCTAACTTCTGCCCCACCTTTAGAATCTCTTCCAAGGTGTCAGTTCCTTTATTCAGCATTCTGATGGATTTAGTCATTTGTTCTAGCTTAGATGTCAGCAAAGATATCTCACCATTCAGACCATCTATGACTGTCAGCTGCTTCTGTTTCTCAGCTTCCAGCTCTTTGATGAGTTTCTTCTGCTTTTCTCCTTGGATACACACTTCTGTACTTTTAACACATAGTTCTTTATATGAAGCAACAAGTTCATCAAAGGTAAGTTCATCTCCACTTGAGTCATCATCAAAGGCACAGACACTGGTCAGAGCAGTGACATGTTTAGCAGATTCTCCTTCAGATTCACTCTCAGAATCTCCTTCGGACCAGGTGACAGATAGCCCTTTCTTTTGCATCTTGAGGAAGGTAGGGCATTCAGATTTAATATGACCATAACCTTCACATCCATGGCACTGGATTCCCTTGCCTTGAGTGACCTTTTCTTCATATTTTGACCTTCTACTGATGTCATATGAAGAGTTCTTGACATTAGGTCTACCCTGTTGATCAACCTTCTTTATGAACTTGTTGAACTGTCTTCCAAGCATGGCTATGGCTTCTGAAATGCCTTCATTTCCTCCAAGGTTTCCTTCTTCTGAATTCTCTTCAGTATTTGATACAAAGGCTATGCTTTTGTTCTTCTTTTCAGCATCCTCACATAAGCCCATTTCAAAGGTTTGGAGTGAACCAATAAGCTCATCAACCTTCATATTGTTGATATCTTGAGCCTCTTCTATGGTTGTGACCTTGATGGAAAATCTCTTTGGTAATGACCTGAGAATCTTTCTTACAAGTTTCTCTTCAGCCATTTTCTCACCTAAGCCACCAGAAGTGTTGGCAATTTCAAGAATATTCATGTGGAAGTCATGAATAGTCTCATCCTCTTTCATCCTCAGATTTTCAAACTTGGTGGTCAGCATCTGAAGTTTAGACATCCTCACTTTGGAGGTACCTTCATGAGTTATCTTGAGGGTATCCCAAACTTCCTTAGCCATCTCACAGTGGTGCACCAGTCTGAAGATGTTCTTACTTATTCCATTGAACAATGCATTCAAGGCCTTAGAATTTCCAAGGGCTAATGCCTCTTGCTCCTTGTCCCACTCTTCTTCATGAATTTGCACACTGACTCCATCTTTACCTGTCTTCGTTGGATGTTCCCATCCTTTGTTGACAGCTCTCTAGACTTTGCTATCTAGAGACCTTAAGAAGGCTATCATACGAGGCTTCCAGTCATCATAGTTAGAACCATCCAGCATGGGTGGTCTATTTGAGTATCTTACATCCTTGTCCATGGTACTAGAAAGTAACTTCCCTAGATCTCACCCAAAAATTAACAGGCAGGGTGCCTGCTCTGATACCAATTGAAATTCTAGTTAACATACTTTCGATGTCACACGGGATGTTATGACATCCAATTCTACGCAGACAAGTATTATGCAGAACTTTAAAAGCCAACCAATAGTAACCTGCTCGCAACATCTTCTTCGCCATTGCATGTCCATTGGAATGAGTACCAAAGGAACCTTCGTGCACTTCGGTCTTCAACAAGTTTACTTCGTGTCTATCCACACATCTGAGCAAAACCATGTTGAAGTTTCTCTTGTACAGTATATCACTATTCAAGAAGAAATTTTCGGCTAATCTTCTCAAAGTCTTCTTATCTTTCAAAGATGCCCCAGGCAGATAAATCTGACTTTGGAGGAAACATTTGATGTCGTAATACCACAGCTTCTCGTCTTTGATCTCTTCAACAACAAACACATGGGCTGGCCTATCAAGACGCATCACAGACAAATTGGGAACTTCATTCCAATACTTTACCACAATCATTGATGCCAACATTGCAAGAGCATCTGCCATCCGGTTTTCATCTCGAGGGATATGATGAAATTCAACTTTTGTAAAGAAAGTTGAAATCCTCCTTGCATAATCTCTATATGGTATCAAACCAGGTTGATTTGTCTCCCATTCTCCTTTGATTTGATTCACAACCAAAGCCGAATCACCGAAGACATCCAAATACTTGATTATGAGATTCATGGCCTCTTCAAGCCCCATAATACAAGCTTCATATTCTGCCATGTTGTTTGTACACTTGAAAGTCAATCTAGCTGTAAATGGTAGATGCGTGCCTTGAGGAGTAATAATCACTGCCCCAATGCCATTTCCATATTGATTAACAACTCTATCAAATATCATGCCCCAACGGGAACCAGGTTCTGGCCCTTCTTCAAGC
Organism: Lathyrus oleraceus; assembly: GCF_024323335.1. Lineage (NCBI taxonomy): Eukaryota > Viridiplantae > Streptophyta > Magnoliopsida > Fabales > Fabaceae > Lathyrus > Lathyrus oleraceus. Next base: position 355,488,616 of record NC_066585.1, on the reverse strand, counting down.
AATGGTTCATCACAATCTTTGATTTTCAAGTACAAAATATCTTCATCAGGAAAATCATACTGCACTGACTGATAATCTTCAATTGGTTGGTGAGCCAAATGGTCAGCCAAGATACTACCTTTGATCGCTTTCTGAGATCCGTATTCAATCTCATACTCTGACAACACCATCTGCCAACGGGAAATTCTCCCAGTTAAAGCAGGCTTCTCAAATATATACTTGATTGGATCCATTTTGGATATCAACCAAGTGGTATGATTCAACATATACTGGCGGAAACGCTTAGCAGCCCAAGATGGTGCGCAACAAGTCTTCTCAAGCATCAAATACCGAGTCTCATAGTCGGTGAACTTCTTACTAAGGTAGTAAATTGAAAATTATTTCTTTCCAGACTCATCTTGTTGACCAAGAACACAACCCATACTATCTTCAAGCACAGTCAAATACATGATTAACGGTCTTCCTTCAATAGGTGGAGACAGAATCGGAGGCTCAAGCAGATATTCTTTGATACTGCCAAAAGCTTTCTGGCAGTCTTCAGTCCAATCACAAGACTGATCTTTCCGAAGAAGCTTGAATATAGGCGCACATGTGGAAGTCATGTGGGAAATGAATCTGGAAATATAATTCAAGCGGCCGAGAAAACCTCTGACTTGCTTCTCAGTTTTGGGCGCGGGCCTCTCTTGTATTGCTTTGATTTTGGTAGGATCAACTTCAATACCCTTCTCGCTGACAATAAAGCCCAACAACTTACCAGAACGAACACTAAAAGTACACTTATTGGGATTCAAGCGGAGTTTATACTTCCTCAAACGCTAGAATAGCTTCAACAAATGCTCAACATGTTCCTCTTCATCAATCGATTTAGCAATCATGTCATTGACATAAACTTCAATCTCTTTATGCATCATATTGTAAGACCCCAATTTTGTCCCTAAGATCCCTCATGGCATCATAACATTTCATTTGCATAGCCTCAAGGAAAATTAGCATCTTGGTTCTCTTTGCCTTTGGGTGGGACCTTCTGTGAGTTGGTTTGAGATCTCCAAGCATGCTTGAATGTATATCATTGCTTTTCTCATTTTGTTTACTAACCAAAATCCCAAAAATATGTCACTAACATCTTTTGTTTTGTAGCTTGAGCAATCACAAGGTCCAAAGCTTCAAGGAGATCATTACTACAAAGACATGGTCAAGAGGAGATGACAGCAAGCGTGGTAATGGTTCCCAAAGCTCTCATCCATCAAATATGCCTCCCTAGTACCTCAATTCATCATTTTGATCAAATCAAGTCAAAGGGCTTGAGGTCTTGTTCTTCAAGAAAACCATAATTTATCTGTGCATCACAATGCCTTGCTCATGAAGCAACCTCAGCCCATGGTCAAATATAATCAAGGGAAGTTCTTTAAACTCTTCATTTCATGCATATTTGAGCCTATTTGAGTGTCCTCAATCATCAATTCATCAAAATATGGTTGTGGACTTGAGAAGTTGATCAGTCAATTCATCTGACTATTTTGAAATGCACTGAGACCAAACTTTTTATGTGTTGGTAAAATGGAGATGGTTCCAAAATCAAAACTGTTCTTCAGGACAGTATTAACAACTTTCATGTTCATCAAAAATTGATTTGAAGCTTGGAAGGCCATCTGTCATTCCAATACATTATAGGTCATTTTGACTGAAACCCTAATTTTAGGTGAACTTCCCAAGGACATAACTCATTCATTTTTTATGATTTTGAGGTGGGATCAAATGCATTGGAAAGCTTAAGATGTCTAATTCAAATGTTATGTTGAACAAAAGTTCAAAATATCAAAGGAAATACATGTGATAATGCAAGACATTATAGGTCCTTTTTGACCAAATACATTAAAAGGCAAAAAAGTCCAACTTCAAGTGGCCATAACGCTTTCATCAAAAATTAAAATTATGCAAAATTTAAGTCCATTTTGATTTTCTTGAAAAGATCTACAACTTTGATGTTGGAGGTTTTTCCATTTGAGGCTTGCATCATCTAAACAGAGGGGCTTGAAAATTGGCCAATTTTAGAAACCTTTCCTTGACATGTCATGCACCTTGCACTTTAAACTCAAATTTCATAAATTTCCCCACTTCAAATGGATTTTTGCCTAATATAACAATTGTTCCTTACATCAAGACCTTTCCAACCATTACCCACATGCTTATGTTTGGATTTTTTAAATGGTACTTTCAAAGAGATGAATGTTTAGGTACAAATGAGGAATTCACTTGAAACCTTGGTACATAAACAATTGCCTTTCAAGTCACACGTCCAATTCCATTTGGCTGATGCTCAGAATTCATTTAGCATTGTTTTTGGGCCTTGTGCATGATCATGCAAGCCCATGCAATGAAGCTCCACATGCCATGCACACGGATTGATCACATTCTCCTTGCCACTTCCTCTATAAATAGAGACCTCATTCCATTCATTTCACACACCTGATTCAACCTGAAATGCTGCAGAATTCTCTCCATAGCCATCACTAAAGAAGCAAGTACATCTTCGAGAAGCCTGCTTTAACAAGGAGGATTGCCCGTTGGCAGATGTTGTTATCTGAGTATGATATTGAGTATCGAGCTCAGAAGGCTATTAAAGGTAGTATCTTGGCTGACCACTTGGCACATCAGCCTATTGAAGATTATCAGTCAGTTCAGAATGACTTCCCGGATGAGGAGATTCTGTATTTGAAAACGAAAGATTGTGACAAACCTACACTTGATGAAGGGCCAGAGCCTGGTTCCAGAGGGAGTATGGTATTTGATGGCGCTGTAAATCAATATGGAAATGGTATTGGGGCAGTGATTATTACTCCTCAGGGCACACATATTCCTTTTACAGCAAGGTTAACTTTCAAATGCACGAATAATATGGCTGAGTATGAGGCCTGTATTATGGGATTGGAGGAATGCATTGATCTTAGGATCAAGCATCTTGATGTATATGGTGATTCGGCCCTTGTTGTTAATCAGATTAAGGGTGAATGGGAAACGAATCATCCTGGTCTCATTCCATATAGAGATTATGCGAGGAGGATTTCAACATTCTTTACTGAGGTTGACCTCCATCATATTCCTCGAGATGAGAATCGGATGGCAGATGCTCTTGCTACGCTAGCTTCAATGATTGTGGTAAAACTTTGGAATGAAGTCCCCAATATCACTGTGATGTGCTTGGACAGACCAGCTCATGTATTTGCAGTAGAAGACGTGAAAGATTATAAGCCATGGTATTATGACATCAAGAGTTTCCTTCAGAACCAGGTTTACCCGCTTAGGGCATCTGTGAAAGATAGGAAGACTTTAAGGAGATTGTCGGGCAGTTTCTACCTCAATGGTGAAGTACTTTATAAGAGAAATTTTGACATGTTTTTGCTCAGATGCGTGGATAGACACGAAGCAGACCTGCTAATGACTAAGGTCCATGAGGGTTCATTTGGTACTCATTCCAATGGACATGCCATGGCTAGAAAAATGTTGAGAGCAGGCTACTATTGGCTAACAATGGAGTCTGACTGCTGCAAATATGTGAAGAAATGCCATAAGTGTCAGACTTATGCGGATAAGATTCATATTCCTCCGACACTTCGGAATGTGATTTCATCTCCATGGCCTTTCTCCATGTGGGGAATTGACATGATTGGTATGATAGAGCCGAAAGCGTCCAACGGACACAGATTTATTCTCGTAGCAATTGATTACTTCACCAAGTGGGTTGAAGCGGCATCGTATGCAAATGTGACCAGGCAGGTGGTCGTGAAATTTATCAAGAATCAACTCATATGCCGATATGGTGTGCCAGATAAGATCATTACTGATAATGGATCTAACTTGAACAACAAAATGATGAAAGAGTTGTGTAGTGAGTTCAAGATTGCACACCATAATTCTTCTCCTTATAGACCTAAGATGAATGGGGTTGTTGAAGCTGCTAATAAGAATATCAAGAAGATTATCCAGAAGATGGTTGTCACGTATAAGGATTGGCATGAGATGTTGCCATTTGCTTTACATGGATATCGTACGTCTGTCCGCACTTCAACAGGGGCAACCCCTTTCTCTCTTGTTTATGGCATGGAGGTTGTACTCCCAGTAGAGGTGGAGATCCCATCAATGAGAGTCCTGATGGAAGCCAAGTTGACTGACGCTGAATGGGTTCAGAGTCGTTATGACCAGCTGAATTTGATAGAAGAGAAGAGATTGACTCCCATGTGCCATGGTCAGTTATATCAACAGAGAATGAAGAAAGCTTTTGATAAGAAGGTCAAGCCTCATGTGTTCCAAGAAGGTGACCTTGTGCTCAAGAAAGTCTTGTCTTTCACGCCCGATTCCAGGGGCAAATGGAATCCAAACTATGAAGGTCCATATGTTGTTAAGAGAGCCTTTTCAGGCGGTGCTTTGATACTTACAACTATGGATGAGGAGGATTTCACTCGTCCTGTAAATTCGGATGCAGTCAAGAAATACTTCGCCTAGAATATAAAAACAGAATAGCTCGCTAAGCTGAAAACCCGAAAGGGAGGCTTAGGCAAAAATGAGCGTCTCGGTGGATTGAAAACCCGAAAGGGCGGTCCAGGCAAAAGTTAGAGACATGAAAAAAAAATTAACATTTGTATCCCGCTAGATTGAGTACCTCACCCTGGGGCAATCTAGGCAAAAATTAGGGATTTGGCAAGTAACTGCATCCTGACAAGACTTTGTTCTACAACCGTCATCCTTCAGAGATTCTTGCTCATTCGTCATCAGCCGAAGCTTCAAGTACATCGAATTCATAATTGGTGGAGAAATGGTCATTATGTTCAATGTAGCCCTTTTCCAATATATATCACCAATTTCAAACTTGTAAAGATCTATGGAGTCCTGCCATTTGCAGACTACCATTCCATCAAATAAATTTGAGCCTTTTATCCAATTACTTGCACTCTTATTTGTTTCTATTCAACAAACGTTTTGCATGCTTTTAATTGAGAAAATATCATTGTTTTGAAAAATGAATTTTTCATAACTTGTTTTTAAACGAGGTGAACATTCACAATGATGAAAAGGATACTTAGGATATCCTTAGTGCTCTCCCAAGGATGGTATGATCTCCAACAGGGTAAGACATTTGTTCATATTCCTGGCATGACTGTATTTTCTTCCCCCGGAGCCCCAAGTGGTATGCTTGTTGAGATATTTACCACTCTCCCCTTCAGCGAGGTAGCAACCTTTTCTCCTCAGCAGATGTGATCTCCTTAGTGGGTACGGTACTTGGTGGTTGATCCCCAGAATCCCTTTATCCCTCGGATAGATTCCCCAGTAGAGTTGCTTATGTGGCAGATTCTACCTGTGCAATAAACTCTTTTCCCCAGCTGTGACTGATGATTCATCCCCTGCGGAGGTCTTTGCTCACTGGTATCTCTGATTCCCGACAGATTGGATACTCTCTGGTGATCTGGCTTTCTCTCTTGAGATGTTGTCGCGGCTGGAAAAATGACAGAGTCGCCACCATCCTTTATTCGTTCCTAAGGAACAGGGAAATAATGATAAAACCTAATAGTTAAGGGTGAAAGACTAGGTTCGGGAGTCGGTTTAAGTAAGGGGAAGGTGTTAGGCACCCCTTACCTCCATTGTACTCAATGGGATCCTCCTACAATTCTAGGGTCAGTGTATGTTTCTAAGGTGTTTGCTTGATTACTAATTAACTATTAATTATTTATTATATTTACAGAAAATATTCTATTTAAACGGATGAGGGACCCAAAAAGGTTTTTTTTATGATTGTACTCGCTAGAGTTTACAACTCTATGCCTACGTACCTCCGCATTAGGCGAGGGATCAGAGTACCGTAGTTCTTCTAGAAAATAATTGTTTGTTTTGTCGTTTTTATCCCTTGAATACTCTCACGCATCGGGGGCGGAGAAATGATTGATTTTTAAAATGCCTCAATACCTCAAGGTAGAGGACTTATAATTTGAAGTGTGTTGAGATCAATTTTATCCAAAATATTTAATTCAAAAATATAACATCTAGTTGATTTAAGAAAATAAATAATGTATCCCTTAGATAATATATCCCGTACCCCAATTTTTATCCCTTTAAAACCCTTAGAATTTGTCATAGAATTCTATCCCATATTATCCCAAAGTTATCCCATGATTATCCCATAAAATATCCCTAATTATATCCCATCGTGTTCTAATTATTATTCTTTAATTAATAATGATATTATATATTCAATTAATAAAAATATTAAAAGGTTAATAAGATATTCCTTATCCCATATTTTTTTATCTCTAAAATCCTAGAAATTTATCTCATAATTTTATCCCAAAGTTATCCCGCATTATTTATTCCAAATTCATATCCCAAAATTATCCCACATTTTTTATCCCATATTTCATTATACATAATTCTTTATCCTGATTTTATCTCTGATTTAACCCTTAACAACAAGAGAATTTTATCCCGCATTGAATCCCACATTCTTATCCTATTAAATTTATAAATATAATTTAATTTAATTAATAAAAATAAATTAAGTTAGATGTAATAAGATGTATCCCCTATCGAGATTTTATCCCATTTTTATATCCCCTAAAACCCTAAACATTATCCATAATTCTATCCCATGTTTCTTGATTTAATTAACCCTAATGTGAATGGTATTTATCCCTAATAAAAATATGACTATTATAACTAATATAAAAAATCCTAAATTTTGGTATTCAATTTTAAATCTTAAACCCTAAATGAAATAACTAAATAATTATTCATTATTTTAATTGAATCAATTAAAACTCTAATGATGTCCTAAAATTAACCTTAAATACTATCCTAAAAAATCCTACTCAATTAAATGATCTTCATCAATTAATTTTATTTTTGTATTTTATGGTAATTAAACCCAAACTAATGTCTTTAAAGTAAAAGAAAAGAAAAGAACAAACGTGAAGCAACAAAGAAAAAGAATGCTGGACATTAAAAGAGTGCTCCTCATTGACTTCTTGACCGCCCAACCCCATCGCGACATGTGGCATATATTAAAAATAAAAAATAAAAACATAAAACATAATGAATTAGTATTTTAGTCAAATGATAACCGGATATATACTCTTCTCTCTCTTTCCACGGTGATGCATAAAGAAAGAGAATAAAATTCTCTTTATCTTTTTTTCACTTCCAGTAACTACACCCAGAATGAAGAAACTTCAAAACTCCAATTTTCCCAAATTCAAGCTTTCTCCTCAAACAATCTCAAATAAAATCAATATATCATACCAATATCACTCACGAAGAGCAACAATTTTTAAGTGGAAAGAAAGAGTGGATTGATAAAAGTGTAACAGATCTGAAACAAACGACGGAGATTGCGGAGGAGTCCGACGATGGCGATCGATTCACCAGTGGTGCGATGGTGGTTGGTAGTTACTAATTCGTGGTTTTTCGGCGGAAGATATGTCGATGGATCTGGTCGGAATGAGGGTGCATCGTTTAGTGGATGGGTGTGGCTGTGAACTCGATTCCGGCGGTTTACGCATGAATCCGTTGTTAGTGTTGCGGGTATCGCGGAGAGACGTGGTGGTCGGTGCATTGATCAGAGTTATACGTGTGGGACAACATCATATGTGAGTTCCGAATTCAACTCCGGTTCGGTTCTGATTGTTCTCGTGTTGTTCCGTCAATTTCAGTTTGAGCTTAATTTGAATTTGTCTTCGCCGAATGCTTTCCGAATTGAATCGACTTGGTTTCATTTTAACCCGACTCGGTTTTGACTCTTTAGTTCTATGTTTTGTTTCTTATGATTTTATTGAGTTTGTTAATGATTTGTAAACTTATTTGGATGATGATTGTTCTAGTTGATGTCTTCATGGTGTAACCATTGTTGAGGGCTGTGATGATGTTGTAAATTTTGGTTTGGACAAATTGGTTAGGTCTCAAAAATATATTCTTGATTATATAATTAGAGAAACTCTATTAATAATTCAGATTCGTGGTTTCGATTTTTGAATGTAAGTTAATTGGAGACATAACCAAAAGAAATTCCAAAAGAAAAAATTAAAATTAAAACTTATAATACTTAGTTAAGGAAAGATGTGTGATTGGCATTACATTTTGAAATAAGTTATGATGGCGGTTAGAAACCAATTTCCAGTATTTTGATTATTACATAATATGACTCAAAGAAACAAGATAAAAATTTATATTATACAGCATAATCTAATATAAAGGATAAAAAAATTACCAACCCGAAAGTTATCGAGGGAAGATTTCCACTTTCTCTGTCCTTGCCCCTCCTTTGACTTCGGAATAGTGATTTTGTAAGACCGTGGATCTGGAAAGTGTGAATTTGTATGCTATTTATAGATGGAGAATTAGGTCAAAAATTGAATGAGATTATTTATTTTTAGAAAGATTTTATTTGATTTGATTTTCTCTTTATTCTTACCATTCAAGTCAATGAATCTGGATGGATTCATGGCTTTGTGCATTTGAAAAAAATTAAATAATTTATTTTAAATAATAAAATAGACTATTAATAATAATAATGGTAAGAAAATATTTTAATTTTGATTTTTTCATTAAAAACATAAAAAATGAATATTATAATATTTATTAAGAATAAATTAATAAAAAATTCGAAGATAATAAATAAAAAGTTAAAAAAGTGAAATTTTGAATTTTAAAATAATGTTTAGTGAAAGTAAAACATGAAAGGAAAGAAAAAACTATGAAAAGTGAAAAATTTGGGTATTGAACTCATGACCTCTTACACTGATAACCCCTTATCCATATACTATCCTCCATTAGACCATTACACTTATTCAAAATAAAATAACACTTCCACATACTTAAATAACTAATTTAAATACCGAGATAACTAAAATATTTTCATAACAAATAATTACACTTTTAACCTATTTTTTTTTAAACCCTCATAGACCATTAATCTACAATTTTATTAAATAATTACCACCCTAATGTAATACATATGTTTTTAAATATTATAATTTAATGAGATAGTTATAAACCCCTTTTAGCATAATCCTTCAAATTATGTTTTTTTAAATCTAAATAATACCCCTAAACTAAAATCAACTCCTAAGAGGGACTAAAAAATCAAAATGGTCTCCCTTTTACTTTTTATGTCACTTGACCAGGTGACTGGTATGCTCTAGATGTGTTAGTGTCGGTTAAAAACAAAAATGAAAAGGTGGTCAAAATTTGGGGTACGACAGTTGCCCCTATTTAATAAGCTTCAAACTGAGAGGATGATGACGTTGAGTTTTCATCTTCTCATGGTGGAAGATGATTAAATATAGAGAGATACCCTAATTTTGACCATGTTGTCATTAGATTATGGGAATACGCAATGATTGAACAATCCTTGATGCTCTATTGGCATCCAAACCAACCTTTGATGGAACCCCAATAATACCCGGGTGATTAATTTCAACCCATATGGGTGAAATTTGTATATAATTCCTATGATCCTCCGATCATGTTACTGATATTACGTAGGACTCTGACGATCCTCCGATCATTGTTTGATAAAACCTTGGTAGAACCCCTGATAGAACTCCTAACAAAATCCCTGGCGAAATTCCTGGTGAAACCCCTTATACAACTTTTGATGGGACTCATGACTATGAGATCCTAATGAAATCCTTTGACAAATCCCTGATGAAACCCTTGGATTAATCCCTTTTGATCAGTTTCAACCTCACCGTGTGAAACTTGCACACGATTCCTATGATCATCGAATCATGTTGTTGGAATCTGATTGGACTTTAGTGATACCTTGATTACTCTAGATGAAACCCACTTCGATAAAATTCTGGTAGAACCCCTTGATGAGAATCTGGTGGAATCCCTTGATGAAAATCTGGTGAAACCCCTTTAATAATAGTCTGATAGAACCCCTTGATAATAACCTTTGTTGAACCTTTTTGGTGAAACCCTATGGATAATATTTTGATCAAAACCCTTTGATATAAACCCTTTGATAAAACACAAGATGGAATCCCTAGATGAAACCCTTTATAAAATCCTTTTGATGAAATCCCTTGATGAAACCCTTTGGTAGAAATCTGGTAAAACCCCTTGATAGAACCCCTTGATGAAACTCCTCATAGAATCCTTTGATGAAACCCCTGATAGAATCCTTTGATGAAACCCCTGATAAAATCCTTAGTGAAACCCACAGTGTAAACCTAGTGGAATCCTGGTGGAACCCTTTCATAAAACCATGATGAAACCCTTAATACCTTTGATGAAACCTATTAATGAAACCCTTTTTGATCAATCTGAACCCTTCTAGGTGAAATTTTCATATGATTCCCATGATCATCCGATCATTTTACGGGAATCGGGTAGTACCCTACTGATACCCCGATCACTCTGGATGAAACCCCTTGGTAAAATTCTAGAAGAACCCCTTGATGGAATCTTTTGATGACATTCCTGATAAACCCTTTTGATAAAATCCCATGAAAAAATCTTTTTGATAAAATCCCTTGATAAAATTCTGACGGAGCCCTTTGATAAAAAATTCTGGTGAAACCCCTTTGATAAATCCATGATGAAACCCCTTTGATATTAACACTTTGTTGAAACTTCTTGGCAAAACCCTGGTGAACCCTTGATGGATAATGCTCTAATAAAAACCCCTTGATTGAACCCCTTTGATAAAACTCCTTTGATAAAATCCCTTGGTGAAATCCCTTGATAGAACCCCTTGATGAAAATCCTTTATACTTCTGATAAAACCCCTAATGGAACTCCTGGTAAAAACATTTTGATGAAACCCTTGGTGGAAACCCTTGAAAAATCCCGGTGTAAACCTTTGATAAAACCCTGGTGTATTTGATGGGATGCATCCCTTGTAGGATAGGTTAATAAGTTGGAGATGTGAGAGGTGAATACCTGCTCAATAGTTGATAACGATCATTCAGGATGACAAACTAATGGATATATTCCTCTGACGACTCACGGTGAGTGAGTTTGTTGGGAAAATCCTTTATTGAAAAGGCTCTATGGAGATGGTTACTTATTGGGGAAGCGCAATAAGCATTCTTGCTTGGGAATTGTACTTGTATAGCTTGGGATTGGGAATTGAACCATCCTCGATATAAGAACCAATGATAAATAAATTATCATTGTTGTAAAACCCCGAGAGTAGTGATAGTGGTATAAGAACTAAAAGAAGTAACAACAATAGAAGAACCGTAAACTGAAATGACAAATAGTATAAGAAACCGTACAAATGAATTGATAAACAGTGTAAAAACCAAAATGACTAGATGAAAATGACGTAAAACCCAAAGTGAGTAAATGGCAACGGTTTAAGAGCCGAAGTGACTGAGTGGCAATAGTGTAAGAACCAAAGTGAACAGTGGTGTAAGAACCAAAGTGACAATGGTAATAAAAATTTTATTGAGGAGTTCTCTAAGAAGACGTGAATAAAAGGAGATTGACAAAAGAACTCGATGTCCCTAATGGGGAAGACTGGTGTCACGTAAGATGACTGTCTACTAGGGAATATGCTTTCAGGAGAGGTTCCCTAAGAAGCACAGGTGTTGGAGAAAGCCCTAAGAAATCCCTGCAAGGATCTGGTGAAGGAATTGTATACCATTAGGGCATACCGGGGACAATGCTGCTATGTATTTTCTGCTTGGAGAATGAGTTCCAAGGATACTTGCGGGGAAATTGTCCTTAAGACTAACCCATTGGGTGTACAATGAAAAAAGATATCGGGAGAAGCTTGGACTGAGATCTATCACCAATTAGTTGGGGATATCCAGACTCTCACGATGAGTCTTGAGTCTCAGTCTGTGTTATGTATCTATGTTATGTATGCATGTTATGCTGTGCCATTTATGCATGTTTAGTGTTTGTATGGTATAATGATCCATATTAATGGATATGCTACGTGTGATATGATGTATTAACGCAATGATTGATGCACATGATGTATTAGTATCGGGCTGCACCGCTGAAGATTGGGCCATTTATAGGTACTGAGTGCCAAGCAAGGTTGGGCTTTTGTGAGATGCCAATCAAAGTTGGGCTTTTAGGGTGAATGTCAAATGAGGTTGGGCTTTTATGATATAGGTGCCAAGTAAGATTAGGCTTTTGTGTGGTGCCAAGTAAGATTGGGCATGCGTAGATGTTAGGTTCATGATATGGGAATGTGCTATATGAATGAGATGATATGAATGGTTTGACGCTAGAGCGTAGCGACATGATTAATGCATGACAATGATTTGAATGTTTCCACAAGTGCCCCTGTGATGGGTCGTGGATTGTTAGGGATTAGAGAGGTTTTTTTGTGTAACCAAGTTATTTTGTCAAAAGGTGGTAGGGTGTTATGCTAGCATGGCTTCCCGATACCCGTTTGAAACTTGACGATTGTTGATCTATGATAGATCTTGTACATGCATCTTGAAAGTATTGAGAGGGATTGTCCCTGCAGTATCCCATAGTTGCCCCTGTCTGTTAGGTCTTTGAAGAAATTCATGTCAATATGTATTTGAAGTGACTTAGCCATACCATGCACTTGAGACGTCATGTCGTAATTTTAGCCTTGGAGAGATCCGTCCTTGACTAATCGACCCTTAGAATGATATTTCCCCAGATGAATTGTTCTTTTGAAGTGGTCTCTTTTGATCAAGCCTTATGGCGGTCTGTCCCAGATTGATAAAGGCTTGGAGGGTATTTCCTGAAAAGGAACTTGGATCCCATCATGATGTAGTATGACTTTGATATGGATTGCCCCGGTATATGAATCTTGGAAAGCATGTCTCTGATTATTAGGGTCTGGAGGAGTGTCCTGAGAAGGAACTTGGATCCCACAATGTTGTGATATGACCTTTATATGAATTGCCCCGGTATTTGAATCTTTGAAAAGTATGCCCCAGATTGGATGACTTTTTGGAGTGATTGGCCTCAATATGCCCCTGAGTTGGTATGCCCCAGTATGAGAGTCTTGAAAGGTATGTCCCTGACAATTAGGATCCAAAGGTGTTGCCCGAAAAGGAACATGGATCTTGCCATGCTGTGATATGAATTGGATATAGGCTGCCCCAATATTTGAGTTTTGCAAGGTTTTCCCCTTATCATTAGGGTCATAGAAGTGATTCAGCATTGGTGAGTCAAATCTTGGGACGCTTTGCCCTTAGTTAGTAGGATCTTTGGATGATTTATCCATGATTATAAGGATTTCCCCTAACTAGAAGGATCCTTAGATGACTTGCCTCTAGTGTCTTGAAACTGTTCGCCTTTGATCAGACTATTGCTGAAATTTCCTTGATGCTAAGTATTGATTTGTGAGAAAAATGTTCTCTTTGAAAAGTAATTCTAACATCATGCTCATGCGAGTTTTTGAAATCGAAAATTGTTATGGAAAATGGATATGGTGTATACAGATGATATCTGGCCACGAGGTTGGCACAAATGAAGATGTGAAAATGTGATAAAACAAGATGGTTATCAATGATTTAACAAACATTTGGAGTTAGTTTAACGATTTTGCCGAGTATGCTTTCATAGTGAACCTAGCTTCAATTAGGACTTTTAAATGTTATAACATGGCCTGGTTCACGGTTTATGAAACAAAAGATATAAGGCTCAAGTTTTAATTTTATCCCACCCCTTCTCCTTGATGATCTTCATTCCTAAATCCAATTAATTCAACAAATGCATTTAGTCTGCAAGAGAATTTTGATAGATAATGATGGAAGTAAATGTAATGATTCAAGTACTGATGAGATTCTTGAGGTGGCAGTCACTTACTTTCACCTACAAGCTTGTTTCCGTTTTTTTATTTTTTGCTTTTTAATCCCTATTTTTGCATGGACCAATTCTTTTGAATTGTGGTCTATCGGGATGCCCTAACTTTTGCCTAAGTCAAATTTTTAGGTTTTCTTTTTGACTTAGGTGACTGCCATTGTTAGTTATTGCTAGCTTTGTCCTTATTGCTTCCTCGATGTTGAATGGTGTAAGGAAGATGTCGCTTGAACCTCTTACTGATGTGATTATGGAATAGTTCTCTTGAGACTAGAATGCATCATTGACTTAATTGAAACTACCCTGGCCCTGGTTAATATTAAGGGTTTTTATGAATAGAAAAAGAAACACCAACTTCTGGCTCGAGGGGGTTGACTACGGATTATCTCCTTATTTCTCCAGTGTTTGGGAAGTGAAATAATGCCTTACATCGTCAGCCAGGTCTTACTATTAAAAGCATAGTCAACAAAATTTAGTTATTTTATTTCATTCTCCTCATAAGTTTGTTAATAGGTGAGAAGTGAAAATAAAAGGTTTGATTGATTTTTATTTTTATTTTCATGATGGCATAAGAAAGAGAGTGTAAACGAATGAATTGATTTCAAAAACATGCATGCTCATTTTACTAAAATTATTTCCCAAAGAGTACAACTTTTAATACAAAAACCACTTAGCAAAAAAGAAATTACAACTGGAACTGATAAAGTCTTTTGATCCCAAGGATGAGCTTCATTGTTGATCCATTATCTTTAGGGGATGCTTTTCTTGACGTCCTTGCACATTGTTAAAGTAAGGGTGACCATTCATCAATGGGACTCCTTTTTTGAAAGTCAATTGTAGGTCTTGTACTTTGTGCTTACATCGGCCATTCTCGCCATGACTTCTAGGGTATAGACCAGGACAGAGATCAATCAGTTGTAGTCCTACTAGGGCACCTCTAATTAAGTCATGAGACGTTAGTATAGGATCCAATTTCCTTCCAAGCTTCCTTTGTTGTGATTAATGAGGCGCATAGGGTTGTAGCCGAAGAAGATATCGTTGCAGACCTTATTACGGTGACATCATCCAGGTTCGTTGTATTTAAAGCATTGGATAGGTCGGTGGCTTGCAAGGAAAAGGGTTACCTTCTCTCTTAAATGGTACTTTCTCTTCTTGAGACATGTGGCAAGTTCATTTGCGAGCATCAGGAGACTTGCTAGCTGGATAGGGGAGAAAGTGGAAAGGATATGCAAATGTATATGTATGTATGCAAATGTATATATATGTATGCAAATGTATATGTATGTATGCAAATGCACGAAAATGCGTGGGTATGCAAAAATATTTTTTAATTTTTTAATTTGAAGGGATGCTAAAAGTTTTTTTTTTAAGATGCAATGCAACTATCCCATTAGGACAGTGACAGATAGAAGAACCCACACGGGTTTAGAGATTGTGATGGATATAGAACCCACATATGGGTTTAAGGATAATGTAGAATATAAGGACACCTTGTTTAAGAAGGTTCCTTATAGATAGGGATAATAGTTGGCATGGGAAACCCAAACAGTTTCGGGATATGTAAGATAATATGCAAGCATGACCTAGTTAAGGGTAGATTCCTTATGATATGTCAGATCTAGGCTTAGACTACCCAATCCCCTCACTTGTAGGATATAAAGCTTTGGGTAAGATAATAGTCCTAGGGTCATGGATTATACCCTTGTTTTACCATGAGAAGGAGCAAGCCTTCCTACGGTAATCCTTCGGGATAAGTCTCGTCTAGGCGGGACCTTAGTAATGACCTTTGCAGGTTGATAACATAAGGTCACCCTAAGTTAAGAGGGTTCTAGAAGAGGTCCCCAGAGTCATGGACCGAACTCAAAGTTTTATCACGAAGAAGTGCTGGCCTTCTCATGACAACCCTTTTGAATTGGTCTATTCTGGGCGGAATCGTCATCAAAGACCCCACAGGATGAAAACCCCGGTGGCCGAGACAAGACGACCCCTTACTTAAGCTTATATTTTTTCTCAAGCCTGGGTTTTGACTTCACACCTTTGAAAATCCCAATCAATATGATATGACATGCATAATAATATAATAAAGAATAAAGTGAATAAATAAATAAATAAACATAAATAAAGGAAAGCAAATACACATAGAAACAAGCACAACCCTAAAACCCAAGGTTAGGATGGACTCTCTTTAGGGAAAGTATAAGAACTCCCCAGCAGAGTCGCCAGCTGTCGCGGCTGGAAAAATGACAGAGTCGCCACCATCCTTTATTCGTTCCTAAGGAACAGGGAAATAATGATAAAACCTAATAGTTAAGGGTGAAAGACTAGGTTCGGGAGTCGGTTTAAGTAAGGGGAAGGTGTTAGGCACCCCTTACCTCCATTGTACTCAATGGGATCCTCCTACAATTCTAGGATCAGTGTATGTTTCTAAGGTGTTTGCTTGATTACTAATTAACTATTAATTATTTATTATATTTACAGAAAATATTCTATTTAAACGGATGAGGGACCCAAAAAGGTTTTTTTTATGATTGTACTCGCTAGAGTTTACAACTCTATGCCTACGTACCTCCGCATTAGGCGAGGGATCAGAGTACCGTAGTTCTTCTAGAAAATAATTGTTTGTTTTGTCGTTTTTATCCCTTGAATACTCTCACGCATCGGGAGCGGAGAAATGATTGATTTTTAAAATGCCTCAATACCTCAAGGTAGAGGACTTATAATTTGAAGTGTGTTGAGATCAATTTTATCCAAAATATTTAATTCAAAAATATAACATCTAGTTGATTTAAGAAAATAAATAATGTATCCCTTAGATAATATATCCCGTACCCCAATTTTTATCCCTTTAAAACCCTTAGAATTTGTCATAGAATTCTATCCCATATTATCCCAAAGTTATCCCATGATTATCCCATAAAATATCCCTAATTATATCCCATCGTGTTCTAATTATTATTCTTTAATTAATAATGATATTATATATTCAATTAATAAAAATATTAAAAGGTTAATAAGATATTCCTTATCCCATATTTTTTTATCTCTAAAATCCTAGAAATTTATCTCATAATTTTATCCCAAAGTTATCTCACATTATTTATTCCAAATTCATATCCCAAAATTATCCCACATTTTTTATCCCATATTTCATTATACATAATTCTTTATCCTGATTTTATCTCTGATTTAACCCTTAACAACAAGAGAATTTTATCCCGCATTGTATCCCACATTCTTATCCTATTAAATTTATAAATATAATTTAATTTAATTAATAAAAATAAATTAAGTTAGATGTAATAAGATGTATCCCCTATCGAGATTTTATCCCATTTTTATATCCCCTAAAACCCTAAACATTATCCATAATTCTATCCCATGTTTCTGTATTTAATTAACCCTAATGTGAATGGTATTTATCCCTAATAAAAATATGACTATTATAACTACTATAAAAAATCCTAAATTTTGGTATTCAATTTTAAATCTTAAACCCTAAATGAAATAACTAAATAATTATTCATTATTTTAATTGAATCAATTAAAACTCTAATGATGTCCTAAAATTAACCTTAAATACTATCCTAAAAAATCCTACTCAATTAAATGATATTCATCAATTAATTTTATTTTTGTATTTTATGGTAATTAAACCCAAACTAATGCCTTTAAAGTAAAAGAAAAGAAAAGAACAAACGTGAAGCAACAAAGAAAAAGAATGCTGGACATTAAAAGAGTGCTCCTCATTGACTTCTTGACCGCCCAACCCCATCGCGACATGTGGCATATATTAAAAATAAAAAATAAAAACATAAAACATAATGAATTAGTATTTTAGTCAAATGATAACCGGATATATACTCTTCTCTCTCTTTCCACGGTGATGCATAAAGAAAGAGAATAAAATTCTCTTTATCTTTTTTTCACTTCCAGTAACTACACCCAGAATGAAGAAACTTCAAAACTCCAATTTTCCCAAATTCAAGCTTTCTCCTCAAACAATCTCAAATAAAATCAATATATCATACCAATATCACTCACGAAGAGCAACAATTTTTAAATGGAAAGAAAGAGTGGATTGATAAAAGTGTAACAGATCTGAAACAAACGACGGAGATTGCGGAGGAGTCCGACGATGGCGATCGATTCACCAGTGGTGCGATGGTGGTTGGTAGTTACTAATTCGTGGTTTTTCGGCGGAAGATATGTCGATGGATCTGGTCGGAATGAGGGTGCATCGTTTAGTGGATGGGTGTGGCTGTGAACTCGATTCCGGCGGTTTACGCATGAATCCGTTGTTAGTGTTGCGGGTATCGCGGAGAGACGTGGTGGTCGGTGCATTGATCAGAGTTATACGTGTGGGACAACATCATATGTGAGTTCCGAATTCAACTCCGGTTCGGTTCTGATTGTTCTCGTGTTGTTCCGTCAATTTCAGTTTGAGCTTAATTTGAATTTGTCTTCGTCGAATGCTTTCCGAATTGAATCGACTTGGTTTCATTTTAACCCGACTCGGTTTTGACTCTTTAGTTCTATGTTTTGTTTCTTATGATTTTATTGAGTTTGTTAATGATTTGTAAACTTATTTGGATGATGATTGTTCTAGTTGATGTCTTCATGGTGTAACCATTGTTGAGGGCTGTGATGATGTTGTAAATTTTGGTTTGGACAAATTGGTTAGGTCTCAAAATATATTCTTGATTATATAATTAGAGAAACTCTATTAATAATTCAGATTCGTGGTTTCGATTTTTGAATGTAAGTTAATTGGAGACATAACCAAAAGAAATTCCAAAAGAAAAAATTAAAATTAAAACTTATAATACTTAGTTAAGGAAAGATGTGTGATTGGCATTACATTTTGAAATAGGTTATGATGGCGGTTAGAAACCAATTTCCAGTATTTTGATTATTACATAATATGACTCAAAGAAACAAGATAAAAATTTATATTATACAGCATAATCTAATATAAAGGATAAAAAAATTACCAGCCCGAAAGTTATCGAGGGAAGATTTCCACTTTCTCTGTCCTTGCCCCTCCTTTGACTTCGGAATAGTGATTTTGTAAGACCGTGGATCTGGAAAGTGTGAATTTGTATGCTATTTATAGATGGAGAATTAGGTCAAAAATTGAATGAGATTATTTATTTTTAGAAAGATTTTATTTGATTTGATTTTCTCTTTATTCTTACCATTCAAGTCAATGAATCTGGATGGATTCATGGCTTTGTGCATTTGAAAAAAATTAAATAATGGTAAGAAAATATTTTAATTTTGATTTTTTCATTAAAAACATAAAAAATGAATATTATAATATTTATTAAGAATAAATTAATAAAAAATTCGAAAGTAATAAATAAAAAGTTAAAAAAGTGAAATTTTGAATTTTAAAATAATGTTTAGTGAAAGTAAAACATGAAAGGAAAGAAAAAACTATGAAAAGTGAAAAATTTGGGTATTGAACTCATGACCTCTTACACTAATAACCCCTTATCCATATACTATCCTCCATTAGACCATTACACTTATTCAAAATAAAATAACACTTCCACATACTTAAACAACTAATTTAAATACCGAGATAACTAAAATATTTTCATAACAAATAATTACACTTTTAACCTATTTTTTTTTAAACCCTCATAGACCATTAATCTACAATTTTATTAAATAATTACCACCCTAATGTAATACATATGTTTTTAAATATTATAATTTAATGAGATAGTTATAAACCCCTTTTAGCATAATCCTTCAAATTATGTTTTTTTTAAATCTAAATAATACCCCTAAACTAAAATCAACTCCTAAGAGGGACTAAAAAATCAAAATGGTCTCCCTTTTACTTTTTATGTCACTTGACCAGGTGACTGGTATGCTCTAGATGTGTTAGTGTCGGTTAAAAACAAAAATGAAAAGGTGGTCAAAATTTGGGGTACGACAGATGTAGTACCGGATGCTTATTCCTGTGAAGCCTGTTTGTGGTAGAAATGTATGTTTGTCAGCATTCATCATACATTAACCACACGCATGTGTGCATATAATTTTCAAACATTTGGATATTCATATTGCATTTCTTGCCATGTATCTTTTGCTTGTTATCCTCTGCTAGTTGGTAATATATTTCCAAGCAGATGTCGGTGTCTGATCCCTCAATGTAGAGTCAGCCCCTTAAGCAGAAAGTGTTTATCTTTCCTTCCGCATTCCTCACTGAGTTATATCCTCACGGATGACGGTTGTTTTTGCTTCCTCCCAACACATATATTGGGATAGGTTTCCCTATTGAGCTATATCCTCATTAGGACGAGTTTTGTTTCAGTTTGCCTCTTTGGTTTGATCCTAAATTGGCCTCTTGTGACTTTTTCCTATGCTTCCCCGTGGTATAAATGAATAATTGCTCAGTAATCAATAATCATTCATCTTATCCCCGGCGGAGTCTGTGGTTTACTACCCTTATACCGGTAGTTGTAAACCCTATTTTCTCTCCTTTGCAGAGTTAACCTTTTTGTTCATCCTAAGTTGATGACGGTTACTTTTCCGTGGTTTTCTACCCAGTATCCGGTAGATGTAATCCCCTCTTTGACGGTTATCATTATCCAATATTCGGTATTGATATTCCCTCCTTCTCTTGGATAATTGCTCTGATTAGACAATTTATCCCCAGCAAGTCATCTTTCATACCGGTTGCCGGTAATGTTTGTCGCCCCCCTTGATTGGTCATCATTATGTACCTAGTTTTGGTATCCCGATGCCTTTCTCTTTCTCGGTCGATTTATCCTATATTAACCCAGTAAACGGTTGTGGATAATCTTCCATGCGAGTGTATTATCTACGTTTTGACGGTAATAGATAATATGTCTCATGCACTCTTTGGTTGAAGCTTTTGTTCTTCCCCAGTTGAGTAAGATTCGTATCCCTGTTTTGGAATCGAATGTCCATCCCTTAATCGAGTTTTCTTTTTGCCCTCTTTCTGGATGATGAGTGTTTTAGGAATACGCCCCAATTCACGCTTTGGTTGGTCACCTATTATATGCCCAGTAACCGGCATCCCTGGTGTCCCTTCCTTCTGCTCCCTATTATGACTTTTTGTCCCCTATGGAGTCAGATTTTCCTGAGTTGAAATATACCTTTCTAGGTCTTCCTCAGATGATTTGGTTGATTGATATCTCTCACCCTTATACCGGTCTTAGATATTCATTCTTCCTGAG
Organism: Lathyrus oleraceus; assembly: GCF_024323335.1. Taxonomy (NCBI): domain Eukaryota; kingdom Viridiplantae; phylum Streptophyta; class Magnoliopsida; order Fabales; family Fabaceae; genus Lathyrus; species Lathyrus oleraceus. Next base: position 355,467,614 of record NC_066585.1, on the reverse strand, counting down.
CATGTTGTTCTCTCACCCTTATATCGGTGTTCAGATCACACGTCTCTTTGAGCTTATTACCCAGTAACCGGTAATACCTCATCCCGTTGCTTCCCCCCCAAGAGAGTCCTTTTTGGATATCCCCAGTGAGGTCCCTTAGTGGATTATCCTCACCTGAGTCCGGATTTTTATCCAAAGTATCCATTGTGGATAAATGTTGCTGTGTTGGCATATTCCCCAACACATGCACCTTCGAGTCAGCTCGAGTCTTTCCAATGGATATATTCCCTTTGGATTTCTGCTCCCCAAGCTTTGAGTCGTGCCCTGCTCACGCATTTCCTTCTTATCCCCATTAGAGTCCCCAGAGTCTCTGTCCCATTTTTATGAGCATATTACTCATTTGGAATTTCAATTTCCTCTTGATCTTTACCTTTGTGGACAGATACCCCCACAGAGTGTTACCATTCTGCATACATTAGCATCATGAGGTCTCTTAGGGACCGAAATTCCTCTCTTCGTTATTATTTAAGCCCATTCTACCTCGTCGAAATGAAGATTTTAACCTTCACTTCTCCGGCTAGAATGACCTTAAATAGGGGCATCTGTAAGACCCCAAATTTGTCCCTAAGATCCCTCATGGCATCATAACATTTCATTTGCATAGCCTCAAGGATCATTAGCATCTTGGTTCCCTTTGCCTTTGGGTGGGACCTTCTGTGAGTTGGTTTGAGATCACCAAGCATGCTTGAATTGTATATCATTGCTTTTCTCATTTTGTTTACTAACCAAAAGCACAAAAATATGTCACTAACATCTTTTGTTTTGTAGCTTGAGCAATCACAAGGTCCAAAGCTTCAAGGAGATCATTAGTACAAAGACATGGTCAAGAGGAGATGACAGCGAGCGTGGTAATGGTTCCCAAAGCTCTCATTCATCAAATATGCCTCCCTAGTACCTCAATTCATCATTTTGATCAAAGCAAGTCAAAGGGCTCGAGGTCTTGTTCTTCAAGAAAACCCTAATTCATCTGTGCATCACAATGCCTTGCTCATGAAGCAACCTCAGCCCATGGTCAAATGTAATCAAGGTAAGTTCTTTAAACTCTTCATTTCATGCATATTTGAGCCTATTTGAGTGTCCTCAATCATCAATTCATCAAAATATGGGTTGTGGACTTGAGAAGTTGATCAGTCAATTCATCTGACTATTTTGAAATGCACTGAGACCTAACTTTTTATGTGTTGGTCAAATGGAGATGGTTCCAAAAGCAAACATGTTCTTAAGGACAATATGAACAAGTTTCATGATCATCAAAAATTGATTTGAAGCTTGGAAGGCCATCTGTCATTCCAATACATTATAGGTCATTTTGACTGAAACCCTAATTTTGGGTCAACTTCCCAAGGACATAACTCATTCATTTTTTATGATTTTAAGGTGGGATCAAATGAATTGGAAAGACTAAGATGTCTACTTCAAATCTTATGTTGAACAAAATTCCAAAATCTCAAAGGAAATACATGTGATAATGCAAGACATTATAGGTCCTTTTTTACCAAATGCATTAAAAGGCAAAAAAGTCCAACTTCAAGTGCCCATAACGCTTTCATCAAAAATCCAAATGATGCAACATTTAAGTCCATTTTGATTTCCTTGAAATGATCTACAACTTTGATATTGGAGATTTTTCCATTTGAGGCTTGCATCTTCAAAATAGAGGGGCTTGAAAATTGGCCAATTTTAGAAACCTTGCCTTGACATGTCATGCACCTTGCACTTTAAACTCAAATTTAATAAATTTCCACATTTCAAATGGATTTTTTCCCAACATAACAATTGTTCCTTACATCAAGACCTTTCCAACCATTACCCAGATGCTTATGTTTGGATTTTCTAAATGGTACTTTTGAAGAGATGAATGTTTAGGTAAAATGAGGAATTCACTTGAAACCTTGGTACATAAACAATTGCCTTGCAAGTCACACGTCCAGTTCCATTTGGATGATGCTCAGAATTCATTTGGCATTATTTTTGGGCCTTGTGCATGATGATGCAAGCCCATGCAATGAAGCTCCACATGCCATGCACACGGATTGATCACATTCTCCTTGCCACTTCCTCTATAAATAGAGACCTCATTCCATTCATTTCACACACCTGATTCAACCTGAAATGCTGCAGAATTCTCTCCATAGCCATCACTAAAGAAGCAAATCTCATTTTCTCAAATTTTTCAGATCTGAAATTCTACTTCATTTGGTTGAATTCTTAGATCTAATGCTTCTAAACCTTCATCATTCATCTCATTGAACTTCTATTTTGGTAAAGCAAGCAAGAAATCGAACTTAATTCTCCAGAAATCAATCTTACTCTTCAACTGGTATTTTCTTCGATTCTCTCATTTCTGTGATCTATTTGCTTGGCCAAAATGTTTTCTGAAGTCCTCACTTGAGAGGCAAGCTAGTGGTAGCTTCAATTTTGCTTTTCCTTGATCTGCATTTTGCATACCTGAATCTTCCACCTCAGATTTCTCCATTTATAGGAATCTTGAGTGTGATTCAAGGTTACAGAGATGATGTACATCACCCCAACTTCATTTTGGTATAAGGATCGCGCATTTTCATTAAGGTTTGAAAATCTGCAAAATTGGCCGGAATCTGGAGGCTCACCGGAGAAGAAGGTAGCTCCGGTGGCCACCTGTTGCCAGTTTGAATTCTGGCCGTTGGATGTGCTTCCCAGATCGAATCCTGACCATTGCTTGTTATGACTTTTTATTCTTTCCCATGTGATTGCATTGACCGTGGCTTACCATGAGCGCGCGCCTCTGGATCCTTGGATCTGCCAGCTCAATTAATGAGCTCAGATCCAAGGGCTCTCGTTTTTTCCAATTTCTAATTTCTGTTTTTATTTTCTTAAATTCCTTTTTATTTCAAAAATCAATATCTCTTTCATTTTTAATCCAAAAATAATGGGACCAATTGCATTATTTCCCAAATAATTTCTAGTTTCTATTTCTGAATTTTAATATTTTTTATTTTGTCATTTGATATTTTTCATGAATTTTCTCTTTTCTGGTTATTTTTAAATCATTTTAAATAGTTTTTGATATTCAAAAAATACAAAAATATTTTCCTAACCTATTTGAATGATGATGGATCTATGAAATATATTCTCATTAATTTTCAAATTGATTTGAGATTTATTTGAGATTTTAATTCAATTAGGTTATTTTTATTCATTTTTAATTGATTAAAAATAGTTTCTGACTTTTAAAAATGCTGAAATTTTTTGTCAAACTTTGTTTGACCTTGTTGAACTTGGGATAAATTACTTGGACCTTTCAAGGTTGATTTGAAGTAATTTTGAAGTTTGACCTTTCCATTATTTTAATTCAAGTTTAATTTTAAATATTAAAAAAATGCCAAAAATAGTTTAATCATTTCTTGACTCCCAATCTTCATCTCACTTCTGTTTTTGATTGTTTGACCTTGACTTTCAATGTTATTGGTCAACATATGAGGATTGGTACATTGTATTTCATTTAATGCACTTTAATTTTGCCATTTTCATTTCTCTTATCCATCTTCTCCTTCTTCTTCTTCTACTTCTTTTCTTCTTGATCAATGAGTTGAAGGTTGATAAGTTAGCATTGGTTAGGGAGATTTAATCTTCTTTGATTCAAATCTAATTCATCTTGATAGATTGATCAAGTGAATGGCTTTGCATTAAGGATAGGTTGTCTTCTAAATCATGCAAAAGGCTTAAACCAATACAAGATCAATTCTCATTTTCTTTTTGGCATGGCAAGTTTTTGGGACTTGGTTCACTAATCAAGACTCCTAACTTGTATTGTTGCCTATATTATTATTGACCGGCCTCAGATAGTTGTGACTTCTACATAAGTCCAATTACGATTGCTTAACATAGCGCTAAATTTGCCTTATGGCACACTAACTACTAACACTAACTATTGACAATTAACATTTACTTTATGCACTTTACTTTTATGCAATTTACTATTCTTGCACATATTATCCATTTTCTTTTTCCCTTTGCTCACTTGAGCACATGTTTATGTTAATGCCATTTGCCTTTTGCTCACTTGAGCACATAATTGAGTATATATTATTGTGCTTGTGTTTTTGTTTTGATTGTTGTGGACCAAATGCAAAGAAATGGACTTAGTTTCTAGGACTTCCCCCTATGCAAAGAAATGGAGAATTGGACTTAGATTCTAGGACTTTCCTTATGCAAAATTGGAGTAAAAGGATATTAATGATGAAGATGGATTGGAAGGACCAAATCTCTAAACTCACTCTTGTCCATTCTTGTTTTACTTCATGGAACTTTTGATGTGTGTGCTTTTGTGCTAGGAGTTTCCATTTGAGCTTAATTGGAGGACCATTGCCATATTCATCCAAGTGGAAGATACAAGATACTTTGAGGATCTTTTAAGAGACTTACTTGATTGATTATGCTCTGTGGTTGCTTATTCCAAAGGATGGGAGCTACTTGGATCATTAATATGATCTCAAGAGAGGGACTCCATTGTGGTTTTTATTCTTCATCCCTTCTCTTTCTTTTACTTAGGACTTAGCCCTTCTTCTTCATCTCTCCACTCTAACCCAAGCCAAAACCATTTGTGCAAATATTTAACTATTGTTTTCAACATTAGAAACCTAAGCCTTATGCTTTTGATTTTCAAACTTTCTTTTCATAATACTTATTCTGAATTGAATCTTTTAATCCACTTTGACCATTTTTGTAAATACTCTTCATTGGTAAATATGACTCATTCAAATGTCTTTTTGTGGTTTCAATGGCCACTCTCTTAGTCAAACTTTTTCATAACCTTTAGCTATTAGGTTTGAGTTATCTTTGTGGTAGATGTAATACTCACCTATATCCTTAGTGATGGACAATGAGTCTTCCATGCTTATTATAGGGTTAACCCCTCACTAGAATGTTGAAGCTATCCTCACATGGTGGATTTGTGGTTTGGTTGAGTTTTCTCCTGTAAGACCCCAATTTTGACCCTAAGATCCCTCATGGCATCATAAAATTGCATTTGCATTGCCTCAAGGATCTTTAGCATCTTGGTTCCCTTTGCCTTTGGGTGGTACTCCTTGTGATTGGTTTGAGATCACCAAGCATGCTTGAATTATACATCATTGTTTCTCTTACTTTTGTTTACTAACCAAAAGCACAAAAATGTGTCACTAACATCTTTTGTTTGAAGCTTGAGTATCATCCAAGACACTTTGTGGGTTCTATTTAGATGATCAATCAACACAAGGGAATGGCTTGAGATACTTCCAACAGGTTCAAATGGGGTATATTCGTCAGTCAAAACGTTAAACTTGAAGGAGCAAAAGTTTGTTCATGAGCTGTCATGCTCGCTAGGCGAGCAGAATGGGTCGCCTAGCGAGTCCCAAGAAAAGCCACCAGAATCACCTACGCTCAGAGGAATTTCTTGAACTGTCATGCTCGCTAGGCGAAGCCCACGTGTTTAAAAAAATAAAAAAAAAACGAAAAAAAAATAAAAAAAAAACGAAAAATAAATAAATAAATAAATAAAATATAACAGAAAAATTTTGGACTTGGGCCTCTCTCATTTGAGCCCACAGGTCCACAAAAATCAGGTTATAAATTCAGAGATTCAGTGAAACAAAAGGCCATTCTATTCCTATTACCCTGACAGGGAAAAAGATAGTGAGAGAAGAGCTAACAGAGTTCAGAGCAACCTCCAGAGACTGAAGGGAACTCATCTGCAAAGAACCAATTCCCTCTCATATAAACCCTAAGAGTGCTTTGCAAACCCAACCGGGCAATTCAATTTCATTCGATCTCTCCAGTCAGGTTTGCCTTATTCCTATTACTTTATGCTTTTAATTTGAATGCTCTGAATGTATGAGGTATTATGGGTGAATTTGATACCCTTTTGATGCATGTGTTTGACAAGAGGTTTAGGCCTCCTACCCTTGGTTGCTTTTTGTGAGCTTTTTGTGAATTTTAATGGCATGATTCATGTGGTTACATTTTGATTTGGGGGCAACTCTTGATTACCCTATCTTGTTTCTCTAACCTATTTGTTGAGTTTTGTTTTGTGAGGGCTCATATGACTCTTGCAGAGATGGCTTGCCTGGTGTTCCACTTTATTTGTGGGGTACCACCTGGAGGTCTATTCTGATTACTTGTATTGACTCGCTTTCTTTGATGGTGCTAGCTTGAGAGATCTCTGGGTTTCTTATCTCTTTAATTGTTGTTACTTCGGATCTTTATCCGTACGGTAGATCTCTCGATCCCTTTACTTTTCCCGCATGTTACCGATTTCTTAGGTTTCGTATAGCCTCTCGTGGCATGTCATTTAAGGTAGCGCGGTTCCTTCATCTAGGACTGCCTTTTTGCATGAGCATCCCTAAACACCCCAAACTCATTGATTTTTCTTCTCCTAAGAACACGTTATCTACTTCTACTACAGGCGAGTAAGTCTCCAAAGGTCGGGCATCCGGTAGATTGCGTAGTAACGTCGTTCACCCCAAAACACAACACTTACCCCATAGGTGGTCGAACTACGTTTTTCTCTGATTTTCATCCCAGATGAGATACATAGGCATAAGACGCGATGTCTTAGCGAGCACACTCCTCTTTAACCCATAGGTAGCCGAGCTACGAAGACTCTGATTCTCAGATTCAGATGAGATACGTATGCAGTGGATGCGACATCCATGAGAGTCATTTTCTTTTGACCCTTCTTTTAGTAAGTAGTACATTAGATAAACATACACGCTTTTCTCATCCCTTCAATCATGTTTGCACAAATAAGTTTTTCACAAAATACCAACCTTACAACAAGTGTGAAAAGGGCTCCCTAGGAGTACCTAGGATGCTTTGGGTGCCTAATACCTTCCCATTGCATAACCAACCCCCTTACCCAGATCTCTGACATTTTTACTAGTTTTTGATTCGATAAAACTTTTAGGTTTTTGTTCGATTTCTAACCATTCCTTTGAATAAATAGAAGTGCGGTGGCGACTCGACTTTGTATGATTTACCTTGGATTTAGTCAATATCTCTAATGGTAACGAATACCCCGCTACAGAAAAGTGGCGACTCTGCTGGGGAGTATTTGCCTAGTGGGTTTTGCCTACTTTTCATATTTGTTGTGTTGTATTGTTATGTGACATATTTTTGTGCAATTTGGGATTACTGTATTGTATGTAATGATTGAATTGCTTGAATATTAATTCCTTGTATGCTTGGTGATCTTTGTGAGATGAGTTCTATACCCGAACTCGAGTGCACTTAGGATAGGAGAATGGCATAGTCTTGTCGACTTGTGTGGAGTTATTCCTTAGCAAGTTGACTTGCAAGCCCATTCACTTGGTGGAGGTCATGTTGGGATCAATAATGTCACACAAGTAGATGTGGTTAGACATTACTTTTCCCAATATAGACCTTAGAAGCCAAGGACCTTAGTTTACCAAACCCATCTTGGCCTATTCGTAGGATGTAGTGCGAAAGTCGTTCAAGTGTAAGATTTGATACGAGTAGTCGTTTCTCCGATAATATCCAAAAGATGGGATGATGACTATGGGAACCTTTTGTAGAACATGTTTGGCAGGTTTAAACCTTAGTACTCTCCCTTTGGGTGGTTCTTAACCTAAACTCCATGCTCGTGACTTACAACAAACCCTTGATTCATGGTTGATCCGTTAAGGTATCCTTAATATCAATGGAACTTGGGTGTTGATAAGGTGTAAACCATAATCCACCAAAATGGATGGTTGATATTAAGGATAACATGATCCATCCCATGACCTTTGTTTGGTGTGCTTTGCTTGATCCTTGAGTGTGATTGTTGCATTCATGCATTCATGCACCCATTTGCATTCATATCATTTAAATAATAAGAAAATTTTCAAGGAACTTAAGAGGTCTATTTGCAAAATTTTCGGACATGGAAAGACAAAAAAGGAATACAAAAAAGTACAGTTTCAGACAACCAGACTTGAAAGAGTTAAGGAATTTGACATCTTATGTATTAGATCCCTTGGGTTTCAAGGCTCGTTTCGGGAAGCTTCTTCCTCTTTTGGCCACTCAGGTGGATGAAGGATTGATGAGTGTATTGGCGCAGTTTTATGATCCCTTGTACCGTTGCTTCACGTTTCCGGATTTCCATCTTTTGCCTACACTGGAGGAGTATGCTTATCTTGTGGGTATACCTGTTCTGGATCAGTTGCCGTTCAGTGGCTGGGAAAGGGTTCCCACTTCTCAAGAGATAGCAGACATGTTACACATAGATGATTCTCTGGTTGATGCTCATATGACTACCAAAGGGGGAATTCAAGGTCTCCCTTCTGAGTTCCTCATCGCTCAAGCTACTACGTATGGGAAGGCCATGAGTGAGGACGCCTTTGAGGCCATATTTGTACTTCTCATCTATGGGCTAGTGTTATTCCCCAACATCGACAAGTTTGTGGATGTGAACGCTATTAGGATTTTCTCTACTCTTAATCCCGTTCCGACTCTGTTGGGCGATACCTACTTCTCTTTGCATATGAGGAATGCAAACGGTGGTGGCGCCATTGTGTGTTGTTTGCCTCTGTTGTATAAGTGGTTTATTTCTCACTTACCTCAGACGGTCGCTTTCAAGGAGAACAAGGAATGTCTACGGTGGTCCACGAGACTTATGTCTCTCACTAATGATGATATCTCTTGGTATAACCGTGTGTATGATGGTGTGCAGATTATTGACTCTTGTGGCGAATTCTCCAATGTACCTCATCTTGGTACATGCGGTGGGATTAACTACAATCCTGTTTTGGCACGTCGTCAGCTTGGGTTCCCCTTAAAGGATAAACCCAATAACATTCTGTTAGAGGGTGTATTCTTTCAGGATGGTAAAGATCCCCAAGGCTTGAAAGATAGGATGGTCCGCGCTTGGCGCAAGATTCATAGGAAAGGAAGGAAAGAGTTGGGTCCTAAGAATTGCATCGCTTTGGAGCCTTACACTATTTGGGTTAGGAATAGGGCGTCTGAGTATCTCATGCCTTACGAGTATCCGAGACCTACACCTATGATTATGGCTGGGCCTTCAACCCTCTCTAATCAAGGAGTATAGGAGTTGAGAGACGAAGACCGTTCACGTGCCTGGATCCGTGAACGTGAAGAGTTGCTTCAGCAGATTAAGGAGAAGGATGCGTTGATTGAGTTTCTTGAGCATCAGGTTATTGATGATCCTGATGATGTATGGACTTCTCTACTTCCTCAGTCTTCTAAGTTCTGGAAGAGGAGGTATGATCAACTCGTCAAAGAGAAGGCCGATATGGAGGCAGCCTACGAGAGGGAGGTGAAGAGGCTTCGCGCATCTTATCTTCCTGTGTCCCGAGCTTTAGATGATTGTTTCTAGGGATCCATAGGATGATTATTTTCCTTTTCTCTTGTATATGATTGATGATGCTGCACTTCTTTTCCCTGATATTATTTGATGAGATATTTCCATATGTGATGAAATGCTTAATATTTCCAGAATTTGCAAATAAAACTCTAAAGTTCCTTTGAAATAAAAAACAAATCATATGCACAAACATTGCATGCATCATATGCATAAGCAAGTTTTGTTTCCGGTCCCTTGCCCTGTGGTCTAACTCTGTGTCCTTCATTTATTTTGAAGACAAGCTGACTCACCGGTACTACACTAGAGCCAACATTTCAAGACTGATGGATCACTTAGAGCAAGAGAACCGCAAGCTGAAAGAGGAAGTGGCCAGATTGACTGCCCTAATGGAGTCACTCATGGTTGCCCAGAGCCAGTCTTCTCCGACACCTTCAACTCCTCCCCAGAGGACAGTTATCTCCGAGATTGTCTCCTCTACTGTGACCGTTGCCAGTGCACACTTTGTTCCAACAGCCATGCCATACGGGTTCCCGTGGGGGATGCCTCCCAATTTCATGCCTTAGGGTCCTGTTCCTACCTTTGCTTCTCTGCCGGCATCTAGCCTGGTCCTTGCCGTTCCTCCTCCTGTCGTGCATACTTTACCCAGGGTAAACGACACCATCTACCATTCTGAGCCGTCTGAGGGTCCAGATGTTTATGAGAAGATGGATGCTATGAACGATCAATTTCTTGAGCTTCGCAAGGAATTGAAAACTCTCAGAGGGAAGGATCTTTTCGGCAAGTCTGCTGCCGAACTCTGCTTGGTTCCAAATGTGAAGATCCCTGTGAAATTCAAGGTCCCTGATTTTGAAAAGTACAAAGGAAATACTTGTCCTCTCAGCCACCTGGTCATGTATGCCAGGAAGATGTCGACTCAAACCGATAATTACCAACTACAAATCCACTACTTTCAGGATAGTCTGTCAGGTGCCGCTCTGCGTTGGTACATGGGTTTAGACAGCGCGGACATCCGATCCTTCAATGATCTCGGCGAAGCCTTCGTCAAGCAGTACAAGTACAACGTGGATATGGCTCCCGGTAGAGATCAATTGAGAGCCATGTCCCAGAAGGATAAAGAAACATTTAAGGAGTACGCCCAGAGGTGGCGAGAGGTGGCAGCACAGATCGTGCCTCCGCTAGAAGAGAAAGAGATGACTAAGATCTTTTTGAAGACTTTAAGTTCTTTTTATTATGAGCAGATGATTGCTAGCGCTCCTTCTGACTTCACCGAGATGGTGAATATGGGGATGCGTCTAGAAGAAGGGGCCCGTGAAGGACGGTTAACCAGAGAAGAAGGCTCTTCTGCCAAACGTTATGGGGCGTTTGCAAAGAAGAAAGATGGAGAGGCACATGCTGTGATCGCCCATGAGAAACCAAGAAGACCCTCTGTGAGGAGGAAGACTGTGCGTCCCACCAGTAACCAGCACCAGGTGGCTCATATAGCCCCTGTTTTTAGAGATAATCAACAGTACCAGCATCATAACAACAATCAGCAACCACCTCAGCAATACCGTCCACAACAGCAGGCCTACCAGCCTCGAAACAGTAATCAAACCAGCACGAGTTACGAGAGGAAAAGGGTCACCTTCGATCCTATTCCTATGACGTACGCAAAGTTATATCCCTCTTTGATAGAAAGGAAGCTGATTACTCTGAGAGACCCACCGGCTATACCTGCTAACCCCCAGTGGTGGTATAAGCCCGAGTTACATTGTGTTTACCATTCTGGTGCTCCCGGCCACGACGTGGAGAATTGTTACCCTTTGAAGACCAAGGTTCAAGACCTTGTGAGGTGTGGTATTTTATGTTTTGAGGACGTAGGCCCTAATGTGAAGAAGAACCCATTGCCCAAACATGGGAAATCTGTCAACATGGTCCAGGGTTGCCCTGGAAAATACAAGGTTAAATATGTCAGTCATATTCAACAGTCTCTGGTCCAGATGCATCGTTTGTTGTGTGACTAGAGTCATTATGAGCATGACCATGATAGATGCTGAGTCTGCTCTGTTAACCGATTGGGTTGTTTCCAGGTGCGCAAGGATGTACAAGAAATGCTGGACGAAGGAGTCATTGAGATCCTTCAAAATAGGAATGTTGATGAAAATGAGCCTGAGGTCAACGTGATTTCCCTAGTGTTTCGGATACCCGTGCCTGTTATCATCAAGTACAATGGTAGCAAGCAGAAGGTTTCTCCCGCTCTGATCATTAAGCCTGCTGGTCCTGTGCCTTACTCTTCTGAAAAGGCAGTTCCCTATCGCTACGACGCCGTAGCAGTAGAGAATGGGAAAGAGGTGTCCTTGCCCTCTTCTTCTGTTGTGAATATTGCCGATGTTAGCGGTTTGACCCGTAGTGGCCGTGTATTTTCAGCACCGCCGAAGCCTCAAATTAATGCTGATTTTGTTGAACGCCCGATCGGGAATGCTGTGAATTCTCCAAATCCGGCACTTGCTGTTAAGCCCTCCTGCATACTGAAAACTCCTACTTCTGTTGGCCCGAGTGGCAATGTGAAAGAAGACTGTGATGAGATGCTGAGACTCATCAAAAGGAGCGAGTACAATGTTGTAGACCAACTTCTACAAACGCCATCCAAAATATCTGTGTTATCCTTACTCTTAAATTTAGAACCACGCCGAGAGGCTCTGCAGAAGGTGTTGGATGTGGCATATGTGGATCACGATGTCACTTTGGAGCAATTCGATAGCATTGTTGCAAACATTACTGCTTGTAACAACCTGAGCTTTTGTGACTCTGATCTCCCTGAGGAGGGAAGAGATCACAACCTGGCATTACATATATCTATGGGTTGTAAAAACGACGCCATGTCCAATGTACTGGTGGACACTGGGTCATCATTGAACGTATTGCCAAAGTCCACTCTCTCAAAGCTATCATATCAAGGGCCTCCCATGAGGCAGAGTGGGGTAGTTGTGAAGGCTTTCGATGGGTCTCTTAAGACTGTGATTGGGGAAGTTGATCTCCCAATCAAGATCGGACCAAGTGATTTTCAGATTACCTTCCAGGTTATGGACATTCACCCATCATACAGCTGTCTCTTGGGCAGACCATGGATTCACGAGGCAGGCGCCATGACGTCCACCCTACACCAAAAATTGAAATTCGTGAAAAACAAGAAGCTGGTGGTGGTAGGGGAGAAAGGGCTCTCCTGGTTAGCCACTTGTCTTCCTTCTCTTATATAGATGTCGAGGTTGAAGTTGGAACTCCTTTCCAAGCGTTATCTATTGCTGAGCCTATTGAGAAAAGAACTCCTTCATTTGCTTCCTACAAAGATGCAAAGCTGGCCATTGAGCGTGGTGCAACCACTGGTTTAGGAAAAATGATTGAGTTAGAAGACAACGAGTCCCGGGCTGGCATAGGTTTTTCTTCTGGTACTTTCAACAAGCAAGGGTTATTCAAGAGTGGAGGTTTCATCCACACTGGTCTAGATGAGGAGGCTGCTGCCGTTTTAGAAGAAGATACAAAGGATTCTGGCAATTTCATCATCCCTGGAGGGGTCTACAACAATTGGGTCGCTGTGGATATTCCAACAGTTGTCCATAAGTCAATGTAATGATCACTTTGTTTAAAAACCCTTCTCCCATGCCAAAAGGAGGAGTGATGACATTGATGGCGCATAAATACAATGATATTTTCATTCAATAAATTCATGTTAAATGTTTGTTTTTTCATTTATTTTCCCTTTTCTCTTTTGCATGAAATTGGTGATCACATAAAACCTCAAAATGGAATAAAATCAATCTTTTCATCTGCATAATGATTTGCCTTGTTTGAATTCTAAATCTTTTCATATCCAAAATCATTATGCAGGTTGATTTCTAAACCCATTGAACATAATGACTCAACACCATCTCCCAATTTTGAATTCCCTGTATTTGAGGCAGAGGAAGATGAAGTTGAAGAGATTCCTGATGAGATCACCCGGCTACTTGAGCATGAAGAGAAGATCATTCAGCCACATCTTGAGAATCTGGAAGCAGTCAACTTGGGATCGGAAGATTGTGTGCGAGAGGTAAAGATTGGGCACTTCTGGAAGAATCTGTTAAGAAGGGGTTGATTGAATTGCTACGAGAATATGTTGACGTCTTCGCTTGGTCATATGAAGACATGCCTGGTCTAGATACTGATATTGTGCAACATTTCCTACCTTTAAAGCCTGAGTGCATGCCGAAAGATGATTTCCCTCTACCACATATTGATATGTTGGTAGACAATACAGCTAAGTTCAAAGTCTTCTCGTTTATGGATGGATTTTCCGGATATAATCAGATTAAAATGGCACCCAAGGATATGGAGAAGACAACATTCATCACACCTTGGGGAACATTCTGTTATCGAGTGATGCCCTTCGGTTTGAAGAACGCCGGAGCCACGTATCAACGAGCTATGACTACCTTGTTCCATGACATGATACATAAGGAGATTGAGGTGTACGTTGACGATATGATCGTTAAGTCAAGATCGGAGGTTGTACTCCTAGTAAAGGTGGAGTTCCCATCAATGAGAGTCTTGATAGAGGCCAAGTTGACTAATTCTGAATGGGTTCAGAGTCGTTATGACCAGCTAAACTTGATTGAAGAGAATAGATTGACTGCCATGTGCCCTGGTTAGTTATATCAGCAGAGAATGAAGAAAGCTTTTGATAAGAAGGTCAAGCCTCGTGTGTTCCGAGAAGGTGACCTTGTGCTCAAGAAAGTCTTGTCTTTCGCGCCCGATTCCAGGGGCAAGTGGACTCCAAACTATGAAGGTCCATAGGTTGTTAAGAGAGCCTTTTCAGGCGGTGCTTTGATACTTACAACTATGGATGGGGAGGATTTCACTCGTCCTGTGAATTCAGATGCAGTCAAGAAATACTTCGCCTAAAAATAAAAACAGAATAGCTCGCTAAGTTGAAAACCCGAAAGGGCGGCTTAGGCAAAAATGAGCGTCTCGGTGGATTGATAACCCGAAAGGGCTGTCCAGGCAAAAGTTAGAGACATGAAAAATGAATATAGGTATCCCGCTAGATTGAGTACCTCATCCTGGGGCAATCTAGGCAAAGATTAGGGATTTGGGAAGTAACTGCATCCTGACAAGACTTTGTTCTACAACTGTCGTTCGTCAGAGATCCTTGCTCATTATCAGCCAAAGCTTCAAATACATCGGATTCAGAATTGGTGGAGAAATGGTCATTATGTTCAATGTAGCCCTTTTCCAATATATATCACCAATTTCAAATTTGTAAAGATCTATGGAGTCTTGCCATTCACGGACTGCCATTCTATCAAATAAATTTGAGCCTTTTATCCAATTATTGGCACTCTTATTTGTTTCTATTCAACAAATGTTTTGCATGTTTTGATTAAGAAAATATCATTGTTTTAAACGATCAAAGTTTTTATATAATTTGTTTTTAAACAAAGTGAACATTCACAATGACGAAAGGATACTTAGGAGATCCTCAGTGCTCTCCCAAGGGTGGTACGATCCCCAACAGAGTAAGATTTTTGTCCATATTCCTGGCATGACTGTATCTCCTCCCTCCGGAACCCCTTGTGGTTTATCCTACCAAGTGGATTGCTTGTTGAGAGTCACCTCTCTTCCCTTCAGTAGAGTAGCAATATTTCTTCCTCAGCAGCTTGGATCTCTTTGGGCAAGAGTGGTATTTGGTGGTTGATCCCGATAAATCCCTTATCTCTTCGGATAGATTCCCCAGTAGAGTTGTTGGTGTGGTGGACCTTGTCTATGATAACTCTCATCCCCAGCTGGAATGATTGACGATTCATCCCTTGAAGAGTTCTTTGCTTCCTGGTATCTCTGATCCCCAGCAGATTGGATACTCCCCGGTGAACTTGGCTTTCTCTCTTGAGATGTAGTACCGGGTGGTTGATGCCTGGAGCTGGTTGTGTTAGATATGTCTGTCTGTCAGCATAAATCATACATAAACCACGCATATTCATGCATAATTATAACATTCAAATATTCATGTTGCATTCTTTGCCATATATCATTGTTTGTTGTCTCCTGCTATTTGGTGAGATACTTCATCGAGCGGATGTGTGTGTCTGATCTCTCCATATAGAGTCAGCTCCATAAGCAGAAAACGTCTATCCTTTCTTCCATATTCCCCACCGGGTTATATCCTCGTGGATGTTGATTGTTTTTGTTCCTTCCCAACACATATACTGGGATGGTTTTCCCCATTGAGTTATATCCTCACCGGGACAAGTCTTGATTTGGTGTGCCTATCTAGTTTGATCCTAGATCGGTCTCTTGAGACTCTTTTCCTGTTTCCCCGTGGTAAATGAATAATTGCTCAATAATTAGTAATTATCATCCCCGGCGGAGTCTGTGTTTCTCTACCCTCATACCGGTAGTTGTAAACCCTATTTCTCCCCTTTTTGCAGAGTAACTATTTTTGCCCATCTTTAATTGGTGACAGTTATCTTCATCCAATATTCGGTGATGATATCCCCTCATTTGCTTGGATAATTGCCCTGATTACGCAATTTATCCCCAGTGGGTCATCTCTCGTCTACCTTGTTGTTGTTGGTAACGATTGTTTCTCCCCTAAATTGGTCATCATTATATACCTAGTTTCGGTATCCCGATGCCTTTTCTTTTCGGTCAATTTATCCTTTATTAACCAAGTAACCGGTTGTGGATAATCGTCCATGCGAGTATATTATCTATGTTCTGACGGTAATAGATAGTATATCTCATGCACTCTCGGGTCTGAAGCCTTTTGTTCTTCCCCAGTTGAGTAAGATTCGTATCCCCTTTGTGGAGTCGAATATCCATCATGTAATCGAGTTTGCTTTTAGCCCTCTTGTGGATGATGAGTGTCTTGGGAATATTCCCCAATTCACGTCTTGGTTGGTCACCTATTATATGCCCAGTAACCGGTATCCCTGGTGTTCCTTCCTCTCTGCTCCCTATTATGACTTTTTGTCCCCTGTGGAGTCAGAATCCCTGAGTTGAAGTATACCTTTTAGGTTTTCCTCAGACGTTTTGAAGTTTTGATATCTCTCACCCTTAT
The DNA here is from genome assembly GCF_024323335.1 of Lathyrus oleraceus. Classification (NCBI taxonomy): domain Eukaryota; kingdom Viridiplantae; phylum Streptophyta; class Magnoliopsida; order Fabales; family Fabaceae; genus Lathyrus; species Lathyrus oleraceus. Next base: position 355,451,163 of record NC_066585.1, on the reverse strand, counting down.
GCCGGTCTGGGATATTCATCTCTTCCTGAGCATGTTGTATCTCTCACCCTCATACCTGGCGTTCAGATCACATGTCTCCTTGAGCTTATTACCCAGTAACCGGTAATACCTCGTCCCGCTGCTTCCCCAGGAGTGTCCTTGTGGACATCCCCATCGAAGTCCCTTAGTGGATTGTTTTCATCCGGATTTTATCCGAAGTATCCGCTGTGGATATTTTTTTGTTGTATTGGCATATTCCCCAATACATGCATCTTCGAGTCAGCTTGAGTCTTTCCATTGGATCTTTTCCCTTTGGAGTTCTGTTCCCCACGCTTTGAGTCGTGACCTGCTCGTGCATTTTTATCCCTTTTCTATCCCCAGGAGAGTCCCCAGGGTCTTGGTCCCATGGAGTGAATTGCTCATATGGATTATCAGTGGCTTCTGATTTCTTTGCTTTTGTGGACACATATCTCCACATAGTGCTACCATTTTTCATACCTACATTTGCATCATGAGGTCTCTTAGGGACCAAAATTCGTCTCTTTGTTATTATTTAAGCCCATTCTACCCCGTCGAGACGAAGATTTTAACCTTCACTTCTCCGACTAGAATGACCTTAAATAGGGGCATCTGTAAGACCCCAATTTTGACCCTAAGATACCTCATGGCATCATAACATTGCATTTTCATTGCCTCAAGGATCTTTAGCATCTTGGTTCCCTTTGCCTTTGGGTGGGACTCCTTGTGATTGGTTTGAGATCACCAAGCATGCTTGAATTATACATCATTGTTTCTCTTACTTTTGTTTACTAACCAAAAGCACAAAAATGTGTCACTAACATCTTTTGTTTGAAGCTTGAGTATCATCCAAGACACTTTGTGGGTTCTATTTAGATGATCAATCAACACAAGGGAATGGCTTCAGATACTTCCAACAGGTTCAAATGGGGTCTATTCGTTAGTCAAAACGTTAATCTTGAAGGAGCAAAAGTTTGTTCATGAGTTGTCATGCTTGCTAGGCGAGCAGAATGGGTCGCCTAGCGAGTCCCAAGAAAAGACACCAAAATCACCTACGCTCAGAGGAATTTCTTGATATGTCATGCTCGTTAGGAGAATCCCACGTGTTTAAAAAAATGAAAAATAAATAAATAAATAAAATATAAAAAAAAAATTGGACTTGGGTCTCTCTCATTTGAGCCCACAGGTCCACAAGAATCAGGTTATAAATTCAGAGTTTCAGTGAAACAAAAAGGCCATTATATTCCTATTACCCTGGCAGGGAAAAAGATAGTGAGAGAAGAGCTAACAGAGTTCAGAGCAACCTCCAGAGACTGAAGGGAACTCATCTGCAAAGAACCAATTCCCTCTCATATAAACCCTAAGAGTGCTTTGCAAACCCAACCGGGCAATTCAATTTCATTCGATCTCTCCAGTCAGGTTTGCCTTATTCCCATTACTTTATGATTTTAATTTGAATGCTCTGAATATATGAGGTATTATGGGTGAATTTGATACCCTTTTGATGCATATGTTTGACAAGAGGTTTAGGCCTCCTACCCTTGGTTGCTTTCTGTGAGCTTTTTGTGAATTTTAATGGCATGATTCATGTCGTTACATTTTGATTTGGGGGAAACTCTTGATTACCCTATCTTGTTTCTCTAACCTATTTATTCAGTTTTGTTTTGTGAGGGCTCATATGACTCTTGCAGAGATGGCTTGCCTGGTGTTCCACTTTATTTATGGGGTACCACCTGGAGGTCTATTCCGATTACCTGTATTGACTCGCTTTCTTTGATGGTGCTAGCTTGAGAGATCTCTGGGTTTCTTATCTCTTTAATTGCTATTACTTCGGATCTTTATCCGTACGGTAGATCTCTCGATCCCTTTACTTTTCCCGCATGTTTCCGATTTCTTAGGTTTCGTATAGCCTCTCGTGGCATGTCATTTAAGGTATCTTGGTTCCTTCATCTAAGACTGCCTTTTTGCATGAGCATCCCTAAACACCCCAAACTCATTGATTTTTCTTCTCCTAAGAACACGTTATCTCCTTCTACTACAGGCGAGTAAGTCTCCAAAGGTCGAGCATCCGGTAGATTGTGTAGTAAAGTCGTTCACCCCAAAACACAACCCTTACCCCATAGGTGGTCGAACTACGTTTTGCTCTAATTTTCATCCCAGATGAGATACGTAGGCATAAGACGCGATGTCTTAGCGAGCACACTCCTCTTTAACCCATAGGTATCCGAGCTACGAAGACTCTGATACTCAGATTCAGATGAGATACGTATGTAGTGGATGCGACATCCGTGCGAGTCATTTTCTTTTGACCCTTCTTTTAGTAAGTAGTACATTAGATAAACATACACGCTTTTCTCATCCCTTCAATCATGTTTGCACAAATAAGTTTTTCACAAAATACCAACCTTACAACAAGTGTGAATAGGGCTCCCTAGGAGTACCTAGGATGCTTTGGGTGCCTAATATCTTCCCATTGCATAACCAACCCCCTTACCCAGATCTCTAACATTTTTACTAGTTTTTGATTCGATAAAACTTTTAGGTTTTTGTTCTCCTTCTAACCATTCCTTTGGATAAATAGAAGTGCGGTGGCGACTCGACTTTGTATGATTTACCTTGGATTTAGTCAATATCTCTAATGGTAACGAATACCCCGCTACATCTCCCTTTGATAACAAAAGACCTCAAGGCTTTTGGACCAATCAATTCACCAACTTGTTTTTTTGAGATTTTTACCCCGAACTACGAGGTTTTGATCTTAATCTTTTTATAAGACGGTACGTAGGCAATGGGTTTATCCATCCAAACACAAAATGTAAATAACCTGTATATTCTCTTTCTCATCTCTTCAATCATGTTTGCACAAACAAATTTTCACAAAACAAACAACCTTGCAACAAGTATGAAAAGGGCTCCCTAGGAGTACCTAGGATATTTTGGGTGCCTAACACCTTCCGATTGCATAACCAACCCTCTTACCCAGATCTCTGTTTCTTTTACTTGTTTTTGTTAAAACTATTAGGTTTTTGTTCACTTTCTAACCATTACTTTGGATAAATAGAAGTGCGGTGGCGACTCGACTTGTATGATTTACCTTGGAGTTAATCATATCTCTAATGGTAACGAATACCCCGCTACACATATCATGAAAAAGAGTAGTCATTGCCCTTTGGTATGTTGCACCAGCATTCTTTAAACCGAAAGGCATCACTCTATAACAGAATGTTCCCCAAGGTGTAATGAATATGGTCTTCTCCATATCTTCGGGTGCCATCTTGATTTGATTATATCTGGAAAATCCATCCATAAACGAAAAGACTTTGAATTTAGCAGTATTGTCTACCAACATATCGATGTGTGTCAGAGGGAAATCATATTTCGGACTGGCTTTATTCAAATCTGTATAATCAACACACATTCGAACTTTTCCATCTTTCTTCGGTACAGGCACAATATTGGCCACCCATTATGGATACTCAAAATTTACAAGGAAACCGGTATCAATCTATTTTTGCACTTCTTATTTGATCTTTACAGCCATATCAGGATGAGTTCTTCTCAATTTCTGCTTGACTGGCGGGCATTCTGGCTTCAACGGAAATCTATGCTCCACAATCTCAGAATCCAACCCAGGAATGTCTTGATAGGACCAAGCAAACACATCTGAATACTCTCGAAGAAGATCAATCAACCCCTTCTTGACATCTGGACACAGGCGAGACTCAATCTTGACTTCCTTCACATCATCTTCGGAACCCAAGTTGACTAGCTCAATCAGCTCTTCGAACGGCTGAATGGTCTTTTCATCTTGCTCAAGAAGACGAGATAATTCATCACTCACTTCTACATCACTTTCCTCCTTGGCCTCAAACACAGGGAATTTAAAATTTGGAGAAGGAGAAGGATCATTGTATTCAATGGGGTTAGGAAGCAACCTACATAATGATTTGATACTTTGATTTTAGAGAAGTGAATTTGTGACCAAATATTATACAGATAGACAATTATATTGTTTATTTATGTTTTTTGTGGTTACCATTTTCAGAATAAAGCAAAAAGTAAAAACAAACATCATAGATGTGGATAAAGAGAATTAATTTTATTGATGATCAATTTAAAAATGCCCAAACAATGTTCACTTCTCCCTTAGGCATAGGAGAAGGATTTAAAAACATATAAAAGCAATTACTTAGATCGATGCAAAATAACAGGAACATCAACAGCAGTCCAATTGTTGCAAGCCTTTCCATGTGTCACAAAATTGGTTCAGTCTTCCTCTTCGTCATCCTCTAGCACAACAGCTAAGTGTTGTTCATTGCCATGAATGAACCCTCCGTTATGGAAGCTAAGTTGCATATATTCAGATCTAACAGTTGATGAGCCTTTCTGGAACCCCAAATCGGTTCTGCCCTTGTTGTAGGAGACCTCTACCACGCGCCCCCACTGATCAACAGTACCTTCTTCCACAATCTTCTGAGCATCTTTCAATGAGGACATAGGTGCCCCAACTCTCTTCTCAGCAGCAATAGATAAGGCTTGGAATGGAGTTCCAACCTCATCCCCAACTTCAACATAAGAGAAAGATGACAGGTGGCTAACCAATAGTGCCTTCTCTCCACCAACAATCACTAGCTTGCCATTCTTGACAAATTTGAGCTTCTGGTGCAAAGTGGAAGTAACAGCTCCTGCCTCAAGAATCCATGGCCTTCCCAATAAGCAACTGTAGGCCGGGTGGATATCCATTACTTGAAAAGTAATCTGAAAATCACTCGGACCTATCTTGACTGGAAGGTACACTTCACCAATTACTGTTTTGCACGAACCATCAAAGGCTTTGACAATTACACTGTTATACCTCATGGGCGCTCCTTTGTAAGATAGCTTCGACAAAGTTGACTTCGGAAGAAAATTCAGTGACGACTCGGTGTCAACAAGCACATTTGACAAAGCATCTTCTTTGCAATTCATCGAGATGTGTAAAGCCAGATTATGACTTCTGCCCTCCTTAGGGAGTTCTTCGTCGCAAAAGCTGAGATTGTTGCAAGAAGTCATGTTAGCCACAATGTGATCGAACTGATCCGCAGTAACATCATGCTCTATGAACGCTTGTTCTAGAACTCTCTATAGTGCTTCTCTGCGAGCTTCAAAATTCATCAGCAGAGACAACACTGAAATCTTTGAGGGGGTTTGGAGCAGCTGTTCCACCATATTAAACTCACTCCTTTTGATTAGTCGGAGTACCTCATCCTCATCATTGGTTTTCAAATTGCTGGATTCACCAGGCTTATCTTTTGAACAACCAACTGGGTATACACTAGGCACTTCCACTTTCTTACCAACAATTGTTTCCTCTTTATCCTTTGGGAACACCGGCCCAAACACTCGACCACTCCGGGTCACCTTTGTAACATCAACAATGCTCACTACTAAAATGGTCGTAGGCAACGGGACCTCTTGACTATCCTTCATCATTATAGCATCATACTGATACGGCTCAGCTTTATCAGACGAATACGGGACTGGGCCCGCTAACCGTATTACCAACGGTGATACTGATCTTTGATTGTTGCTGTTACTGGCGTCATACTGGATTACCAACCACTCTTGTTGCTTGAAAACGGGCACTATGACATTTACGTCGTCATCTACATGACGGGATTGAACAATTTGGATCATGCCTTCATCCATCAGACGTTGGATGTCCCTTTTCACAACTTCACAACCCCTCAGGTTAACACTACAAACAACACAACCATCATGGTCGTGCTCACATTCACTTACCAAACAAACATCCTTATGCATCTGGACTAAGGACCTCCTAATAAAACGCACATCAAAAACTTTGAATTCTCTAGGATAACCGTCCGCCATATTCACAGAAGAGTTCCCATGAGCGGGCAAAGGGTTTGATTTCACATTTGGCGCTCGATCCTCGAAGGACACCATACCACTCTTCATAAGCTTCTGAACCTCATACTTCAATGGATTAAAAATTTCAATGTCGTGTCCGGGTGCTCCTTTATGAAAAGCACAACGGAGTTCAGGTTTATACCACCAAGGAAGTGGTTCTGGAATCTGCGGTGGGTTCCTCGGTTGAATTAAGTTCTTGAGAACTAAGGACGGATAAAGCTCTACGTAAGACATAGGAATCGGGTCAAAAGAGACCTTCTTCCTTTCAAAGTTCTGTTGATGATGATTGTTGTTGGTATTGTTGTTGTTGTAGGTGTTTGTTCTTCATTGCGGTTATTGTTGTTGACGTTGTTGTTGTTGAATTGGTGTTGCTTGTTGATTAGAAAATACCGGAATTACCATGGATACTTGATGATGATGATGTTGATGGGATGTTGGATTTCTTCTGATTTGAGGCCTCCTCTGCCTCCCACTGATTACTGCATTCGTCTCACTTTCCTTCTTCTTGCCAAAATTACTGCCATACCTCTTGCTTGTTGACGCCTCATCTCTTGACAAACGTCCCTCACGGACTCCTTCCTCAAGCCTCATCCCCATGTTTACAATTTCGGCAAAGTCACTAGGGGCAGTAGCAATCATTCGTTCATAGTAAAATGAACTCAGAGTTTTCAAGAAGATCTTTGTCATTTCTTTTTCCTCCAAAGGAGAAGTGATCTGGGCGGCCAACTCCCTCCATCGTTGCGCATACTCTTTGAATGTCTCTTTGTGTTTTTGAGACATAGACCTCAGTTGGTCTCTATCTGGCACCATATCCACATTATACTTATACTGCTTAACAAAAGCCTCCCCCAAGTCATTGAAAGTGAGAATGTTGGCACTGTCCAATCCCATATACCAATGAAGCGCAACACCAGTCAAACTATCTTGGAAGTAGTGAATCAACAGCTAATCATTATCGGTTTGAGTAGACATCTTACGAGCATACATCACAAGATGACTGAGAGAACAAGAGTTCCCTTTATATTTTTCAAATTCAGGCACTTTGAACTTCACCGGGATCTTGACGTTGCGCACTAAGCACAACTCAACGGCATTTTTTCCAAACATATCTTTTCCTTTTAGCGTCTTCAATTCCTTGCGCAACTCAAGAAACTGATCCTTCATTTTATCCATATTCTCATACATATCTGGACCCTCAGACGGCTCAGAATGATAGATGGTGTCTTCTACGCGAGGCAAGGTGTGCACAACGGGAGGTGGCACGGACATGACCGGGCTAGATGTTGGCATGCTAGCAAAGGTAGGCGCAAAGCCTTCTAGCACAAAGTTGGACGGCATTCCCCACGGGAATCCGGCAAGCATAGTTGGCGCAAAGTGGGCGGCAGCAGCAGGCACGATAGAGGTAGTCACCTCTGAAGTAACAGTCCTCGCGGGAGGAGTTGCAAGCGTTGGAGAAGCTTGACTTTGGGCAGCAAGAATTGACTCCATCATAGTAGTCAGGCGGGCGATTTCGTCCTTCTGTTCTCTGTTTCTCTTGCTCTAAATGCTCCATAATTCTCAGATGATTGGCTCGGGTATTGTACCAGTGAGTCAGCTTGGCTAAAGCACAAAAGAAACACCAATCAGATATCTGGCGAAAACCTCCTTATGCAAATGATGTATGAAATGCAATGCTTGATTATTTATTTTAGTTTTTTCAAGGAACTTACTATATCACTTGCAAATATATATAAATTAAATGGCAATTGCAATAATTTGATATGACCAAAAACCTCTTTTTATTTATTAAATTTGGAAGGATTACACTGAGTACAATTTCAGAAACCAAATGAAAAATACAACAGTAAAGGAGACTAGTCATCCTAAGGATCCCTAACAACAATTCCAGAGGATCTGGTTGTAGGCGTGTACTTCCTTCGAATGCGACGGATCTCGGTCTCAAAAGAAGCCTTCATCTGAGTCTTCTCGAGGACAAGCTGGTCAACAATCTTCTTCCAAGCAACGGAAGGCTGAGGCATGGTAGAAGATGAAACCTCTGGCTCTCTCTGTCTCTTTGTCACCCGATCTTCAAGTAGCTCAATAAGTGCATCTTTGTCTTTAGACTCCAACTACAACTCTTCATGCTTCTTGCTCAAAGCACGGAAACGCTCTTCCCACATGTCCTTCTCTTGCTTCATCTTGATGACCGCGTCTTCCAACTCCTCTACATCTTGGTTAGGGAGAGTTAATGGCTCAGCCACAACCATAGATATAGGTCTTTCACAAGGATACAACATCTTCAACTCCAAAGCTCTCTTCTTCACCCAAAGAGTGTAAGCTTCCAAAGCTACACAATTGCACGGACGAAGCTAGGATCTTCATTTCCTATGCACATTATGCCAAGCATGCACGATCTTCTGCTTCAAATGTTGGGGATCTTTACCCTCTTGATAGAAAAGACCTTCTAACAACATGTTATTAGGTTTGTCTCTCAAGGGGAACCCAAGTTGACGACGAGCCAAAGCAGGGTTGTAGTTAATTCCTCCTTGTGTACCAATGAGAGGAACATTAGAGAATTCACCACAACTATCAATAATCTCCAAACTGCTCAAAGACGGATCATACCAAACTATATCATCATTAGTGAGAGACATAAGTCTCTGAGACCACCTTAGACATTGTTTGTTCTCCACAAAAGCAGGCGTCTGAGGCAAGTGCGAAATAAACCACTTGTACAGAAGAGGAATACAACAGACAATAGTTCCACCACCTTTAGAATTCTTTAGATGCAAAGAGAAATACATATCACCCAACAAAGTAAGCATAGGATTCCCAATCAAGAAAAGTCTAATGGCGTTAACATCAACAAAACCGTCAATGTTAGGGAACAAAACTAATTCATAGATGAGCAACAAAAGATAGCTTCAAAAGCGTCCAGACTACCGGCTTGAGCAAAAGCAGTAGCTTCCTTGATGAGGAAATCAGACGGCAACCCAAACAGCCCTCCTTTCTTCACCCAATGAGCCTTTATCTCAAACTTCTTCAAGTGAAGAGCTTCAGTAATAATACTAGATAGGGGAATCTCCTCCAATCCACTAATTGACACTCTACTAGAAACAGGTACCCCCAAAAGATGAGAATACTCCTCCAATGTAGGCAAAAGCTGAAAATCTGGGAAAGTGAAACAACGGTAGAGAGGATCATAGAACTGCACTAACACACTCAAGGGTCCTTCAACCACATCAGTAGACAAGATGGACAAAAGCTTCCCATGACGTTGTTTGAAGTCCAATGGATCTAATACAAAAGATGCTAGCTTCCTTAACTCTTTCAAGTCGGGACATCTGAAACTGTACTTCTTAGTGTTCCTTCGTCCACAATCCATGGTCTGAAAATATTTGTAAATAATACCTCAGTTCCTTGAAATTTTCGTGTGATGAATGTTATGATGCGCATGAATGCATGAATGCAACAATCACAAATAAGGGATCACACACAAGGAAAACAAACAAAGGTCAAGGGATGAATCGAGTCATTGTCAAGATCAATCATCCATTTTGGTGGATTATGGTTTACACCTTATCAACACCCAAGATCCATTGATATTGACAAGACCTGATTGGATCAACCAAGAATCAAGGGTTTGTTGCAAGTCACGAGCATGGAGTCTGGGTAAGAACCATCCCAAAGGCGTGAACTAAGGATAAAAACAGGTAGATCATGTTCTAAAAAGTTCCCAGAGTCTTAATTTCATCTATCGGATATTACAGGTTAAGATGACTGACTCATCGACCCATAATATTCTCAAGAGAAACTCGTATGAGTGTAGTATCGCGTAACAACTATTATCAAGTCTACACTTGAACAGTTTCCACACTACGTCCTAAATAGGCCAAGAGGGGGTAAATGTTCTACGGTCCTCAGCTTCTCGGACCCAATTAGAGATAGTAATGCCTAACCACAAATACTTGTGTGACATTTTCAAATCCAAAAGAGTCTTCACTGAGTAGATGGGTCTCAAGCCAACTTGTTAAGGCTACTCCACACAAGTCGAACATGACTATACCATCCTCCTATCTTAATTGCACTCAAGTTCGGGTTAGAACTTATCTCACCACTTAGAGATCACCAAGCACAACAAGCAGATTATATCACACATACATATATACAAACATCACATATATACAAATATATTCACACAAAAAGTAGGCTAAACCCACTGGAGACTACTCCCCAGCAGAGTCGCCACTTAATTTCTATAGCAGTAAATTCATGATCATTAAGCTATGGATAAGCTAAAGATCAAATAACAAGAGTCTCCACCGCGCTTTTATTGTTTCCAAAGGAAAAGGGAAAAAGTACGAACAAAACCCAAAAGTAAGAAGTTTTCAAATAAAAACTAATAAAATGTCAGAGATTACAGGTAAGGGGGTTGGTTACACAGAGGGAAGGTGTTAGCACCCAAAGTATCCTAGGTACTCCTAGGGAGCCCTTTTTGTGTGCATATGTACTTGGTATAAAATGATGTTTACAAACAAATAGAATGGGGGGATGAGAAAAGAATTCATTAATTATAATTTTTGTGTTTGACAAGACCTTCGGTCTTGTGCCTACGTACCAACATAAAAATGAGGGATCAAAACCTCGTAGTTCGTGATACAAATTTCAAAGTGGATGCATTGCTTTTAACAAAAATTAAATTTGAAAGGCACCAAGGCCTAAAATGGTTTTAATGAGTTAGTTCTTTTTGGCTTTTTGAAAGTTTAAGTCTAGTATAGTTAAGTCTATTTACAAGTTTGATTTAAGAAAATAAGTTTGAAAATGCAATGGCATAAGGCCAAAATTTCTATCTTTTGCAAAAGTGGTCAAAGTTTAGAACAAAATAAGTTTAATCAAAGAATATTTTGAAAAGGGAGGGAGATATTTTGAAATTAAAGAAACGGGGAGAAGATGAAGAGACTATAATATGTACAAAATTAAAAGTTTAGAGTTGAAAAGATCTGACCAAATGGGTAGGAACCCAATAGGTAAGAATGTCAATAGAAACCCAGAATTCCCTTGGACTTTTAGAATCAAGCAACACACAAATGCACAATTATGTTATCTTGAAGAGCAAGGCATCAAATAAAGATGGCCACATCTAAGCTTATCCATTCCATGATCTTCTTCAAAATAGCCCATGTAACAGATGAATTGCACAAGTCACGGGTTCAAAATAATAGCTTCACAATGATCATGTTGCATATGAACACAGAAAGATCTTGAATGATGTATCAGATGAAGTTTCAAATTGCAAGCACTTGGTTTCCCAATAAGTTGGCATTGGCCAAGTCCTTTAGCATAGGAATGTTGCCTAAGTTCTAAGTCCATTTGTCCAAGATCAAGCCAACAGTCCACACAAAAGTTTTTTAGGGTTTTTGTTGTTATTATGTACATTAATGGTCGAAGACCACACAAACAAACAAAGTATACACAAACAAAATATATCACACAATATGGTCCAAATGGACAAAATGAAAATTGCATTAACATAAACAATTAGAATGATATGAACAATGGCAAATGAAATAAAATGCTAAAAGTAAATTCCATTAAGGTAAATGGCTTGAATTTAAATGTTAGTTGTTAATAGGTTAGAAGTTAGTATTGTTTTTCTTTTGCTTTTCATTTTAAGACATTCATTGGAGAACACTCAACCCACTTATCACAAGCATGGATCCTTGAACCAAAACATCTTCCAAAGGAAGGAAAGAATGCCAAGTTTCCACACAATGTCATGAAAGAGGGGAGACTTACAATCTCACTAACTAGAATGCTTATGCCTTTTATGTCACAAATTTATCGCTATGTTAAGCAATCGTAATTGGACTTATGTAGAAGTCACAACTATTTGAGGTCGGGAAATAGAATTTTGGTGTTAATGCATGTTAGAGACATAGTACAATAGATTATGCTCATGAAACATACCACACACAAAAAGAATATGCAAAAGGTGTGGCTTAATCTCATCCATACTCATGTTAACTTTTTAATCAACTAGCTTTAGGATTTTAAGATATCATAGGCCAAATGGAATGAATGAATGAAGAAGGGGAATAAGATGAAGTGGGAGGGGAATGGATCAAAACACAAATTGATCAAAGGAGGACTTTTATCAAATTAATATCATTCATTCATTTTGGGAGATGGAATGTATATTCCATCAATCCCCTAAATCCAATGATATTAATTGAACAAAGTCAAATCAACCTTGACCAAGGCCCAACAACAATAGTCAAACACAAACAAGTCATCACAATTGGTCAACAAAATTATTTGGCATTTAATCAAATTAAAAATACTAAAATAAGGCATTTAAATTAAATATGGTTTGTCCAATTCCTAAAACCTCATCAAAATACCAAAGAAATGGCCATGAGATTTATCACAGATCAAACAAGGTCAAAGGGCCTTGGAGAAAAACTTTCATCATTTTTGGACATTTAAAAGCATTTTTAAACAATTAAAAACAAATGAAAAATAAATTAAATCATGAAAAATATTAATAATTATCCAAAAAATAATTTTAATTCAGAATATGAAAGAGGAAATTATTTGAAATTTTTTGGTGAAACTCCCATATCTTTTCGATCAATATTAAAATTAATATGAAATAATGAAAATAAAGCAATTAAAATGAAAATTAAAATAATAGAAAAAACATGGACCACTTGATCTCCCTCATTAATTGAGGTGGCAGATCAAGTGCCCACAAGCGCGCAATCCACGATACGCCCTAGTCAGCGCGCCACAAACTTGGTAATTCAAACCAACGCACGAGATTATTTCATTTCAAAAGGATCATGTGGTTCAGAATCATCCAGCTCACCACTGGCGTCCAAAGGTCGGTTGTCTTCTCCAACAACCCTGGCCGGACTGGTTTAGTCATAACCATCACCAAAATTAAAAAGAAGGACATGATGTCAAAGTAAAAATGGCAATGAGCACGAATCTGACCTCAATTCATCCTAACTCCAAGTATATTGAGAGATACATGGAGTTAAAATTTGAGGTACATGAACTGAGTTGCTTCGATTTGGCCTCAAAGAAACTTAATCATCTTGCCTACATTGGTAGGACTTCAGACAACCAAAGAATCAATAGAATTGAGCAAGATTGAGAGAGAATCGAACAAATCAAAATTTCTAGAAAATACCTTCAATGTAGGTTTGGATCCAACTATTCTTGCCTTGGCTCATGCTTGACCTCACTCCAAATGCTTGCAGAAGAAGAATTGAACACACAAGAGGTCTTGGATTCCTAGAGTTTTGAATTTCAAAACAGTGAAAATTCAAACTCAAATTCAAGTGAATTTATCTGGGTTATCCTTTGGAATGTGAGGGTTAGAGGTTAGGTATCAAAGCTGGCATTATTGTTTGTGAAATGTTGAGCATATGAGGCTCTATTTATAGCTGAAACCATTGATATTTGCACACTTGAAATCACTTTCCAAAATTGGTCATTGATGATGCATGGGTGCATGGGTGCATACAGGCCCATGAAATCATTGTCATAGGTCCATAAATGAGTGTGAGAGAGTCTGAAACAAACTTGGATTGCAAGGCAAGTGTGTGTGAATATTTGAAGTTTGATCCTTTCCAAATGATGATACCATGTTCAAGCCATGTGCATCCTATGCATTCCTTGTCCAAAATGGATGAATTTGGGCTTTTTGGAAAGGCTAGATCAAGAGGAACAACTTTCATGTTCAACACCTTTTCATTTTGGAACTTGAAGAATTTTGAGGTGGAAGTTTGGAAATTTTCAACATGGAAAATGATTTTCCAAGCAAAACGAGTTCTAGGTCTCAACACAAAAGTTATTTGGAATGTCATTTAGAGTAACTTTTCTCTTGGAATCATTTTCATATGGTGAAAATTGTAGGAGATGGGGTCTTGGGAGACCCAGTTTTGATCAGATGAATTCATTTGGCCAACCACCATCAACCAACTTTCTAATCTTCAATTCTCTTGTTGGAGAAGTTACTCAAGATACCCAGTCAAACTAGGGTTTCCAAGGAAAATCACCCTCAAACTCTTGAAGAAAATTGATCAATATAATATGTAGAGATCATTGGAACTCATATATGATGCTCATAACCATTCTTGTATGAATTCATGGTTGTGCTCTTTGTCATGAGGGTCTCAAACCCTAGATATGAACTTGATAGACCAATGGAGATCATGCCCTTCCTACAAAAGAGTTAATCAAATGCAAAGACATATTTTTGGTATTTTGGTTAGTAAAATGATAAAATACAAGTATGATACAATCACAAAGTGCTTGGTGATCTCTCCCAAAATAAACCCAATGAAAGAGGGGTAAGGAGGATGCCAAGTTATGATCCCAATATTAATTTTATATGATGAAATTTCATGAGGGATCTTAGGGTCAAAATTGGGGTCTTACAGCTGCCCCTGTTTAAGGACATTCTAACTGAGGAGGCGAAAGTTAAAACCTTCATGTCGACTCAGTAGAATGAGCTTAAATAACAACATATATAAACAAATTTTGGTCCCTAAGAGACCTCATGATACATATGATATGAATGTAAAAGTAAATTGTTTGTGGGGAAATATTTCCACAAAGGAAAAAGAAGTCAGAGAGACTGAAAGTCCGCAGGAGTAAAATGCATTCCGTAAGGAAAACTCACTGTGGAGACTGAGACTCTGGGGGGATAAAAGAGGTTACACGTAGGCCAGGCTACGACTTAATACTACTGGGGGACTCGAGGAACTCCATAAAAATATGGAAGAGACTCATCCGGGGGAAACAACAACATCTGCAGGGGATACGAGTAAGTCAGGATAAAACTGAAGTACTTGAATCATGCAGGGAAAAACGATTTCACTAAGGGAAATGCAGACTCAACTCAACTGGGGAAGATAAACTTCAGCACAGGAGGAGCAGAAATCTATTATCCACTACTTGTTACTGGGTAAGGAGATAATAAAGATCTGACAGAGAGAACACCCGTCACCGATTAGGATGAACATATCAATGATGACTTGGTGGGAACCAACAAAAGGGAATATTCATTACCGATCACTGGGTAAGAATAGCCTCGTTGGGGAGAACTGTAGGAAAATAGGATTTACAACTACCAGTTACTGGGCAATAGACCAAGGGTGAGAGTATTCGTCATCGGTTAGGATGAACATATCAAGGATAAACTCGACAGGGAAGAAAATCCGTCATCGGTTAGGATGAACATATCAAGGATATACTTTCTTGGGATTGTCAAGGAGGATACCTGTCACCGGTTAAGATGAACATATCAAGGGTAAACCAACTGAACAAAAAGTAGGAATTACATCTATTGAATGCTGGATAGAATACCGTCAAAGAGAAAATCCGTCACCGGTTAGGATGAACATATCAAGGATAGACTCTGTGAGGAGATAAAATAGGAATTACATCTATAATTACTGGATAGAATACCATCAAAGAGAAAATCCGTCACCGGTTAAGATGAACATATCAAGGATAGACTCTGAAAGGGGAGAAAATAGGAATTACATCTATCAATTACTAGATAGAATACCAAGAGAGAGAATTTGTCACTGGTTAAAGTGAACATATCAAGGATCAACTCTACGAAGGGAACAAAAAAGCAGGATTTACAACTACCGGTTACTGGGTAGCAGACCGCAAAGAGAAGGAAACCTGTCATCAGTTAGGATGAACATATCAAGGATTAACTCTTTGGGGAACAAAAATAGGGATTACAATTACCTTTTTACTGGGTAGAATACCAAAAAGAGAATATCCATCATCGGTTAGGATGAACATATCAAGGATAGACTCAAGCAGGGGAGAGAAAGATATTTATCACCGGTTAGGATGAACATGTCAAGGTGCCATACGCAGAGTTAGTACCGTATCTGATCCATTTGGGAGCTATTGTACCGAGAGAACTGCCAGCAGCTTCTCCTCCTTTCAATCGCCATCACAATCCTAATGCCACATGCGCTTTCCACGCAGGGTATATAGGACATTCCACCGAAGACTATTGGACCCTCAAAAAGAGGATCCAGGAGTTAATTGACCAAGAGATTCTGTCATTTTCCGAAGAAAAATCGAACGTAATGACAAATCCTTTGCCAAATCATAACGGTGCGGCAGTCCACGCCGTGATTGAAGAGGATTGAAGAAGTAAAGACTCTGATGTCCATTATATTGCAGAGGCTTGAACAGTTTGGATTTCTAGAAGAGGTACATGATGATTGCATAGTATGAAAGTTCGATCCAGATAATTGCGAGCAGTTGAAAGGGTGTGTGCAAGGACTGATGGATCAAGGGTTAATACATTTCTCCAAATCTCAAGCAGCAGAAGAGGTGGCAGTAATCGAACCAATAACAATAGTATACAGGAAAAAAAAGTTGAAGCTCCCCCCAGGATGATTCAGAATACTAAGGCAATGCCTTGGAATTGTGAGACCACATCGTATTTGGGAGGAAAAGAAATCCGCATTCCTGACACAGAAATCGTCAACATTGCTGGAATGGGAGGCATGACTCGAAGCGGCTGTGTATTCGCTCCTAAATACACTCCTAGGCTGTCTCCAGCACCCACAGTTATCCCGCCTAAGGAGAAGGTCATTCCTGCTCCGACTCCACAGGCAAGGGCAGCTGTACCGGCCACTCCGATCGTGACAACTGCTCCGGTGTTGACGAAGGTTATTGACAACAAGAAAGCTGTCGAGGCCGAAGCATCCAAGGGTAAAAAGCCGATGGTTGAGAAAGAACAGTTTGAAGTTCACAAGAAGAGTATCACCTTTGAGGAAAGTCAGGAATTCCTCAAGCTGATCAAGAAGAGTGACTTCAAGATTATTGACCAGTTGAACCAAACTCCCTCCAAAATATCAATTTTGCCTTTGCTGTTGAGTTTTGAGGCTCATCGCAATGCTGAAAGTTATAAATACCGCTCACGTGATGCAAGATATCACAGTCAATCAATTTGATGACGTGGTTGCCAATATCACCGCCAGTAGGTATTTGGGATTTATTGAAGCAGAGCTGCCTCCTGAGGGAAAGGCCCACAACAAGGCACTACATATTTCGGTCACATGTACTGACTCTCTCTTATCCCGAGTCCTCGTTGATATTGGGTCCTTGCTTAACATACTGCCAAAGTCTACATTAAGCCAGTTACAGTTTAAGGGGCCCGAAATGAGGACCAGTGCATTGATCGCTAGAGCTTTCGACAGTTCCCGAAGGCAGGTAATTGGGGAGTTCTATTTTCCTATCTGTGTTGGACCCCATCAGTTCGACATCATATTCCAAGTCATGGATATCAACCCAGCCTACAGTTGTCTGTTGAGTAGACCATGGATTCATGCCGCTGGGGTAGTCACTTCTACGTTGCACCAGAAACTGAAATACTTAGTAGATGCCAAACTGGTAATTGTGTGTGGGGAAGAAGATTTGTTGGTCAGTGAACTCTCCTCCTTCAGATATGTTGAAACAGATTAGGGGATCGTCGAGGTTCCGCTCCACTGTCTAGAATTTGAAGATGTCAGTTCCACCACCGCCAACAACAATCAATCATCTGCTACCATCCTATCCTCAGTAAAGAGTGCCAAGCAGACACTGGAGAAAGGCCCGCTTCCCGGTTGGGGTAAGGTCGTCAATATGGCAGAAAAGCGCGACATGTTTGGTATCGGTTATCACCCGGCAACACGCAAGGTGAGTCCGAAGAAAAAGCAATTCAACTCGGTCAAGTTCAGCAGTGTCGGCTATCAAAGTGAGCATACCGTGGAAGTCATTGGAGAGTCCAGTGGCAACAAGCCAGGGGCACCCATCCTTATTCGCAGATGTCCTCCAGGATTCAAGCTTCCCAACTGGACGGCCACCGCGATTCCAATGGTGTGCTCCAAAAAAACGTAATGCATTTTGTTTTCTCCATCCCTCGTCCTCGCCCGAGACGAGAGGATAGCTTGTAAGGGCCCCCATGTTTAAAAGTATTGTGTGAATAAATAAAAAGTACTTTTTTGCATGCAAAACTTATGTTCCCTTTCTTTCAGTTATTTTCCTTTTTCACTAAAAACAACGAAATGGCAAAAGATTTCTATTATTTTCTTCTTCTTTTAAAAAAAAAACATACTAAAATAAGCTCATCATATGCAGAGCAAATAAAACCATTAATTACGACACGACTAAAATCAACTATGAATCTGGACTTCCAATCAAACAAGTTGAAGATGACAGTGAGGAAGATTGTGAATTACCGGTTGAACTAGCACGACTCCTTGAGCACGAAGAGAAAGAGATTCAGCCATACAAAGAACCAATGGATGTCATTATCTTGGGTTCTGAAACTGACATGAAAGAAGTAAAAGTTGGGGCATCTCTTGTCGAGCATGTACACTCCGAGTTGGTAGAATTGTTGCGAGAATATGTTGACGTCTTCGCTTGGTCGTATCAAGATATGCCAGGGTTAGACACCAATGTTGTTGAACATCACTTACCACTCAAGCCTGAATGTCCTACAGTCAAGTAGAAGCTCAGAAGGACCAGACCCGATATGGAACTCAAGATCAAGGAAGAGGTTAAGAAGCAGTTAGATGCTGGCTTCTTAGCCATTTCTGAGTATCCGCAGTGGGTTGCGAATATCGTTCCAGTTCCGAAGAAGGATGGGAAAGTCATAACGTGTGTAGACTATCGAGACCTCAATAGAGCGAGCCCAAAGGATGACTTCCTTTTGCCTCACATTGACGTTTTGGTCGACAACACAACTCAATTCTCCGTTTTTTCTTTCATGGATGGGTTCTCCGGGTACAATCAGATAAAGATGTCACCAGACGATATGGAGAAGACAACTTTTATCACACCTTGGGGAACTTACTGCTATAAAGTCATGCCATTCGGCTTGAAGAACGCAGGGGCAACATATCAGCGTGCCATGGTAACACTCTTTCACGACATGATTCATGAAGAGATTGACGTTTATGTGGATGACATGATTGCCAAATCCAGAACTGAGGAAGATCATCTGGTAAACCTGAGGAAGTTGTTTGTCAGACTCTGAAAGTTTAAACTGCGTCTGAATCCAGCTAAATGTACTTTTGGGGTCCGATCCGGTAAACTCTTAGGTTTCATAGTCAGTCATAAGGGTATTGAGGTTGATCCCGACAAAGTTCGAGCCATCCGAGATATGCCATCTCCCCGAACAGAAAAAGAAGTCTGAAGCTTCCTTGGGCGACTTAGTTACATATCTAGATTCATATCCCACTTGACGGCTACCTGCGAAACGATATTCAAATTATTGAGAAAGAACCAATCGATTGTGTGGAACAACGATTGCCAAGCGACCTTCGATAAAATAAAAAAAGTACTTACAAGAACCACCAATCTTGGTACCGCCGGTTGCTAGTAGGCCACTCATTATGTACCTCACAGTAATTGATGAATCCATGGGTTGCATTTTGGGTCAACACGATGACACAAGCAAGAAAGAACATGTTATCTACTATCTCAGCAAGAAATTCACTGAATGTGAGACCCGATACTCACTTTTAGAGAAGACTTGTTATTCTTTGACTTGGGTTGCTCGACGCCTGAGACAATATATGATTTGTCAGACTACTTTATTGATATCCAAGATGGATCCGATAAAGTATATATTCGAAAAGCCTGTTGTTACTAGTAGAATCGTCCGGTGGCAAATGTTGTTAACCGAGTACGATATACAGTATGTGACCTAGAAAGCAATAAAAGGGACTGTTCTATTTGACTATCTCACTCACCTGCCTGTCGAAGGGTACCAACCATCGAGGTTTGACTTCCCAGATGAAGACATCATGTTTATCAGAGACTTCATTATGCCAGGCTTCGAGGTAAGCCCTGAGGAAGGCCCTGAACCAGGATTGCGATGGATGCTCGTGTTCGACGGTGCTTCCAATGCTCGAGGTCATGGTATAGGTGTTGTTATCACTTCTCCAACTGGTTTCCACCTTCCTTTTACTTCTAGATTGTGTTTTGACTCCACTAACAACATGGTAGAATATGAAGCATGTATCTACAATTTAGAGGCGGCAATCAACTTGAGAATCAAAATTCTTGAGGTATTCAGTGATTCAGCTCTGGTAATCAGTCAGGTGAAAGGCGATTGGGAGACTCTGGATAGCAAGTTGATACCTTATAAAGAGCATATCAGGAAACTGATACCCTATTTTGATGAAATCTCCTTTCACCATATTTCTAGGGAAGAAAATCAGTTAGCCGATGCTCTAGCCACGCTGGCATCTATGTTCGAAGTCAAATGGAAGAATGAAGTACCATCCATCCAGATTGACCACTTAGATGAACCAGCACATTGTCTAGCAATTGAGGCTGATCCTGGCGATAAGCCTTGGTTCTATGACATCAAAACATTTCTGGAGAAACACATATACCCCGAGGGTATATCCATTACCGATAAGAAAGCTCTGAGAAGACTCTCTTCCAAGTTCTTCCTAAACGGTGATGTACTATATAAGAGGAATTATGATGTCGTACTACTCAGATGTGTGGATAGACACGAAGCTAGTACAATCATAAAGTCCATACACGAGGGTTGTGGGGGTGTACATGCGAAGGGTCCTGCTATGGCCAAGAAGAGCCTCCAAGCTGGTTATTATTGGACGACAATGGAGGTTGATTGCTACAATTTTGTGAAAAGATGCCATAAGTGCCAGATATATGGTGACAAGATCTTCGTGCCACCAACTCCGCTGAATTTTCTAACTTCTCCATGGCCCTTTTCTATGTGGGGTATCAATATGATTGGTATGATAGAGCCCAAAGCTTCCAATGGACATCGATTCATCCTAGTCTCTATTGATTACTTCACGAAATGGGTCGAAGCTGCTTCATATGCTAATGTCACTCGACAAGTGGTTACCCGGTTTATCGAGAGATAATCTGCCGCTATGGGATACCTAGCAAGATAATCACTGACAACGCCAATAACCTCAACAACACTATGATAAGGGAGTTGTGTGAAGAATTTAAGATCGAACACCACAACTCTTCACCATATCGGCCCAAGATGAATGGCGCCATAGAAGCAGCTAACAAAAATATCAAGAGAATCATAAAGAAGATGGTCAAGACATACAAGGATTGGCATGAGATGTTACACTTTACTCTGCACGGCTACAGAACCTCAGTTTGCACATCCACTGGGGAAACTCCATATTCTCTGGTTTATGGAATGGAGGTCGTCCTACCCATTAAAGTTGAGATTCCTTCACTCAGGGTCATCAGGGAAGATGATCTTGATGAAGCTGAATGGGTTCAATCTCGGTATGACCAGCTGAATCTGATTGAGGAGAAGCGTTTGACGACTGTCTGTCACGATCAACTATACCAAAGACGTCTCAAACAAGCTTTTGACAAGAAGGTTCTTCCTTGTGCATACCACATGGGAGAACTCGTGCTCAAGAGGTATTCTACGATTCACTCAGATCTGCGAGGCAAATGGACTCCCAACTATGAGGGACCTTTCGTCATCAAAAAGGCCTTCTCAGGTGGGTCTCTAATCCTCACAGCAATGGATGGGAAAGATTTGCCTTCGCCAGTGAGTGCAGACATAGTCAAAAAATATTATGCCTAAAAAGAAATGATGAAAGCCTGCTAGATTAACCTCCGCAAGGTGAATCTAGGCAAAAATGGCTATCCCGATGGACCAAAAAAAGATTTGTCCATGCAAAAGTTAGGGAACACATATGAAGCTCGCTAAGCCGAAAACCAGAAAGGGCGGCTTAGGCAAAAAGGAGCATCTCGGTGGACAAAAAGAATTGAAAGATCCAGGCAAAAGTTAGGGATAAAGGCATTGACTATGATCCTTGAGCCCATACGCTACAAGCTAGATATCAGAGGGTCAAGGACCGATCCAATCAACGTCAACCGAAGCAAGGTCTTGGGATTCATATTATATGGTAGACTAAGGCCAATGTTGTAATCAATGGAGAAAAATATACAAAAATGTTTCCCATTGCCATTTCAATTATTTTTTCAATTTTTACAACGTCCTCATTAAGGGCGTATGCATCTTTGTACTCACCATATGTACAAATTCTATATTAACAATATTCAGTTATTCCATCAAACATGTTATTTTATGTTTTGTATGCAAAATAATTGGCTTGTCTTACTCACGTAATGCTTTAAAATTTTGGGGAATAATAAAACTCTACACTAAAGAGAAACACTTTGCATTACTGTTGAAACCCGATAAACCTGATAGGTGATCGGTGACTCAACAGTAGTGTTACTTGGATACCTGTGACATTAAATCAGTTGGGACACCGTGGGGGGTTCCGGCCTTTCAGTGTTCCTTAACAGGCAGGGAGTTCCGTAATGGCAGCATTGGCACCAATTAAAACTTCTCGGGAATCATGTTCTAATTTTCGATGATGAGTCGGAGTTCCCATCACAATAAATATTCATCCCTACATATGAAAAATAAGAAATAAAACATGCATCATAAAAAATAAGCATACATCATGCACTACATGAAGCATCTTCCCCACACCAGTGATAGGACTTCGACCACCTGTTCCGGCAAATTTTGGGCATGTAGGTATTTAATCCTCTTCTACCTTGAATACCCGAAAAGCTTCCTCAATTCCTGTATTCAGGTCCAAGAAGATTAAATAGGGGCAGCTGTTGTACCCCAAAATTTGCCCTCCCTTTTTCCTAGTCTTCCATCCAACCATATGACTTGGGATCATTTGCATACATTCATAATTCATTCATATGCATCATTCCTTCACTAATGGATCATCACCATGGATTCAAAACCTTGGGCTTGTGAAGCTAGGGTTTGTGTGGATGTCAAGCTTCAAAAGCATGGTTTGACTATCTCATCAAGTATAGGGATTGTCCAGCCAATCCTCAGGGGTTCTCAAAACCCTAATTCCTCAAGATATGATGATGGGATCTCATGGAGCTGCTCTGAATCTTATCTTAACCATTAAAACCCTAATGAGGGCTCAAACATTGGAAGACTTATGGTTGATGCATATGATTATGTTCAAAGGACTTGCTTGAGGGGTAGGCCTTAGGGAAACCCTAATCAGAGAGATGGTGAATCATATGGACTTGGTGGCCTGAATGTGCATCCATGACCCCCAATCTTCACCTATTATCAATGAACTTGGTCTAACCCTACTTTAGTCTTCTATGGGTATTGGTCTTAGTCTCAAGGTCATGGTGTTGCTCATGTGATTGTTGATACATCTATGGTCTTGGTCATCCAAACAACCAAGCTTCTTGTGTCTCAAGCCAACTGCTAGTCATGCCCATTGATTCATGGATACCTCATTCAACCCTAGTCTTATACCCTCATTTCATGGCCTTGTTAACATATATTATTAGTCAAGTCATTTTCTTTTCAAAGTCAAGCATTCAAGTCATAAATAAACCAATTCTAAAGCTAATTTCAAACCATTTTTCAATCCATTTCACTTCATTTTAAACCATCACACTTGATTCTACATAAGAAAATATAAGTCTTGACATTTTGACCAATTGTTGACTTTGGTCAACAGTTCACTTTTTGGTCAACTTTGACCAAAGTCAACCCAAAATCCAAAAACCCTAAATTTCACCCTAACCATTTATTCATTGTCCATTTACAAATAAAATACAAAGAAAATACAATTTTGACCATTTGTTGACTTTGGTCAACAGTTGACTTTTGGTCAACAGTTGACTTTTGGTCAACTTTGACCAAAATCAACTTTCATTTGCTCTTGACCATCCAAACTTGGCCTAGCCTCTTGATTTACTGATTCATCAAATCTCCATACTTGGTAGTGCTTTTGTTTGGTTGCTTCCATTGCAAGTAAGTAGCATTGTGCACAAACCAAGACATTTTGGCATGTTAGAACCAATGACCATTGACCTTGGTTTGTCCCTAGTCAATTTCCAAAGAGCTCTAACACAGCCCAACATTGTCCCTTTCTTATCACTCATGGCACTAACCAAAGAAGCAATATACCAATCCATGGAAATGCAGGATTTAACTAATGGAGAATCAATGCTAGCCTTGGTGTTGCAACAGTTCATTCAATATCCTGTAGCACATTGCCTTGCCTAGAATCCTGTAGTAGCACCATGATACTTACATGACCATTGTAACATTCTCACATGCAAGATGCAGCATAGGGACCATCCCTACAGAAACAGACCAACATAACCATAAACTCAGTCATGACAAGTCAAAACCACCAATTCACAATGCATCACAAACCAACCTGCAATGTATCAGCTGCAGCAAAGACATCATTGCACAATTGCCTTACAAAATCAAACCACCATAATCCTTATACCTGCTACCCTCAAGCACCTTCTACAGAACTAGTGCATGAACAATAAGCCAGCATAAGCCTTGAGCAACAGAAGATCCACCTGGTTTAGCCATGGCACCAAAGCAGACAAATGCATTCCATGTTGTAAGTCCACTGCAACTGGCATGTAAGCAAAACAAAATATCCAAAGACTTGTCTTCCAAACTGAATGCCACAGCATAAGCCTTGAAACATAATCAGACTGGTAGATAGTTGTGAGTCTACTAACCTGCTAGAAAAGCCATCAAACAAAATCAGAATACCACAAGTTAAAGGCTAAGGCATTTTTTAAACCAAAGATAAATGTTCCTTGAGGTGCTTCAGAACCCATCCACACCTAGCAAGCCAGATGAGCATCTTGCAATACCAACCATCTTGCCAATAGTGCAGTCTTTGGCAGTAGTTGGATTGTAACATATTTTAAGCAGGCCAGTTATGGTAAGCAAGACCATGCAATGTGAAACTCCATACCATTATCCTGAACTGTAATGGAACCATCAAGCTCATCATGTCATCATCATCAACAGCAGCAATGAGGCATCTGCATTATGGAGCCAACGTCTTACTTCACCTGACCTGCTCTTGCTTCACCTGTGACTACACACCAGCTACAATTTCCACAAGCAAAATCTATTAGTGGCCATTCCTATCATCATGAGCAAAAAGCCAAGCAAATGCAACCTATAGTACAACAGGGCATGTGACAGTAGTGCAACAGATTCCACCTAATTCTACATGAAAGAATGTCACCAAGGTGAGAAACTCAAGTTTCTGTTCATGGAGTAAATCATCAGACCTAACAAAAAGGAATTAAAGAGGAATTAACCAAGCTGCAATGGAAGCAAGTCATTACCACTTTAGCATGTCATTGAGTACAATAGTTCCATAATCATTCAGAATAACCTGCAGCAAACCAAAGCAAACTTGCATCTTAAAAAACAAATAACCAATCCTTTAGTTAGCAGTTACCAATTCAGCAGGTTATCTTGGGTTCAATGACTTCATCATCTAATTCTAACTTAGTGTATTACCTGCAGTAGCCAGTCTATATACCAAAGTCATTAACACTCACCTATCAAGCTATTCATCAGCCCTAAGCACAAAGCCTAAGTCACTTAAGTCCAACCTGCAACATGAGCAACAGGTCATTAAAAACCATTCCAACATAACCTCAATCTGATCCTAACCTGTAATAGTCAGTCTAATTTCAATTCGCTCACTCATTAACCAATCTAAACCAACATAACTAACTGAGTTTATCACTTACTAACCAACTGAGTTTGCTATCAACTCCTAACCATATCTAACCGACTCCAAGCCTAAATCCAAAGCTACCAAATTCCCAAGCCTAAACTCTATTTAAGAAACTCATCACTCACACTTTGAATCCCCTGCATTTTTTGCTTGAATCTGCATTCTCTCTCTCTTGCAATCTCTTCCCTCACCCTTACCAGAGCTCTGTTTCTCTCAAAAAGCCATTAAAGCTTCGCATTGAAGCTTCAGTCTTGCTTGAGCTTAACCACTGCCATTCCATTTTCGTGCTCACGATTCTCAAGTTCAGAGAAAGAAGAAGGAGAAAGAGTAAGAAATAAATGTGCGAAGCAAAGTCAAGAACTCACCGGTGAACCGTTCCGATCATCTTCTCCAGTATGTAGCTTTCGCTCCACTTGTATTTGCTTGCGCTGAGCTCGCCAGTTAGGAGCATTTGGTATGAGAAATAGAAGCCCCATGGTGTAGGAGTTTGATTGATCACCAGTATCATTTAATTTGCACTTAGAATCCTAGGGTGCTTCCCAAAATCATTCCGATCTGATTGATCCATGAACCTATGCCCCAAATGGAGCCTATTTCTGTCATCAGCGCGCCTTTGTGCATAAAGTGGCATTTAGAATTTAGGTTTTGGATGCCACCTCCGCCAGTGACAGACGTCGGCACGGTGGCTAAACGGCTAGCGATAGTGATATTTTGAGCGCGCTGAGTTTATCCATTCAAACCTGTTGACTTGTACAAGTCAACAAGGAGGTGTAATAGGCTTAGATTCTTAAGGCCCATGGTGATTCACGTTTCATACCATCCTTTTCTCTCATACACCCCCTCTTTTGGTTACAAAGTATGTTGAGTTGGGCTTCACTAGGCCCACTTATCTTTTATTGATTCCCCTTCTCGAATTTCTAGTGCACCCCCTCTCTGGAATAAACATGAGTGTGTTTTTAGGCTCAAAGGCCCATTTCCATGTTACTACACGCACACCCCTGTTTGGAAGTTTTGGTGAAGCATTGGGCTCAGCAGCCCATTTCCATTTTGCTGCACACACCTCCTGTTTTGGTTTTCGCTGGCTGGACAAAAATAGCAGTGGGCTCACTTTACAGCCCATGAATCAGAATTCGGTCTACACCACCCTTGCTAATTTTACACCTCCCAATTTAATTGTTCTTTAATTTCTTTTAATTGTTTGTTTACAATTTAAATAGGTTAATTAGCAATATGATTAGAGAAACTAGGATATAAATTGACAATTAGAATTTAGATTTTGGTTTTTATTAGCATATTAGGATTAACTAGAATTTCCCTTAGAATTTAATTAGGACTTTTCTTTAGAATTTTAATTAGGTTTTAGATTCTAATTAGAAATGATTTATCTTTTGATTAAATTGAGAATTACACCATTTTAATATTAGGTTAAGATTCATCTTAGGATTTAACCAACTTTAGGCCATGAATAAAATTTGACGTGCTTTGTAAATGACCATTTTGCCCTCATGGGCTTATTTTTGGTAGTTTTGTGTTAGAATTTGCACATGCTCCCTTAGGACTTCTAACTTAGAATTTTAGTCAATTTCAATACATGGTCCCTTAGGGTAGTTCCTAATAATTACTAACTTCAATTAGATTCAAACTTAGTTCCCTAAAATCAAAATAAAACCCATGATTAAATTGATCAAAATCAATTTTGATTAATTAAATCCTTTGAACTTGTATAATCCCACGGTCTAAATTGAGTGACCAAAAGACCATTGGTCACTTAATAAGACTTTTCTTCCAAGCTGTGGAGCTCAAGGCCTCAACTCAAGATCTTCAATCAAGGCATCCTCAGTCACACCAAGCAGCGGATTATACAAGACAAATCAAAGGTCAACACTTGGTAAAAACGATTCAAATTGTACGAAACGAGCCTTAAGTAATGAGGAATGATGAGAGGGAGGCTCTCCTATCCTTGTCTAGAGCGACTTTGCGTATGGGACGTATGCCCCAACTATTCAAAACGTTTTCCCTTCTTCATAGACTTTAGTACAATACGAATCGATTAAACTACCAAGTCTTCTTCATATAAGTTCAATATCAACACAAGGATCAACGACAAAGGTTCTTCACCAACAACTTATCAGTCAAGAGAAGTATCATGCGCTTCGAGTCTTAAGTAATGAGGAATGATGAGAGGAAGCCTGTTCTACCCTTGTCTAGAGCGACTTTGCGTATGGGGCGTATGCCCCAAATATTCAAAGCGTCTGCCCTTATTCATAGACTTTAGTGTGATTCCTATTAATTGACTGTCAAGTCTCTTGTCACTTCACTCTCCATTCCATTCTAATCAATTCAATCTCAATCATTCATTTCTTTTGCCTCCATCATCTTGTTTTCGGCCCTAGTAGGCTGAACTATGAAAGCTCTGATTTCCTTATTGCACTATAAGGGTGCGTAGGCAAGAGAACCCTGTTTCTTTGTGAGCTATCTTATTTATCAATCCACCTTCTCTATCCCGTGGATCATTCACTCAGCCAATACCATCTTTTTGAGTTCAATCATACTTCTCCTTGTCCATCCTTTTAGGACGTCCTGATGGCAACCCACCTCTTCAATCGAGAGTTGTTTGGCTCTCATCCCAAACATTTAATTCATTCTTTTTCGGCTAACACGTCACTTTGCTCTTCGATTAAGAGTCCATCCTTCTCTTGGATCCAAGATACTATCCTGAGTTGATCTCGAATTGCCAATTCCCCAGCAAGTGATACACTACTCCTTGCATTGCAGTTATCCCTTGGCTTAGTGTTTGTCTTGTGAGTCGCTGCTGCTTAGACAAATGTCTCTCTTTCTATTCTCATAGTTCCGAACTACGATTGCTCTGACTTTCTCATTTCACAATGAGAATACGTAGGCACGAGAATGCGAATCCTTGGCGAGCATACTTCTTATTATTTCTCTTCTGCCTTGGGGCATCATCCATATCTTTCATAATCAATTACCTACCTTCGATCATAAACCATTTGCCCAGTGGCATACTGTCTTTTTGGAATCGAAATACACTTTCCTTGGAATTCCATACACATCCTTTTAGGACGCCTAACGAATAGTCTGCATTTCATACCTAGAGTTGTTTGGCTCTTATCCCAAACATTTAATTCCTTCTTTTTTGGCTAACACCCTGTCGCGGTCAGAGTTGTTTCCCTCTATGGTAGAAATCTCATTTCTCTTATGGATTCCAATACACTTTCACATTTCGATTTTAAACAATATTTCTCCAGTCACTTATCACCAAATATTCTATTATGTGACTTCGGCCACTTCATTGCGTTCATCCCATGATACACTCATATTCTACCCTCCTTCACTCCATGTGATATACCAGTTATCTTTGAGCCAAATACACTATACCTTTGGGCTCCATCTTGTACCTCCTTGTGAATCAAGAGTTGTTTGGCCCTTACCCCAAACACCTAATCCCTCTCTTTTTCGGTTGTCCCCGTACAATGATACTAGTGTTATACGCCCTCACTTGTCGGTTCATACTGAAGGAGAATCGCGGTCCAAAACGCAGCGGAAATTAAAATTTCTCCTTTAGAGATCCTTACGAATGGTCATGATCAGTGATAGAATATTTACCTCTTGTGACGATTGAAACCTTTGGTGCAGATCTCTTGTGACGATCAAAACCTTTGATGTAGATCTACGGAGCGATCATGAACGTTGAACGATGACAACGTCTCTACTCAGTCCACACGAACGGATTCCTTCAATCTCAGTGCTAGCTGGTAGGAATGAAGGCTTTGAGTGAGAGAGAGAGAAAACGAATCAATGCTTCTGCACAAGGGTTCTATTTATAGAACCACTTGTGTGGGCTTCAAGCTAAAAAGCCCGCTTAAGTGTATTTTGGCCCATATCTTATAATATGCCCAAAATCACTTAAGCCCATGGTACCTTACCATATTTCGTATTCTACTTAAGTACACCGTACCTTACGATGTTCTATAATTTACTTAAGGGCGTCGTACCTTATGGTGTTCCTTAGTTACTCTATCTCTCATCAATCTGTCCTTTCTGTGTGACCCTGTAGGTTTTCGCGACGTTGGCAATTATATTAAATCACGCATTTAACATAATAAACAGTAAGCGGTATCTAGCAACACATCACTGCTACCCAAGACACGAATATGTCATGTGATCTGACAAAACCTTATGTGATAATACTTATGCGTATAATTACCCTTTTTCCCTTATGTCTATATTGCACACAAGGCATGGACTGTGTCATCCTTGTCCAGTTCAATATTGGGCCCATAGACATTTATCCTGTTATGCAGGATGGGCAAATTCCATCTAGGTCACTCATGTCCCTCAGCATGCTTCGTGGAGTACCCATCAATTGTCTTTATGGTTATCCAGTTACGAACAACGTTGGATCAACAATAAAGCACTTGACTCTACATCTAGGGTCCATAGTGGTTTCAGGTCGAAGAGTGGTATACACCATTATCACCATGAGAATAACTTATGACACTTTGCATAACTATCTATATAGTATTCTCATAGCGGGTCAATCCGATATAAATATTACTCTTAATATTCATACCTATGTTTAAGACTTGATAACTCCTTATCCATGATCCATGAGATGTGATCATCAGTCTCTATACATAATAGTCTTAATGCTTTAATGTTATCCCACTTCACAATAAAGCTCGACTACAGATACTTTAAGAATAGTGTCCTTATGTTTAATGTGATCTCATGATCAAGTCACACTTGATACATTAAACGGACTAGCTATTCTAGGGACTTTATCAAACAAGCGTAATAAAGAAAAAGCCTTTTATTATTCGATACAAGTACCAAAAGTATTGGCCTCTAGGGCTTACACCAACAATCTCCCACTAGCACTAGAGACAGTCAGGCATACCCCTAATGCCCATAGATCTAGTATGGCCATCATGCTTCTGCTGCGCAAGATGCTTTGTCAGTGGCTCAACAATATTGTCAAGTGTAGGTACTCTACATATTTTCACATCTCCTCTATCTATTATCTCTCGAATGAGGTTATAATGCCTAAGTATGTGTTTGGATCGTTGGTGAGATCTGGACTCCCTAGCTTGTGCGATAGCACCATTGTTATCATAATAGAGACCAATGGGATCCACAATGCTAGGAACTATGTCAAGTTCACTAATGAACTTTTTGATCCAAACAGCTTCCTTTGCTGCACTTGAGGCAGCAATTTACTCGGCCTCGGTTGTAGAATTAGCAATTGTATCTTTCTTTGAACTTTTCCAGCTCACGGCGCCACCGTTTAAGCAAAACACATAACCATTGGAATCATGCATATAAAGCGTCTCAGCACTTTGTCTATGTATGTACTCTGACTTAGGCCAAGCAGTTTTGTGATCTAACTCTATAGATTTTGATTCCTAATATATAGGCTGCTTCACCTAGGTCCTTCATAGAAAAGAATTTCCCTAACCAAGACTTTACTTGTTGCAGGGTAGGGACATCGTTTCCAATGAGTAATATGTCATCTACATATAATACCTGGAAAATGATCATGCTCCCACTAACCTTCATGTAGACACAAGGCTCATCTTCGTTCTTGATCCATGAGTAATACATCACCTTGATTAGTTATGAGATATCCATATCTCTGAGGTAGGTGACGTATCCTGCCTGACCTACGTTGATCTTCTTCTACTTGAGCAGGTTGCTCTTACACAACTACTTGTGTTTCCTGCTCTAATTCCTCCATAGGTGTATCAATGCTTTATGATTCTTGAATTTCTTCAAGCTCTACTTTCCTCCCACTGATTCCTTTTGAAATAAAATCCTTTTCTAGGAAAACTCCAGTTCGAGCGGCAAACATTTTGCCCTCAGAAGGATTGTAGAAGTAATACCCTCTTGTTTCTTTAGGATACCCCACAAATAAGCATTTGTCAGATTTGGGCTCAAGCTTAGTTGAAATTTTTCGTTTCACATAAACTTCGCAACCCCAAATCTTCATGTAAGACATATGCGGTTTCTTACCACTCCATATCTCATATGGTGTCTTCTCAACCTTTTTGGATGGAACACGGTTAAGTGTGTAAGCTGCTGTCAATAGTGCATGTACCCAAAAGGAGTTTGGAAGATCGGCGTAACTCATCATGGATCGGACCATGTCCAACAGGATTCGATTTCTTCTCTCAGATACACCATTCCATTGGGGTGTTCCAGGAGGAGTAAGTTGGGATATGATCCCACACTCTTTCAGATGGTCATCAAACTCTAGGCTTAAATACTCACCACCTCGATCTGATCGAAGAATTTTAATATTCTTACCTAGTTGGTTTTAACTCGTTAGGTTTCACCCTTTTAGTATTAATGTTATAAATAGGCATTTCGAGATCAAGGACATATATTCCATTGCTCATTTGTGCAGTAGCATAGAATATATCATTCAAATAAATTGAGCAACAATTGTTCTTTATTATAAGTGAAAAACCAAACTTGTCCAAACAAGAAATGGAATTAATATTCCTGCTAATTGCAGGTACATAATAACAGTTCTCTAACTGAATTATTAAACCACTAGGTAAAGTCAATACATAAGTTCCTACGGCTAAAGCAGCAACCTTTGCTCCATTGCATAATCGTAGGTCAACTTCACCTTTTGCCAAATCTCTACTCCTTTTCAGCCCCTGCACATTTGTTCAAATGTGAGAACCGCATCCAGTATCTAATACCCATGATGCAGAAGTAGATAAATTTATTTTAATAACAAAAATACCTGAAGTTGAAGTCTCTACTCCATTCTTCGTATCTTCCAGGTACTTTGGGCAGTTTCTCTTCCAGTGTCCGGTCTTACTGCAATGGAAGCAGGTGCCTGCCTTTGCTATGCCTCCACTAGGCTCCAAAGCAGCAACAGTGGGTCTGGGTTTGGAAACTTCCTTGCCTTTCCCTTTATCACCCTGCTTGGTGGGCCTTTTGTTCTGTCTCTTTCCATTTCCGATCATCAGAATGGACTTCCCTTTTGTCTTCAGATTCTGCTCAGCAGTTCTTAACATGGCTAGCAGTTCAGGAAGAGATTTGTCCATGTCATTCATATTGAAATTTAAGACAAATTGACTGAATCCATCTGGCAACGATTGCAAGATCACATCAGTCGCAAGTTCGTTTCCGAGGGGAAAACCCAACCTTTCAAGGTTTTCCACGTACCCAATCATCTTGAGCACATGGGGACTTACAGGGGCTCCCTCAGCTAACTTGCTTTGAAAAAGGGCTTTTGAAACTTCAAACCTTTCATGCCTTGCTTGCTCTTGATAAAGCATCTTCAGGTGTTCGATCATATCGAACACTGTCATGTTCTCATGTTGCTTTTTCAATTCTGAGTTCATGGTAGCTAGCATGAGACAAGCAGTTTCATTTGCATCATCGACATGCTTCTTATAAGCATCTCTTTCTGCCTTAGGTGCAGAACTAGGAGGTTCCTCTTCAGGAACAGGTTTCTCCAAGACATACAGCTTTTTATCATGTTTGAGGACAATCCTCAGATTTCGGTGTCAATCCAGAAAATTTGTCCCAGACAATTTTTCCTTGTCAAGGATTGATCGCAAAATGTTGTTAGAGGTGTTTGTTGTCATGGTAATCTACATGAGAATTAATGAAAATATAAGTATCATTGACATATTCAATTAGGCATTTAATTAAATATGCTCCCACTATTTTACTCAAAACAAATGACCCTCATCATTTGATTCGGAAAATCCCGTTGGAAGATTTTCTAGTGGGTCGAGATCCATATTTCACTTTGTTCTAAGTCCGCGTAGGAGGATTACACAAAACTAGGTTATTTAGGTAGGAACTCCTTCCAATTGTATCTCATACAACTCTCGAAACTTTCAGTTGGGTGAATAACTCTTATTCCAATCCATCATATGGATCATTCCCAACTCTTGCTTCTAAACATATATAATCTTATTATAATTAAGTTTGACCCATTGCTTTAGTAGTTGGATATTACAATTATCCCATCGCACCTTACTAATATAGAACATGCACCTCGCGTAGGCGAAACCTACATTGTCTGATACTAGTCTTGATGAGTGCTAAAACTTGGAAAGCAAACATATATAGTATTATTATAATTTGTTTAGTTAAGTTTGGCCCATTGTTTTAGCAGTTGGATATTACAATTATCCCATCGCACCTTACTAATATAGAACATGCACCTCGCGTAGGCGAAGCCTACATTATTCGATACTAGTCTTGATGAGTGCTAAAACCTGGAAATCATAAACTTAATATTTAATTTGAGGGAATTGTAATTGTTATGATCTCACCGGCTTATTTATCATATAAATCGTCTCTCACATGCATCAACATATATTCACATGCATCAACATACATACACATGCATCAACATACATACACAATGAAACAGTTATGGCCCCTAGCGCAATTATTCTCCCAAGCCAATGAGAGAACCTAAGCTAACCTAATAACGATCTAAGCTTATCCAAGCAAGATCTTCAAGGTTGTCCTCCTTTGATATTGAATTCTTTTCTAAGCTTCTCCAAGCAAGATCTTCAAGGTTGTCCTCCTTTGATATTGAAATCTTCTCTTTCTTCATAACATTGTCTTCTTCTCTTTCTTCATAATATTACATTACAAAAGAAACTCGTTTTACATACGAGGGATTGAGATGAGAAAAGAAGTTACATTAAGAGATTAAAACGAGAGGCACAACACGCAGGTCGTATTTAAAACCCAAAACAAAACAAAGGAAAACTAAGGCCATAACTGATCACCACAAGGCAATAATAACAAACACATTATTATTAATAATTTTAATTCCTTTAATTACTTAAAACCAAATTAAATTTCGGCGACCGATCACACTACTCAGAGTGAGCCGGGGGTCCGCTGCCCGGTCAGCGGACGGGGGTCAAGGGGGCAGTTCCCCTGGCCGAAAATTTTAATGAACAATTCATTTGAAATCGGCGTCATTTTGCATCGACACAACTCTTGCGCAGTCACAAAACAGAAACCCCGAGAATTCTGACTCTGTGAGTGTGACGACCGTCACAAGCATGTTACGACCGTCACAGGCCCATGACACACGTCATGCGGCCAAAAACAGAAACGCCTAGAATTCTGGATCTGTGAATGTGACGACCGTCACAAAGCACGTGACGACCATCACGTCCAGCTTGTTACGATCGTCACAACTCCATGACGATCGTCACGCGGCCAAACACCAGCGCTTTGAAACAGTCAACAGACGTGTTCCAACAAGTCCTAAATTCACAACTCCTTGACGGCACAACCCTTGCACCGTCACTAACCCTAATGCACCAATTTCAGACCGTCAAACACACCTCGATTGTTGATTCAGTATGATTGATCAACAGGCCATTCCTTCACCATACTAATGTCGGATTCCGAAGCAAATGGCCATTGATCGCTCAAAGGAAAACAACCATTTAGTGTTTGAATGAACGAAACAGAAACAGTATATCACATATATCGTATTTTGCATTAGGATTACTTATATCATATATAAGTTGATCGGTCTCAATTGCGTAACCTATGGACGATCGATGTATCGCTGCTTCACCATACTAATGTCGGTTCTGAAGCATAGTCAACATCAATCATCCAACTCGTACACTCATGATGCCAAATTTAATTATCCATTTAATTAATTGATTCATTCTGTCTTTTAATCATATTAATACTGAAAATAAATAGCTACCCGATTCATGGTTTCGTAAGTGGCTCTGATACCACTGAAGGAGAACCGCGGTCCAAAACGCAGCAGAAATTAAAATTTCTCCTTTAGAGATCCTTACGAATGGTCATGATCAGTGATAGAATATTTACCTCTTGTGACGATTGAAACCTTTGGTGCAGATCTCTTGTGACGATCAAAACCTTTGATGTAGATCTACGGAGCGATCATGAACGTTTAACGATGACAACGTCTCTACTCAGTCCACACGAACGGATTCCTTCAATCTTAGTGCTAGCTGGTACGAATGAAGGCTTTAAGTGAGAGAGAGAGAAAAGAAAATAATGCAACCGCAATCAATGCTTCTGCACAAGGGTTCTATTTATAGAATCACTTGTGTGGGCTTCAAGCTAAAAAACCCACTTAAGTGTATTTTGGCCCATATCTTATAATATTCCCAAAATCACTTAAGCCCATGGTACCTTACCATATTTCGTATTCTACTTAAGTACACCGTACCTTACGATGTTCTATAATTCACTTAAGGGCACCATACCTTACGGTGTTCCTTAGTTACTCTATCTCTCATCAATTTGTCCTTTGTGTGTGACCCTGTAGGTTTTCGTGACGTTGGCAATTATATTAAATCACGCATTTAACATAATAAACAATGAGCGGTATCTAGCAATACATCACTGCTACCCAAGACACAAAAATGTCATGTGATCTGACAAAACCTTATGTGATAATACTTATGCGTATAATTACCCTTTTTCCCTTATGTCTATATTGAACACAAGGCATGGACTGTGTCATCCTTGTCCAGTTCAATATTGGGCCCATAGACATTTATCCTGTTATGCAGGATGGGGAAATTCCATCTAGGTCACTCATGTCCCTCAGCATGCTTCGTGGAGTACCCATCAACTGTCTTTATGGTTATCCAGTTACAGACAATGATGGATTAACAATAAAGCACTTGACTCTACATCTAAGGTCCATAGTGTTTTCAGGTCGAAGAGTGGTATACACCATTATCACCATGAGAATAACTTATGACACTTTGCAGAACTTTCTATATAGTATTCTCATAGCGGGTCAATCTGGTATAAATATTACTCTTAATATTCATACCTATGTTTAAGACTTGATAACTCCTTATCCATGATCCATGAGATGTGATCATCAGTCTCTATACATAATAGTCTTAATGATTTAATGTTATCCTACTTCACAATAAAGCTCGACTACGGATACTTTAATAATAGTGTCCTTATGTTTAATGTGATCTCATGATCAAGTCACACTTGATACATTAAACGGACTAGCTTTTCTAGGGACTTTATTAAACAAACGTAATAAAGAAAAAGCCTTTTATTATTCGATACAAGTATCAAAAGTATTGGCCTCTAGGGCTTACACCAACACATACCTGTTTACTCTTGGGTTCATGTTTTCACCCTTGTTTGAGTTCAAACAACACTATCCTTTGGTTCAGACAATACTTTGATCACATTTATTTCCACCTCCTGCCTCTAGTTCCTTGAACTACGAAGCTCTGAATTCCTCATTGCAGTATGAGGATACGTAGGCATGAGGGCCCCAATCCTCACCGAGCACGCTATCGATTTCATTTCCTTTCCCTTCATCTTTTTGCGGGTAATCTTAGATATCACACCTATTCGAGCGAGAACAATCCAAACGGTTCCCATGGAGTACCATGGATGTTTGAGGTGCTAATACCTTCCCCTTGCATAACCGACTTCCTTACCCATTATATCTCTTCCCCCCGGGTTTTATTGATGTTTTCCCTTCCCTTTGGGGATAAATAAAGTTCGATGGAGACTTTGTTGTATGTTCGAGCGTGCGATATGTTCGGGTATATTTCCGCTAGCTTCAGTATCATTTGTATAAATATATCAAATTAAATTCTAAACATACTATTTTTGGAAAATTACATGTGCATGCTAGTTACTACTACTACTTGTTATCATAATTAAATAAGTATGTTTGAATTTTTACTTGGAATAAATAGTAATTTTAATATGAATATCATATCAAATATGTCCGACTAAACTATTTAGGGTTCGGAATGTGAGTACCGTCATTTCGACGATACTCGCATCTAAGTTGGAAATTACCGGTTAAATTGGGACTCATTTTTGGAAGTAATTTTTTATAATATTTTAAATAGAAATTAATTACCACAAAAGCATTAAACTTAGAGATATCAGTTTCGTTTCAAAAGAGGGGAACTCGTATCTGAGCTAGAAAAATAAAAGATCAAAATTTAAATTAAATCAATTGCGACAACAAGGCTTATTTTAAATTGTATAAATAATCGTTTTCAAAAATAGAGTTTAGAAGAATAAATTTGTTGCGACAACAAGCATTTGTAAGTTTAAACTCTGATGCTACGCGAGCGACAACCAGTATCACCTATAAACTTGTTTTTCACCCTAAATGACTTTTTAATTAATTAGACATTCTTGATTTTCAAAAATATAAGTTTTATACTTTAACACACTGAACAGCAATAGCGGTAGCATAAATTTTAGAATAAAGCTCGGTTCCGATTTAGCAAATGCAAACGGTTCATTTAAATTAAGTTTCTTCCTATTACAGAAAATATATAGTCCCGATTAAATTAATCAATCTGACTTAGCTGTGAGTACTATTGATAAACGTGAGCCATATTTCAGTCTCGCTTTTATTAATATTTTAAACCAACTTACTTTATCTTTTACTTTAATTTTCCTTCTCATTAAAATCCGATTAGCCTTAGATTTACATAGCAATAGTAGATAGCAATAAGATTGACTTTAAGTTCTTTATTGGTTCGATAACCTTTTATATTACCCTGATACATTCCATGCACTTGCAGAAAGCACGAAAGAGAAGGAACAACACCACCAACCACAATCTAACAGATTGTGATCAACTCAATAAAACCTTTTTCAAATGGTTTTCAAAAGAATTAGTCAAACGTATTGATTGTATAATCGAAGAGTTCAATAATTTGTAACTGAAAAATAAAAGAGATGGAGAGAGAGAGAGAGAGAGAGAGAGAGAGAGAGAGAGAGAGCACACAAGGATTTGTTTAGGTAGTTACCCAATCAGCCTCGCTATGGGTATGTCTATCCTCAATTTAAACTCGAATTGAGATAATGAACCTTACTTTGTAAAAGTAGTATACAAGAGAAATGTAGCAATCCAATCGTACAAATCCTAAGTTTGATGTTCATTCTGACACTTTGTCTTCCCTTAATCTAAGCTTAATCAAGTAACCCAGCAATGACAATTTGATCCACCGTCTCACGCTACTCCTTTTCAAGAAACTCTCTTTTTTCAAAGCCTTCACTTGATCGAATCCAAATTGTGAATTGTTGTAACTCAAGATTTACCAATATTATCCATTGTCATACGCTACTCCTTTGCAGGAACCTTTCATTCTTCAAAGGCTTCACTCGATCGGATCCAAATTGCATAATCTTGTCCAAAACCTTCAAATCCTAAATTAATCTTTAAGGAAAACCCCACTTTGGTTTCTTATTTGAAACCCTCAAAGATTTTAACCCAATTTATAATTCAATAACCTAAATTGGGCGTTATCAACTCTAATTCTAAATGGAACCCAAACAAAGAATGATTATGTGTAGTTTGTTTGTGTGTATGAATAGAATGCAGATTGAAAATGATGAAAACTCTTTGAAATCCCGGTTTCGTGTAGGTTTACTTTAGAACTTTACTAGAAATGATGCATGTATGAAGTATTTATATGCATGCATGTTGGAGACAAAAGGAATGCAAAAGATTTGAAAAAGTCATAAATTTTTAGAAAAATATGTTGCATGTGTTGACCTATGTAAGTCATGTGTCGACCTGTTTGATGCATGTGTCAACCTGTATAGGTCATGTGTCGGCCTGTATAGGTCATATGTCAACACACACAGTCAGCACATCAAATAGAAGCTACAGGCTTTAAAAATGACTTACATGTGTCGACCAGAAACTCGTATGTGTTGACACATAGGAAATTTTTTCTTCTATGTGTCGACCTATAGCACGTATGTGTTGACACATGGAATGTTTTTCACATAAAACCTTGTTTTTAATGCATGACCCTTTCCTAACTCATTTCAAAATGATTGTATGCTTCCTAATACTAAGATGCATATTAAGACTCAGAGGATACTGTCTGATATACATAAACGTTAAACTATCCTAATTTTGACATCATACAAAATACATCTAATGGAAAGTTGCACTCACATACTCCCCTTTTTTATGATGGAAAAACTTGACACAATGTGTTACGTGTCTTCATGAAGGCTTCCCCTGAATGTATGCATCCCAACTTCATCTTGCTTATGCTTCTCCCTATTTGACAACATCAAAAAGAGACAAAGAAATCCATGAGAAGTATCTTATATCACACATATACCAATATAACACACAAAGGAGTTTGCAAAGATAAGATCATCAATAAAACATCACTCACATAAAATGATGTAAATATTGAAAATGCCTAAACATAAATAAAAAATATTTAAAGCAACAATATAACATGGTCTCCATAACTCATGCCAAATAACATATACAATAAACATGAAAGATGAAGGATATAATACAATCAAAAACTCTTGAGTTGCTACAAAAGCAACGCGATTATGTGACATATACTTTTTGTGCTCCCGAATGTTGCACACGCATGTTCTCTAGCAAGGCGATATATAGATTTATCACCACTCAAACCAACAACAAATATATTATCATAACAGTGACACACTACAAGAATTTTGTTGATATTATAACATGTTCAAACATATTTCATGTCAGAATAGATAACATGATTATATACCAAGAACATATTTCAAGTATGGAAGAAGAATAGCATGAAGTTACTATAAGCATATAAATTGACGTGCATCAATTAAAATTTTTGGAAGTGAACATTCATGAATTAGTTCATACATCAAGCATATCAAGCATTTGGAACATAAATAACATGCAAAACTAAAAGGCTTACTTTCAAAGAGGGAAAATGGAACAATGTTACCTCGCTTATGAATTGATGAAGGATGCACTAATATGTGATTGAAACTTCAAGGAAAGTTAGATCAAAAGTATACAAAGTGTGTGCAGCAAATCATATTTATGCAAGATGTTAGATATCAAGTATGCACAACTCCCTTCGAATGTTGAAAAATGGTTCAGTCGCAAGAGGTTTTGTAAAGATATCCGCCAGTTGATTTTTGCTATCAACATGCTCAAATACGACATCTCATTTTTCAACATGGTCACATAGGAAGTGGTGACATATCTCAATATGTTTAGTACGAGAATGTAACACCGGATTTTTGATTAGACTAATAGCACTTGTGTTGTCGCACATAATAGGAATACGTTGTAGTTTAATATCAAAATCAAGTAGTTGTTGTTTGAGCCATAAAATTTGAGCATAATAACTACTGACTCCTACGTATTCCGCCTCAGCAGTTCACAAAGAAACAGAAACCTATTTCTTGCTATGCTAACTTACTAAGGATTTTGAAAACATGTGGTAAGTTCCATTAGTACTTTGCTTATCCGATTTGCAACCAAAAAAATCAGAATCGGTATAATTAACCAAATTACAATCGCTTCCCTAGGAATACCAAAACCCATACGTATATGTACCATGAAGGTGTCTAAGAATGTGTTTTACGAATTTTAAATGTGATTCTTTAGGAGCCGATTGATAACAAATGCACATACACACGCTAAACATAATGTTCAGCCTAGATGCAGTAAGATATATGATAGAACCAACCATACCTATATACTTATTGACATCAACATCCTTACCATTTCCATTTCTTTCCAAGTTTCCATTTGTGGGCATTGGAGTGTCAATTGATTTCACATCTTTCATACCAAATCTCTTTAGCAATTCATTGCAATATTTTGTTTGGCACGCATGTGTCCCTTCGTTGAGTTGCTTGATTTGAAGACCAAGAAAGTAATTCGATTCCCCAATGAGACTCATATCAAACTCACCCTACATTAGCTTAGAAAACTCCTTGACTAGTTGCATGTTAGTGGAACCAAAGATGATATCATCGACATAAACTTGAACTCTTTTGAGCTAGCACAAAATATTAACAGTATAGAATAAATGTGAAGATATTGAGATAAGGTCACTATAAACACATAAATTGAAACACACCATGGTTATCAGTTGAAATTTTCTGAAATGAACAATTATGACATGTATCATACACAAAATACATCATATACCTTTAAAGAATAAATAGGTAAAACAAAGGACTAACTTACAAAGTGAAATATGAAACGATATTACCTTATCGTACGGATGACGTAGGATGCACATGCATTCCACAAGGAACTCTTGAACAAAAGTTAGAATAAATGCAAAATGTGCCACAAAACCTTTTGACAACAACGTTCTTACCACTTTTCTCTTTGTAAAAGTACTCGAAAGTGTGATTAATAATGTATCCAAGAAGGTTATTGATTTGATGATCAACCTTTATGGTTGGACTTTCATTCTTGTTCATATTATGATAGTTATCTTTCTCCTCATAAAGTTTCATCTTCTTAGGTTGATCAATCCCTTATTGGATGTACTTGAGTATATCTTATTGAAGATACATCTGCATCAGGAAACAAAATACATTTTCCGACATTTCTTGGATAGGAAACATTAAGTGTAATCTACATAACTTTTACCAATTAATTAACACTATTTGTCGACACCTTTGGTCACAAAACCCTTCTCCCTTTCGACAAAGTCAATAAAATAGGGAGATGTCACCCGTCATATGTCTTGAGCATCCATAAATGAGATCACATACTATCTTCATAGAGCTAAGACATTTATCCCCAAGATCAACAAAAAATGTTAGGTACCCAATCTTCATTGGGTCCTTGAGGATTAGTGAAACTTTGGTTACATTTATTCAACCATTGAAAAGCACCTTTAAGAGCAAAAAGACTCATAAACTTGCATTTTTCAATAGTGTGACCTTTCTTGCAACAATAATGACAAGATAAGTTGTGATGAGATGTACTTTTTCTATTTGAATCCTTTTCAACAAAGTTATACCTCTATAAGGATTATGGGAAGGCATCTTATATTTAGTAGTATCAATAGAAAAAGTAACATTTAGTTGTAATGTCTTGTCAAATTTAGCTTGAAAAGTGTTTACCTCTTTTTGCCAAATGTGACAAGTTTCACAACTAAACCATGAAGTTTATTTATCCTCATTCTTGTCTTTTATAATATCTACAATAGGTTTCTTAACAGCTTCCATATACTTTTCGGTTTCTAAAACTTTAGCTTCTAAATATCAAAAGCTTATTTTTTGTGAAGCTAACTTTTTAAAAGCGTCTACGGCTTCTCTATGTATATTTTTCAAAAGCTTTTTGTAATTGAGAATAAGATAATTAGTAGATTCAAGCTTAGGATGACTTACATTCTTCTTCTTATTTTTGTTTTCCATGTAGAAAATCTTAGCCGATTCAACACTTGAACTTGAGCTTTTATCACTTGAAGAATCACTTTCACTCTCCACAAGTAACAAAGGCTCTTCTAGACTTTCTAGATTTCTTGTGATGGCCTTTCTCTTTGTCTTTCTTAATCATAGGACAATCCGACCTATAACGACCGACTTTTCCATAATTGTAGCATGAACTTCTAGATTTACCCTTCTTATTCTCATCTTCCTTGGAGGAGTTAGATAGCCTTCTAGATCTGATTAGGTTCTTGTCGGAGTGCTTGACTTCATATTTCCATATGAACCTATTGTAACTTTTGACGAACAACCTCATATCTTCATCATCAAAATTCTTATCATCACTTGTTTCACAATCACTTTGTTCATTAGTTGAGGACTTTGAACTTGAATCCTTTAGAGCAATAGACTTACTTTCTACCTCCTTGTCTTTTTTTACCTTTCTCTTACTTTATCTTTTTCTCGTTCTCTTTTTCATGTTTTTCCAAGCAAGTGAGTTCTTGCTCATGTTCTTCTAGATTTCCAAATAAAGTTGTGAGATCAAGTATTTTAAGATCATTCGCTTATTTGATGGCGGTGACTTTTGGTTATCATTCCCTATTAATACACCTCAAAACTTTATTAGTAGCAATATCATTTGAAATAGGCTTACCTAGAAAATTCAACTGATCTATAAGATGTGTCAACCTCTTTTGTATGTCGGCAATGGTTTCACCATGCTTCATGCGAAATAGTTCAAACTTTTGATTTAAGGTATTGATCCTAGCTTATTTGACTTCATTAGTTCCCTCATGGGCAACTTCTAATGCGTCCCACATAGCTTTGGCGGATATGAGAATATTTTGTGCTTTCCAATTATGTGACCATAATTTCTTATCATTATCATTTCATTGATCTTTCGGTTTAGGTACAATGACACCTTCACCATTGGTCATTGTAATTTGATTAGGATCATTGATGATGACGTCCCATAGACCCTTATCAACCGAGTTGATATGGATACACATACAAGTTTTCCAATAGCCATAATTTTGACTGGTAAAAATGGGCGATATACTATACGCCCCTTTAGGTTCAGTATCCATTTTCTAATAAGTGAATATTTAAGCACGGAATTAATCGGAGCTCATGATACCACTTGTTAGACGATGGGCTTCCATCTAGAGGGGGTGAATAGATCACAAGTTAAAAATTGTTAACAAAAACTATTTTGAAAATTTTATGGTGAGCAGAAGTAACCCGGATCGAATCTTCAACGAAACCGCTATCAAAAAGCTCAGATGTGC
This sequence comes from Lathyrus oleraceus, assembly GCF_024323335.1. Lineage (NCBI taxonomy): Eukaryota > Viridiplantae > Streptophyta > Magnoliopsida > Fabales > Fabaceae > Lathyrus > Lathyrus oleraceus. The sequence goes on along the minus strand of NC_066585.1, from coordinate 355,407,128 downwards.
ATAATTATAATCAACGTATGATAATGAACACAAATTAGTGTTAGAACAAGATTTTGGTTGTGCAATTTATCTCTAAGTTTTGATGATAACAAAGAATGAAACAATTTGGTACCCTAATAAATTTTCTAAGTGTGCAGGACTCTAACGTGAGATGAATCTGATATAACAATATCTGAGATCACACAAAGTTCAGAACAGTTGACTCAGAATAAAATAAATCATATTTGACACTGAACACAAGCATATCCAAGAAAATCACATACAGAATCTGAAGACTATGAAGAACCCAAAGACTCTAATGAATGTACATTTGTAGACTCTGAAGACGCTCTATCTGAAGATCAGTCAAAGAACTATCTGAAGAAGACTCAAACAAACAACTATCTGAAGAAGACTCAAACTAGAAACTATTCTAAGTATGGTATGAATCTCTATATGGATAATATTGAATACACTATACAACTGCTATGGAAAGGACAAGAAAATTAATGTCATGAAGCCTCATTATTGGCAAAGATATCATCATCAATATTATCTCCAATGGTATCATCTCCAAGCACTATAAAAAATCTTCACTATCATCATACCACAATATGAAGCTATCACACAAGAATTCTGCATATATACTTTGAATCATATACTATTTCTTGTCATTTTATAATTCAGTTATCACACACGAGTTGTTGCTCTTAGTGTGATTATTGATCATCTGTTTTTTTTAATTGTGTTCATCTTGCATATCTAGAACCACCAAACACATTCTTGTAATTCTCAATAGTTGTTGTAATTCCTCAAGTTACTTGTGAAAACTGTAGACTTTAGAGGGCTAAGAGATTGTTAAACTCTTAGATGTTTGTTATAATCTTCCTAGATTATTGGATTAAGTCCTTATTGAAGGCAAAATCACCTTGGTCGGGTGGACTAGAGTAGCTTTGATTTTCAAGTGAACCAGGATAAACTTATGTGTTGTTTGTTATCACCTTGGTGTGTGTGGCGTTGCTAAAAGTTTTATTTTCAGTGAAACCAATTCAAACCCCTTTTTTCTTGTTTTTCTCTACCTTCCAAAATGAGTTTGATGCAAGAACTAAAGTTCTTTCTGGGGATTCAAATCAATTAAACATCATATGTTACTTATGTATATCAAAGAAAAGACATAAAAGACATTCTGAAGAAGTTTTAAATGTCAGAAAGCAAACCAGCAAAGACTCTCATACACCCCACTTGCATTCTGGAGAAAGAAGAGGTAAGTCAAAAGGTTTGTCAGAAACTCTATTGTGGTATGATAGGTTATCTCCTCTATCTGACTGTTACGCGTCCTGATATATTATTCAGCGTGTGTCTCTGTGCCAGATTTCATTCAGATCCAAGGGAATATCACTTAACTGTTGTTAAGAGAATCCTAAGGTATCTGAAAGGAACGCCTAACCTAGGCCTGATGTACAAGAAAACATCAGAGTATAGGCTCTCTAGGTATTGTGATGCAGATTACGCTGGAGATAGATTGGAACACAAAAGCACATCTGGTAACTATCAGTTTCTGGGAGGAAACCACATTTCATGGGCTAGCAAAAGACAATCAACCATTGCACTCTTAACTGCAAAAGCATAATACGTCTCAACTTCACTATGCAGCACTCAGATGCCCTGGATGAAGAACCAGCTTGAGGACTTTCAGATATATGAGAGTAACATCCATATCTTTTGTTACAATACTACTTCCATATGTTTAAGTAAGAATCCTATTTTTCATTCCAGAGCGAAGCACATAGAAATTAAACATCATTTTATCAGAGACTATGTTCAGAAAGGGGTAATAAGTTTAAAATTCATAGATACAGACCACCAATGGACTGATATCTTCACAAAACCCTTAGCTGAAGATAGATTTCTTTTCATGCTGAAACATTTAAACATGGCAGATTACCCAGAATGAATCTAAACTCATGCTTCTCTTCTGATTTGTTAAAATAGGCTCTGACTTAATCATTTGATGGTCATCTGGTTCTGGTTCTGATACTTCTACCAATTATATGTTATCTGGATTAGAATCCTTCTAAATCAGAACCTTTTGGTATTCTTGATGTCAGAAACATCAACACGCGGCCTCTCAAACGTGTGGCCTTGAATCTTCTAGATAACTGCCTAGCTCAGAACTCAAGAGCCAAACTGTTGAGATCTCTTCGAGAAGTGTGCATATTCTTGAGATTAGACAACCATCATTAGCTATATTTAATACTCTCCAAGCGTGTCAACTCAGAATTCTGGAATAGTTATTATTGTTGTTTCATATTCTTTTAATACGCTGTCGTTTTGCATGCTAATTGGTTTTGTATATATATTTTCCAAATTTCTCACTTGCACACTTTTCACTCACAAACCTACACAAACCCTCTAGTGCTCGTGGTTCTCTACAACTTCTTCAACCTTCATCAACAATAACAATCTTCATCTTCTACAACTCAAAATGGATTCTTAACAACAACATGTTTATGATTATTCTCAGCAAATGAATGCTACTGAACAACATGATGACGCCCCACAACAAGCTGCTACTCAATCTACTACAACCTCAAGAACTGCCTACAAAGAACCTCACGTTCTTGACTGTCACCCTCACATAAATCTTGCTACGCCATTTGAGAAGCGGGAAGTTTTATCTGAACTCCTAGTGGATTTTGACAACTTAAAGCGAAACGACATTGATCTCACTGAAGAACTAGAGAAACAAGGTTGGGGAAATTACTTCAGGAAACTCTATGGTCCAGTTTACACCTTCCTTGTAAAGGAATTCTGGAGATTTGCAGATTGTGACGGCCAATACATTGTCTCCTACATCTTCGGGGTAAAAATGCCCATCACAGAGAAATCCATATCCAAGCTTCTAGACATGGAAAAGACAGGGGGTAGAAGGATTTACAATATTAACCCTAGGGAAAAATACATGTCTCATGAGATAGTCCCCACTATATTCAATCAGAATCCATAAGGGAAAACCTCCAAGAACAAGGAACTTCACCAAAATCTGAGGGTCTGGTTGAAGATTATTCTGGGAAGAATCCACCATCGTCCAGCATCAAATTCATCGGATTGTATAAATACAGATCAAGAGTGCATCTTGTATTGCCTTCACAAAGGATTGAAGCTGAATCTACCATCCTTACTCTTCAAATATCTGACGGACTCAGTCAGAGATACAAGGAACAACATGAAGCCCATAAACTACATCCCTCTGGGGAGGCTCATCTGTGACGTCCTGATAGAAAATGGGAAGGTGGACCACCTTATCTCCATCAACATGATGGAAGATGTAACGGTAGATGTTGGCAAGCCTCTGAATGCAAGAAATCTGAAGAGCATGGGGGTCATAGATAGAATCTTAGTCAACCCAACATTGGACACCTCCTAGGATGCTCTGAAGGATCAGAGGAAGATACCTCATGCAATGTATCTTTTCTCTAAGATAGATCCCCCAGAGGTTATTGCTCATTACCTTCAAAATATGGCGTCTCAAGGTATTGACATTTCAGATTTCTCTATGGATTGGCTACCAGAACATCCACCTAATTTCATGAAGAGGATGAGAGATCCCTCTGAGAGGAAGTCAAAGAAGAAGACTCTGAAGATTGGAGCCTCTACATTAACTCAAAAGCTACTTGCGCCTCTGGATTCCTCTGCTCCAAGTAAGTCATCTCTCTCTGAAGCTCCTTTACCTTCTAGGTCTAAGCAAATATCTTCTTCCCTACCTCAACCATATCCCACATACTCTCCCTCTGAACCCATTATCTCCATTCGAACTCCCTCCGAATCCCACAACTTTGAAACAAACACTTCCTCACCCACTCTACAAAAATTTGACCTCACAACCACAACATTTCCCGTATCTGAGGCCCTACTTTTTAATGAACCCATTTCACCTCCCTCATCCAATCCCTTATCTCCTCCTTATTATGACCTTTCCTCTCACGCTGATCATCCAGAAATTCCTAACCCTTCCTCTCCCACCTTGGCACAACTCCAAGACACAGCAAACTCTGAACAGACTCCGTCTGTCCTAGAAACCTCTGTACATACACAATCTCTCTTCGCGCCTCCCTTAGCACCCTCAATAACTCTATCATCCTTTGAACCTCCTACTGAACCCTCTGAAACCAATCAAATTCCCTCTGAACCAATTAATCCAACCTCTGAACCTGAGCCAACCCTGGAAGAGGTATTTTCTTTATTCTCAGAAAGCTCAACTGCGAGGCTCAGACAGCTATCTGAACAATCCAATCTAAGTGACAATCCTTCTGAATTAAGGACTCACTGGAATGGATTTCTCATATGGATGACATCTGAGGTCTTTAAGCTTAAAGGATTCTCTAAATAAGTCAGAAATGACTACATCAGAGGATCTGAGGCAAGACTAGAGGCACGTCTAGTCAGGGAAGCTGAAGAGAAAGCACGAAAGGAAGCTGAAGAAAAGGATGGGCTAGAAGCTGAAGAGAATGCTAGAAAGAAAGCTGAGGAAAAAGCTATGACTGAGGCTTCTGCTGCAGAAGCTGAAGCCGACACTGAAGAAGCAGCACGCATAGCTGTAGAGGAAGTTGCAAAGTCTACTGAAGTTGCTCTGACTCGAGGTGCATCATCGACATATGCCATTGCTCCGTTGGTGCTCCAGACTCTGGAAGAACTTCAAAAGGAATAACAGCTTATGAGAGCCAGACTCGACAAGCAAGATTCAGTTAACTCCAGCATCCAGAACCTTCTTACCCATCTAGTTCAGAGGATGCCTCCTCCTCCAAACCCTTTGACACCCTAGGCTTTCTGTTTTGTTTTTTTTGTTGTAAGTGCTTTTTCCTCTAAGGCTTTCATATCTGTATTTCTCTCATCTTATCTAATGAAGCTTTATTTTGCTCTACATATTTTCTCTTACTATGTTCTTTTTTAGTCTGACAAAAAGGGGGAGAAATAAATAAACAACCTTCTAATGAAATAAGTATCTAACTCTCATATTGCAATGCTTACATTCTAATACTTCAAAATAAACTGAGTAGTCTAAGTTTTCTTACAGGATGTATCTAAGTTAATATCTGAGAAACAAGCTAAGCAACATAAGAGGCTCTGGTAAGAAACTTTAAACTCTCTAAGTATCAGATTTAGGGGGAGCTTGTATATCTCATGGGGAGTCATATTGTATCTGACTCTAATTCTTTTTCCTCTCCATCTTGTGAAGAATCATTGTTTCATCAATGGTCTGAAGTTTTTATCAGCATCAAAAAGGGGGAGATTGTTAGAACAAGATTTTGGTTCTGCAATTTATCTCTAAGTTTTGATGATAACAAAGAATGAAACAATTTGGTACCCTAATAAATTTTCTAAGTGTGAAGGACTCTAACGTAAGATGAATCTGATATAAAAATATCTAACATCACACAAAGTGCAGAACAGCTGACTCAGAATAAAATAAATCATATCTGACACTGAGTACAAGCATATCCAAGAAAATCACATATAGAATCTGAAGACAAGGAAGAATCCAAAGACTCTGATGAATGTACATATGTAGACTCTGAAGACGCTCTATCTGAAGATCAGTCAAAGAACTATCTGAAGACTCAACAAACAACTATCTGAAGTAGACTCAAACTAGCAACTATCTGAGGAATACAAGATCTGCGAAAAGACTCTGATTTCCGCTCACTCTGATTCACGCCCAACAAATCATCTGACCAATCAAAATCAGAAACTTAACAAAGAAGTATTCTAAGTATGGTATGAATCTCTATATGGATAATATTCAATATACTCCAAGACTGCTATTTAAAGGACAAGAAAATTAATATCATGAAGTCCCATTATTGGCAAAGATATCATCACCAATATTCTCTCCAACGATATCATCTCCAAGCACTATAAAATTCCTCACTGTCATCATACCGCAATACGAAGTTGTCACACAAGAATTCTGCATCTACACTTTGAATCATATACTAAATTCTTCTCATTTTATAATTCAGTTATCACACACGAGTTGTTGCTCTTAGGGTGATCGTTGATCATCTGTTTTTTTAATTGTGTTCATCTTGCTTATCTAGAAGCGCCAAACACATTCTTGTAATTCTCAATAGTTGTTGTAATTCCTCAAGTGACTTGTGAAGTCTGTAGACTTGAGAGGGCTAAGAGATTGTTGAACTCTTAGAAATTTGTTGTAATCTTTATAGATTATTGGATTAAGTCCTTATTGAAGGCAAAATCACCTTGGTCGGATGGACTGGAGTAGCTTTGCTTTTCTAGTGAACCAGGATAAACTTATGTGTTGTTTGTTATTACCTTGGTGTGTGTAGCGTTGCTAAAAGTTTGATTTTTATTGAAAACAATTCAAACCCCTCTTTCTTGTTTTTCTCTACCTTTAATCGGTATCAGAGCTTCGGCTCTGTTATTGATTTTTGAATCAAACACTTAACAGTGTTGAGAGATCCAACGTGAGAAAAACATCATGGTTAACACCAATGAAAGAGATAGCTGCAACACCAAACCTCTAGTGTTCGATGGAGGGAAATTTGATTATTGGAAGGACGTAATTGAAATCTTCTTCCTAGGCTACGATGCTGACCTATGGGACATTGTTACAAATGTTTATAAACCACCCATATCTGCTCTTGGTATCTTCATGGCAAGAAGAAAAATGAATGATGATCAAAAGCGTGAATTCAAGAATCACCACAAAGCCAAAACTATTTTATTGAATGTAATATCCTACAATAAGTACGAAAAGATCACCAACAGGGAAACAACTAAAGAAATATTTGATTCCTTAAAGATTACTCACAAAGGCAATAATCAAGTCAAAGAGACACTAGGCTCTAGCCTTAATCCAAAAATATGAAGCCTTCAGAATGGAAGATGATGAAGTTGTTGAGGTAATGTTCTCTAGATTCCAAACTTTAGTTGTAGTACTCAAGGTTTTGGACAAAGGATACACAACTACTAATCATGTCAAAAATATAATCATAAGTTTTCCAAAGAAATGGAGACTTATGGTTACTACTTTAAAGTTATCAAAGAATCTGAACAATAGAAGCATTGAAGAACTCACCAGCTCCCTCAAGAGTCATGGGATAGAGCTAGAGGAAGATGAACCTCAAAAGAAAAGAAATCAGTGGCTCTAAAGTCTATATCAGAAAGAAGAAATCCAGAAAGGAACAAAGCCTTTCAAGCTGAAGAAGAAGACGATGATGACTCTGAAAAGGAAGATTCTGATGATGAAGAAGAGTTATCTCTCTTATCCAGAAGAATCAAACAACTCTGGAGAAAAAGAAATAACAACTTCAGAAGACCTGGACATAAGGGAGATCGTCCAGAGTCAACTTCCAGACGCAGACCAAACAAAGAGGTAACCTGCTATGAATGTAAAGAACTTGGACACTACATAAATGAATGTCCAAAGCTCAAGAAAGACAGTTCCAGAAATGAAGGATTCAAGAAAAACTCCTTCAAAACTAAGAAGAAGGGACACATGGCTATCTCGGATGACTCTGAATCTGATGCTTCAGAATTTGATTCTGAAGAGGAACAGGCAAATGTTGCATTCATGGCTACCACATCTGGAAGTTCATCCAAAAAGGAATCTGACTCTGAAGAGGTATTTTCTTATTTTTCTCGTTCTGATCTAGAAAACTATTTATCAGAATATCTAAGCTCTTATTAGAAGCTTCGACAAAAATTCAAGATCCTAAGAAAGGTTCATGAAGAAAATGTTGAAGAGTGTGATAAGCTTGAGAAAAAAGTTTCTAAACTTAAAGAAAACAATTTTATCCTTGAAAAAGAAAATGAATTTTCAACCAAAAAATGTTTAAAACTTGAAGAAGCTCTTTCCAAAGCTCCACCAACTTCTGACACCATTATATATAAATATGAAAAATATTTTCATAAATTTCTGAACAATGGGCTTGAAAGAAGCAAAATGGATTCTATGATTACGGTGTTAGTCACAATAACAAAAGAGGAATTAGATATGACTCTGATGAAGATGATTTAATAACTTCTGCAGAAGACAAACCTAAATCTCCTTTTTCTTATCATTACACACATGCACAGACACAAAAATTTAATAATGCTAGAAAATCCAAAGTTTCAAGAAACTCTGGGAGAACTAATCATAAAGGACCCTGTAGCGGTAAATTCATGATCATCAAGTTATGGATAAGCAAGACATCAAATAACAAGAGTCGCCACCGCGCTTTTATTGTTTCCAAGGGGAAAAGGAAAAAGTACGAACAAAACCTAAAAGTAAGAAGTTTTCAAATCAAAACTAATAAAATGTCAGAGATTACAGGTAAGGGGGTTAGTTACATAGAGAGAAGGTGTTAGCATCCAAAGTATCCTAGGTACTCCTAGGGAGCCCTTTTTTGTGTGCATATGTATTTTGTACAAAGTGATGTTTACAAATAAATAGAATGGGGGGATGAGAAAAGAATTCATTAATTATATTTTTTTATGTTTGACAAGACCTTCGGACTTGTGCCTACGTACCAACATAAAAATGAGGGATCAAAACCTCGTAGTTCGTGATACAAATTTCAAAGTGGGTGCATTGCTTTTAACAAAAATTAAGTTTGGAAGGCACAAAGACCTAAATATGGTATGAATGAGTTAGTTCTTTTTTAGCTTTTAAAGTTTAGGTCAAGTATAGTTAAGTCTATTATATGTTTGATTAAGAAAAGAAGTTTGAAAATGCAATGGCATAAAGCCAAAGTTTTTAGTTTGCAAAGTGGTCAAAATTTAGAAAATAACAAGTTCAAACAAAGAAGTTTTTGAAAGGAGGGAGAGACTTTGAAATTAAAGAAATGGGGAGGAGATGAAGAGACTAATCCTATGCACAAAATTAAAAGTTAAGAGTTGAAAAGATTTGACCGATGGGTAGCAATCCAATAGGCAAGAATGCCATATAGAAATCCCAAACTCCCTTGGATATTAGAATCAAGCAACAAAAAATGCATACAATATTAAATTGAAGAGCAAGGCATCAAATAAAGATAGCCCCATCCAAGCTTTAGCCACTCCATAATCTTCTTCAAATTGGCCTATGTAACAGATGAATTCCACAAGTCACGGGTTCAAAATAACAGCTTCATAGTGATCATATTGCATATGAAATTAAAGGGATCTTCAAAGATGTATCGGATGAAGTTTTAAACTGCAAGCACTTGGTTTCACAAAAGTAGGCATTGGCCAAGTCCTTATTGCATAGGGAGGTTGCCTAGATTCTAAGTCCAATTGTCCAAGATCAAGTCAACAGTCCACACAAAAGTTTTTTAGAGTTTTTGTTCTTATTATGTACATTAATGGTCCAAGACCACACAAACAAACAAAATATACACAAGCAAGATATATCACACAATATGGTCCAAGTGGACAAAGTGGAAAGGCATTAATATAAACAATTAGAATGGTATGAATAATGGCAAATAAATAGAGCTTAAAAATTAAAGTGCATTAAAATAAAGGACTTGAAATTAAATGTTAGTTGTTAATGAGTTAGAAGTTAATATTGTTTTGCTTTTGCTTTTTTTTTAAGTCATTCTTTGGAGAACACTTATCACAAGCATGGATCCTTAAGCCAAGACATCTTCCAAAGAAAGGAAAAAAGGTCAAGTTTCCATACAATACCATGAAATAAGGGAGGCTTACAATCTCACTAACTAGAATGTTAAGCCTTTTTGTATCAAAAATTTAGCGTTGTGTTAAGCAATCCTAATTGGACTTATGTAGAAGTCACAACTATTTGAGGTCGGGCAATAGAATTTTGGTGTTAATGCATGTTAGAGACATAGTATAATGGACTATGCTCATGAAACATATTGTAGTGGGGTATTTGTTACCTTATGGTTTATTGACTAAACCAAAAGTAAACATACAATTCGAGTCGTCACCGCACTTTTATTTGTCCAAAGGAAAGGCTAAAAAGCGAACAAAAGCGAAGTAAGAAGTTTTATCAAATCAAAAACTAAGAAAAATGTCAGAGATCTAGGTAAGGGGGTTGGTTATGAAATGGGAAGGTTTTACGCACCCAAAACATCCTTAGTACTCTAAGGGAACCTCTTTTTGCAAATGTGTGTTCTAGGTTGGTATTTGTGAAAATATGTGCAAAAGATTGGAGGGATGAGAAGAGAATAGATTATATTTATAGTTTTGTTGTTTGAATGGATGAACCCATTGCCTACGTACCATCACAAAGGTAGGATCAAAACCTCGTAGTTCAGGGTAAAAATCTCAAAGATTGGTGAATTGATTTGGTCAAAAGCCTTAAGGTCTTTTGTTATCAAAGGGATAAAACTCAACCTAAACCAACAATCCACCATGTGAGGAAGGCTTCAACATGCTAGTGAGGGGTTAACCCTATAATAGGCATGGAAGACTTATAATCCAACCACTAAGGATGAGGTGATACTTACATCAACCACTATGATAACTCAAACCTATGACTAATGTTTATGAAAAGGTTTTAACAAGTGGCCATTGGAACCACAAAACAACTTGAAGTGAATTGCCTTTACAAGTTAGATTTATTTACAAAATGAAGTCAAAGTTGGATTAAGATTTATTCACAATGAGTATTGATGAAAAAAATTTGAAAAAAAGTCAAAGGCATAAGGCCTAGGATTCTAGTTTGAAACAAAGTCAAAGTTTGCAAGAAAAAGTTTTGGCTTGGGTTAGAGTGAGGAGAAGAAGAGAAGGGATAGTCCTAAAGCATACAAAGATAGGAGAGAAGATAAAATCCTTGGAGTTCCTTTTCTTGAAATCATAGAGATGATTCAAGATGCTCATTTCCTTTGGACTTAGCAAACAACAAGCAATCACACAATTAGATTCAAGCTCCTAGGATCTCCATTTGGCTTGTCTCTCTTAACTTGGTTACTCATGACAATGGTCCTCCTTATTATCTCAAGGTGGAATCCCTATCACACAAAAGCAAATATCAAAAAGCGCACAACACAATAAGAGGAATGGACAAAGAATAAGTTTTGGAAGGGAAGTCCTTTGAAGTCAACTTTGAAATTTAGCATTCTAAAGGCATGAGGTCTAGTTGCTCTTCAACAAATTTAGCATTCTAAAGGCATGAGGCCTAGTTGCTCTTGAACTCCTTTAAGCATAGGTAAGTCCTAATTATAAGTCCTTTCTCCTTTTTGCATTGGGTTCACACAAAACAAAAGCAAAACCAACACAAAACAACAATATATTTATATACAATAATGAGCTCAAATGAGCAAAAAAAGAAAATGGCATAAACATAAATATGTGCTCAAGTGAGCAAAGTGAAAAGCAATATGAATAAATGAGCAAGAAGTAAATTGCATTAAAGAAAATTGCAAGAAGTTAAATAATCAAATTAAAGTTAGTAATTAGTATGGTTATGTTAGTTTGTCATAAGACGATTTAGCGCTATGTTAAGCAATCGTAAGTGGACTAATGTAGTAGTCACACCTATCTGAGGTCGGTCAATAAAACTATAGGCAAATAAACACAAGTTAGAGATCAAGACTAGTAAGCCAAGCTCCTAAAACTTGCCATGCCAAAAGAAAAGAGGAAAAGCCTTGTATGGACTTTAGGTTCTTTGCTAGACCAAAAAGCAACTCACTTGATCTTGGATCAAGTTGAGTTTGATTTGGATCAAAGAAGGTTAAACCCCTCATTTGTCAAGACTAACCATAAGACATTAACTGATTGGCCAAAAATAAAAAGAAATGGGATGAAGATGAAATGGATGGAAAGAGAATTCAAGTATCAAACACAATTGGTCAAAAGTGAATCAAATCATCATCAACCAATGCTAAACAGAAGAGAAATGAAGGTTACAAGTCAACAAGTCAAACATATTTTTTTGGTATTTTTGAATTAAAAATAAATGCAAAAATAAAATGGACAAAATATGGTCAAACCTCAAATTCAATTCAAATCAACTTCAACAAGTCCAATTAAATTCTCATAGGTTTAACATGGTCAAACAAGCTTTGACAAAAAATTTCAATAATTTTTGAAATCAAAAACTATTTTAAAACAATTAAAAACAATGAAAATAACACAAATGAATTAAAATCTCAAATAAATCTCAAATCAATTAAGAAATTGATGAGACTATTTTTCATTGACTTATCATGATCCATATGGGTTAAGAAAATATTTTTAGATTTTTCAAATATCAAAAAGTAATTAAAAATGAATTAAAACTATTAAAACCCAAATAATTCACAAAAAATATTAAATGAAGTCACAAAAATAATTAAAAACTAGGGTATGAAACTAGATTTTTCAAGAAAATTTTTGACATTGGTCTCATATTTTTGTGACTTCAACTTAAATATTTATGAATTTTTGAAAATAAAAGGAATTAAATGAAATTAAAACAAAAATAAGAAAATCAGGAAAATCCAACGCCCTCTGATCATCTCATTAATTGACGTGGCAATGATCATGTGGCTCAGAAGTGCGGACACACGAAGAACCAAAGTCAAGCGCGCTACATATGGATTTAAAATAGGTCAACATCATGAAAGGCCAGGATTATAACGTTTCAGTGAGATCCAAGGGCCATGAAGCTCCCACGTGGGGATGGTGGTAGAAATCGCCATCTTCTCCGGCGATCTAACCAGATCCGGCCACCACGCGCAGGGAATCAAACTTTAATGAAAATGAAAAAGGCAGGTATCAAAATAAAGCTGAGGTGATGTACATCACCCCTGTAATCATGGATTCTCCTCAAAGTTCCTATTTAGAGAGAAACATGAGCTTGAAGATCATGGTACATGAACTGAAATGGCACGATTTTCAAAATTAAGACCACCACTGACCTGCCTCATGCTTGAGGACTTCAGAAAACAACACAAACCAAAGGAATTCACATCATATTGCAAGATCTAGATCAAGAAAAATTGAGGTTCTACCTCTGAAATGCAGCTTCAACCAGCATGAATTCTCCAAGCTTTTGATCCAATCTTGCTCTGGAAGTCTGATGATGATGCAAGGTTAAGGAATTGAGTTGTGAAGATTAAGTAATGATGTTGAAATTCAAGCTTAAAATTGAAAATTAAAACTAAAAATTCCTTTAATGAGGGTTTAGTTTTCAATTCAGCAGCACTTCAGATCTCCTTGTGGTTTGTAATTGAAGCTCAAGGCACCTCTATTTATAGTTGAATGTGATGCAATGCAATGCGTGGCTCATGTGCATGAAATTTGGATCCTCCATGCATGGGCCTGTACAAGCGCATGTGAGGTCCAAGAATGAATGCAAATTCACGATGAACTCATATGGAAGTGAACTGGATGTGCAATTGGAGCTACATTAGCTTGCACGTGAAGTTTGGATGTGAAATGCAAAAATGAACATAAACATTAAGCTCTTCGAAACTCACTCATGGAAAGTCCAAAAAATTAATGTGAGTAATGGTCGGAAATCCCTTGAAATAAGGAACAAAAGTCATGTTGGAAACAAATTCATTTGGAGATTGGAAATTTATGAAAACTGACTGTGAAGTTTTGGGTACAAAACATGTCTAGGTTCCTTTTGAAAAATTTTACCAAAAGCAAGAATCTTCAAGCCCTTCTGTTTTAATGATGCAAGCCTCAAATTGAAAAATCTCCAACATAAACGTTGTAGATATTTTCAATATGACAAATTTAGACTTAAATTTTGCATCATTTGGATTTTTTATGAGAAAGTTATGCGCACTTGAAATTGGGCATTTTTCAAATTCAATGACTTAGGTCCAAAGTGACCTATAATATTTTGTATTATCACATGTGTTTCTTTTAGGATTATGAAATTTTGTCCAAAATAACATTTTAAGTAGAGATCTTAAGCTTTCCAATTCATTTGGTCTCACCTCAAAATCATAAAAAAATTAAGGAAGTTAGGTCCTTGGGAAGTTGACCCAAAACTAGGGTTTCAGTCAAAATTACCTATAATGTTTTGAAATAAATTATGACCTTCCAAGTTTAAAATAGATTTTTGATGAACACTAAAGTTGTTCATATGGTTCTTGGGAACATTTTTTATCTTAGGGTCATCTTCATTTGACAAACACATCAAAAGTTATATCTCGGTGATCCTCAGTTTAGTCAGATGACTTGACTGGTCAACTTCTCAAGGCCACACTTCAAATCTTGATGAATGAATGATTGAGGATCCTTAAATAAGCTCATATATGCATAAAATAATTAATGAAATAACTTCCCTTGTTTAAACTTGATCATAGGTTGAGGTTGCTTCATGAGCAAGGCACAGTCAAAGCACAGTTGAATTAGGGTTTCCTTGGGAAACAATCCTCAAGCCCTTTGGGTTATCTTGATCAAATTGGAAAATTGAGATACTTGGGAGACATATATGATGATTAGGAGCTTTGTGGACCATTTTCATGCTTGTTCTCTGTAAGACCCCAATTTTGACCCTAAGATCCCTCATGGCATCATAACATTGCATTTGCATAGCCTCAAGGATCATGAGCATCTTGGTTCCCTTTGCCTTTGGGTGGGACTCCTTGTGATTGGTTTGAGATCACCAAGCATGTTTGAATTATACATCATTGTTTCTCTTACTTTTGTTTACTAAAAAAAAAAAAAAAAAAAAATAAAATATAACAAAAAAAAAATTGGACTTGGGCCTCTCTCATTTGAGCCCACAGGTCCACAAAAACCAGGTTATAAATTCATAATTTCAGTGAAACAAAAGGATGTCATTCCTATTACCCTGGCAGGAAAAAGAAAGTGAGAGAAGAGCTAACAGAGTTCAGAGCAACCTCCAGAGGCTGAAGGGAACTCATTGGCAAAGAACCAATTCCCTCTCATATAAACCCTCAGATTGCTCTGCAAACCTCACGGGTGCAACTCAATTTCAATCGGTCCTCCCCAATCAGGTATGCCCTATTTCCACTACTTTATACTTTCAACCTGAAATTTTTTGATACCCTTTTAATGTATGTGTTTGACAAGAGGTTTAAGCCTCCTGCCCTTGGTTGCTTTTTGTGAGCTTTTTTGTGAATTTTAATGGCATGATTCATGTGGTTACATTTTGATTTGGGGGCAACCCTTGATTACCCTATTTTTTTTCTCTAACCTGTTTGTTGAGTTTTTTTGTGAGGGCTCACATGACTCTTGCAGAGATGGCCTGGTGTTCCACTTTATTTGTGGGATACCCCCTGGAGGTTTATTCCGATTACCTGTGCTTAATGGCTTGAGATATTTGTTTGTGACTGCTTATTCCAAAGGATGGGAGCTACTTGGATCATCAATATGATCTCAAGAGGGGAACTCCCAATGTGGTTTTATTTTCTTTTCCCTTATCTCTTGTATGTTTAGGAATTTAACCCCTTTTTTTCCCCATTCTAACCCAAGCCAAAACTTTTTGTGCAAACAATAACTTTTGTTTTCAACATTAGAAACCTAAGCCTTATGCTTTTGATTTTCAAAACTTATTTTTCATAACACTTATTCTGAATTGAACCTTTTAATCCACTTTAACCATATTTTTGTAAATACTTTTAATTGGTAAATATAACCCATTCAAATACTTTTTATGGTTTCAATGGCCACCTTCTTAATCAAACCCTTTTTTTATAACCAATAGCTATTAGGTTTGAGTTATCCTTGAGGTAGATATAATACTCACATTTATCCTTAGTGATGGACAATGAGTCTTCCATGCTTATTATAGGGTTAACCCCATACTAGCATGTTGAAGTTATCCTCACATGGTGGATTTGTGGTTTTAGGTTGAGTTTTCTCCCTTTGATAACAAAAGACCTTAAGGTTTTTGGACCAATCAATTCACCAACTTTTTTTTAAGTTTTTTTACCCCGAACTACGAGGTTTTGATCCTAATCTTTTTTTAAGATGGTACGTAGGCAATGGGTTCATCCATTCAAACACAAAATGTAAATAAATTTGTATATTCTTTTCTCATCCCTTCAATCATGTTTGCACAAATAAATTTTCACAAAAAAAAAACAACAACCTTACAACAAATGTGAAAAGGGCTCCCTAGGAGTACCTAGGATGCTTTGGGTGCCTAACACCTTCCCATTGCATAACCAACCCCCTTACCCAGATCTCTGACATTTTTACTAGTTTTTGATTCGATAAAACTTTTAGGTTTTTGTTCGCTTTCTAACCATTCCTTTGGATAAATAAAAGTGCGGTGGCGACTCGACTTGTATGATTTACCTTGGATTTAGTCAATATCTCTAATGGTAACGAATACCCCGCTACAGAAAAATGGCGACTCTGCTGGGGAATAATAATTTACCTAGTGGGTTTTGCCTACTTTTCATATTTGTTGTCTTGTATTGTATTTTTTTTTGTGACATACTTTTGTGCAATTTGGGATTACTGTATTGTGTGTAATGATTAAATTGCTTGATATTAATTCCTTGTATGCTTGGTGATCTTTGTGAGATGAGTTCTATACCCGAACTCGAGTGCACTTAGGATAGGAGAATGGCATAGTCTTGTCGACTTGTGTGGAGTTATTCCTTAGCAAGTTGACTTGCAAGTCCATTCACTTGGTGGAGGTTATGTTAGGATCAATAATGTCACACAAGTAAGTTGTGGTTAGACATTACTTTTTCCAATATAGACCTTAGAAGCCAAGGACCTTAGTTTACCAAGCCCCTCTTGACCTATGCTTAGGATGTAGTGCGAAAGTCGTTCAAGTGTAAGATTTGATATGATTGTTACGCGATACTACACTCATAAGGGTCTCTCTTGAGAATATTTTTGGAATACGAGTAGTTGTTTCTCCGATAATATCCAAAAGATGGGATGATGACTATGGGAACCTCTTGTAGAACATGTTTGGCAGGTTTAAACCTTAGTACACTCCCTTTTGGGTGGTTCTTAACCTAAACTCCATGCTCGTGATTTGCAACAAACCCTTGATTCATGGTTGATCCATTCAGGTATCCTTAATATCAATGGAACTTGGGTGTTGATAAGGTGTAAACCATAATCCACCAAAATGGATGGTTGATATTAAGGATAACATGATCCATCCCATGACCTTTGTTTGGTGTGCTTTGCTTGATCCTTGATTGTGATTGGTGCATTCATGCATTCATGCACCCATTTGAATTCATATCATCAAATAATAAGAGAATTTTCAAGGAACTTAAGGGGGTTTATTTGCAAAATTTTCAGACATGGAAAGACAAAGAAGGAATACAAAGAAGTACAGCTTCAGGAAACCAGATTTGATAGAGTTAAGGAATCTGACATCCTATGTATTAGATCCTTTGGGTTTCAAGGCTCGTTTTGGGAAGCTTCTTCCTCTTCTGACTACTCAGGTGGATGAAGGATTGATGAGTGTATTAGTGCAGTTTTATGATCCCTTGTACCGTTGCTTCACGTTTCCGGATTTCCAGCTTTTGCCTACCCTTGAGGAGTATGCTTATCTTGTGGGTATACCTATTCTGGATCAGGTGTCGTTCAGTGGCTTGGAAAGTATTCCTACTTCTCAAGAGATAGCTGACATGTTACATATAGATGAATCTCTGGTTGGTGCTCATATGACTACCAAAGGAGGAATTCAAGGTCCCCCTTCTGAGTTCCTCATTGCTCAAGCGACTATATATGGGAAGGCCATGAGTGAGGATGCCTTTGAAGCCATATTTGTACTTCTCATCTATGGATTGGTATTGTTCCCCAACATCGACAAGTTTGTGGATGTGAACGCTATTAGGATCTTCTCTACTCTTAATCCCGTTCCGACTCTGTTTGGAGATACCTATTTCTCTTTGCATATGAGGAATGCAAAGGGTAGTGGCGTTATTGTGTGTTGTTTGCCTCTGTTGTATAAGTGGTTTATTTCTCACTTACCGCAGACGGTCGCCTTCAAGGAGAATAAGGGATGTCTACGGTGGTCCACGAGACTCATGTCTCTCACTAATGATGATATCTCTTGGTATAACCGTGTGTATGATGGTGTGCAGATTATTGACTCTTGTGGCGAATTCTCCAATGTACCTCTTCTTGGTACATGTGGTGGTATTAACTACAATCCTGTTTTGGCACGTCGGCAGCTTGGGTTCCCCTTAAAGGATAAACCCAATAACATTCTGTTAGAGGGTGTATTCTTTCAGGAGGGTAAAGATCCCCAAGGGTTGAAAGCTAGGATGGTCCGCGCTTGGCGCAAGATTCATAAGAGAGGAAGGAAGGAGTTGGGTCCTAAGAATTGCATCGCTTCGGAGCCTTACACTGTTTGGGTTAGGAAGAGGGCGTCTGAATATCTCATGCCTTACGAGTATCCGAGACCTACACTTATGATTATGGCTGGGCCTTCAACCCTCCCTAATCAAGGAGTAGAGAAGTTGAGAGACGAAGACCGTTCACGTGCCTGGATCCGTGAACGTGAAGAGTTGCTTCGGCAGATTAAGGAGAAGGATGCGTTGATTGAGTTTCTTGAGCATCAGGTTATTGATGACCCTGATGATGTATGGACTTCTCTACTTCCTCAGTCTTCTAAGTTCTGGAAGAGGAGGTATGATCGACTCGCCAAAGAGAAGGCCGATATGGAGGCAGCCTAAGAGAGAGAGGTGAAGAGGCTTCGCGCATCTTATCTTCCCGTGTCCCGAGCTTTAGATGATTGTTTATAGGGATCCATAGGATGATTATTTTCCTTTTCTCTTGTATATGATTGACGATGTTGCACTTCTTTTCCCTGATATTATTGGATGAGATATTTCCATATGTGATAAAATGCTTAATATTTCCAGGATTTGAAAATAAAACTCTAAAGTTCCTTTGAAATAAAAAACAAATCATATGCACAAGTATTGCATGCATCATATGCATAAGCAGGTTTTGTTTCCGGTCCCTTGCCCTGTGGTCTAACTCTGTGTCCTTCATTTATTTTGAAGACAAGCTGACTCACCGGTATTACACTAGAGCCAACATTTCAAGATTAATGGATCACTTAGAGCAAGAGAACCGAGAGGCTCTGTGTAACACCCCATTTTCTACCCACGAGTTATAACAACAAAATCAGAGTCGTAAAATTTTCTATAAATGGAATATTACATGTTCAACTTTAAACAATTTCCACTTTAAGGAATCATAACAATATGTAACACTTTTCTTAATTCGACAAAACAATGTCATTCACTCCAATAATTCAACTTCATAAAATCTTACGCAGCGGATTCATAAAAAAAATTCTTATCATCTTTAAGCAACATAAATACGACTTAACTTAAAGAGTAAACAACTATAATCCTTCAAACAATTTAAATTTTAGTAACAATTAAAAGATCCACAAAGCAGACACGCGACAATTCCCCCGAGTGCTACGTATCAGAGCGACTGACCACTGACCCGACCAACGGTAACCGGCTACTTCTCATGATTACCTGCACGTTGTCACATAAGGACAACATTCAACAGAAGGGGTGAGTTACAATAATTATAATCAGTATATGAAAAACAATACAGTAATTAAGAATCGTACACAAACACCCCTTCTCAATTAAATTAAATACCCATACAACAAACCAACAAAAATGCAACTCTAATGAGACTCGACTCGTCATGCATGTGGTACCATTCGGAGTAAAACTCCCAACTTAAAATTTGCCGATTTAACGAGGCATCAAGGCTTAAGCCTTCAACTTTCAACTTTTTGCCAATCCAGGCCAACGTGGTGTGAGCAAAGCTCCGACTTAATGCATATGAATTTACATGACATACACGACTTTAAAATTCCGACAACATAATAATAATAGCAACACAACAATGTTTTCAACATAATCAACTTATAATCAACTTTGGCTCACCAAGCTTACAACTCAGTATCTTTAACAACTTTCCGTACACGGAATAACTTAACAACTCAGTCATACTTGTATCGACACTTCATAACATAAACCCAACAAAATTACTCATCAAAATTAACTATAATATTACCCGACTCACCCCGACGAACTTCATTAAATTCTGAGCAATTCGATTTTTCACTTTTCCAACAGCGTTAACCCGTTAACGCCCTGGGTTAACCCGTTAACGCAAGACAGAATACAATTTTTCAGCTTTTCAACAGCGTTAACCGGTTAACGCCCTGGGTTAACCTGTTAACGCAAGACAGAAAACAATTTTTTCAGCTTTTCAACAGCGTTAACCGGTTAACGCCCTGGGTTAACCTGTTAACGCAAGACAGAATGCAATTTTTTTCAGTTTTTCAACAGCGTTAACCCGTTAACGCCCTGGGTTAACCGTTAACGCAAGACAGAATGAAATTTTTCAGTTTTTCAACAGCGTTAACCCGTTAACGCCCTGGGTTAACCCGTTAACGCAGGACAGAATACACTTCCTGGCAAATTTTAACAGTGTTAACCCATAATACCCATTAAACGACGATAAACCCCCCTTACCTTATTATTTTGGATCGAAGGTTGCTCTAAGAATCGGATTCCGGAAGTTTTCTTCTCCTTCCCTCTCGTTCGTGCAACAGTTCTCAAATTCCTCTTCTGCTAACTTCTCTCCACTACTGTTTCTTTTTTTTTTCTATCACTTCTTTTATTTTCTCTTTATTAAATTAACTAAATATCCTAATCTCTAATGGGCCTAATATAACACCTCTCATTTTACTAATTAGCACACAATGATAAGCCCACTTACTCAAATAACACCACAATTATATTATTATTTCTTATAATAATTTCTACGACTTTCGACTAATTTCCGACTAACCACAATAATTACGTAAATATTAAAAATAACAAATAATTATTTTGGGGCGTTACAACTCTCCCCCACTTAGAATATTTTCGTCCTCGAAAATTTACCTGCTTCAAACAGCTCAGGATAGGAGTCTCGCATCTTGCTCTCCAATTCCCATGTCATGCTTTCGCCCGCAGCTCCCAACCAAACGACTTTAACCAACACAATCTCTTTTCCTCGAAGAGTCTTTGTTTCACGATCTTCAACTCGTACAGGCTTTGTCTCCATTGTTAAATTATCCCGCACTTGCACATCATCCATACTAACCACATGAGACGGATCTGAGACATACTTCCGAAGCTGCGACACATGGAATACATCATGCAAATTCGAAAGATTAGGTGGTAATGCCATCCGATAAGCAACTTTTCCAACTCGTTCTAAGATTTGATACGGACCAATGAAGCGAGGAGTGAGCTTTTTAGACTTCAAAGCCCTCCCAACACCGGTCACAGGCGTGACTCTCAAAAACACATGGTCACCAGCTTGAAATTCTAAATCCTTCTTCCGCTTGTCATGGTAACTCTTCTGCCTACTCTGAGAAGCTTTCATCTTCTCTCGGATAAACTTCACTTTCTCGGTAGTTTCTCGAACTAACTCTGGTCCAAGTACTACACCCTCACCAGATTCGTGCCAACACAACGGAGTTCTATATCTACGACCATACAATGCTTCAAAAGGTGCCATTCCGATACTAGAATGGTAACTATTATTATATGTGAACTCGATCAATGGAAGATAAGTGTCCCACGAACCTCCTTGTTCAAGAACACAAGCTCTCAGTAAATCCTCCAATGACTGAATAGTTCTCTCAGTTTGGCCATCAGTTTGAGGATGATATGCCGAACTCAACCTCAACTTAGAGCCCAACGAATCTTGCAGACTTTTCCAAAATCCCGATGTAAACCTCGGATCTCTGTCCGACACAATACACAGAGGAACACCATGCAACTTTACAATTACTCGGATGTAAATCTCTGCCAACTTCACAATTGGGTAAGTGATGTTAATAGGTATGAAGTGAGCCGACTTCGTGAGCCTATCAACGATCACCCAAATCGAATCATGCCCTCTTAAAGTAGCAGGCAGCCCCGTTACAAAGTCCATCGAAATGCTATCCCATTTCCATTCTGGAACTTCCAACGGTTGCATCAACCCAGCAGGCTTCTGATGCTCAATCTTCGACTTCTGACAAGTTAAGCACGCATACACAAAACGAGCCACATCTTCTTTCATTCCGGGCCACCAAAATATTTTCTTTAAATCCTGATACATTTTAGTAGCTCCTGGATGAATACTCAAACTGCTTCTATGACCCTCTTCTAGAATGCTTCTTTTCAAAATCGCGTCATCAGGAATACAAATTCTTTCCCCTAATTTCAACACACCTCTCGCATCAATCTTAAAGTCACTCTTCTCTGATTGACCACAACGATTAAGGATATCTACTAGTTTCACATCCAATTTATGTGCCTCTCGGATACTATCCATAAAATCATTATTAATCTTTAGCATTCCTAGCATTACACTCTGCGGGGTTACTTCGCAAACCAAACTCATATCACGAAATTGCTCAATTAATTCCAACTCCTTAATCATCATTGCCGACACATGCAAGGTCTTTCTACTTAAAGCATCGGCCACAACATTTGCTTTTCCTGGATGATAATTCAAACCGAAATCATAATCCTTAAGCAATTCTAACCACCTACGTTGTCTCATGTTCAGCTCCTTCTGATCAAATAGATACTTTAAACTTTTATGATCGCTGAAAACTTCAAATCTGGAACCATAAAGGTAATGCCTCCAGATTTTTAGCACAAACACCACAGCAGCAAGTTCAAGATCATGCGTAGGATAGTTCTTTTCATGAATTCTTAACTGTCGCGACGCATAAGCAATTACTCTATTATTTTGCATGAGCACACCTCCTAAACCCATCAATGAAGCATCACAGTAAATTATAAACGGTTCCCCCGGATTTGGCAAAGTCAAAACCGGCGCCGACGTCAATCTCCTTTTTAATTCATTAAAACTCTCTTCGCACTGAACATCCCACACGAAAGCTTTACCTTTACAAGTTAATTTAGTTAACGGAAATGCTAACTTAGAAAATCCTTCAATAAACCTTCTATAATATCCAGCTAATCCCAAAAAGCTTCTAATCTCGGTAGCCGACTTAGGAGTCTCCCATTGCAATACAGCTTCTACCTTGGAAGGATCTACAGCAATACCTTTTCCTGAAATTACATGGCCGAGAAAACTGACTTCTCTTAACCAAAACTCACACTTGGACAGCTTCGCATACAATTTCTTATCTTTCAAAACATCCAACACTAATCTCAAATGTTCCTTGTGCTCTTCTTCGGACTTAGAGTAAATCAAAATATCGTCAATAAATACTACCACAAAATGGTCTAGATAAGTATGGAAAATACGATTCATGTATTCCATAAATACTCCCGGCGCATTAGTCACACCGAAAGGCATCACAGAATACTCATAATGTCCATACCGAGTTCTGAACGTTGTCTTCTGGATGTCTTCATCTTTCACTTTGATCTGATGATAGCCCGATCTCAAATCAATTTTACTGAACACACAGGCACCCACTAATTGATCCATCAAATCATCTATTCTCGGTAGTGGATACTTATTCTTGATCATTACTTTATTCAATTGTCTATAATCAATACAAAGCCTCATACTACCATCTTTCTTCTTTACTAGCAACACTGGAGCTCCCCACGGTGACACACTTGGTCTTATAAACTTCTTCTCAAGTAAGTCTTCCAATTGCTTCTTTAATTCATACAATTCAGATGCCGACATTCTATACGGTGCCATCGAAACAGGCCTAGTACCAGGTACCAGATCAATAGTAAATTTAACCTCCCTCTCTGGCGGCACACTAGGAATTTCATCAGGAAAAACTTCAGGGAATTCTTTCACCACTAACAGTTCCTCAATCTTAGCTTTACTCTCAACCGACAACGTCGCCGTCAAAGAAAACATCTGAGCTCCCTCTTTCATCAATTTTCGCAATTCTCTGAAAGGTAATAAGTCAACTCCTTCCTCTTCAGGAGTGGAAAACCTCACCGACTTATGATGACAATTTATATGAACATAATTATACTCTAACCAGTTCATACCAAGAATTACATCCATCCCATCCAACGGCAAACATACTAAATCAACATAGAAATCTTTATCGAAGATCGAAAAAGGACATTTTAAAAATACCAAAGAAGTAGTTATTGATCCCTTAGCTGGGGTCTCAACAATCAATTCACCATCCAAAGCGGACAATTTTAAACCCAGTCTTCGAGCACAGTTAGCAGAAATAAAACAGTGTGTAGCACCGGTATCAATAATAGTAATTAAAGGAGTACCATTTATGAAACATGTACCTCGGATAAGTCTGTCCTCACTGGAGGTTTGAGTTCCGGTCAATGCGAACACCTTTCCAGTTTGAGATTTCTTTGGCTTCTGACACTGACTTCCAATATGCCCTTCTTCGCCATAATTAAAACAAATCATTTCCTTGTGCTTGCAATCAGCTATTGCATGGCCAGTCTTACCACAGCGAAAACACCTCTTTACTTCAGCAGTGCATACATTACTCTTATGACCAGCCTGACCACATTTGAAGCAAACTATACCAGCAGGAGCACCTCCCCTACTAGTCCTCTGAGCCGGAGCAGCTCCTTGTTTCCCTTTTCCCACTGGAGCATCATACGGCTTGCCACGGTTTTGATGTTGCTTGCCCCTGCGGTCACTGACAATCTTGTAATGAGCATTATTGTCTTCTTCAAATATCCTGCAGCTATCAACCAATTCAGTAAAAATGCGTATCTTCTGATACCCAACAGCCTTCTTAATTTCAGAGCGCAGTCCGTTTTCAAACTTGATGCACTTTGAAAATTCAGCACCAGCACCAGTGTAATGAGGATAAAATTTGGACAACTCCACAAATTTTGCAGCATAATCAGTGACAGACATGTTTCCTTGCTTCAGCTCAAGGAACTCAATTTCTTTCTTACCACGGACATCTTTCGGATAATACTTCCTCATGAATTCCCTACGGAATACATCCCAAGTAATGACTTCACCTTCCACGGTCAACCTCTCGTGAGTCTCTAGCCACCAGTCATCAGCTTCGACTGCTAGCATGTGAGTACCATACCGAACCTTCTGAGCTGGAGTGCAATCCATAACACGAAAGATTCTCTCGATCTCTTTCAACCATCCCAAGGCTGCATCTGGATCATGCTTCCCTTTAAACACCGGCGGATTCTCTCTTTGAAAAGTCGCCAAGCTACGTGATCCAGCATCTCCACCAGCATTTGGCAAGTTCTGCACAGCTTGTGCCATCGCTTGCATTGCGGCAGCCATTGCAGCGTCATTCCTTCCAGCCATTTCAACTTATCACTACAACACAACTTAAAAGTTAGATTAGTAACAATACCCAATTGTTAGACAGTAACGACACGACAACTGGCCGGACAGACCGACCTGCTCTGATACCACTAATGTAACACCCCATTTTCTACCCACGAGTTATAACAACAAAATCAGATTCGTAAAATTTTCTATAAATGGAATATTACATGTTCAACTTTAAACAATTTCCACTTTAAGGAATCATAACAATATGTAACACTTTTCTTAATTCGACAAAACAATGTCATTCACTCCAATAATTCAACTTCATAAAATCTTACGCAGCGGATTCATAAAAAAAATTCTTATCATCTTTAAGCAACATAAATACGACTTAACTTAAAGAGTAAACAACTATAATCCTTCAAACAATTTAAATTTTAGTAACAATTAAAAGATCCACAAAGCAGACACGCGACAATTCCCCCGAGTGCTACGTATCAGAGCGACTGACCACTGACCCGACCAACGGTAACCGGCTACTTCTCAGGATTACCTGCACGTTGTCACATAAGGACAACATTCAACAGAAGGGGTGAGTTACAATAATTATAATCAGTATATGAAAAACAATACAGTAATTAAGAATCGTACACAAACACCCCTTCTCAATTAAATTAAATACCCATACAACAAACCAACAAAAATGCAACTCTAATGAGACTCGACTCGTCATGCATGTGGTGCCATTCGGAGTAAAACTCCCAACTTAAAATTTGCCGATTTAACGAGGCATCAAGGCTTAAGCCTTCAACTTTCAACTTTTTGCCAATCCAGGCCAACGTGGTGTGAGCAAAGCTCCGACTTAATGCATATGAATTTACATGACATACACGACTTTAAAATTCCGACAACATAATAATAATAGCAACACAACAATGTTTTCAACATAATCAACTTATAATCAACTTTGGCTCACCAAGCTTACAACTCAATATCTTTAACAACTTTCCGTACACGGAATAACTTAACAACTCAGTCATACTTGTATCGACACTTCATAACATAAACCCAACAAAATTACTCATCAAAATTAACTATAATATTACCCGACTCACCCCGACGAACTTCATTAAATTCTGAGCAATTCGATTTTTCACTTTTCCAACAGCGTTAACCCGTTAACGCCCTGGGTTAACCCGTTAACGCAAGACAGAATACAATTTTTCAGCTTTTCAACAGCGTTAACCGGTTAACGCCCTGGGTTAACCTGTTAACGCAAGACAGAAAACAATTTTTTCAGCTTTTCAACAGCGTTAACCGGTTAACGCCCTGGGTTAACCTGTTAACGCAAGACAGAATGCAATTTTTTTCAGTTTTTCAACAGCGTTAACCCGTTAACGCCCTGGGTTAACCCCTTAACGCAAGACAGAATGAAATTTTTCAGTTTTTCAACAACGTTAACCCGTTAACGCCCTGGGTTAACCCGTTAACGCAGGACAGAATACACTTCCTGGAAAATTTTAACAGTGTTAACCCATAATACCCATTAAACGACGATAAACCCCCCTTACCTTATTATTTTGGATCGAAGGTTGCTCTAAGAATCGGATTCCGGAAGTTTTCTTCTCCTTCCCTCTCGTTCGTGCAACAGTTCTCAAATTCCTCTTCTGCTAACTTCTCTCCACTACTGTTTCTTTTTTTTTTCTATCACTTCTTTTATTTTCTCTTTATTAAATTAACTAAATATCCTAATCTCTAATGGGCCTAATATAACACCTCTCATTTTACTAATTAGCACACAATGATAAGCCCACTTACTCAAATAACACCATAATTATATTATTATTTCTTATAATAATTTCTACGACTTTCGACTAATTTCCGACTAACCACAATAATTACGTAAATATTAAAAATCACAAATAATTATTTTTGGGCGTTACACTCTGTAGAAGGTGTTAGATGTGGTATATGTGGATCATGATGTCACTTTGGAGCAATTCGATAGCATTGTTGCAAACATTACTGCTTGTAACAACCTGAGTTTTTGTGACTCTGATCTCCCTGAGGAGGGAAGAGACCACAACTTGGCATTACATATATCTATGGGTTGTAGAGACGACGCCATGTCCAATGTACTGGTGGACACTGGGTCATCATTGAACGTATTGCCAAAGTACACTCTCTCAAAGCTATCATATCAAGGATCCACCATGAGGCAGAGTGGAATAGTTGTGAAGGCTTTCGATGGGTCTCGCAAAACTGTGATTGGGGAAGTTGCTCTCCCAATCAAGATCGGACCAAGTGATTTTCAGATTACCTTCCAGGTTATGGACATTCACCCATCGTATAGTTGTCTCTTAGGGAGACCATGGATTCACGAGGCAGGCGCCGTGACGTCCACCCTACACCAGAAACTGAAATTTGTGAAGAACAAGAAGCTGGTGGTGGTAGGGGGAGAAAGGGCTCTCCTGGTTAGCCATTTGTCTTCCTTCTCTTATATAGATGCTGAGGTTGAAGTTGGAACTCCTTTCCAAGCTTTATCTATTGCTGAGCCTATTGAGAAGAGAACTCCTTCATTTGCTTCCTACAAAGATGCAAAGTTGGCCATTGAGCGTGGTGCAACTACTGGTTTAGGAAAAATGATTGAGTTATAAGACAACGAGTCCCGGGCTGGCATAGGTTTTTCTTCTGGTACTTTCAACAAGCAAGGTTTATTCAAGAGTGGAGGTTTTATCCATACTGGTGTAGATGAGGAGGATGTTGCCGTCTTAGAAGAAGATACGAAGGATTCTGGCAATTTCATCATCCCTGGAGGGGTCTGCAACAATTGGGTCGCTGTGGATATTCCAATAGTTGTCCATAAGTCAACATAATGATCACTTTGTTTAAAAACCCTTCTCCCATGCCAAAAGGAGGAGTGATGACATTGTTGGTGCATAAACACAATGATATTTTCATTCAATAAATTCATGTTAAATGTTTGTTTTTCCATTTATTTTCCCTTTTCGCTTTTTGCATGAAATTGGTGATCACATAAAACCCTAAAAAATAGAATAAAATCGATCTTTTTCATATGCATAATGATTTGCCTTGTTTGAATTCTAAATCTTTTCATATCCAAAATCATTATGCAGGTTGATTTCTAAACCCATTGAACATAATGACCCAACACCATCTCCCAATTTTGAATTCCCTGTATTTGAGGCAGAGGAAGATGATGTTGAAGAGATTCCTGACGAGATTACCCGTCTACTTGAGCATGAAGAGAAGATCATTCAGCCGCATCTTGAGAATCTGGAAACAGTCAACTTGGGGTCTGAAGATTGTGTGCGAGAGGTAAAGATTGGGGCACTTCTGGAAGAATCTATTAAGAAGGGGTTAATTAAGTTGCTACGAGAATATGTTGACGTCTTTGCCTGGTCATATGAAGACATGCCTGGTCTAGATACTGATATGGCAGTGAAGATCAAAGAGGAAGTTCAGAAGCAAATTGATGCGGGGTTCCTGGTGACTTCTATATATCCTCAATGGGTGGCCAATATTGTGCCCGTGCCTAAGAAAGATGGAAAAGTCCGGATGTGTATGGACTATAGAGACTTGAATAAGGCTAGTCCGAAAGATGATTTCCCTCTACCACATATTGATATGTTGGTAGACAATACAGCTAAATTCAATGTCTTCTCATTTATGGATGGTTTTTCCGGATATAATCAGATTAAAATGGCACCCGAGGATATGGAGAAGACAACATTCATCACACCTTGGGGAACATTCTGTTATCGAGTGATGCCCTTCGATTTGAAGAACGCTGGAGCCACGTATGAACGAGCTATGACTACCTTGTTTCATGATATGATGCATAAGGAGATTGAGGTGTACGTTGACGATACAATCGCTAAGTCAAGATCGGAGGCGGTACTCCCAGTAGAGGTGGAGATCCCATCAATGAGAGTCTTGATGGAGGTCAAGTTGACTGATGCTGAATGGGTTCAGAGTCGTTATGACCAGCTAAACTTGATTGAAGAGAAGAGATTGACTGCCATGTGCCATGGTCAGTTATATCAGCAGAGAATGAAGAAAGCTTTTGATAAGAAGGTCAAGCCTCGTGTGTTCCGAGAAGGTGACCTTGTGCTCAAGAAAGTTTTGTCTTTCGCGCCCGATTCCAGGGGCAAGTGGACTCCAAACTATGAAGGTTCATATGTTGTTAAGAGAGCCTTTTTAGGCGGTGCTTTGATACTTACAACTATGGATGGGGAGGATTTCACTCGTCCTGTGAATTCAGATGCAGTCAAGAAATACTTCGCCTAAAAAAAACAAAAAAAAAACTGAATAGCTCGCTAAGTTGAAAACCCGAAAGGGCGGCTTAGGCAAAAATGAGCGTCTCGGTGGATTGAAAACCCGAAAGGGCGGTCCAGGCAAATGTTAGAGACACAAAAAAATATATAATAATGATATATGTATCCCGCTAGATTGAGTACCTCATCCTGGGGCAATCTAGGCAAAAATTAGGGATTTGGCAAGTAACTGCATCCTGACAAGACCTTGTTCTACAACTGTCGTCCGTCAGAGATCCTTGCTCATTATCAACCAAAGCTTCAAATACATCGGATTCAGAACTGGTGGAGAAACGGTCATTATGTTCAATGTAGCCCTTTTCCAATATATATCACCAATTTCAAATTTGTAAATATCTATGGAGTCTTGTCATTCGCAGATTACCATTCTATCAAATAAATTTGAGTCTTTTATCCAATTATTGGCACTCTTATCTGTTTCTATTCAACAATTGTTTTGCATGTTTTGATTAAGAAAATATCATTGTTTTAAACGATCAAATTTTTTTATAATTTGTTTTTAAACAAAGTGAACATTCACAATGACGAAAGGATACTTAGGAGATCCTCAGTGCTCTCCCAAGGGTGGTACGATCCCCAACAGGGTAAGATTTTTGTCCATATTCCTGGCATGATTGTATCTCCTCCCTCCAGAACCCCTTGTGGTTTATCCTACCAAGTGGATTGCTTGTTGAGAGTCACCTCTCTTCCCTTCAACAGAGTAGCAATCTTTCTTCCTCAGCAGCTTGGATCTCTTTGGGCAAGAGCGGTATTTGGTGGTTGATCCCGATAAATCCTTTATCTCCTCGGATAGATTCCCCAGCAGAGTTGTTGGTGTGGTGGACCTTGTCTGTGATAACTCTCGTCCCCAGCTGGAATGATTGATGATTCATCCCCTACAGAGTTCTTTGCTTCCTGGTATCTCTGATCCCCAGCAGATTGGATACTCTCCGGTGAACTTGGCTTTCTCTCTTGAGATGTAGTACCGGGTGGTTAATTCCTGGACCTGGTTGTGTTAGATATGTCTGTCTGTCAGCATACATCATACATAAACCACGCATATTCATGCATAATTATAACATTCAGGTATTCATGTTGCATTCTTTGCCATATATCGTTGTTTGTTGTCTCCTGCTATTTGGTGATATACTTCCCCAAGCAGACGTGTGTGTCTGATCTCTCCATATAGAGTCAGCTCCATAAGCAGAAAGCGTCTATCCTTTCTTCCATATTCCCCACGGGTTATATCCTCGTGGATGTTGATTGCTTTTGTTCCTTCCCAACACATATACTGGGATGGTTTTCCCCATTAAGTTATATCCTCACCGGGACAAGTCTTGATTTGGTGTGCCTATCTAGTTTGATCCTAGATCGGTCTCTTGAGACTCTTTTCCTGTTTCCCCGTGGTAAATGAATAATCCCTCAATAATTAGTAATTATTATCCCGGCGGAGTCTGTGGTTCTCTACCCTCATACCGGTAGTTGTAAGTCATATTTTTGTGGTCTACTACCCGGTAACCGGTAGTTGTAAACCCCATTTTGTCCCCGTGCAGAGTTAAACCTTGATTGTTGTTCATCCTAACCGATGACGGGTACGCTCTTTTGTGGGTCTCTACCCTCATACCGGTAGATGTAATTCCCTCCTTGTTGGTTATCTTTATACAAAATTCGATATTGACATTCCTTAATTTTTTAGTATACCACCCAGTAACTGGTGATATATCTCTTGGATAATTGCTCTAATTACGCAATTTATCCCCAGCGGGTCATCTCTCGTCTATCTTGTTGTTGTTAGTAACGATTGTTCCTCCCCTGAATTGGTCATCATTATATACCTAGTTTCGGTATCCCGATGCCTTTTCTTTTCGGTCGATTTATCCTTTATTAACCCAGTAACCGGTTGTGGATAATCGTCCATGCGAGTATATTATCTACGTTCTGACGGTAATAGATAGTATATCTCATGCACTCTTTGGTCGAAGCCTTTTGTTCTTCCCCAGTTGAGTAAGATTCGTACCCCCTTTTCGGAGTCGAATGTCCATCCCATAATCGAGTTTGCTGTTTGCCCTCTTTTTGGATGATGAGTGTTTTGGGAATATTCCCCACTTCACGCCTTGATTGGTCATCATTATATACCTAGTTTCGGTATCCCGATGCCTTTTCTTTTCGGTCGATTTATCCTTTATTAACCCAGTAACCGGTTGTGGATAATCGTCCATGCGAGTATATTATCTACGTTCTGACGGTGATAGATAGTATATCTCATGCACTCTCTGGTCGAAGCTTTTGTTCTTCCCCAGTCGAGTAAGATTCGTACCCCCTTTACGGAGTCGAATATCCATCCTATCATCGAGTATGCTTTTAGACCTCTTTTGGATGATGAGTGTTTTGGGAATATTCCCCAATTCACGCCTTGGTTGGTCACCTATTATATGCCCAGTAACCGGTATCCCTGGTGTTCCCTCCTCTCTGCTCCCTATTATGACTTTTTGTCCTCTATGGAGTCAGGTTTTCCTGAGTTGAGATATACCTCTTTAGGTCTTCCTCAGATGATTTGGTTGATTGATATCTCTCACCCTTATACCGGTCTTAGATATTCATTCTTCCCGAGCATGTTGTATCTCACCCTCATACCGGCGATCAGATCACATGTCTCCTTGAGCTTATTACCCAGTAACCGGTAATACCTCGTCCCGCTGCTTCCCCAGGAGTGTCCTTTTAGGCATCCCCAGCGAAGTCCCTTAGTGGATTGTTTTCATCCGGATTTTTATCCGAAGTATCCGTTGTGGATAGTTTTTGCTGTATTGGCATATTCCCCAATACATGCACCTTTGAGTCAGCTCGGGTCTTTCCATTGGATATTTTCCCTTTGGAATTCTGTTCCCCAAGCGGTGAGTCGTGACCTGCTCACGCATTTTATTCCCTCTCCTATCCCCATAAGAGTCCCCAGAGTCTCTGTCCCATTGAGTGTATTTCTCATATGGATTGTCAGTTTCTCCGGATGTCTTTTCTTCTTTGTGGACACATATCCCCACAGAGTTCGCACTATTTGCATACATACATCTGCATTATGAGGTCTCTTAGGGACCAAAATTTGTCTCTTTGGATTTATTTAAGCCCGTTCTACCTCGTCGAGACGAAGATTTTAACCTTCACTTCTCCGGCTAGAATGACCTTAAATAGGGGCATCTGTAAGACCCCAATTTTGACCCTAAGATCCCTCATGGCATCATAACATTGCATTTGCATAGCCTCAAGGATCATGAGCATCTTGGTTCCCTTTGCCTTTGGATGGGACTCCTTGTGATTGGTTTGAGATCACCAAGCATGTTTGAATTATACATCATTGTTTCTCTTACTTTTGTTTACTAAAAAAAACAAAAAAAAACGAAAACAAAAACAAAAAAAAACAAAAAAAACAAAAAAAAACAAAAAAACAAAAATAAATAAATAAATAAATAAAATATAACAAAAAAAAAAATTGGACTTGGGCCTCTCTCATTTGAGCCCACAGGTCCACAAAAACCAGGTTATAAATTCAGAGTTTCAGTGAAACAAAAGGATACCATTCCTATTACTCTGGCAGGAAAAAGAAAGTGAGAGAAGAGTTAACAGAGTTCAGAGCAACCTCCAGAGGCTGAAGGGAACTCATTGGCAAAGAACCAATTCCCTCTCATATAAACCCTCAGATTGCTCTGCAAACCTCACGGATGCAACTCAATTTCAATCGATCCTCCCCAATCAGGTATGCCCTATTTCCACTAGTTTATACTTTCAACCTGAAATTTTTTGATACCCTTTTAATGTATGTGTTTGACAAGAGGTTTAGGCCTCCTGCCCTTGGTTGCTTTTTGTGAGCTTTTTTGTGAATTTTAATGGCATGATTCATGTGGTTACATTTTGATTTGGGGGCAACCCTTGATTACCCTAATTTTTTTTTCTCTAACCTATTTATTGAGTTTTTTTGTGAGGGCTCACATGACTCTTGCAGAGATGGCCTGGTGTTCCACTTTATTTGTGGGATACCCCCTGGAGGTTTATTCCGATTACCTGTGCTTAATGGCTTGAGATATTTGTTTGTGACTGTTTATTCCAAAGGATGGGAGCTACTTGGATCATCAATATGATCTCAAGAGGGGAACTCCCAATGTGGTTTTATTTTCTTTTCCCTTATCTCTTGTATGTTTAGGAATTTAACCCCTTTTTTTCCCCATTCTAACCCAAGCCAAAACTTTTTGTGCAAACAATAACTTTTGTTTTCAACATTAGAAACCTAAGTCTTATGCTTTTGATTTTCAAAACTTATTTTTCATAACACTTATTCTGAATTGAACCTTTTAATCCACTTTAACCATATTTTTGTAAATACTTTTAATTGGTAAATATAACCCATTCAAATACTTTTTGTGGTTTCAATGGCCACCTTCTTAATCAAACCCTTTTTTTTATAACCATTAGCTATTAGGTTTGAGTTATCCTTGAGGTAGATATAATACTCACCTTTATCCTTAGTGATGGACAATGAGTCTTCCATGCTTATTATAGGATTAACCCCTCACTAGCATGTTGAAGTTATCCTCACATGGTGGATTTCTGGTTTTAGGTTGAGTTTTCTCCCTTTGATAACAAAAGACCTTAAGGTTTTTGGACCAATCAATTCACCAACTTTTTTTTGAATTTTTTTAACCCGAACTACGAGGTTTTGATCCTAATCTTTTTTTTAAGATGGTACGTAGGCAATGGGTTCATCCATTCAACACACAAAATGTAAATAAATTTGTATATTCTTTTCCCATCCCTTCAATCATGTTTGCACAAATAAATTTTCACAAAAAAAAAACAGCAACCTTACAACAAATGTGAAAAGGGCTCCCTAGGAGTACCTAGGATGCTTTGGGTGCCTAACACCTTCCCATTGCATAACCAACCCCCTTACCCAGATCTCTGACATTTTTACTAGTTTTTGATTCGATAAAACTTTTAGGTTTTTGTTCGCTTTCTAACCATTCCTTTGGATAAATAGAAGTGCGGTGGCGACTCGACTTGTATGATTTACCTTGGATTTAGTCAATATCTCTAATGGTAACGAATACCCCGCTACATTCTCATCTTCATCTAGCCACTTCATTAAGCTTAGGAGCCTCCTAGGAGCATAGGAGCACATGATCTTTTGAGCTTCAAAACAAAAAGAGTTAGTGACATATTTTTGTGCTTTTGGTTAGTAATCAAAATAAGAAAAGCAATAATATACAATGCAAGCATGCTTGGTGGTCTCAAACCAACTCACATAAGTCCCAACCCTAGGGTTAAGGAGCCAAACATGCTATGATCCTTGAGGCAATACATAGAGCAAATGATATGATGCCATGAGGGATCTTAGGGTCAAAATTAGTGTTTACAGGTGCCCCTATTTATGGTCATTCTAGCCAGAGATATGAAGGTAAAATCTTCGTCTCAACGAAGTAGAATGAGCTTAAATAATAACAAAGAGATGAATTTTGGTCCCTAAGAGACCTCATGATGCGAATGTATGCATGCAAAAATAAAATCTTCATGGTGAATAATTTCCACAATGGAAAAGAAATCGGGAGAAATTGAAAAATCCATAAGAGTAACACACTCACTAGGGAGACAGAGACTCTGGGGAAAATAAGGTAAAAATGCGTGAGCAGGTCACGACTTGAAAACTTGCTGGTAGACACGAAGGGATTCCATGGAAATAAATCGATGGAAAGACTCGAGATGACACAAAGATGCATGTATTGGGGAATATGCCAATACAGCCAAAACTATCCGCAAAGGATACCTCGGATAAAAATCCGGACTCAGACAGGGATGTCCACAAAGGACTCAGCTGAGGAAGAAAACAACAAGATATTACCGGCTACTGGGTAACAAACTCAAAGAGAGACATGTCATCAAGCACCGGTTAATGGGTGAGAGAACAACACGCTCAGGGAGAAAGAATAACTAAGACCGGTATAAGGGTGAGAGATATCAATCATCTGAAACGTCTGAGGAGGATCCCAAAGGCATATCTCAACTCAGGAAATCTAAATCCACAGGGGATAAAAAAGTCATAATAGGGAGCAGAAGGAAGGAACACTGGGGATACCGGTTACTAGGCGTATAATAGGTGACCAACCAGGCGTGAATTGGGAACAAATCCAAGACAATCATCATCCGAAAGGAGGGCTGGAAAAGCAAACTCGACTTACAGGATGGATATTCGATCTCACAAGGAAATACGAATCTTACTCAACTAGGGGAGAAAAAGACTTCGACTGAATAGCGCATGAGATACATTATCTATTATCGTCATAACGTAGATAACATACTCGCATGGAAGATTATCCGCAACCAGTTACTGGGTTAATAAAGGACAAATCGACCGAAAAGAGAGGACATCGGGATACCGGATACTGGGTATAAAATGATGACCAATCAGAAGGAGAAACAATCATTACCAAACAAAAGGGTAAATGAAAGATGACTCAGCGGGGATAAATTTCTTGATAAGAGCAATTATCCAAGAGATATATCACCGGCTACTGGGTGGTATACTCAAAAATGAAGGAATATCAATATCGAATATTGGATAAAGATAACCAACAAATAGGGGATTACATCTATCGGTTACTGGGCAGAAAACCACAGAAAAAGGACTTACAACTACCGGTTACTGGGTAGAAGGCCACAAGATTCGCTAGGGAAAAGATGGACAATTACTGGTTACTGAGCAATTGAACAACTAAACCACAGGGAACTGCAGGGGAAATAACAAGAAAGGAGTCAATCTAGGAACAAACTAAAAAGACACAATTAACAAGACTCAACCCGATGAGGATATAACTCAGGGGAGTAATTCCAACCCGGTATATAGCTATGGAGGAAACTGAAATAATAATCATCCACGAGAGCATAACTCAGTGGGGAATAAAGAAGGAAAGATAGACACTTTCTGCCTATGAGGCTGACTCTATATGGAGAGATCAGACACAAACATCTACTTGGGGAAGAATGTTTCACCAATAGCAGGAGATAACAAGCAAAGATATATGGCAAAGAATGCAGCATGAATATCTGAATGTTATGATTATGCATGTATATGCGTGGTTTATGTATGATTGATGCTGACAAATAGACATATCTAACATAAACAAGCTTCAGAGCCACAAACGGATATCCGACATAACATCTTCAAAAAGTGAAGCCAAGCCCGCAGGAGAAATCAGCTCTGATGGGGATGATCTAATATCAGGAGACATAGATCACCGCTGGGGATAGGCAAAGTCACAGCTTCCAACTTTCGGGTATTTTCCAACAATTCTCGGGGACAGGTGATTGGATACCAATAAGATCTGTCGTAGAAGAAACTCTATTGGGGATCTTATCAAGGAATGATGTGAAATTTTGTGGGGAACAGCTACCAACCAGGTACGCATCAATCAAACACTCCCTTCTAACTGCTAGAGAGACATCTCTACTAAGGGGAGAAAGAACAATTTGCTCCGCTGGGGGGAAGATAACAACACATCTTCCTCAAAATCCCTCAATACTGAAAGAGATCTTCAGACTCGGAGGGGATACAAATTCTCAAGCTCGGATTGGGAAACCCTACTGGGGATGGACTATAAGCAACCCTACTGGGGATAAATTGTTAGTGCTCCCGAAGGAACTATCCTGGCTGAGGGAAACGAAAACGAATCCTTCATCCATACACACGCCGCGCTGGGGATGAAAAGGGGGATAAGCCCTTTACCAACTACTCTAGGCAACTTCCTGCTTGAAGAGATAATTTATCTAGAAAGGCAGTTATGCAGGGAACACATGCTTACTCCGCTGGGGACTTCTACTCATACCGGGGTGTAGCGGGGTATTCGTTACCATTAGAGATATTGACTAAATCCAAGGTAAATCATACAAGTCGAGTCGCCACCGCACTTCTATTTATCCAAAGGAATGGTTAGAAAGCGAACAAAAACCTAAAAGATTTATCGAATCAAAAACTAGTAAAAATGTCAGAGATCTGGGTAAGGGGGTTGGTTATGCAATGGGAAGGTTTTAGGCACCCAAACCATCCTAGGTACTCCTAGGGAGCCCTTTTCACATTGGTTGTAAGGTTGGTATTCTGTGAAAATTTGTTTGTGCAAACATGATAGAAGAGATGAGAAGAGAATGTACAAGTTATTTACATTTTGTGTTTGGATGGATAAACTCATTGCCTACGTACCATCTTTAAAAAGATTAGGATCAAAACCTCGTAGTTCAGGGCAAAAATCTCGAAATGAGTTGGTGATTGGTCCAAAAGCCTTAAGGTCTTTTGTTATCCAAGGGAGAAAATTTGACCTAAAACTACAAATCCACCATGTGAGGATAGCTTCAACATGCTAGTGAGGGGTTAACCCTATAATAAGCATGGAAGACTCATTGTCCATCACTAAGGATATAGGTGAGTATTACATCTACCTCAAGGATAACTCAAACCTAATAGCTAAAGGTTATGAAAAATTTGATTAAGAGGGTGGCCATTGAAACCATAAAAAAGAGCATTTGATGAGTGGTATTTACCAATGAAAAGTATCTACAAAATATGGTCAAAGTTGACTTAGAAGTTCAATTCAAAATAAGTGTTATGAAAAGAAAGTTTGAAAATCAAAAGCATAAGGCTTAGGTTTCTAATGTTGAAAACAAGTGTTAAATGTTTGCACAAAAGTGTTGGCTAGGGTTAGAGTGGAGAGAAGAAGAAGAAAGGCTAAAGTCCTAAGCATACAAGAGGTAAGGGACAAGAAGCAAAAACAATGGAGTTCCTCTCTTGAGATCATATTGATGATCCAAGTAGCTCACATCCTTTGGAATAAGCAATCACATAAGCATAAACTCAAGCAATCAACAATCAAGTGAACCCTTGGAAAGCTCCTCAATGCATTTTGGATCTCTCTCTCTTTTGGAAGCTCATGGTAATGGTTTCTCAATTTGGATCAAGTTGGAATCCCTAGCACAAGAACACACGCATTAAAAGATTCTAGCAAAAACAAACAAGGAATGGACAAGAAGAGTTTAGAAGTTGGTCCTTTCAATGTCATCTTTCAACATTAAGCATTCTAAAGGCCCAATGCCTAGTTGCTCTTTGACTTTTATAGCACTCTAAAGGCCCAATGCCTAGTTGCTCTTTGACTCCAAATTTGCATAGGGAAAGTCCTAAAGTCTAAGTCCATTTGTCCATTTCTTTGCATTTGGTCCACAACAATCAAAACAAAACACAAACACAATAGTATATACACAATTATGTGCTCAAGTGAGCAAAAGGCAAATTGCATTAACATAAACATGTGCCAGAGTGAGCAAAGGAAAAAGCAAATGAATAATATGTACAAGAATAGTAAATTTCATAAATGTAAAGTGCAAAAAGTAAATGTTAGTGGTTAATGATTAGTGTTAGTAGTTAGTGTGCCATAAGGCAAATTTAGCGCTATGTTAAGCAATCGTAATTGGACTTATTTAGAAGTCACAACTATCTGAGGCTGATCAATAATAATGTAGGCAACAACACAAGTTAGAAGTCTTGATTAGTGAACCAAGTTCCAACAACTTGCCATGCCAAAGGAAAAAAGAGAATTGATCTTGTATTGGTTTAAGTCCTTTGCATGGTTTAGGAAACAACCTATCCTTAATGCAAAGCCATTCACTTGATCAATTGAACAAGATGAATTAGATTTGAATCAAGGAAGATTAAGTCTCCCTAATCAATGCTAACTTATCAACCTTTAACTCATTAATCAAAAAGAAAGAAGAAGAAGAAGGAGATGAATAATGGATAATGAAAATGGAAAGAAGTAAGTGCATTAAATGAAATGGAATGTACCGATCAACAAGTGTTGACCAATGACATTGAGGATCATGGTCAAACTATCAAAAACAGAAGTAGGACGAAGATTGGAAATCAAGAAAATGAACAAAATATTTTTGGCATTTTTAATATTCCAAATAAACTTGAATTAAAATATTAAAGAAAGGTCAAACTTCAAAATCACTTCAAATCAACTTTGAAAAGTCCAAGTGATTTATCCCAAGTTCAACAAGGTCAAACAAAGTTTGACAAAAAATTTCAGCATTTTTAAAAGTCAGAAACTATTTTTAATCAATTAAAAATGAATAAAAATAACCTAATTGAACTAAAATCTCAAATAAATCTCAAATCAATTAATAAATTGATGAGAATATTTTTCATAGATCCATCATCATTCAAATAGGTTAGGAAAATATTTTTGTATTTTTTGAATATTAAAAACTATTTAAAATGAATTAAAAATAACCAGAAAAGAGAAAATTCATAAAAAATATCTAATGACAAAATAAAAAATATTAAAAATCATTTTTAGAAACTAGAATTTAAATGGAGAAGAATGCAATTGGTCCCATATTTTTTGGAATTAAAATGAAGAAGTTATGAATTTTTGAAAATAAATGGAATAAAAGAAATTAAAACAGAAATTAGAAAATCAGAAAAAACCACAGGCGTCTGATCAAGCCTCATTAATTGATGTCGCTGATCAGACGGATGTGAGATGCGCGCTCATGGTGAGTCCAAGTCAAACGCGTCACACCTGGCATTAAAGCAAGTAATCCAAACGCATGGCTGAGATTAAAACGTGGGAGATGCATCCAATGGTCCAGATTCAATCTGGCATGGTGGACGGTGGCCAGCGCCACCGTCTTCTCCGGCGAGCACTCAAGCTCCGGCCAGAGTTGCAGGTCCTCCAAACTCAACCAAATCTCACGATCCAAGTACCAAATTAAAGTTGGGGTGATGTACATCACCCCTATGCCATCTATTTCTACTCTAGATCTCCATAGTGAGAGAAATCAGAGGTTGAAACTTGATGGTGTTCATCATGAACTTGCTCGATTTTGAAAATTGAGCATACAACAATGATGCCTCTATAGAGAGGACTTCAGACAACACAATAGCCAGGAAAATAGATCAAAGATTAAGGAGTTTCGAAGAGAAAACCAGTTGATGAAAACCTTTGAACTGTGGAGATTTGAGTCACTTTCCTTGCTTCCTCTTGCTAAACAGAACTTATATGGATTGGATGATGAAGGTTTAGGAACTTTAGATCTGAAGATTCAACCAAATTCAGTTGAATTTCAGATCTGAAATTTTGAAGAAATATGAACTAGTTCCTTTAGGTATGGTTGGGGATTCAATTGTGCAGCATATCAGGTGCCTTCAGGTTGAGATTTGATGGAGGTATGCACCTCTATTTATAGCTGGAATTGGCTGAGCAAGTGAGTTTCCTCGTGTGCATGGCAAGTGGATTTTCCTTGCATGGGCTTGCATGATCATGTAGAAGGCCCAAACTCAATTGCATTTGCATGCT
The DNA here is from genome assembly GCF_024323335.1 of Lathyrus oleraceus. NCBI lineage: Eukaryota > Viridiplantae > Streptophyta > Magnoliopsida > Fabales > Fabaceae > Lathyrus > Lathyrus oleraceus. The sequence goes on along the minus strand of NC_066585.1, from coordinate 355,366,279 downwards.
GATGACCAAACAGCTTGAAATGGACGTGTAGTTGGCAATGCATAAGCTTGTGCATGGAATTCTAACATGTTATGCATAATTGAGCTTAAAACTTCACCTCTTCGAAAATGCCACTTGAAAAATTGAGACATAGGCATGTGGGTAATGGTTGGAAAGGTCTTGACATAAGGAACAAATGTTATGTTGGACCAAAACTCATTTGGAGTGTGAAAATTTATGAAAACAGGCCATGAAGTTCATAGTGCAAAACATGCCTTTGAGAATTTTGCAAAATTAGTCCAACTTCAAGCCCTTCTGTTTTGATGATGCAAGCCTGAAATGGAAAACCTTCCAACATAAAAGTTGTAGGTATTTTCAAGACAATCAAACTGGACTTAACTTTTTCATCATTTGGATTTTTGATGAAGAAGTTATGGGCACTTGAAGTTGAACTTTTTTGCCTTTCAATGCATCTGGTCCAAAGTGACCTATAATGTTTTGCATTATCACATGTATTTATTTTGAGACTTTGAAATTTTGTTCAACATAACATTTGAAGTAGACATCTTACACTTTCCAATTCATTTGATCCCACCTCAAAATCATAAAAAATGAATGTGTTATGTTCTTGGGAAGTTGACCCAAAATTAGGGTTTCATTCAAAATGACCTATAATGTCTTGGAATGGGAGATGACCTTCCAAGCTTCAAATAAATTTTTGATTAACATGAAAGTTGTTCATATTGTCCTTAAGAACAATTTTTATTTTGGGATCATCTCCATTTGACCAACCCATAAAAAGTTAGGTCTCAGTACATTTCAAAATAGTCAGATGAATTGACTGATCAACTTTCCAAGTCCATAACTCACACCTTGATGAATTGATGATTGAGGGCACTCAAATAAGTTCAAATATGCATGAAATGATGAATTAAAGAACTTCCCTTGATTGTATTTGATCATGGGCTGAGATTGCTTCATGGGCAAGGCACACTTGATACACAGATGAATTAGGGTTTCCTTGGGAGACAAACCTCAAACCCTTTGACTTTCTTTGATCAAAATGATGAATTGAGATACTTGGGAGGCATATTTGATGGATGAGAGCTTTGGGAACCATTACCATGCTTGTTTTCATCTTCTCTTGACCATATCTTTGCACAAAGGACCTCCTTGAAGCTCTTGACCTTGTGATTGCTCAAGTTACAAACAAAAGATGTTAGTGACATATTTTTGTGCTTTTGGTTAGTGAATAAAGATGAGAAGAGCAATAATATACAATTCAAGCATACTTGGTGATCTCAAACCACTGACAAGAGGTCCCACCCAAAGGCAAGGGGAACCAAGATGCTTATGATCCTTGAGGCTTTGCAAATGCAATGTTATGAGGCCATGAGAGATCTTAGGGACAAAATTGGGGTCTTACACGGGGAAAGACAAACTTCCTCGTGAAACATACTATAAGGGATTTTAGGTCAGTCCACACAAGGGATGACAACCATATAATTGATAAAACACAAATGCTAGTGTCAGACTCTCTGGGAAGCTGATGATATATCATTGCGCTCACTGGGGAGACAACTTGAAAGCTGATGAAGAGGATATAAACATGTCAGAAATATGAACAAATGTCTTACCTTTTGAAGATCGTACTATCCTTGGGAGAGCACTGAAGACATTACAATTATCCTTTTAGTCATTGTGAATGTTCACTTTGTTTAAAACAGTTTATAAAAACTTTATTCGTTTAAAACAATGATATTTATCAATTAAAACATGAAAACATTTGTTAAACAGAAATAAATGAGTGCCAAGAATTGGATAAAAGCTCAAATTTATTTAATGGAATGGTAGTCCGCAAATGGCGAGACTCCATGGATCTATACAAATTTGAAATTGGTGATATATATTGGAAAAAGGGCTACATTGAACATAATGACCGTTTCTCCACCATCTCTGAATCCAATGTATTTAAAGCTTCAGTTGACGATGACTGAGCGAGACTCTTTGACCGAAGACAGTTGTAGAACAAAGTCTTGTCAGGATGCAGTTACTTGCCAAATCCCTAATTTTTGCCTAGATTGCCCCAGGGTGAGGTACTCAATCTAGCAGGATATATATATATTTATTTTTTCTTATGTCTCTAATTTTTGCCTGGGCCTCCCTTTCGGGTTTTCAATCCACCGAGACGCTCATTTTTTGCCTAAGCCGCCCTTTCGAGTTTTCAACTTAGCGAGTTATTCTGTTTTTATTTTTAGGCGAAGTATTTCTTAACGGCATCTGAATTCACAGGGCGAGTTAAATCCTCCCCATCCATAGTCGTAAGCAACAAAGCACCGCCTGAAAAGGCTCTCTTAACAACATATGGACTTTCATAGTTTGGAGTCCACTTGCACCTAGAATCGGGCGCGAAAGACAAGACTTTCTTGAGCACGAGGTCACCTTCTCTAAACACACGAGGCTTGACCTTCTTATCAAAGGCTTTCTTCATCCTTTGCTGATATAACTGACCGTGGCACATGGCAGTTAATCTCTTCTTTTCAATCAAGTTCAGTTGGTCATAACGACTCTGGACCCATTCAGCCTCAATCAACTTGGCTTCCATCAGGACTCTCATTGATGGGATCTCAACCTCCACGGGGAGCACAACCTCCATGCCATACACAAGGGAGAAAGGCGTTGCCCCTATTGAAGTGCGGACAAATGTACGATAACCATGCAAGGCAAATGGCAGCATCTCATGCCAATCTTTGTGCGTAACAACCATCTTCTGAATAATCTTCTTGATGTTCTTGTTAGAAACTTCAACGACCCCATTCATCTTGGGTCTATAGGGAGAAGAGTTATGATGTGAAATCTTGAACTCGCTACACAGCTCTTTCATCTTCTTGTTGTTCAAGTTAGATCCATTATCAGTAATGATCTTGTTTGGCACACCATATCGGCATATAAGTTGATTCTTCATAAACTTCACAACCACCTGCCTGGTCACATTTGCATACGATGTCGCTTCAACCCACTTGGTGAAGTAATCAATAGCTACGAGAATAAAACGGTGACCGTTCGACGCCTTTGGCTCAATTATGCCAATCATGTCAATTCCCCACATGGAGAAAGGCCATGGTGAGGAAATAACGTTCAGAAGTGTCGGAGGAATATGAATCTTATCCGCATAAATCTGACACTTGTGGCATTTCTTCACATATTTGCAGCAGTCAGACTCCATTGTCAGCCAATAGTAGCCTGCTCTAAACATCTTCTTAGCCATAGCATGTCCATTAGAATGAGTACCAAATGAACCTTCATGGACTTCAGTCATCAACAGGTTTGCTTCGTGTCTATCCACGCATCTGAGCAGAACCATGTCAAAATTCCTCTTATAAAGCACATCACCATTAAGGTAGAAACTGCCTGATAGTCTTCTCAAAGTCTTATTATCTTTAACAGATGCCCCAGGCAGGTAAATCTGACTCTGAAGAAAACACTTGATATCATAATACCACGGCTTATCATCTTTCACTTCTTCAACTGCAAACACATGAGCTGGTCTATCCAAGCGCATCACAATAATATTGGGAACTTCATTCCAATATTTCACCACAATCATTGAAGCAAGCGTAGCAAGAGCATCTGCCATCCGATTCTCATCTCGAGGAATATGATGGAAGTCAACCTCAGTAAAGAAAGTTGAAATTCTCCTCGCATAATCTCTGTATGGGATGAGGCCAGGCTGATTCGTCTCCCATTCACCCTTAATCTGATTAACAACAAGGGCCGAATCACCATAAACATCAAGATGTTTGATCCTAAGATCAATACATTCTTCCGAACCAATAATACAGGCCTCATACTCTGCCATATTATTCGTGCATTTGAAACTTAGCCTTGCTGTAAAAGGAAAATGTGTGCCTTGAGGAGTAATAATCACTGCCCCAATACCATTTCCATACTGATTAACAGCACCATCGAACACCATACCCCATCGAAAACCAGGCTATGGCCCTTTATCGAGCGTAGGCTCATCGCAATCTTTCATCTTGAAATACAGAATCTCCTATTCCGGGAAGTCGTACTGCACAGACTGATAATCCTCAATTGGTTGATGTGCCAAGTGGTCAGCCAAGATACTACCTTTAATAGTTTTTTGAGCTCAATACTCAATATCATACTCAGATAACAACATCTGCCAACGGACAATCCTCCCAGTTAAAGCAGGCTTCTCAAAGATATACTTGATTAGATCCATTTTGGATATCAACCAGGTAGTATGATTCAACATATACTGGCGTAAGCGCTTGGCAGCCCAAGCCAAAGCACAACATGTCTTCTCAAGCATTGAGTACCGAGACTCACAATCAGTGAACTTCTTACTCAAGTAGTATATTGCATATTCTTTCTTTCCTGATTCATCTTGCTGACCAAGGACACAACACATGGAATCATCAAGCACTGTCATATACATAATCAATGGTCTCCCTTCAACAGGTGGAGACAGAATTGGAGGCTCAGACAAATACTCTTTGATACTGTCAAAAGCTTTCTGGCAATCCTCGGTCCAATCATGACGCTGATCTTTCCGGAGGAGCTTGAATATAGGCGCACATGTGGCATTCATGTGGGATATAAATCTCGAAATGCAATTCAAGCGACCAAGAAAACCTCGGACTTGCTTCTCTGTTTTGGGCACAGGCATCTCCTGTATTGCTTTGACCTTAGCAGGATCAACTTCAATACCTCTTTCACTGACAATAAAGCCCAATAACTTGCCGGAACGGACTCCAAATGTACACTTGTTAGGATTCAGGCGGAGTTTGTACTTCCTCAAACGCTAGAAAAGTTTCAACAAGTGTTCTACATGTTCAACTTCCGTTTTTGACTTTGCAATCATATCATCAACATATACCTCGATCTCCTTGTGCATCATATCATGAAACAAGGTAGTCATAGCTCGTTGATACATGGCTTCGGCGTTCTTCAAACTGAAGGGCACCACTCGATAACAGAATGTTCCCCAAGGTGTGATGAATGTTGTTTTCTCCATATCCTCGGGTGCCATTTTAATCTGGTTATAACCGGAAAATTCGTCCATAAATGAGAAGACATTGAATTTAGCTGTATTTTCTACCAACATATCAATGTGTGGTAGAGGAAAATCATCTTTGGGACTAGCTTTATTCAAGTCAGGATAGTCCACACACATTTGGACTTTTCCATCTTTCTTAGGCACGGGCACAATATTGGCCACCCATTGAGGATATGTAGAAGTCACCAGAAACCCCACATCAATTTGCTTCTGAACTTCTTCTTTAATCTTCACTGCCATATCAGGATGAGTTCTTCTGAGCTTTTGCTTTACAGGCGCACACTCAGGCTTCAACGGTAAGAAATGTTGCATAATATCGGTATCTAGACCAGGCATGTCTTCATACAACCAGGCAAAGACGTCGACATATTCTCGTAGCAAATCAATCAACCCCTTCTTAACAGACTCTTCAAGGAGTGCCCCAATCTTCACTTCACGGACGCAGTCTTCAAACCCCAAGTTGACTATTTTCATATTCTTAAGATGCGGCTGAATGATCTTTTCCTCGTGCTCAAGCAGACGGGTAATCTCATCAGGAATCTCTTCAACATCATCTTCTTCAGCCTCAAATACAGGGAACTCAAAGTTGGGAGATGGTGTTGGATCATTATGTTCAATGGGTTTGATTAACCTGCATAATGATTTTGTGTATAAAAGAGATTTCAGAATTCAAACAAGACAAATCATTATGCAGATGAAAAGATTGATTTTATTATCTTTTTAGGGTTTTATGGTGATCACCAATTTCATGCAAAAAGCAAAAAGGAAAAATAATTTGGAAAAACAAACATTTAACATGTGATTATTGAATGAATATCATTATATTAATCGAATTATGCCAACAATGTCATCACTTCCCCTTTTGGCATGGGAGAAGGGTTTTTAAACAAAATGAACACATTACGTTGACTTATGGATAACTGTGGGAACATCAACAGCGACCCAATTATTGCAGATTCCGCCAGGTATGACAAAGTTGCCAAGGTCTTCCTCTTCATCACCTTCAACAATGGCAGCAGCTTCTTGATCTTCAACAGTATGGATGAAACCACCACTCTGGAACAGCCCACGCTCATTGGAAACACCTGAAGAATACCCTATGCCAGCTCGGGATTTATTATCCTCCAACTTGATCATTTTCCCCAAACCAGTAGTTGCACCATGCTCAATGGCCAACTTTGCATCGTTGTAGGAGACAAATGAAGAAAGTCCTTTCCTAGAAGGCTCAGCAATAGACAAGGCTTGGAACGGAGTCCCAACCTCATCCTCAACAATAATGTAGGAAAAGGAAGATAAGTGACTGGCCAAGAGAGCCTTCTCTCCCCCTATCACCACCAACTTCTTGTTCTTAACGAACTTCAACTTTTGGTGTAGCGTGGATGTCACGGCGCCTGCCTCGTGAATCCATGGTCTGCCCAGCAAACAACTGTAAGACGGATGAATATCCATGACCTGGAAAGTGATCTGGAAATCACTAGGTCCAATCTTGATCGGGAGTTCTAATTCGCCAATCACGGTTTTGCGCGATCCATCAAATTCCTTCACAACCACTCCACTCTGCCTCATGGGAAGCCCCTGGTACGAAAGTTTAGCGAGAGTGGATTTTGGAAACACATTAAGTGATGATCCTGTGTCCACCAACACATTGGACAAGGCATCATCCTTACAGTTCATGGATATGTGTAAATCCAAATTGTGGTCTTTTCCCTCCTCGGGAAGATCAGCATCACAGAAGCTCAAATTGTTGCAAGCGGTTATATTTGCAACAATGCTATCAAACTGTTCTATTGTGACATCGTGGTCCACGTATGCCACGTCCAACACCCTCTACAAAGCTTCGCGGTGTGGCTCAGAATTCATCAACAAAGATAGCACAGATATCTTTGATGGAGTTTGTAGCAACTGATCAACAACATTGTATTCACTCCTCTTGATGAGCCTCATCATCTCATCACCATCCTCTTTCATAATGCCAGACTGGCCAACCAGGATAGGAGTGTTATTATTCTTAACAGCAACAGGGTCAACAACAGGAACAGAATTATTTTGAGAAGAAGTCCCCACGGGACCAGCAGGATTAGCAGCAGTTCTCTTCACAACATCTTCATGGGATTTCGGCGAAGCCGAGAAAACACGACCACTACGGGTCACACCACTAACGTCAGAAATGCTCACTACAGAAGTTGAGGGCAATGGCACCTCCTTCCCATCTTCTAGCATTACTGCGTTATATCGGTAGGGAACAGCTTTGTCAGATACATACTGGATAGGGCCCGCTGGCTTGATCACAAGAGCTGGAGATACTTTCTTCTTGCTGCCATCATACTTGACAACAACAAGCTCAGGAGTTCTAAATACAGGGGAGATAACATCGACTTCATCCTTATTACGATTCTGAAGTATCTCAATCATTCCCTGATCAAGCATCTCTTGGATGTCCTTTCTTACTTGTCGGCATCCTCTCTCATTGATAGTGCACACCTGGCACCTATCGTGGTCATGCTCGTAATGGTTGTGTTCACACAACAGCTTATGCATCTCGACCAAAGATTGCCTTATGTCATTTACATACAGGACTTTGTATTTGCCAGGACAACCCTGGACCATGTTAACAGCTGCTTTCCCATGCTCGGGCAATGGGTTCTTCTTCACATTCGGACCTACGTCCTCAAAAAATTAATATCCCACTTCTCACAAGGTCTTGCACCTTGGTCTTCAACGGGTAACAGTTCTCCATGTCATGTCCGGGGGCACCGGAATGATATACACAATGAAGCTCTGGCTTATACCACCACTGAGGGTTGGTCGATACAGCAGGAGGATCTCGTGGAGTTATCAGCTTTCTATCGATCAAAGAAGGATAGAGCTCAACATATGTCATCGGAATCGGGTCAAAAGTTACCCTCTTCCTCTCGTAGTTGATGTTGTTGGTGTTATTATTATTGCGAGGCTGGTAGGCCTGTTTTTGCTGACGATGTTGTTGTTGTTTTTGTTGATGAACTTCTCGAAAAACAGGTGCTATATGAGCCACCTGGTGTTGGTTGACGGCAGGACGCACATCCTTCCTCCTTACAGAGGGCCTTCTTTTGGTGTGAGAGGACACATCATGAGTCTCTCCCTCCTTCTTCCTAGCAAAGCTTCCATACTTCTTCGTTGAGGAGTTGTCTTCTTTGGATAACCGTCCTTCACGGACCCCTTCTTCCAATCTCATCCCCATATTCACCATTTCGGTGAAGTACGAGGGAGCACTGGCAATCATTCTTTCATAATAGAAAGAGCTCAAAGTCTTCAAGAAGATCTTTCTCATCTCCTTCTCTTCTAGGGGTGGCACTATCTGAGCTTCCAGTTCTCGTCATCTCTGGGCGTACTCCTTGAAGGTCTCCTTGTCCTTCTGCGACATCGCCCTCAATTGGTCCCTATCTGGAGCCATATCCATATTATATTTGTATTGTTTGACGAAGGCCTCTCCTAAATCGTTGAAAGAGCGGATGCTTGCAATCTCCAGCCCCATATACCACCGGAGCGCAGCACCTGTCAGGCTATCCTGAAAGTAGTGGATCAGCAGTTCGTCATTATTGGTCTGTGTTGACATCTTACGAGCATACATCACAAGATGGCTGAGCGGGCATGTGTTTCCCTTATACTTCTCAAAGTCAGGTACTTTGAATTTAACAGGGATCTTCACGTTGGGCACTAGGCACAACTCAGCAGCACTTTTACCAAAGAGGTCCTTACCCCTCAAAGTCTTTAGTTCCTTGCGCAACTCAAGGAATTGGTCTTTCATTTCGTCCATCTTCTCATAAACATCCGGACCCTTAGACGGTTCGGAATGATAGATGGTGTCTTCAACACGGGGTAAGGTATGCACAACGGGAGGTGGCACAGATAGGACCGGACTAGATGCCGACAAAGAAGCGAGTGTAGGAGCAAAACCCTCTGGCACAAAATTAGTAGGCATTCCCCAAGGGAACCCGGCTGGCATAGATGGAGCGAAGTGGGTTGTTGCAGCAGGCACGGTTGACATTGTTATCTCGGATATAACAGTCCTCGCAGGAGGAGTTGCAGGAGTTGGTGAAGCTTGGCTCTGTGCGGCCAGAACTGACTCCATCATGGCAGTCAGCCTAGCGATCTCTTCCTTCAATTCCCTGTTCTCTTTCTCTAAATGCTCCATTATCTTTGGATAGTTGGCTCTGGTGTTATACTGGTGCGTCAGCTTGTCTTCAAAATAAATGAAGAGCAAAGAGTTAGACCACTGATCAAGAGCTCAGAACAAAACTTGCTTATGCATATGGTGCATGCAATGTTTGTGCATATGGTTTGTTTTTATTTGAGGAACTTTATAGAGATCTATTTGCAAATACTTGAAAATATTAATCTTTTAATACATATATGGAATACTCATAGCAATAAAATTTGGAAAAATTTTACACCAATGAAGTAGTACAGTTTTGGTAACCAAATACAATACAAGCGAAAAGGAGAATGAACATCCCATAGAAACAATCGTCCAAAGCCTTCGAGATTGGAAGATAAGCTGCACGAAGCCTCTTCACCTCTCTCTCATAAGCTACTTCCATATCGGCCTTCTCCTTGGCGAGCTGGTCATACTTCCTCTTCCAAAACCTGGATGAGTGAGGAAGAAGAGAAGTAACCACATCATCAGGCTCATCAATAACCTGATGCTCCAGAAATTCTATCACTGCATCCTTATCTTTGAGTTGCTGAAGAAGTTCCTCTCGCTCACGAACCCATGCACGCGATCGGTCTTCATCTCTCAACTCCTCTACTCCTTGATTAGGGAGGGTTGAAGTCCCAACCATAACCATAGAAGTAGGTCTTGGATAATCATATGGCATGCGGTACTCAAGAGCTCTCTTCCTCACCCAAGCGGTGTAGGGTTCCAAAGCAATACAATTCTTCGGACCAAGCTCCTTCCTTCCCTTCTTATGAACTTTGCGCCAAGCGCGGACCATCCTACCCTTCAAGTTCTGAGGATCTTTACCCTCTTGAAAGAATACACCTTCCAACAAAATGTTGTTAGGTTTATCCTTTAAGGGGAACCCAAGTTGACGGCGAGCCAAAACAGGATTGTAGTTAATTCCACCACATGCACCAAGAAGAGGCACATTGGAGAATTCACCACAAGATTCAAACGCCATCATAAACATGGTTATACCAAGAGATATCATCATTAGTGAGAGACATAAGTCTCGCAGACCACCATAGACATCCCTTATTCTCCTTGAAGGCGAGCGTCTGAGGCAAGTGCGAAATAAACCACTTGTACAATAGAGGCAAACAGCACACGATGGAACCATCACCCTTTGCATTCCTCATATGCAAAGAGAAATAAGTGTCACCCAACAGAGTCAGAACGGGATTAAGAGAAGAGAAAATCCTAATAGCGTTCACATTCACAAAATTGTCGATGTTGGGGAATAACACTAACCCATAGATGAGTAGCACAAATACGGCTTCAAAGGCGTCCTCACTCATGGCCTTCCCAAACAAAGTAGCTTGGGTAATGAGAAAATCAGATGGGATACCTTGAATTCCACCTTTAGTAGTCATATGAGCAACAATGTCAGATACATCTATGTGAAGCAGGTCAGCAATCTCTTGGGAAGAAGGAACCCTCTCCAAACCACTGAACGGCAACTGATCCAAGATAGGTATAACCACATGATAGGCATACTCCTCAAGTGTAGGCAAAAGCTGGAAATCCGGAAAAGTGAAGCAACGATACAGAGGATCGTAGAATTGCACCAACACACTCATCAGACCCTCATTCACCTTGGTAGAAAGAATAGACAGAAGCTTCCATGGCGAGCTTTAAACTCCAAGGGCTCTAATACATAAGATGTCAAACTCCTTAACTCTTTCAAGTCGGGTTGTCTGAAATTGTATTTCTTTGTATTCCTTCTTTGCTTATCCATGTCTGAAAATTTGCAAATAAACCTCTTAAGTTCCTTGAAAGTTTTCATTGTTGATGATATGGATGCAAATGAATGCATGAATGCATGGATGCAACAATCACACTCAAGGATCAAGCAAATCACACCACACAAAGGTCACGGGATGGCTCAAGTCATCATCAATATCAATCATCCATTTTGGTGGATTATGGTTTACACCTTATCAACACCCAAGTTCCATTGATATTGAGGATATACGGGAACGGATCAACCGCGAATCAAGGGTTTATTGTAAGTCACGAGCATGGAGTCTCGGTTAAGAACCACCCAATGGGAGTGTACTATGGTTAAACCTGACGATCATGTTCTAAAAAGGGTCCCCATAGTCATCATCTCATCTTTCGGATATTATCGGATAAGACGACTACTCGTATTCTAAAAATATTCTCAAGAGAGACTCTTATGAGTGTAGTATCATGTAACAATCGTATCAAATCTTACACTTGAATGACCTTCGCACTACGTCCTAAAATAGGCCAAGATGGGCTAGGTATCTAAGGTCCTTGGCTTCTAAGGTTTATATTGGAAAGAGTAATGCCTAACCACGACTACTCGTGTGACATTATTGATCCCAACAAGACCTTCACCAAGTGAATGGGCTTGCAAGTCAACTTGATAAGGAATAACTCCACACAAGTCAACAAGATTATGCCATTCTCCTATCAGAAGTGCACTTGAGTTTGGGTATAGAATTCATCTCAAAAGGAACCACCAAGCATAGAAGCAATTAATATATCAAGCAATTCATACATTACAAACAATACAGTCATCCCAAATTTACGCAAAAATATGTCACAAATAAATATAAACATACAACACATACAAGCAAAAAGTAGGCTAAACTCACTAGGAATGTTGTTCCCCAGCAGAGTCATCACTTTTCTGTAGCGGGGTATTCGTTACCTTATGGTTTATTGACTAAACCAAAAGTAAACATACAATTCGAGTCACCACCGTACTTTTATTTGTCCAAAGGAAAGGCTAAAAAGCGAACAAAAGCCAAGTAAGAAGTTTTATCAAATCAAAAACTAATAAAAATGTCAGAGGTCTAGGTAAGGGGGTTGGTTATGAAATGGGAAGGTTTTACGCACCAAAAACATCCTTAGTACTCTAGGGGAACCTCTTTTTGCAAATTCGTATTGTAGGTTGGTATTTGTGAAAATATGTGCAAAAGATTGGAGGGATGAGAAGAGAATAGATTATATTTACAATTTTGTTGTTTGAATGGATGAACCCATTGCCTACGTACCATCACAAAGGTAGGATCAAAACCTCGTAGTTCGGGGTAAAAATCTCAAAGATTGGTGAATTGATATGATCAAAAGCCTTAAGGTCTTTTGTTATCAAAGGGAGAAAACTCAACCTAAACCAACAATCCACCATGTGAGGAAGGCTTCAACATGCTAGTGAGGGGTTAACCCTGTAATAAGCATGGAAGACTTATAATCCAACCACTAAGGATGAGGTGATATTTACATCAACCACTATGATAACTCAAACCTATGACTAATGTTTATGAAAAGGTTTTAACAAGTGGCCATTGGAACCACAAAACAACTTGAAGTGAATTTCCTTTACAAGTTAGATTTATTTACAAAATGAAGTCAAAATTGGATTAAGATTTATTCACAATGAGTATTGATGAAAAAAATTTGAAAAAAAGTCAAAGGCATAAGGCCTAGGTTTCTGGTTTGAAACAAAGTCAAAGTTTGCAAGAAAAAGTTTTGGCTTGGGTTAGAGTGAGGAGAAGAAGAGAAGGGCTAGTCCTAAAGCATACAAAGATAGGAGAGAAGATAAAACCCTTGGAGTTCCTTTTCTTGAAATCATAGAGATGATTCAATATGCTCCTTTCCTTTGGACTTAGCAAACAACAAGCAATCACACAATTAGATTCAAGCTCCTAGGATCTCCATTTGACTTGTCTCTCTTAACTTGGTTACTCATGACAATGGTCCTCCTTACTATCTCAAGGTGGAACCCCTATCACACAAGAGAAAACATCAAAAAGTTCACAACACAATAAGAGGAATAGACAAAGAATAAGTTTTGGAAGGGAAGTCCTTTGAAGTCAACTTTGAAATTTAGCATTCTAAAGGCATGAGGCCTAGTTGCTCTTCAACAAATTTAGCATTCTAAAGGCATGAGGCCTAGTTGCTCTTGAACTCCTTTAAGCATAGGTAAGTCCTAATTCTAAGTCCTTTCTCCTTTTTGCATTGGGTTCACACAAAACAAAAGCAAAACCAACACAAAACAACAATATATTTATATACAATAATGAGCTCAAATGAGCAAAAAAAGAAAATGGCATAAACATAAAATATGTGCTCAAGTGAGCAAAGTGAAAAGTAATATGAATAAATGAGCAAGAAGTAAATTGCATTAAAGAAAATTGCAAGAAATTAAATGCTCAAATTAAATTTAGTAATTAGTATGGTTATGTTAGTTTGTCATAAGACGATTTAGAGCTATGTTAAGCAATCGTAAGTGGACTAATGTAGTAGTCACACCTATCCGAGGTCGGTCAATAAAACTATAAGCAAATAAACACAAGTTAGAGATCATGACTAGTAAGCCAAGCTCCTAAAACTTATCATGCCAAAAGAAAAGAGGAAAAGCCTTGTATGGAATTTAAGTTCTTTGCTTGACCAAGAAGCAACCTATCTTGGACACAAAGTAACTCACTTGATCTTGGATCAAAGAAGGTTAAACCCCTCATTTGTCAAGACTAACCATAAGACATTAACTCATTGGCCAAAAATAAAAAGAAATGGGATGAAGATGAAATGGATGGAAAGAGAATTCAAGTATCAAACACAATTGGTCAAAAGTGAATCAAATCATCATCAACCAATGCTAAACAGAAGAGAAATGAAGGTTACAAGTCAACAAGTCAAACATATTTTTTTGGTATTTTTGAATTAAAAATAAATGCAAAAATAAAATGGACAAAATATGGTCAAACCTCAAATTCAATTCAAATCAACTTCAACAAGTCCAATTAAATTCTCATAGGTTTAACATGGTCAAACAAGCTTTGACAAAAAATTTCAACAATTTTTGAAATCAGAAACTATTTTAAAACAATTAAAAACAATGAAAAATAACACAAATGAATTAAAATCTCAAATAACTCTCAAATCAATTAAGAAATTGATGAGACTATTTTTCATTGACTTATCATGATCCATATGTGTTAATAAAATATTTTTGGATTTCTCAAATATCAAAAAGTAGTTAAAAATGAATTAAAACTATTAAAACCCAAATAATTCACAAAAAATATTAAATGAAGTCACAAAATAATTAAAAATCAGAATATGAAACTAGGTTTTTCAAGAAACTTTTTGGCATTGGTCTCATATTTTTGTGACTTCAAATAAAATATTTATGTATTTTTGAAAATAAAAGGAATTAAATGAAATTGAAACAAAAATAAGAAAATCAGAAAAATCTGGCGCCCTCTGATCATCTCATTAATTGACGTGGCAATGATCATGTGGCTCAGAGGCGTGGATACACGAAGGACCAAAGTCAAGCGCGCTACATCTGGATTTAAAATAGGTCAACATCATGAAAGGCCAGGATTATAACGATTCAGTGAGATCCAAGGGCCATGAAGCTCCCACGTGGGGATGGAGGTGGAAACCACCATATTCTACGGTGATCTAACCAGATCCGGCCACCACGCGCAGGGTATCAAACTTTAATGAAAATGAAAAAGGCAGGTATCAAAATAAAGCTGAGGTGATGTACATCACCCCTGTAACCATGGATTCTCCTCAAAGTTCCTATTTAGAGAGAAACATGAGCTTGAAGATCATGGTACATGAACTGAAATGGCACGATTTGCAAAATTAAGACCACCACTGGCCTGCCTCATGCTTGGGGACTTCAGAAAACAACACAAACCAAAGGAATTCACATCATATTGCAAGATCTAGATCAAGAAAAATTGAGGTTCTACCTCTGAAATGCAGCTTCAAACAGCACGAATTCTCCAAGCTTTTGATCCAATCTTGCTCTGGAAGTGTGATGATGATGCAAGGTTAAGGAATTGAGTTGTGAAGATCAAGTAATGATGTTGAAATTCAAGCTTGAAATTGAAAATGAAAACTGAAAATTCCTTTAGTGAGGGTTTGGTTTTCAATTCAGCAGCACTTCAGATCTCATTGTGGTTTGTAATTGAAGCTCAACGCACCTCTATTTATAGCTGAATGTAATGCAATGCAATGCTTGGCTCGTGTGCATGAAATTTAGATCCTCCGTGTCTGGGCCTGTACAGGCGCATGTGAGGCCCAAGAATGAATGCAAATTCATGCTGAACTCATATGGAAGTGAACTGGACGTGCAATTGGAGCTACATTAGCTTTCACATGAAGTTTGGATATGAAATGCAAAAATGAACGTAAACATTAAGCTCTTCGAAACTCACGCATGGAAAGTCCAAAAAATTAATGTGAGCAATGGTTGAAAAGCCCTTGAAATAAGGAACAAAAGTCATGTTGGGCACAAGTTCATTTGGAGTTTCGAAATTTATGAAAATTGGATGTGAAGTTTTGGGTACAAAACATGTCTAGGTTCCCTTTGAAATTTTTTACCAAAAGCAAGCATCTTCAAGCCCTTATGTTTTAATGATGCAAGCCTCAAAAGGAAAAGCCTCCAACACAAAAGTTGTATATATTTTCTAGATGATCAATTTATACTTAAATTTTGCATCATTTGGATTTTTTATGAGAAATTTATGGGCACTTGAAGTTGGGTATTTTTCAAATTCAATGACTTAGGTCCAAAGTGACCTATAATGTTTTGTATTATCACATGCGTTTCTTTTAGGATTATGAAATTTTGTCCAACATAACATTTTAAGTAGAGATCTTAAGCTTTCCAATGCATTTTGTCTCACCTAAAAGTCATAAATATTAAGGAAGTTAGGTCCTTGGGAAGTTGACCCAAAATTAGGGTTTCAGTCAAAATGACCTATAATGTTTTGAAATGAATGATGTTTCAGTCAAAATGACCTATAGGGTTTCAGTGATCCTCAGTTTAGTCATATGACTTGACTGGTCAACTTCTCATGGCCAAACTTCAAATCTTGATGAATGAATGATTTAGGATCCTCACATAAGCTCATATATGCATAAAATAATTAATGAAAGAACTTCCCCTGATTAAACTTGATCATAGGTTGAGGTTGCTTCAAGATCAAGGCACAATCAAAGCACTGCTGAATTAGGGTTTCCTTGGGAAACAATCCTCAAGCCCTTTGGGTTATCTTGATCAAATTGGCAAATTGAGATACTTGGGAGACATATATGATGATTAGGAGCTTTATGGACCATTTTCATGCTTGTTCTCATCTTCATCTAGCCAATTCATTGAGCTTAGGAGCCTCCTAGGAGCATAGGAGCACATGATCTTTTGAGCTTCAAAACAAAAAGAGTTAGTGACATATTTTTGTGCTTTTGGTTAGTAATCAAAATAAGAAAAGCAATAATATACAATGCAAGCATGCTTGGTGGTCTCAAACCAACTCACACAAGTCTCAACCCTAGGGTTAAGGAGCCAAACATGCTATGATCCTTGAGGCAATACATTGAGCAAATGATATGATGCCATGAGGGATCTTAGGGTCAAAATTAGTGTCTTACAGATGCCCCTATTTAAGGTCATTCTAGCCGGAGATATGAAGGTAAAATCTTCGTCTCGACGAAGTAGAATGAGCTTAAATAATAACAAAGAGATGAATTTTGGTCCCTAAGAGACCTCATGATGCGAATGTATGCATGCAAAAATAAAATCTTCATGGTGAATAATTGCCACAATGGAAAAGAAATCGGGAGAAACTGAAAAATCCATAAGAGTAACACACTCACTAGGGAGACAGAGACTCTGGGGAAAATAAGGTAAAAATGCGTGAGCAGGTCACGACTTGAAAACTTGCTGGTAGACACGAAGGGATTCCATGGAAATAAATCGATGGAAAGACTCGAGATGACACAAAGATGCATGTATTGGGGAATATGCCAATACAGTCAAAACTATCCGCAAAGGATACCTCGGATAAAAATCCGGACTCAGACAGGGATGTCCACAAAGGACTCAGCTGAGGAAGAAAACAACAAGATATTACCGGCTACTGGGTAACAAACTCAAAGAGAGACATGTCATCAAGCACCGGTTAATGGGTGAGAGAACAACACGCTCAGGGAGAAAGAATAACTAAGACCGGTATAAGGGTGAGAGATATCAATCATCTGAAACGTCTGAGGAGGATCCCAAAGGCATATCTCAACTCAGGAAATCTGAATCCACAGGGGACAAAAAAGTCATAATATGGAGCAGAAGGAAGGAACACCGGGGATACCGGTTACTAGGCGTATAATAGGTGACCAACCAGGCGTGAATTGGGAACAAATCCAAGACAATCATCATCCGAAAGGAGGGCTGAAAAAGCAAACTCGACTTACAGGATGGATATTCGATCTCACAAGGAAATACGAATCTTACTCAACTGGGGGAGAAAAAGACTTTGACTGAATAGCGCATGAGATACATTATCCATTATCGTCATAACGTAGATAACATACTCGCATGGAAGATTAGCCGCAACCGGTTACTGGGTTAATAAAGGATAAATCGATCGAAAAGAGAGGACATCGGGATACCGGATACTGGGTATAAAATGATGACCAATCAGAAGGAGAAATAATCATTACCAAACAAAAGGGTAAATGAAAGATGACTCGGCGGGGATAAATTTCTTGATAAGAGCAATTATCCAAGAGATATATCACCGGCTACTGGGTGGTATACTCAAAAATGAAGGAATATCAATATCGAATATTGGATAAAGATAACCAACAAATAGGGGATTACATCTACCGGTTACTGGGCAGAAAACCACAGAAAAAGGACTTACAACTATCGGTTACTAGGTAGAAGGCCACAAGATTCGCTGGGGAAAAGATGGACAATTACTGGTTACTGAGCAATTGAACAACTAAACCACAAGGAACTGCAGGGGAAATAACAAGAAAGGAGTCAATCTAGGAACAAACTAAAAAGACACAATTAACAAGACTCAACCCGATGAGGATATAACTCAGGGGAGTAATTCCAACCTGGTATATGGCTAGGGAGGAAACTGAAATAATAATCATCCACGAGAACATAACTCAGTGGGGAATAAAGAAGGAAAGATAGACACTTTCTGCCTATGGGGCTGACTCTATATGGAGAGATCAGACACAAACATCTACTTGGGGAAGAATGTTTCACCAATAGCAGGAGATAACAAGCAAAGATATATGGCAAAGAGTGCAGCATGAATATTTGAATGCTATGATTATGCATGTATATGTGTGGTTTATGTATGGTTAATGCTGGAGTTCTTGAATCTCCAAACAGTGAGATTCAAACTCAATTTTCAAGTTGAAAATTATCAGGTTTTCCTTTGAAATGTGAGGGTTTCAATTGGGTGGCAAAGTTGGCGCGCAAGGTGTGTTTGAATTGAGCTCCAAGGGCCTGTATTTATAGCAATTGGGACTGATATTTTAACACTTGAAAATTTGCTAAATTTGGACATTTCATGCACAAGCTTGCATGGTCGTGTACAGGCCCATGAAGCAATCGAATTTGATCCATGTACAATCATTCTGAAGTTCAAATGAGGCTTGGATGTCAAGGCAATGTGAAATGTGATTTTTGGCATTTGATTTCTTCCAATCATGCAGCTCTGTTAAAGCCATGCATAGACCTATCAAATATCATCTAAAATGCATGAACTTAGGTTCTTTGGAAAGCTTAGATCAAGGGGAACAAGTTTGATGTTGAACACTTTTCCATTTGGAACTTGGATCATGGTGAATTTTGAGGTGGAAGTTTGGAAATTTCAACATGTTGAAATTTTTTCTAAGTGTCAAGTCATATATCTCAATATTCCACCTTGCTTAACTTTTTCTGTGAGCTTCAAATGAGAAAAGTGTCTTCATCAAAGTTGTAGCTATTTCAAAGACCTTAAAAATGGTCACAAATTTCATGTCATTTAGATTTATAATGATAGAGTTATGCATTTTTGAAGTTTGGGAAAATCAATTGTTCAATGGTATAGGTCAAAAATGACCTATAATGTATCCTTATATCACATGCTCATAAAATTTGAATTAGCTCTCACTCCAAACATTAAAGTTGAATTAGACATCTTGAATTAGATTGTGCAACTTGGAAATATTTCATATCATACAAATTGAGCAAGTTATGGCCTTGGGAAGTTGACTTTCAAATTAGGGTTTAGACAAAATGACCTATAATGTTTCAACATAGAAAATGATTTTCCAAGCAAAACTAGCTCTAAGTCTCAACATGAAAGTTGTTTCGAATGTCATTTAGAGTAACGTTTCTCTTGGAATAATTTTTATATGGTGAAAATTGTAGGAGATAGGGCCTATGGAGACCCAGCGTTGATCAGATGAATTCATCTGGCCAACCACCATCAACCAACTTGCTAACCTTAAATTATCTTGACTTTTTAGGCTCATGGTAGATCATATATGCATAAGATGATGAATGTTTGAAGTTTCCCTTGAAAAATTTGATCAATTGGTGAGATAGCTTGTTGGAGAAGTTACTCAAGATACCTAGTCAAACTAG
The DNA here is from genome assembly GCF_024323335.1 of Lathyrus oleraceus. Taxonomy (NCBI): domain Eukaryota; kingdom Viridiplantae; phylum Streptophyta; class Magnoliopsida; order Fabales; family Fabaceae; genus Lathyrus; species Lathyrus oleraceus. The sequence continues at coordinate 355,346,593 of NC_066585.1, read as the reverse complement.
GGTTTCCAAGGCAAATCACCTCCAAACTCTTGAAGAATACTTGATCAATATAACATGTAAATATCAATGGGACTAATATATTATGCTTTGAGACACTGTGGATCAATCTTTGATTGTGCTTTTAGCCATGAGGGTCTCAAACCCTAGATATGAACTTGATAGATCAATGAGGATCATGCCCTACCTACAAAAAGTTAGGCACATGCAAAGACATATTTTTGGTATTTTGGTTAGTAAAATGATAATATACAAGTATGATACAATCACATGGTGCTTGGTGATCTTTCCCAAAACAAACCCAATGAAAGAGGGGTAAGGAGGATGCTAAGGTGTGATCCCAATGCTAATGCATATAATGAAATTGCATGATGGATATTAGGGTCAAAATTGGGGTCTTACAGACCCAAAAGATCTAGGTACCAAAAGATAAAATAGTATATGTTGCAGATATCTTGTGTAGCAGAGTTAAAACACCAATCATGGTACCTAGACTCTGGATGCTCGCGACACATGACGGGAAGAAAGCATATGTTCCAAAGCCTGGAACTTAAAGATGTTGGCTTCGTAGGCTTTGGAGGAAATCAGAAAGGAAGAATCAGAGGATCTGGAACAGTTGGTAATGAATCTCTTCCCTATATTTCTGATGTCCTTTATGTTGAAGGATTAATGCATAACTTGTTATCCATAAGTCAATTAAGTGATAACGGTTACGATATAATCTTTAATCAAAAAACGTGCAAAGCTATTAATAAAAAAAATGGCACAATGCTTTTCACTGGTATGAGGAAGAACAACATTTACAAAATTAAGCTTTCAGATCTAAAAGATCAAAATGTAAAATGTTTAATGTCTGTAAATGAAGAGCAATGGGTGTGGCATAGAATCTTGGGTCACATTAGCATGAGGAGGATTTCTCAGCTAAATAAACTTGAGTTATTTAGAGGCCTACCTAAGTTGAAGTTTTCTTCAGATTCTCTTTGTGATGCATGTCAAAAAGGAAAATTTTCTAAAATAACTTTCAAAAATAAAAATGTTGTTTCTACCTCTAAGCCTATGGAACTTCTTCACATCAACTTGTTTGGACCTGTTAAGACAATGTCAGTCAATAGTAAGAAGTATGGACTTGTCATGGTTGATAATTATAGTCATTGGACATGGGTAAAGTTCTTAAGACACGAGAATGAGTCACATTCTGTGTTCACTAGTTTCTGCTCAAAAGTGCAAAAATGAATTTGACTCTAAAATCATCAAAGTCAGAAGTGATCATGGTGGAGAATTTGTAAACAAACTTTTTGAAGAGATTTTTGATTCTAATGGAATATCTCATGATTTCTTTTGTCCTAGAACTCCACAACAAAATGGAGTTGTAGAAAGGAAGAATAGGACTCTCTAAGAAATGGTCAGAACCATGATCAATGAAACAAATGTAGTTAAGCACTTCTGGGCTGAAGCTATGAATACATCGTGTTACATTCAGAATAGAATCTCTATTAGACCTGTTTTGGAGAAGACTCCTTATGAACTGTGTAAGGGAATAAAACCCAATATCTCTTATTTTCATCCTTTTGGATGTTCTTGTTTTATCCTAAATACTAAAGATAATCTGAACAAGTTCGACTCTAAAGCACAAAAGTGTATTATGTTGGAATACTCAGAATGCTCTAAAGGCCATAGAGTATACAATACATAAACACAAATTATGGAAGAATCAATACATCTCATATTTGATGATAAGCTTGACTCTGAAAAGTCAAAGCTAGTTGAGAATTTTGCAGATTTGAAGATAACACTTGCAGGTTCTGACGAAAAGACTAAAGAATCTGCAAAAGCAGAAAAGGAAACGTCAGAAGCACCTGAAGTCACAATCAATCATAAAAGATCAAGAAATAGACAAAGTGTCTCTGAAGAATTGATTCTGGGAAACAAAAACGAACCTGTCAGAACAAGACCAACATTCAAAGTTTTTGAAGAAACACTTCTGGGACTAGTATCTCCGATAGAGCCAACATCCTGTGAAGAATCTCTTCAAGACAAAGAATGGATTCTGGAAATGAAAGAAGAGCTTGATCAATTTGCAAAGAATGATGTATGGGATCTGTCGCAACCTGAAAAATACAGTGTGCGAAAAAAACAACCGGCGAAAGAGAATGACAGAAGAGTCGTCATCGTGCGTTATTCATCCCAAAGGAGGGAAAGGAAACGCTCGAAGTAAACCTGAAAAAGGAAAGGACAAGACGGGGTCTCGCAACCAAATCTTGGGTTCGGGAGTCGGTTATGCGAAGGGAAGGTATTAGCACCCCTACGCATCCGTAGTACTCTACGGGATCCACTTTTGTAGTTTTTGTCTAAAGGGTGTGGGTTTACCTAATGTGTTTATTTACTAAAAAGGTTAAGAGAAATGACTCGCGCGGATGTCGCATCCACTGCATACGTATCTCATCTGAATATGAGAATCAGAGTCTTCGTAGCTCGGCTGACCTATGGGTTAAGGGGATGTGTGCTCGCTAAGACATCGCGTCTTATGCCTACGTATTTCATCTGGAATGAGAATCAGAGCAAGCCGTAGTTCGGCTAACTACGGGGTTATGGATTGGGTTTTGGACGAACAACGTTACTACGCAATCTACCGGATGCTCGACCTTTGGAGACTTACTCGCCTGTAGTAGAAGGAGTAAACGTGTTGCTTTGGGTTTTAGGGTTTGGGATGCTCGAGGGCAAAAAGGCAGTCCTTGACGAAGGAACCGCGCTACCTGCAGGGATATGAATACAAAACACAAAACATGTATCTCAAAGTAAAATGCCACCAAGGGGCTCAAACATTGCCTCCTATCGAGGTCTTCCAGCTAAGAAAGCGATAAAGTATGAGAAAGGGAAAAAATTACCACACGGATAAAGATCCGAAGCTATAGCAGTTAAAGGGGCAAGAAACCCTGAAATGTCTCCAGCTGGACCGTCAAAGGAAATCAGTCAACACGAATAATCAGAATAAAACTCCAGGGGGTATCCCACAAATAAAGTGGGAAACCACGCGAGTGTTTCTGCGAAAGCCATGTGAGCCCTCACAAAACTCGACAAAGGGTTAGAGTAGTAGGATGAAATCAAGAGAAAACAATGCCATGGAAACACAAGACAGGTTAGAATAAACAAAATAGGGTAACCCAGAGTTGCCCCTAAATCAAAATGTAACCACATGAATAATTCCATCAAAATTCACAAAAGGCTCACAAAAAGGTATCAAATTCACCCATAATACCTCATACATTTAGAGCATTCAAATAAAAGGCATAAAGATGATGGATATAGGGCAAACCTGATTGGAGAGCTTGATTGAGTTGCGCCCGTGAGGTTTACAAGTTGAGTTCCTTTCAGGGTTTGGAGGTTGCTCTGAACTCTGTTGGCTTTTCTCTCACTATCTTTTCCTCAGGGTTTTGCTTCTCTTCCTTCTTTCTCCAGTGAATCTCCCAGTGTAACTTCAAGTGTAACTCCAAGTGTGTTTTCCTCTACTGAAACTTCAGTATTTATAGACTGATTTTCGTGGGTAATGGGCTCAAATGAGGGAGACCCAAGTCCAAAATAATTTGTTATATTTTATTTATTTATTTTATTTATTTATTTTATTTATTTATTTTATTTACTTATTTAATTAATTAATTAATTAATTAATTAATTAAATTAAATTATTTTTTTTTTCGTTTTTTTTCGTTTTTTTTTTTTTTTTTTTCGTTTTTTTTTTTTTTTTTTTCAGGAAAAATGAAGGGTAAATTTTGGGGTATTACAGGATCTTGTACCAAGACCCAAGGAAACCCACGTGATTGGAACCAAATGGCTTTACAGAAACAAACTCAATGAAAAGGGCGAAGTGGTTAGAAACAAAGCACGATTGGTGGCACAAGGTTACATTCAACAAGAAGTTATTGACTACAATGAAACCTTTGCTCTAGTATCCTAGTTTTGACATCATACAAAATACATGTAACAGAAAGTTGCACTCACAAGTTATATAGTAGATAATGGTTATTTTCAAGAAGTTTGAAGAACTCCAATATCTTTGAATAAATGATAAAAATATAAATTTCAAATTTGTTATTCCCAACTAACATTTAGGGAGGCTCTGTTATGTGGATCTATGTGCTTGTAGGTATAACCGTCAATTAATTTTGATGATGACAATTGATTACATGTGTCAAACAATGTTTAAAAGACCTAACTGCATCCAAAATCCTTTTCAAGAATGTGCAGTAATAATTGATAAAAAGGGAGTGTATTGTATCTACCTAGTAAGCTCTTGATGATGGCATCTGATCAAGAAGTACCTCAATGCTCATTAGTCTGATAATTCGAAGATTCATTTGAAGTGTTAATAAATTATTGAATTAAGTAGAGGATATTGAAGTCTGAAAGATAGAAGTGTGAAAACCTGTTTGTTAAAGTGATTAGTTTAAATTATAAAAGGTCGAGAGTAAGTCTTGAAGTATTAAGATAACCACACACACACACAAAATTCAAGTCCTCTTTATTTTTATTAAAACTTTTAAAAACCTATCAAGACATGTATAGAAATGAATAAAAAGTGTTTATAATAAATTAGGAAAGTTAACTATCTTTCTAATCGATTAAGAGCTTGTTCTAAATGATTAAAGCAAGGAGAAAGACCTTTTAATCAACTTTCAAAGCTATTAATCTATTTATTCATACCATCGTTAGGGTTTCCTTTTCTAAATTATGGTTGACGTCTTTTGAAATATTTTTATCAATTATAATATGTGTTAATCAATTAAATAATTTAATTTGGTCCATTGATCATTTCTTTTTTAATAAAAAGTTATTTTTAATATAAAGGAGGTTTCTCTTCATTTCATTTTACATTGGATTTCTGAATAAAAACATCTCTATTTTTCTTCTACTCTCTTTGTTTTTCCCAAGAATTTTTGCAGTGTTGAAAGTCTCAAAAGCCCTTCAGAGAGTTGTGTTGTAACTGGCGTTGTGCTTAATATATTCAAGAGTATGATTCTCTTTTGAATTATATTTGTAAAGGATTTTAAGTTTGCAAGCTAAATCTAAGAAAAAAAGCTTGTGTGAAGGCTTTTGAGTTGAACTTGTGTAAAATCTCTATTTTTTTGTCGTTGAAGGTTCATGGGTTGATGTTGTAAGAGCTTAAACTAGTTTTTAATGGAACTCTCAATGGAAAACTCTTGGAAATAGGAGTATGCTAAGTGGTTAGGAAGAACATGTATAAATACAGGGTGCGTTGTCTTTATCACTTGTCTCTTTATTTTTCTATTATTTATTTTATTTATGTTCTGTATCTCTCTTCTTTTACATCTTTTTTCTACCTTATTTATATCTTCTAATATAAACATTTTCAAACATGATTTTTTTTATAAAATTAATTTCGAATTTGAATATCATAATCCCCCCCTCGTCTCTCTCTCTCTCTCTCTCTCTCTCTCTCTCTCTCTCTCTCATGTTTGGAGACACTTGGTTAATAAGGGGCATCAGATTCTAACTCTTGTATAAGAATAATCGTCTCAGAAGGTAGGAATGACTTCAAACGACTCACTACAAAGGTCATCATCCTTTTAATGGAGAAAGGCATGTTTTATGGAAAGAGAATATGAGAATCTTCATATAAGGGATAAAAGATGATATTTGGAGGGTTATGAAAAATGATCCTTTTGTTCTCACATATTACGTTAATGGTGTTGTGAAAAATAAGATAAAAAAATTTGGACCAAAAAAGAAAAGAAAAAAGTGCAACGCAGTTTGAAAGCTAAAACTATTATCATTGTCACTCTTGGCATTAATGAGTTTTTGTGTGTTTCTCATTGCAAGAATGCGAAAGAAATATGAGACATCTTTCAAGTTATCCATGAAGGTACAACTAAAATAAAAATATCTAGGATGAACACATTAACTCGTGATTGTGAGCTTTTTAAAATAAAACCTGAAGAAAATATTCTAGATATGGAAAAATGATTCATCCGCATTGTGAATCATATGAGAATTCAAGGTAAAGCATTCTAAAATGATAATTTCGTTACAAAAGTCCTTAGATGCCTAAAATACAGTTGAAAACCAAAAGTCACTACGTTCTATGAATTTAGGGACTTGTCTTCCATGAATTTGACTACTCTGCTTAAAAAATTACAAGAACACAAGATGGAGCTAAAGAGGCTAGATGAAGATGAAGGTGACAACAAGAAGAAAAGTATAACTCTCAAAGTCAGAAGAAAATATTCAGACTTCGATGAAGATCTGACAATTCTTGTTCGAAACTTCAAAAGATTCATGAACCATGACAAACAGCAAAACTTTCAACACAAAAATAAAGGAAGATCTTCGTGTGTTCCAACCTGTTATCAATGTGAAAAAGAAAAGGCATATAAAACCAAATTGTTCTCATAACAAGAATCAGAAATGTAACTAAAATCAGAATCAGAAGGAATTTAGAAAATTCCATAAAGCAACAAATAAAGCATACACAGCCTGAGATGAAAATGACATGAAGTCTTTAGTTGAAGAAAAAACAAACATATGTCTCATGGCGAATCATGAAGACTATGAGGTAACTTCATATTTTACTTATGATGATTTATTTTGCATATGTAAGAAAATAAATATAGAATGAAGTAAATTAAAACACATTGTCTCTGCCTCTAAGACTATATTTTTTTCCTTGATATTGAAAATAAAAAACTTACTGAAAGAAATAGATAGATAGTCTTAAAGAAAAACAATGTGTTTTAGTAAACTATCCCTCTTATCTTGAAGATTCGATTAAACCTGCCAAATGTGAATGATGCAGTGTTTTAAAAAATAAAATTGATGATCGGCATAATATACTTGATAAGATTACCAAAGGAAGAGACAACTTGAATCTTCTTTTAAAAAATCAAAGAGATTCATATAATAAAATTGATATAGGTTATGAACCTAAGAAAAATGTTTTAAGAAATATAGTAATATATGTCATACTAATAAAATCTTAATGTGCAAAACTCTTAAATGTGATTGGTGTAGTAAAAATGACCATGTTGCTTTGTTTTGACTTGTCAGAAAAAGACATGAAAGTAAAAATGGTTATCCTCCTTCTCATTTCTATAAAGAATACCATGAAAGTAAAATGAGAAGCATATCCTCTTCATTTTACTTTTGTAATTATGATCCTATTCAAAAATATAGAAAAATGTTTATCACTAATATTGGAGGACCAAAAAAGATTTGAGTACCTAAATTAAGATATGATTTCATAATATAGGAATGCTTTACAGTATTGGATGTTATGTGGTATTTGATAGCGGTTGTTCAAAGCATATGACTAGAGATCAAACTTGTTTCTCTTCCTTTACTCCTAAAAATAGAGGTTTTGTCTCTTATGGTGATAACAACAAAGGAATGATAATTTGTATAGACACCATTGGTAAGCTCCCCAATTCAATAATTGAGAAAGTTCTTTTAGTTGATGATTTTAAACATAATCTGTTAAGTATTAGTCAATTATGCAACAAAGATATTGTAGTGTTTGATTCTTCTGGATGCAGGATTATAAAATATAAATTAAATAAAACTTTTTTTACCAAGTTCCAGAAGTTAGAGTATTTACACCGTAAATCTTAATAAAGTCTCTTCAAATGAAATATGTCTTTTGAATACTATGGATGAATCTCGTCTATGGCATATGAGATTAGCTCATATCCACATGGATTATCTGAACAATTTAGTCTCCAGGGATTAGGTAATCAATTTGTCAAACTTGTGTTTTCAAAAACATGGATTATGTGATGTGTTCCTAACACGTAAACAAATAAAGAACTCTTTTATATATAAAAATGTTGTTTTTACAAATAGGCATTTTTAAATGTTGCATATGGATTTTTTTGGCTCATCGAGAACCATGCAAAAATTACTATGTTTTTGTAGTTCTAAATGACTACTCTTGCTATATACGGAAGATATTCTAATCTCATAAAAGAGATATGTTTGTTACCTTTCAAAAATTAACCAAAATTATCCAGAATAAAAAATGACTATACATGGAATTCGAGAACTATTCTAATGAGAATAGAATTGATCACACATTTTCTGTTCCACAACTTCCTCCAACAAAATAGAATAGTAAAACAGAAAAATAGATCTTCTAAATACCATATTTATAAAAGAATCAGTTGATGTTACCTTTAATAAATATAACCTCAGGGCGGTAGTGGCAGATGTTGTTTATTGTGCATGTGTCTTTAAGAAAAATATCTCTTTAAGACTGTATAAGCCTCACATCATCATTTGTCATGGTATGATATATCTCTAAGACTGTATAAGCCTCATATCATCACACATGCACACCCTATTCGATTTCAAGTATCACCCATACCTAGAGTGTCTGCAGCAGAACTATATTTGGAGTTACTTCCATACTTGAAGCTATTATACATTGTGTCCGCAGAACTGCATCGTATTCCATTTGGAGTAACTTCATTATATATACGGCTAGATTTAAAGCTATTACAGTGAAAAGAGGTAATTTCATTTTCTGGCGTCCATTCAAAATAATAACATAGTTCCAAGCACGCATGAAGCTAATACCCCTCAAGAGTTTACTGCACCAAACCAATTACCAATTGCAATGACTACAACTAACACAAGTTGATGTACAGCAAGTGAAAAATACATTATCAAAAGCAAAAATGAAAATTTATTACCATAGAAAGATAATATAACGAGATCTAAGGTGTTAGTTACAAAGTAATAATAATACAAGGAAAATCCTCATCCTGGGTCAAAGACTGTTGTGTGCACACTTTTGGTAGAATTTTTTTAACAAAGATATAACCATCCAAAGTATATCCCAAGTTCTTCTCTCTATGTAACCTTGGTAACATTTTTTTTTTGACAGAACCTTGTAACATCTTCGACAAAATATGACCCAGAAAGCTGACTAAAACAAAACAAGCATATTCAAGTGCTTTATTCTGATTGAAGCCTATAATCAAGCATCTCCTTGATATTTAACCTAACAGAAGGACCCATTGCTGAGCATATGTGTGCACTTTTCCAGTACACACCTTTCGCGCCAGAAGGTTTGTTTGAGTCTACTGATTTCTGCGAAATTAGAATGATGGGTTAGAAGTTTACCAATGAGTGAAATACAAACAGAATTTCTGTTTGGGGAAGAACATACTATAGCAGAGAGCAAGTTAGTAAGAAGATCCTCTTCTGGAAAATCGGCTTTTCCAAAAGGCAAGTGCACGATTCCCGTTTTATCTGCCCTGTATTCAACTTTTCCCTGTTTGAATTCTGCTATAGCCTGTAAAGATGAATTTATTTGAGAACCAAATACTTCCATTTTATAATTGTGCAATCATGGTTAGTTTATATGCATTTTGCATCGCAAGAAAAAGGTTCTCTGTGTGTATGCACCCAGTTAAAGTGAACTGAGAAAGAATGAGACTAAAAGTAGATAATACTGCACCTGAGGAATATTAGCCGTTACAGTGCCAGCTTTAGGATTTGGCATGAGTCCTCTTGGCCCCAGAATCTTTCCTAGGCTAGCAACCTGACACAGTCAGCGATGGCAACTAAATGAGTTTCCATAATCATAAATACTCATGATCCATTGGCCCATTGACCCATAATAGATCCCTGGATCAGAACCAAGCTCGGATACTAACTTGAATAGTTTAGAATGATCAACTTGCATTACACAGATAATCTCTTAAAATAAGGAAAAATAATAATCTGAGGAACCTGTATCAGAAATATTAAATAGAGAATAATTCTAATTACGACAATAATCAACAGAACTTTTCAATACTAACAGAAAACCATACAGCATGCTACTGATAATTGATTTGCATTTAAGATTATTAAATGATGAATTCTTTGAAAGATCAAGCATGAACAGGGATATAAAGATAACTTGGTGTCTGAAGTGGGGGAATTTAAGAGGGGGGTGATAAGGAGGTTGAGGGTTTTCATCCTTAGTCCTAGCATGAAACAAACAATTACTGACAATACTAACATCGACTGTTTCAAAACGAAAATAGAAAAGAAAAATCGAGCTTGAACCTGAGCATAGCATCAAACATGGTGTCAATCTAGTTATAGAATTCAGCTATAAAGGCTGTGCATTAATGACACATTCAAAGAATCTGACTTGAATGAACATAGATCTCTAGACTAATTGAAATTAAATATACCAATCACTTGAAAAAAATTATCCTCAGTACACATTAGGAGAAAATGATAATGCAAATGGTTTAGTTTAATCAGTTATTAACTTTCCGAATCATTTATTGATATTAAATCATTGTTTCAATTATTATAATTATAATTAATAAAAAAAAATGAAGAGAGAATAAAAATTCAAATTAGCAACACCTTAGGCATCATATCTGGAGAAGCAATTAATTTATCAAATTCCATGAATCCTCCTTTTATCTGTTCTATCAGGTCCTCTCCACCTACCAAATCAGCTCCTGCATTTTTTGCTTCATCGAATCTTTCACCTATCAAAGTGAACTATTAATTAGAATAGCCAATGCAACAATTAATATATTGTGAATTATAACTGGCAATTCAGTTGGTTGTGCATAAACTCTAAATCATCGGAAAACTAGTTTGTTTTTTTGCTCATCTTATTCCTATTAGAAAAATGTCAAGAAGGACCCAATATGCTCATTAACAAGTTATTGGGGTGAAAACTCAATCCACTTGTGGCTAGGTGTTATCCAGTCCACTTTATGCTATTCAACTTTAAATCCTCCATTATCCATGTTTTAATGAGGAATATCAGTGTTCAATTTAATCAGCATAAATACTTGTCATTTCATAACTTATCGCTTTGCAGGCGTAGCCTAGCCTTCCATACAGAAGTTAGATTCACATTTGAAATAATATTTAGTTAGAAAGAAAAAATGGAAGTATAAATATCCTCCAAACAGAAGCATTGAACAGGGAAAGGGGATTAAATAAAAAAGGGCTAGGCTGCCCAGTACCCAACATATAAGGACGGGAAATTCCCTTGAAACAGCTATGTGCAGAGTACCATAGAAAAGCCATAAATACCATTCCAATTCCATTACAGATTTAGGGGTAACAAAGAGAGCAAGATAAGCCTCACCCTCCATAATAATTTGCCTCCTCGTTCTAACTATGTTTTTTTAAACAAACTGTTAGAAGCTACTCAAAAGTCAAGGTATGCACCCGAAGTTCATCAATGCGTACTAAACAGAGTCGACAATAGTTTAGTAACATTAATTACGATCTAGAAATTAGCATTATAAGTAAATAGGTGTTTTATTTAAAAAGGTTTGGATCCACCCTAATTGCAACCATGTTAAAAATATTTAGGCATGGTAGCATTTTCTTAGGTTCTTTAGAAGTTTGGAGGGGAGGGCTTTGGAGGAGAGGGGTAGAGAATCAAATAGGGAAATCTTTCACCTTTATAGATAGAGCGATTTTGTAAAGAATTATAAACCAATGCTAATGATTGATATATATTTAATATTGAAAGTATTATTACAGTGTTAATAATAGAGAATTGCGGATTGACAAAAATTTGATATAAGAAATAGCGGACATACAACGGAAGCCGCAAAGCGCTTGAAATAAATAATTAGATACAAAATAGAGCATGTTGCACACAAATAAAAGCTACATAAACAGAAATTAAATAAGACGGGGAAGAGAAATAATAGAAACAAAATATTTTATAAAAATACAAGGAATAGATGAAAGAAAACAATAGAGAAAAAAACAGGGATAGAAAGAGAAAAAATAATTAAATTAGGGATGATAGATGAAGTGGAACAGATGAGAGATTACCCCATCTCATCACCAACTCAGCATTATTTTATTTTATTTTGTTTTTAAAATATCATGTGCAACTCGCATGATATTTTTAATGATATTATTAAGAAGAAGAAAAAATGCATAACAAAACAATAACTTCTGCTATGCAAAAAGCCACTGTTATTGCAGTGGTAGCAAAATCACATTAGCGTATCCGTTTTCGGCACGGTTGCTCCAAATCCTGATATGCAATAGCAGTATAGCTGCGCTATACCAGTTATTTAAAAACACTAGCATTATAACAACATAGATCGAACTTGGAGAATTTATCAAAACCCTCTTCCAATACAATTTTTGAGTTCCCTCAAATCAGTGTAGTCAATTGAGAATACCGAAAAAATAGCTGATTGTTAAAATTCCACTATGCAATAGTGCCATAGTGCTACTATAGCGGCTGTTTGACAATATTTTGTACTAAATAGCATATCGCAAACAATGGCGGGTTTGTCTAAATTCCGCTATGCTATAGCGGTATAGAACTGCTATACCGGCTATTTAACAACACTGCCCCAAATTTATGGGATTTTTGTATTTGAAGAAAAATAAACTCCCCAAAGTCCTCCATTCTTTCCACTTCATCCTACCTTTATTTGAAAGTCCTCCCTTCCCCTCTTAAACTCCCAAAAGACCCTTAGCATCAGCCATTCCAGCCAGCCCCATTTTTTCAGAGAAAAAATTGTTTATAAATTAATATTTCTTTCAAAAGGAAAATATGGAGACCTTTAGAAAAAAATATCTAGGATAGAGTAAGTTGACAATTGCGGATCAGGAACTCTCAAGACTCAGAATGTGGAAAAAATATCTAACAATTTGGGATAAAAGACCCATCATCTTATATCTATCCATAAGGAAGATTAAGTAATAACGAAAACATTTCCTTTTATACACATTCACTTGAAAAGATAGCATTTTTTAGCATGATCATGAACTTTCAAGTTTTAGTAACTAAAAGTGTCTCAGCTTTTGCAAAAAAATAAATAAACAACAACTAAAGTTAAAAAGTGTGAACGGGAGGATTGAAAGCATAAGCACCTTGAGTAAGAACAGCCACTTTAATAGGCTTTCCGGTTCCCTTTGGAAGACTTACCTATTAAGAGAGAATGGACAAAAGACTCCGAATTAGTTCATGTGTTGTAAATTTTGTACTCGGGTTTTTAATGTGCTTGTATATACAAAACCAAGCAAAGAGCAGGAGACTCACTGTAGCTCTTAACTGTTGATCATTATATTTAGGGTCAATGTTGAGACGGAAATGGGCTTCTACTGTTTCTACAAACTTGGTTTTAGCTGTTTCTTTTACCAAAGAAATTGCTGTCTTCAAGTCGTACTCTTTCTTAAGCTCCCTCAATTTTTGAATTTCCAAAAATCTCTTAGATCTCACCTGGTGAAACATTGAAACAACAAGTAACGATAAGAATGCAAGGATGACATTAAGATATACCAGTTATGCATACATCTATTAGTAGTCATTCGCTGCTTAAGAAGATGCGAAACAGAAGCAAAAGAAAATAAAAACAGCTCAATAACCCCACAAAATTGCAGGAATGTCATTGTCCAGTCATTCTTCACTATCTAATCTTAACGTATAACTATATTATTTCTTAAAACTTGTTTGTAATGTGACAAGAGGGTATTATTACTAGATTGAATTCCTATGTAAAACAACGGTTATTTCCCTATTTAAGTGGGGGGGGGGGGGGAAATAGACAATTGTCAAATGTATAATTTACATTCATCTAAAAGAGCAGGCTGGACCGTTATCGAGTTTAATGGCGGTAATAGAACAATTAGTGGCCAACCATTACTTAACCAATTACGCGTGAACCTTTTCTGAAAAGAAAAAAAAAACAATTATGCATGAGAAACACATATGTTTCCCTTTACAAAAAAGGGGTAATAGTAATTCCAATGGTTAAATATGTTTTCAGTCATAAATTAACATTTTCATTTTTAGTCCTACAGATTACAAAACTACATGTTTAGAGAGGTATTAAAAGCATACAATTTTGTAAAGAGGGTATTACAAGATTGAATTACTATGTAAAACTATGATTAATTCCTGTTTAAGTGTAAGAAAAATAAATAAACAAATGCCAAAATGTAGCATCCATAATTTGCATTCACTAAGTCTAATACCCAAAACACAACAACAAGGTTTGACATAAGTGGTTAATATGCTTCGTCTAAAAGAATCGATTTCAGAATCGAGCCTGATGCCTGCTGTGATAAAACAATTTGTGGCCAGCCATAATGCCTTTACTTAACAATTACGCACTAAGTAATTGCATAAGAAGCACATTGGTTTCCCTTTATAAGAGGCAATAATATTAATCCTAAGGGTTATCTATGTTTTCAGTCATAAATTAACATTTAGTTTTTAGTCCTACAAATTCCAAAGCTAGATGTTTTTAGTCCTAAAGAGTGCTTAAAAGTATACAATTATGCAATTTGTAAGAATGAAAAGTGGTTACATTACAGGACTCAAACAAAAAATTGATAAAATTATAGAGCATATTAACCTCGGCAATAGCAGTAATCAACAAAACAATTAGATTAACAAAGAAAATGAAAAGAATTAGAAGATACCCTATCACTCTTAAGCGCCAATGCAGCTTTCCCTGTCTTAGGCTTAGTGGAGATAATAACAGTGTTAGTAGTAACATCAGATTCATCCTCCTCACCACCTTCGTTCTCCTCTTCATCAACAGTTTCCGCGACATCAGCAGCAAGTGCAGAAACAAAGGAATTCGAAACCCTAGATTGGTAGGTTAGATGAAAACAGTTAGCGGGTTTGAAAACGAGTGGGGAGAGAAAGAAGGTTGTGGAAAGAGGAAAAGAACGGTTTGAAGGAGAGAGGTCTTGTGAATTGATGATGATGGAGGAGGTTGTGTGTGTTGAAAAGATTAGAGATGATGAAGGTGGTGTGGTTGTACATGAAGCCATGGTAGTTGTGAAGTTGGGAAACGGAGTGTGGTGGTGAAAGGAAGACATTGGGTAGTTTTATCTATTTGGCGGATAATGAATAATGAGGAGATAAGAATGTGATGTGCTCTATCGTATAACAATTGACGGGTGGATTAGTTTTATTTTGTTGTGCTGCTTGTTTTTGTTTAGCTTAAACGTGTGAGATGTTGTTATTAGTTATATTCATGAATGTATTTAAATTATTAATTGTTAAATATTTGTATCAACACATATTTTTTGTTTATATTTTTTATGAATTAAATTAAATAACAAATATATATTTGAAAATTTAAATGATTGATTAAGAAAGAATTGAAAGTTTATTTGCAATTTTATTAAATTTAAGAAGTATAATGATATAATAATTTCACATATTCAAAATCAAAATAATAGTTTGTTATTTCATTGTGTGAAATTGTGGGATTTATTTTTCAAAATAATTATGTTTTTTCAACAAAATTCTCTAAATAACCATGTTTTTTCATTAATTTCTAAAATATTCATGTTTTAAAAAATATATTAGAGCGTGGAGCATAAATCAATTGGATTAGCGTCTATATTGGACAAATTAGAGGTCATACTAATTTTTTTTATAAAACCTCATATATATATATATATATATATATATATATATATATATATATATATATATATATATATATATATATATATTAAACACAAAATATTATAAGAGGGGACTATAGTGGTAAATTCATGATCATCAAACTATGGATAAGCTTAACATCAATAAAATCAGAATCGTCAGCGCGCTTTTATTGTTTCCAAAGGAAAAGGGAAAAGTAGGAACAAAAACCAAAGATAAGAAGTTTTTAAATCAAAACTACTAAAATGTCAGAGATTACATGTAAGGGGGTTGGTTACACAGAGGAAAAGTGTTAGCACCCAAAGTGTCTTAGGAACTCCTAGGAAGCCTTTTTTTGATGTGTCCATGTGTTTTTTGGTATAAATGATGTTTGAGAAAAAAATAGAGTGTGGGGATGAGAAAAGAATTCATTGATTATATTTTTGTGTTTGACAAGACCTTCGGTCTTGTGCCTACCTACCAATATAAAAATGAGGGATCAAAACCTCGTAGTTCGTGGTAACAATTTCAAAGTTGGTGAGTTGCTTTTTAAAAAAAGTTTTAAATGAAAAGGCACAAAGGGCCAAAAGTTTGAATGAAGTTATTAGTTCTTTTTGTCTTTTTGGAATTTTAAGTCAATATGATTAAGTTTATTTACAACTTTGATTTAAGAAAGAGTTTGAAAATTCATTGGCATAAGGCCAAAGTTTCGAATCATTAAAACAAAGTCTAAGTTTGAAATCACAAGCAAAGAAGGTTTTTGAAAAGAGGGAGAGATTTTGAAATTTAAGAAGTGGGGAGGAGATGAAGAGACTATCCTAAGCACAAAATTAAAAGTTAAGAGTTGAAAAGATCTGACCAATGGGATGCAATCCAACAGACAAGAATGTCATATAGAAAATCCATTTTTCCCTTTGGACTTTGAATCAAGCAATAATCAAGTCATTAGCAATATCCATACATTAAGAAGATCAAGACATCAAATAAAGATAACCACATCCAAGCAAGCAATTTCCATAGCTAACGGTCTTCTTTGTCTTCTCATGTATCAGATGAAATATTCCTTGATCAACTCAAAGCAAAGCATCAGACACAAAGTCAAAATAATAAATAAGCACAAAGGCAGAGTAGCAGATGAATTCAAACAGAACTCAAGGCTTGCATCAGATGAAGACTCAGTTCACAATAGCTCAGTCTCATAATGTTGGCATTGGCCAAGTCCTTTTTGCATAGGGAATGTTGCCTAATCCTAAGTCCAATAGTTCATATCAAGATCAACAGTCCATCAGACATTTTTTAGGGTTTTTGTTGTTATTAAGTATTTTAAGGTCCTAAGACCACAAACAAAATCAAAATGCACAAACAAATATATACAATCACAAGATATGGCTCAAATGAGCAAAAGGAAAATGACATAAACATAAACAATTTAACTGAAATGTAAATGGCAATGGGTGATAAATGACTAAATTTTAAATTGCATAAAGTAAATGACTTGAAAGTAAAGCAATATTAACAGGAGTTAGTCAAATGTTAATCAAAGGTTAGTCAAGTATTAGTGGTATTTTTTAATTGATTAAGTCATTATTTGGAGAACACTCAACCATCCAATCACAATTATGAATCTTTAAACCAAGACATCTTCCATGAGAAGGGCTCCAACTTGGATAATTCAACAAGTATGCCACTAGCTCTCATGAAAGGAAAAAATGTCAAGTTTCCACATAATACCATAAAGAATGGGAGACTTACAATCTCACTTACTAGAATGTTATGCCTTTAGGGTCAAATTTAGCTCTATGTTAAGCAATCGTAATTGGACTTATGTAAAAGTCACAATTATCTGAGGTCGGACAATAAAAAATTAGGTGTTAATGCATGTTAGAGATTTTGTATGAAGAACCAAACCCTAAAACATACCACACACTAAAAGAAAAGATCAAGAGGGAGGGACCTATCTCAGTCATACTTGTACTGGTTCATCTGACACAAGGTCATTGATGAACCAATTGGACTTAAGACATTAGAGATTTCATTGATCAAATGAGGGAATGGAAAAGAATGGGAATGAAGATGAAGAGGGATGGGAAGATAGAAACACAAATTGATCAAGGGAGGATTTTATCAAATCAAAACCATCCATTCATTTTGGGAGATGAAATATATATTTCATCAATCCCCTAAATCCAATGGTTTTGATCCAACAAGAGTCAAATCCACCTTGATCAAGGCCCAAACAGAAAGTCAAACATCATAAGACCATAAAAATGGCTCAACATAATTTTTACACAATTAATCAATTAAAAATGAATTAAAATGCATTTTTATTTGATCAAAACCTAAAATCTCTTCAAAACATCAAATAAATGGCCAAGAGATTTATCCTAGGTCAAACAAAGTCAAAGGACCTTAGACAAAAAATTTCATGATTTTTGAAAAGTCAGAAGTATTTTTAAACAATTAAAAATATGCGCAAAAACATTTAATTCATGAAAAATATCAATAAATAAATAAATTTTAATTCAGAATATGAAATAGAAAAATATTTAAAGATTTTTGGTGAAAGTCCCATATTTTTTGGATTAAAAATGAAATTAATATGAATAAAATAAAATAAAAGGATTAAACATAAAATTAGAAATTAAAATAAAAATAAAAAAAAACAAGGGCCATCAGATCTCCCTCATTAATTGAGGTGGCAGATCTGATGGTCACACGCACGCATTCCATGGTGGACTTCAGTCAATGCAATGTACGCGTGGTAATCAAATGCAACGGTCCAGATTATAACATTTAAACATGATGAGGTGCCCAGAAAGCGTGACAATACACCACCAGAACTAGGGCTCCGGTCATCTTTTCCAGTGACCTCCACCGGACTGGTCCAACTTCATCTCAATGGAAAATGAAAAACATGGACACTACTTTAAAGAGAAAATGCTCAGGATCTTGAATCTAGCCTCAATTTTCTCCAATTCCAAGTATATAAAAAGATACAGGGATTTGAATTTTGAGGATCATGAATTGAGTTGCTTCGATTTCACCTCAAAGCAACTCAATCTTGTTTCCTACATTGGTAGGACTTCATCCAACCAAAAATTACAAAGAATGGTGAAGAATTGAGAGAGAATCAAATAGATGAAAATTCTGGAAAATCACCTTTGAGTGAGCTTCAAACTTGCTTGAACTTGCTTCCAATTGGCCTTGGCTTGACTTTAGAAGCTTGCAGGAGTTGAATTGGATCAAGGAAAGGCTTTGATTCTTGGAGTTTCAAAACAAAAGGAGATTTGAAGTTCGATTTTCAAATGAAAACCTTCACGATTATCCTCTAATGGTGAGGGTTTGGATTGCAGGTTCAAAGCTTGGGCCAGGTGTCCTTAATTCTGAGCCATCAGGGTCTTATTTATAGGCAATGCATTTGATTTCCACACACTTCCAAAATTAACCATGAAATTCTGGTATCAGATATGAGATGTCGAAGGTAATGTCACGACATTAATATCTGAACAACAAGTGAAATATAAACAGGATAAAAATAGAGAAACAATTGAACAAGCGTCACAAGTAATTGTTAACCTAGTTCAATGCAAACTCACCTATGTCTAGGGGCTACCAAGCCAGGAAGGAAATCCACTAAACATAATTAGTTCAAAGACTCTCAGTAAATAACTTCAAGTTATAGTCTTTTCACCTAATCTCTACTCGTGTGACTTCTATCTAAGAACTCTTAGATATGAGTCCCTACTCACTCCCCCTCAATCACAACAGTGATATAAGAACAAATACAAAAAGAAAGAAGTCACACTTCAAGGACACATACTTGATCTTGCTTAAAAGCTTCAACCAAGTAAACAAACACTCATACTTCAAAGCTCAGAGTGGACAAATTACAACACAAAAATCAGTCCAATTCATACATCAACAAGGTGAATGAATGGCTCACAATACACAAGCTCACACAAGACTAAAACCCTAAAACTCTCTCACTTCATTGTTCGTATCTTGTGTGTATAAAACAGGTTTTACATGGCCTTTAAATAGAAGCTTTTTGAATGGGCCTGGGCAACATGAAACCCTAATTCTATTTTAATTGCGTATCTCCTAAGAAAAAACAGCTAATCATTCCTTTTTGTAAAATAAAACATTCTGGTTTAAAATAGAATTACTCCTTGAATACCGCATGCAATCTCCACATAAGCACACAATGATTTGCATGAAAAGTGCAACAATAAAACACATAACATTCGGACTGAATGTTCTGTATGCACATGTCTTAACATCGGGTCTGACATCTTGGCTAACTCCTGCACAACCATATTTAAACAACCTGCAGGAAGCTGATATCACATGTCAAGATAACAAACGTGACATCTTGTGATAACCCTAAGTTTTACCAAAATTGATGCCAACACAAAGAACCAACAAACTCCCCCTTTGGAAAATTTTGGCTAAAACATACATCAGATCACACGTTCACAAGAAATCAAATAAAGTATCAGTTCAGCAGCAGAAGTAAACATACACACATTACTAGCAAAAATAGCAACTAGTAAACACACATGATAGCAACTAGTAAACACGCATGCGCCTGTGCTCAGAATACACCACCTCCCCCTTCAGCTAGTCCACACCAAGCACCAATCTGCTTCACACAGACAGAATATTTCTCCCTCTTTGTATCAAACATAACATCAACCATCACCTATAGTTATAACTACTTCTCCCCCTTTTTAGCCAAAAGAGACCAAATAGACAAAATAAATGTCTATTCAGTCATAAACCAAAATGTCAAAAGTTAAGGGGTTACAAAACCAAGTACATAATCAACTGTAAGCAAGCTGAGATACAAACCAACAAAACAACAAAACGGAATTGTCAAAATCAAGAAAATCCATCACATCAATAAAAACCATCACATCAATAGGGACCAAAGTCAAAGGAGCTAATCAGAGGAGCTTGAGCTTGCAGCTTCATCAGCATCAGAACCAGAATTGCCACTTGTCTCATCATTGTTTGCAGACCTCTCACTAGAGGTGTGGGCTTCAGCTTCCTTAGCATGTTAAATATTTTCACCTTCAGCTTGCTCCAAGCTTGCAATCAAGGCTTCCAACGATTGTTTCCTAGTTGTTGCTACCCTTATCCCTTCACCCAGCTCTTTACAAGTCTCCTTAAGCTCAGCAATAGTTCCAACTTTTGAGGCTGGCTTTTTCATGGCAGATGTCATGACAATATCTTCGACATGACTGCCTTCAAATAATTTATAGTGCACAGACATAGCAGGTTTTCTTCTACTAGGTAAGTCATTAGAACTCAAAATACCAGGGTGTTGATTCAGGATAATCCCACAAATCATAGAGGGAAAGGCAATAGGCAGCTTAACTGCATGAGTAGATGCATGCTTGATGATTTGTTCAAACATAAATCTACCATAGTCAAAATTCATTTTGGTTCCAACAGCAAAAATAAACCTTCCAAGGGTATTAGCAATTGTGGAAATATGGTTGGTAGGCACCCAATTTGCAGCTACTATTTTATGTAATATAGCATACTTGACAGTCAATTTCCCAGCAGGAAGATGCTTTTTAATAGGCCACCCTTTCACCTGCCTTGCTGTAATTTCTCTATAGACCTCATTGTCAGTAGCTTCCAATTCACCTGCACCCTCAACTTTTCTTCCCATAAAATTGTTAATAACAGTGGGAGAGAATGTGATACACTTACCTCTCACAAACACTTTGCAAAATTCCTTATTGTTCTTATCAGCAATATCCTCAGGAATATTGACAATGGATTCCTTAACTAAACCCTCATAGCACTGAGAGAACCCAGCCATAGTCTTTAACAACCCAACAGCCTTTATCAGTCCATGACCTCCTTTACTTCAGCAGCATCCTTTCCCAACTCCCTTTCCACATCCACCCTTCTTTGAATCACAAATTTCCATTTGGCAGCTCCATCCTCAAGATGGAAAGAGATATTATCCAAATGCACAGCAACAACTTTAACAGGAGACTTCCTCACAGTGGTTTTCTTCACATGGGAGATGTCAGGGACATCTTTCTCAACATCCTCTTTAGATTCAGAATCTTCTCTAACCTTCCTCTTCTTCACTTCAACCTTGCTCCAAGATTTGCAGGGACCAATACCAACAATCTTCTTAGTTTTTCTAGCTGACATAAGTTCAGCCACAGATCTTCCTTTTCGAGTCTTCATGTGTTTAGCCACACTTGGCTTTAAATGATGAAGTAAGTCATCCTCTTGATCATCAGACCTATCATCCTTTAGGTCAATCACATCGTTTGCATCATCATGCTTCTCAGAGTGGGAAGTATTGGCAGTTTTAGATGCCACAGATTTTCCTTTACCAGACACAGTTTGCCCTAGAGAGCACAAACCTTCAACAGCCATGTCCTTCTCAGAACTGAAGGAATCGTCATCCTTCTCACTATGTTGTTCAACCTCAGGAGAGGGGTACATTTTAGACAGGGGAGTAGAGACTCCCTTCACGGAATGTCCTTCATTAAGGATTCTAGTGACTAGGTTTCTTATGACACAATCAGTGTGGTGTATATCTTCCTTAGAGTTAGTGGCATGAGTTGAGCCAAAAGGGATACTAGAGATGTTACCTTGATTGGGGCATGCAGAAGCTGAGGCATCCATGGGATGGTTCAAATCAAGGGTCTCGCAGGGAATAACTGATAGAGGAACCACATCCAGAATCTCATCATCGGGAATGTCCATGGAATGAGCACTAACCTTTTGAGTAGACTTAGTAGTTTTTGAAGCAGAAGTATTTTGATGTTGTGACATTTTAGAGTTTTTATGGAAAAAATTCAGTTTCCCTAGCAGAGGTGTGTGAGGAAGGAGCAGGAAGATGGAAGAACTGGAGTAGGTAGTGAGGTTGTGGGGGTAGCGTGTGAAGACGTAATAGATGGTATTTCCAAAACTAGGTGATGATTTACCATAATGGGGGCGCTTTATTTTAGCCACATACACACTAATTTGCTTACTTTTCCCACTCCATATTAATTGCTACAAGTCTTCATAAATGCAAAACCCAAATTTTCCTCTTATGACTTCAAACTGATTTGCATCCAAGGCCTTTGTAAAAATATCAGCTAACTGCATCTCAGTAGCAACATGTTCTAAGGCTGCAATCTTATCCTTCACGAGTTCTCTAATAAAATGATGACGGATATCAATATGTTTTGTCCTGCTGTGTTGAATAGGATTCTTTGAGATGTTTATAGCACTCAGGTTTTCACAGTACAATGTCATGACATCTTGCGTGACATTATATTCAGTCAACATTTGTTTCATCCACACCAGTTGAGAACAACTACTTCCAGCTGCTATGTATTCAGCTTGAGCTGTAGACAGAGACACACAATTTTGCTTCTTACTAAACCATGATATTAAATTGTTCCCTGTAGCGGGAAATTCATGATCATCAAGCTATTGACAAGCTAGAGATCAAATAACAAGAGTCCCCACCGCGCTTTTATTATTTCCAAGGGAAAAGGGAAAAAGTACGAACAAAACCCAAAAAGTAAGAAGTTTTCAAATCAAAACTAATAAATAGTCAGAGATCACAGATAAGGGGGTTGGTTACACAGAGGGAAGGTGTTAGCACTCAAAGTGTCCTAGGTACTCCTAGGGAGCCCTTTTTGTATGCATATGTATTTTGTACAAAGTGATGTTTACAAACAAATAGAATGGGGGGATGAGAAAAGAATTCATTAATTATATTTTTTGTGTTTGGCAAGACCTTCGGTCTTGTGCCTACGTACCAACATAAAAATGAGGGATCAAAACCTCGTAGTTCGTGATACAAATTTCAAAATGGATGCACTGATTTTAACAAAATTTAAGTTTGAAAGGCACAAAGGCCCAAAATGGTTTGAATGAGTTAGTTCTTTTTGGCTTTTTGAAAGTTTAGGTCAAGTATAGTTAAGTTTATTTGCAAGTTTGATTTAAGAAAAGAAGTTTAAAAATGCAATGGCATAAGGCCAGAGTTTCTATCTTTTTGCAAAAGTGGTCAAAGTTTAGAACAAAAATAGTTCACACAAAGAAGATTTTGAAAAATGGAAGGAGAGATTTTGAAATTACAGAAATGGGGAGAATATGGAGAGACTATCCTATGCACAAAACTAAAAGTTTAGGGTTGAAAAGATCTGACCAGAATGGAGAGACTATCCAATAGACAAGAATGTCAATAGAAACCCAGAATTCCCTTGGACTTTTAGAATCAAGCAACACACAAATGCACAATTATATTATCTTGAAGAGCAAGGAATCAAATAAAGATGGCCTCATCCAAGCTTATCCATTCCATGATCTTTTTCAAAATAGCCCATGCAACAGATGAATTCTGTAACACCCCGATAAAAATAAGATAATTATTTAATTTAAGTTAATATTATATTTATTAATTTAATTAAATAATTGGAATTTTTGGATTATTATTATTATTATTATTGGAATAATAATTATTGGAAAATATATATAAGATGGAAATAAGGAAAAAGAGTTCCATTTTGGTAAAAAGGGTTTCACGTGAAAAGCAGAGAAGCGGCTGAAAAGAGGAAAAGGGCAAAGAGACAGAGCAAGAGGAAGAAGGTTGGAGAAGAGAAAAGCTTGAAGCTTAAAGATTCGCCGGATTAACTCAGGTAAGGGGGGTTTATCGTCGTTTAATGGGTATTATGGATTAACATGTAATGGGTAGTGATAAGCCGTTGAATTGACCCTAATTGGGATGTTGAATGCTGAAAAATTGAGATGAATAAGTTATGTTAAAACTGTAATTGACTCTGTAATTGGATGAGTCTTGATTTCCCGAAAGTGTAGCTTTTTACGGAATTGAAATCGGAGGTCCGGAAGTCCTCCAACGGCGGAAAATGCGGAGAATTCTGCATTCTGCTTCGTGTTAGCGCAGGAACAGCTTTCTGTCTTGCGTTAACCGGTTAACCCAAGGTGTTAACCGGTTAACACTATTAGGAATTGTGAAGTATCACTGTTTTGCTTGCGTTAACCGGTTAACCCAGGGCGTTAACCGGTTAACACTGTTGTGATTTGTGAAAATTGCTGTTCTGTTTGCGTTAACCGGTTAACCCAGGGCGTTAACCGGTTAACACTGTTGTGAATTTCCAGGAAGCGTGTTCAGTGTTGCGTTAACCGGTTAACCCAGGGCGTTAACCGGTTAACACTGTGTGAAAAGTGAAAAAATTAATATTTGAATGTTGTGTACCTATTTGATGGTTGCCTATATCGGTGTGTGATATAGTAGGGATCAATTCCCGTTGTTTTGAGTAGTATATGTATTAGTAGAGTGTGCTAATACTGTGATTGATTTATTGGCATGACATGATATGATTATGTGATAAATATGCTGATGATGTGTGAAAATATGCATAATGTTGTGAATGTATATATTATGCATGTGTTGGTGAATGGACTGTTTTATGGCTTAGAGTGTGAGCATATGTCCATTGTGGATTGTTGTTGATGATGTTGCATTGCTAGGTGAATTAGCATGCATATTGTGGCCTTTATGGTGGTAGCTAATTCCCATGGTGAGGAATTAGTGAGTAAATCATTGTGGATTGTTGTTGATGTTTGCATGCTAGGTGATTAGCGTGCATAGCATAGCCCTTGGGGTGGTAGCTAATTCCCATGGTGAGGAATTAGTGAGTGAGTCACTAGGTCTCAAATGAGTGGGACTAGTGGGCTTGGTAGCCGTATCTGGATTTGATCGGTGAGGTTGAACTATATGTTCACGAACAGTCGGTACCGCATGCATGGAGTCTCATTGCATAATGTATGTATGGCGTATAATATGAATGGATGTATTCCAATATTATACGTGTGTTTGTGTTGGCATTGAGTATGAGTATGAATTGTGTTGGTATTATGTATGATAATTGAGTTGATGTGCCGTTACTGAATGTGTGATATGATTAGGGTGATTAACGTGTTATTTACTTAGCATTTCATGATATTTTATAATGCTTTTTATATCGATTGAGGAACTCACCCTTACAACTATTTTTCAGGTAACGAGCAGTGATTGAGTAGGAGCTAGTGCTTGAAGTCTAGTGTAGTTCCTTAGTGGGTCATGCTCTGGTAGATGTAACATCGGGATGGGATGTTTTAAATGTTTTGTTGTTGGTTGTGAACCAGTTTACATGTAATATGCTACATGTTTTGCATGATTGATTTAATCTCTATCCGCTGCGTATTGTGCAAATGCTTTATGTTTTGAATTAATAAAAGAGCATGACAGTTATTATGGTGAATGGTGTGAAGTGTTTGTGTGACACCCTTAATTGCACCTTTACTCTGATGTATATATTTGTTGTTTTAATTAAATATTTGGGGTAATTTAGAAGGGTGTTACATTAGTGGTATCAGAGCATAGTCGGTCGAGTCGAGTCGTAATTATTCTGTTTCCCTGTATGTGATAGGTGTTGTGTAACCCTATCCGTACTTATTGTTTAGCTTGTTGGGTTTTCAGAATAGAGATGGCTGGAAGAGGTAGAGATGATGCTGCGATTGCTGAGGCTCTGGGTATGCTAGCTGGAGTACTTGGAGGGAATCCGAATGTTGTGGGAATGGGAGCTGCTCGTCAACTGAGTGAGTTCCAGAAGAACAATCCTCCAATGTTCAAGGGAGCATACGATCCAGATGGTGCTCAGAAGTGGTTGAAGGAGATCGAGAGGATCTTCCGAGTGACTGAGTGTGCCGATAACCAGAAGGTCAGGTTCGGTACGCATATGCTGTCAGAAGAAGCAGATGATTGGTGGGTTGCTACCCGCACTGAGTTGGAAGCAGCTGGGAATGCTGAGATCACTTGGGCGGTGTTCAGAGAGAGATTCCTGAGGAAGTACTTTTCAGAGGATGTCAGAGGAAAGAAAGAGATAGAGTTCTTAGAATTGAAGCAGGGCAATCGGTCTGTTACTGAGTATGCTGCTAAGTTCACAGAGCTGTCGAAGTATTACACTCCCTATGATGAGGCTACTGGGGAATTCTCGAAATGTGTGAAGTTTGAGAACGGGTTACGTCCCGAGATTAAGCAGACTATTGGGTATCAACGGATTAGAGTGTTTTCTGATTTGGTTGACTGTTGCAGGATTTTTGAACAGGATACCAAAGCCAGAGCGGAGAGCTATCAGCAGAGGGTTGATAGGAAAGGCAAGAATCAGAATGATCGTGGGAAACCGTATGCAGCTGGCAAAGGTTTCCAGAGACAGAGTGGGATGAAGAGACCTAGTGGGGGAGACTCCAGTGCCCCTGCTAAGTGTTTCAGATGTGGTCAGGCTGGACATCGTATCCATGAGTGTACCAGTAATGAGAAGAAGTGTTTCAAGTGTGGAAAAGGTGGTCATTTGGCTGCAGAGTGCCGGTCGAAGACTGTGACTTGTTTCAACTGTGGAGAAGTGGGTCATATCAGTCCACAATGTCCTAAGCCGAAGAAAGAGAACCAGTCGGGAGGCAAGTTCTTTGCTTTATCGGGTTCTGAGACTTTTGCAGATGATCGTTTGATCCGAGGTACGTGTTATATTAATGGCTTTCCTCTTGTAGCTATTATTGACACAGGTGCGACTCATTCCTTTATATCTTTGGATTGTGCTGTGAAACTTAAGTTAGAGATATCTGAGATGCATGGAAGTATGGTGATTGATACTCCTGCGAAGGGTTCAGTGACTACTACTTCAGTTTGTTTAAATTGTCCTTTGAGTATTTTGGTAGAGACTTTGGAATGGACCTCGTGTGTCTTCCACTAGTGCAGATTGATGTTATCTTGGGTATGAACTGGTTGGTGTTTAACCGAGTTTATATCAACTGTTTTGATAAGACTGTGATCTTTCCTGAGATTGAGGAAGGGAAGAATTTGGGTCTATCTGCAAGGCAGGTGAATGAGGCAGTAGCAGATGGGGCAGAGTTGTTTATGCTGTTAGCGACTTTGGAGGCTAAAGATAAACTGGCGATTTGTGATCTAGCCGTGGTGTGTGATTTTCCTGATGTGTTTCCTGAAGAAGTGAATGAATTACCGCCAGAGCGTGAAGTTGAGTTCTCGATTGATTTGGTACCTGGTACTAGGCCGATATCGATGGCTCCGTACCGTATGTCTGCTGTTGAGTTAGCTGAATTGAAGAGTCAGCTGGAAGATCTGTTGGATAAGAAATTTATTCGTCCGAGTGTGTCACCGTGGGGTGCACCAGTGTTATTGGTTAACAAGAAAGAAGGTACTATGAGGTTGTGTGTGGACTACAGGCAACTGAATAAAGTGACGATCAAGAATCGGTATCCTTTGCCGAGGATTGATGATTTGATGGATCAGTTAGTTGGTGCGAGTGTGTTTAGCAAAATAGATTTGAGGTCGGGATATCATCAGATACGTGTGAAAATTGAGGATATTCAGAAGACTGCTTTCAGAACAAGGTATGGACATTATGAGTATTCTGTAATGCCTTTTGGTGTGACTAATGCGCCTGGAGTATTTATGGAGTATATGAATAGGATTTTCCATCCGTACCTAGACAAGTTTGTTGTGGTGTTTATTGACGATATTTTGGTATATTCGAAATCTGAAGAAGAGCATGCTGAACATTTGAGAGTGGTTTTAGAAGTTCTATGAGAAAAGAAGTTATTTGCTAAACTGTCCAAGTGTGAATTTTGGTTAGAAGAGGTTAGTTTTCTTGGTCATGTGATTTCAAGAGGTGGTGTTGCTGTTGATCCTTCTAAGATAGAAGCGGTATCTAAGTGGGAAGCTCCGAAGTCAGTTTCTGAGATAAGGAGTTTTCTTGGACTTGCAGGATATTATAGGAAGTTCATTGAGGGATTTTCTAAGTTGGCGTTACCGTTAACGATGTTGACTAGAAAGGGGCAAGCGTTTGTTTGGGACTCAAAGTGTGAAGAAGGTTTCCAAGAGTTAAAGAGAAGGTTAACTACTGCTCCTATTCTGATATTACCGAGTCCATCGGAACTATTTGAGGTTTTCTGTGATGCGTCATTGTTGGGCTTGGGTGGTGTGTTGATGCAGAATAAGCAGGTTATAGCTTATGCTTCGAGACAGCTGAGGGTTCATGAGAGGAACTATCCGACACACGATTTAGAGTTGGCAGCTGTGGTTTTTGTTCTGAAGTTATGGAGGCATTACTTGTACGGGTCAAGATTTGAGGTTTTCAGTGACCATAAAAGTTTAAAGTATTTGTTTGATCAGAAAGAGCTGAATATGAGACAGAGGAGATGGTTAGAGAATTGGATTTAATTGAGCAGTTTAGAGACTTGAGTTTGGTGTGTGAGAGTACTCACAATAGTGTTAAATTGGGAATGTTGAAGTTAACGAGTGGTATTCTGGATGAGATTAGAGAGGGTCAGAAATCCGATGTGCTTTTGGTTGATAAGTTGACTCTAGTGAATCAAGGTCAAGGTGGTGAATTCAGAGTTGATGAGAATGGTGTTTTGAAATTTGGTAACCGGGTGTGTATTCCGGATGTTACCGAGCTTAAGAAGAGTATTCTTGAGGAAGGACATCGTAGTGGCCTGAGTATTCATCCTGGGGCTACGAAGATGTATCATGATTTGAAAAAGTTATTTTGGTGGCCGGGAATGAAAAGAGAAATTGCGAGTTTTGTTTATTCTTGTTTGACTTGTCAGAAGTCAAAGATTGAGCATCAGAAGCCGTCTGGGCTAATGCAACCGTTGGCTATTCCAGAGTGGAAGTGGGATAGTATCAGTATGGATTTTGTTTCTGGTTTACCGAGGACAATTAAGAACTTTGAAGCTATTTGGGTGATTGTTGACAGATTGACAAAATCGGCTCATTTCATTCCGATCAGAATGGATTATCCGTTAGAGAGATTAGCTGAGTTGTATATTGAGAAAATTGTAAGTTTGCATGGTATTCCGTCGAGTATTGTTTCGGACAGAGATCCTAGATTTACATCGAAGTTCTGGGAAGGTTTGCAGAGGGCTTTGGGAACTAAGCTGAGATTGAGTTCTGCATATCATCCGCAGACTGATGGTCAGACTGAGAGGACGATTCAGTCACTAGAGGATCTTTTGAGGGCTTGTGTTTTGGAAAAGGGAGGTGCTTGGGATTGTTATTTACCTTTGATTGAGTTTACCTACAACAATAGTTTTCATTCGAGCATTGGTATGGCACCGTTTGAAGCTTTGTATGGTAGGAGATGTCGGACGCCTTTATGTTGGTATGAGTCCGGTGAGAGTGCTGTGGTTGGACCGGAGATTGTTCAACAGACTACGGAAAAGATTAAGATGATTCAGGAGAAGATGAGAATTGCTCAGAGTCGTCAGAAGAGTTATCACGACAAGAGGAGGAAGTCACTTGAGTTTCAAGAGGGAGATCATGTGTTTCTTCGTGTTACTCCGATAACTGGGGTTGGTCGAGCTTTGAAGTCGAAGAAGTTGACACCTCGATTTATTGGTCCTTATCAGATCTTGGAGAGGATAGGGGAGGTAGCCTATCGTATCGCTTTACCGCCGTCACTTGCGAATTTGCACGAGGTTTTCCATGTGTCTCAGTTGAGGAGGTACATTCCTGATCCGTCGCATGTGGTCCAAGTAGATGATGTACAGGTGAGAGATAACCTGACTGTTGAAACATCACCTATGAGGATAGAGGATCGAGAGTTGAAGCAGTTGCGGGGTAAAGAGATTGCCTTGGTGAAGGTAGCTTGGGAAGGACCAGCAGGTGGCAATGTGACTTGGGAACTTGAGAGTCAGATGAAGGAGTCCTATCCAGAGTTATTCGCTTGAGGTATGTTTTCGAGGACGAAAACTCTTTTAGTGGGGGAGAGTTGTAACACCCCGATAAAAATAAGATAATTATTTAATTTAAGTTAATATTATATTTATTAATTTAATTAAATAATTGGAATTTTTGGATTATTATTATTATTATTATTATTATTGGAATAATAATTATTGGAAAATATATATAAGTTGGAAATAAGGAAAAAGAGTTCCATTTTGGTAAAAAGGGTTTCACATGAAAAGCAGAGAAGCGGCTGAAAAGAGGAAAAGGGCAAAGAGACAGAGCAAGAGGAAGAAGGTTGGAGAAGAGAAAAGCTTAAAGCTTAAAGATTCGCCGGATTAACTCAGGTAAGGGGGGTTTATCGTCGTTTAATGGGTATTATGGATTAACATGTAATGGGTAGTGATAAGCCGTTGAATTGACCCTAATTGGGATGTTGAATGCTGAAAAATTGAGATGAATAAGTTATGTTAAAACTGTAATTGACTCTGTAATTGGATGAGTCTTGATTTCCCGAAAGTGTAGCTTTTTACGGAATTGAAATCGGAGGTCCGGAAGTCCTCCAACGGCGGAAAATGCGGAGAATTCTGCATTCTGCTTCGTGTTAGCGCAGGAACAGCTTTCTGTCTTGCGTTAACCGGTTAACCCAGGGTGTTAACCGGTTAACACTGTTAGGAATTGTGAAGTATCACTGTTTTGCTTGCGTTAACCGGTTAACCCAGGGCGTTAACCGGTTAACACTGTTGTGATTTGTGAAAATTGCTGTTCTGTTTGCGTTAACCGGTTAACCCAGGGCGTTAACCGGTTAACACTGTTGTGAATTGCCAGGAAGCGTGTTTAGTGTTGCGTTAACCGGTTAACCCAGGGCGTTAACCGGTTAACACTGTGTGAAAAGTGAAAAAATTAATATTTGAATGTTGTGTACCTATTTGATGGTTGCCTATATCGGTGTGTGATATAGTAGGGATCAATTCCCGTTGTTTTGAGTAGTATAGGTATTAGTAGAGTGTGCTAATACTGTGATTGATTTATTGGCATGACATGATATGATTATGTGATAAATATGCTGATGATGTGTGAAAATATGCATAATGTTGTGAATGTATATATTATGCATGTGTTGGTGAATTGACTGTTTTATGGCTTAGAGTGTGAGCATATGTCCATTGTGGATTGTTGTTGATGATGTTGCATTGCTAGGTGAATTAGCATGCATATTGTGGCCTTTATGGTGGTAGCTAATTCCCATGGTGAGGAATTAGTGAGTAAGTCATTGTGGATTGTTGTTGATGTTTGCATGCTAGGTGATTAGCGTGCATAGCATAGCCCTTGGGGTGGTAGCTAATTCCCATGGTGAGGAATTAGTGAGTGAGTCACTAGGTCTCAAATGAGTGGGACTAGTGGGCTTGGTAGCCGTATCTGGATTTGATCGGTGAGGTTGAACTATATGTCACGAACAGTCGGTACCGCATGCATGGAGTCTCATTGCATAATGTATGTATGGCGTATAATATGAATGGATGTATTCCAATATTATACGTGTGTTTGTGTTGGCATTGAGTATGAGTATGAATTGTGTTGGTATTGAGTATGATAATTGAGTTGATGTGCCGTTACTGAATGTGTGATATGATTAGGGTGATTAACGTGTTATTTACTTAGCATTTCATGATATTTTATAATGCTTTTTATATCGATTGAGGAACTCACCCTTACAACTATTTTTCAGGTAACGAGCAGTGATTGAGTAGGAGCTAGTGCTTGAAGTCTAGTGTAGTTCCTTAGTGGGTCATGCTCTGGTAGATGTAACATCGGGATGGGATGTTTTAAATGTTTTGTTGTTGGTTGTGAACCAGTTTACATGTAATATGCTACATGTTTTGCATGATTGATTTAATCTCTATCCGCTGCGTATTGTGCAAATGCTTTATGTTTTGAATTAATAAAAGAGCATGAGAGTTATTATGGTGAATGGTGTGAAGTGTTTGTGTGACACCCTTAATTGCACCTTTACTCTGATGTATATATTTGTTGTTTTAATTAAATATTTGGGGTAATTTAGAAGGGTGTTACAAATTCCACAAGTCACAGGTTCAAAATAACAACTATACAATGATTATGTTGCAGATGAACTTAGAGATGTCTTCAAAGATGCCTCAGATGAATTTTCAAATTGCAAGCACTTGATTTCTCAACAAGTTGGCATTGGCCAAGTCCATTAGCATAGGAAGGTTGCCTAGATTCTAAATCCATTTGTCCAAGATCAAGCCAACAGTCCACTCAAAAGTTTTTTTTAGGGTTTTTGTTATTATTATGTACATTAATGGTCAAAGACCAAACAAACAAGCAAAGTACACAAACAAAATATATCACACAATATGGTTCAAATGAACAAAGTGAAAATTGCATTAACATAAACAATTAGAATGATATGAACAATGGCAAATGAAATAGAGTGCTAAAAGTAAATTGCATTAAAGTAAAGCCTTGAAATTAAAAGTTAGTAGTTAATAAGTTAGGAGTTAGTATTGTCCCAGTTAAAGCAGGCTTCTCAAATATATACTTGATTGGATCCATTTTGGATATCAACCAAGTGGTATGGTTCAACATATATTGACGCAGACGCTTAACAGCCCAAGCCAATGCGCAACAAGTTTTCTCAAGCATAGAATACTGAGTCTCACAGTCGGTGAACTTCTTACTGAGGTAGTAAATTGCAAATTCTTTCTTTCCAGTCTCATATTGCTGACCAAGAACACAACTCATACTATCTTCTAGCACAATCAAATACATGACCAACGGTCTTCCTTCAACAGGTGGAGACAAAATTGGAGGTTCAAGCAAATATTCTTTGATACTGTCAAAAGCTTTCTGGCAGTCTTCGGTCCAATCACAAGACTGATCTTTCTGAAGAATCTTGAATATATGCGCACATGTGGCAGTCATGTGGGAAATGAATATGGAAATATAATTCAAGCAGCCAAGAAAACCTTTGAGTCGCTTCTCAGTTTTGGGCGCAGGCATCTCTTGTATTGCTTTGACTTTGGCAGGATCAACTTCAATACCCTTCTCGCTGATAATGAAGCCCAACAACTTACCAGAACGAACACCAAAAGTACACTTATTGGGATTCAAGCGGAGTTTATACTTCCTCAAACGCTGGAATAGCTTCAACAAATGCTCAACATGTTCCTCTTTATCAATTGATTTAGCAATCATGTCATTGACATAAACTTCAATCTCTTTATGCATCATATCATGAAAAAGAGTAGTCATTGCTCTCTAGTAAGTTGCACCAGCATTCTTTAGACCGAAAGGCATCGCTCTATAACATAATGTTCCCCAGGGTGTAATGAATATGGTCTTCTCCATATCTTCGGGTGCCATCTTGATCTGATTATATCCGGAAATCCAACCATAAACGAAAAGACTTTGAATTTAGCAGTATTGTCTACCAACATATCAATGTGTTGCAGAGGGAAATCATCTTTCGGACTGTCTTTATTCAAATCTCTATAGTCAACACACATGCGGACTTTTCCATCTTTCTTCGGTACAGGCACAATATTGGCCACCCATTGCGGATACTTAGCGGTCACAAGGAAATCAGCATCAATCTGCTTCTGCACTTCCTCTTTGATCTTCACAGCCATATCAGGATGCGTTCTTCTCAACATTTGCTTGACTGGAGGGCATTCTGGCTTCAACGGCAATCTATGCTCCACAATCTCAGAATCTAAACCAGGCATGTCTTGATAGGATCAAGCAAACACATTTGAATACTCTCGAAGAAGATCAATCAACCCCTTCTTAGCATCTGGACACAGTTGAGACCCAATCTTGACTTCCTTCACATCATCTTCGGAACCCAAGTTGACTAGCTCAATGTGCTCTTCAAACGGATGAATAATCTTTTCATCTTGCTCAAGAAGACGAGACAATTCATCACTCACTTCTTCATCACTTTCCTCCTCGGCCTCAAACACAAGGAATTCAAAATTTGGAGAAGGAGAAGGATCATTGTATTCAATAGGGTTAGGAACCAACCTGCACAATGATTTGATATTTTGATTTTAGAGAAGTGAATTTGTGACCAAATATTATGCAGATGGACAATTATATTATTTATTTATGTTTTTTGTGATTACCATTTTCAGAATAATGCAAAAAGTAAAAACAAACATCATAGATATGGATGAGTAGAGTTAATTTTATTAATGATCAATTTAAAATGCCCAAACAATGTTCACTTCTCCCTTAGGCATAGGAGAAGGATTTTAAAATATAAAAGCAATTACTTAGATCGATGCAAAATAACAGGAATATCAACGGCAGTCCAATTGTTGCATGTCTTTCCACGCGTTACAAAGTTGGTGCAGTCTTCCTCTTCGCTATCCTCTAGCACAACAGCTAAGTGTTGTTCATTGCCATGAATGAACCCTCCGGTACGGAAGCTGAGTTGCATATCTTCAGATCTTGCAATTGATGAGCCTTTTTGGAACCCCAAGCCAGTTTTGCCTTTGTTGTCAGAGACCTCTACCATGCGCCCCCACTGATCAACAGTTTCTTCTTCAACAATCTTCTGAGCATCTTTCAACAAGGACATAGGTTCCCCAATTCTCTTCTCAGCAGCAATAGATAAGGCTTGGAACGGAGTTCAAACCTCATCCTCAGCTTCAACATACGAGAAAGATGACAGATAGCTAACCAACAACGCCTTCTCTCCTCCAACAATCACCAACTTGCCATTCTTGACAAATTTCAATTTCTGATGCAGAGTGGAGGTAACAGCTCCTGCCTCATGAATCCATGGCCTTCCCAATAAACAGCTGTAGGCCGGGTGGATATCCATTACTTGAAAAGTAATCTGAAAATCACTCGGACCTATCTTGACTAGAAGGTCCACTTCATCAATTATTGTCTTGTGCGAACCATCAAAAGCTTTGACGATTACACCGCTATACCTCATGGGCGCTCCTTGGTAGGATATCTTTGACAAAGTTGACTTCGGAAGCACATTCAGTGACGGACCGGTGTCAACAAGCACATTTGACAAAGCATCTTCCTTGCAGTTCATTGAAATATGCAAAGCCAGGTTATGATTTCTTCCCTCCTCAGGGAGTTCTTCATCGCAAAAGCTCAAATTATTGCATGAAGTGATGTTAGCCATGATGTGATCAAATTAATCTACATTAACATCCTGCTCTACATATGCCTGTTCAAGAACTCTTTGTAGTGCTTCTCTGTATGCTTCAGAATTCAAAAGCAGAGACAACACGGAGATTTTTGAGGGAGTCTGGAGCAACTGCTTAACCACATTAAATTCGCTCCTCTTTATTAATCGGAGTACCTCATCATCATCATTGGATTTCAAGTTGCTGGACTCACCAGACTTATCCTTTAAACAACCAACTGGATCTACATTAGGTACCTCCACCTTCTTACCAACAATCGTTTCCTCTTTACTTTCTGGGACCATCGTCCCAAACACTCGACCACTGCGGGTCACCTTTGTAACATCAGCAATGCTCACTACTGAACTAGTCGTAGGTAACGAGACCTCTTGACCATTCTTTATCATTGTAGCATTGTATTGGTATGGTACAGCCTTATCAGATGAATACGTAACTGGGCCCGCTAACTGTATTACCAACGACGATACTGATCTTTGGCTAACATTCTTATTGTTGATGCTATCATATTGAATTACCAACCGCTCTTGTTGCTTGAAAACAGGCACTATGACATTGGCGTCGTCATCTACATGACGATATTGAACAATTTAGATCATGCCTTCATCCATCAGACGTTGGATGTCCCTTTTCACCATATCACACCCTCTTGGGTTCACACTACAAACAACACAACCATCATGGTCATGTTCACAGTCACTCACCATACAAATATCCTTGTGCATCTGCACCAAAGATCTTCAGATAAATCGAACGTCAAAAACTTTGAATTCTCTAGGACAACCGTCCACCATATTCACAGTAAAGTTCCCATGAGTGGGCAAAGGGTTTGCTTTTACATTTGGCGCGCGGTCCTTAAAGAACACCATACCACTCTTCATAAGCTTTTGAACCTCATACTTCAATGAATAGCAGTTTTCAATATCATGTCCGGGTGCTCCTTGATGAAAAGCACAACGAAGCTCGGTTGAATTAAGTTCTTGAGAACTAGCGAGGGATACAACTCTGCATATGACATAGGAATGGGGTCAAAAGATACCTTCTTCCTCTCAAAGTTCTGCCGATGATGATTGTTGTTGGTATTGTTGTTGTTTTAGGTGTTCGTTCTTTGTTGCAGTTGTTGTTGTTGACGTTGATGTTGT
This sequence comes from Lathyrus oleraceus, assembly GCF_024323335.1. Classification (NCBI taxonomy): domain Eukaryota; kingdom Viridiplantae; phylum Streptophyta; class Magnoliopsida; order Fabales; family Fabaceae; genus Lathyrus; species Lathyrus oleraceus. Next base: position 355,310,086 of record NC_066585.1, on the reverse strand, counting down.
TGTTGTTGAATCGGTGTTGCTTGTTGATTAGAAAATACCAGAATTACCGATGACACTTGATGATGATGTTTACGGGGTGGTGAATTTCTTCTGATCTGAGGCCTCCTCTGCCTCCCACTGATTACTGCATTGGTTTCACTATCCTTATTCTTACCAAAGTTGCTACCATATCTCTTGCTTGTTGACGCCTCATCTCTTGACAACTGTCCTTCACGGACTCCTTCCTCAAGTCTCATCCCCATATTTACCATTTCAGTAAAATCATTGGGGGCACTAGCGATCATGCATTCATAATAAAATGAACTCAGGGTTTTCAAGAAGATCTTCGTCATTTCTTTCTCCTCCAAAGGAGGAGTGATCTGGGCAGCCAACTCCCTCAATCTTTGTGCGTACTCTTTGAATGTCTCTTTGTACTTTTGAGACATAAACCTCAATTGGTCTCTATCTGGCGCCATGTCCATATTATACTTGTATTGCTTCACAAAAGCCTCACCCAAGTCGTTGAAAGTGTGAATGCTTGCACTATCCAACCCCATGTACCAACTGAGTGCAACACCGATCAGGCTATCTTGGAAGTAGTGAATAAGCAATTGATCATTGTCTGTCTGAGTTGACATCTTGCAAGCATACATCACAAGATGACTGAGCAGACAAGAGTTCCCCTTATATTTTTCAAAGTCATGCACTTTGAACTTCACCGGGATTTTGACATTGGGCACCAAACACAACTCGGCAGCACTCTTCCCAAATAAATCTTTACCTTTCAGCATCTTCAATTCCTTGCGCAACTCAAGAAATTGATCTTTCATTTCATCCATCTTCTCATAAACATCCGGACCCTTAGACGGCTCAGAATGATAGATGGTATCCTCTGCGCAAGGCAAAGTGTGAACAACAGGCGATGACACGGACATGACTGGGCTAGATGTCGGCATGGAAGCAAATACTAGGCGCAAAGCCTTCAGGCACAAAGTTGGGCGGAATTTCCCACGGGAATCTGCCAGGCATATTCAGCGTGAAGTGGGCGGTAGTAGCAGGCATGGTAGAGGTAGCCACCTCTGAAGTAACAGTCCTCACGGGGTGGAGTTGTAGGTGTTGGAGAAGCTTGATTTTGAGCAGCAAGAACTGACTCCATCATGGCAGTCAGGCGGGTGATCTCGTCCTTCAGCTCTCTGTTCTCTTGCTCTAGGTGCTCCATAATTTTCCGATGATTGGCTCGGGTATTGTACTAGTGAGTCAGCTTGGCTAAAGCACAAAAGAAACACCAATCAGACATCTGGCGAAAACCTGCTTATGCAAATGATGCATGAAATGCAATGCTTGATTATTTTTTATTTTCAAGGAACTTACTATATCATTTGCAAATATATAATATTTAAAGGGCAATTGCAACAATTTGATATGACCAAAAATCTCTTTTTATTTCTATAAATTGGAAGGATTACACTGAGTACAATTTCAGAAACCAAAATAAAAAGATACAAGAGAAAAGGAGACTAGTCATCCTAAGGATCCCTAACAACAATGTCAGAAGATCTGGCTGAAGGCGTGTACTTCCTTCGAATACGATAAATCTCGGTCTCAAAAGAAGCATTCATTTGAGTCTTCTCGAGGACAAGCTGGTCAATAATCTTCTTCCAAGTAATAGAAGATTGAGGCATGCTAGAAGATGAAACCTCTGGCTCTCTCTGTCTCTTCGTCACTCAGTCTTCAAGTAGCTCAATAAGTGCATCTTTGTCCTTAGACCCCAATTGCAACTCTTCATGCTTCTTGCTCAAAGCACGAAAATGCTCTTCCCACATATCCTTCTCTTGCTTCATCTTGACGAGGGCGTCTTGTCGCAACCTGAAAAATACAGTGCGCGAAAAAACAACCGGCGAAAGAAAATGACAGAAGAGTCGCCACCGTGCGTTATTCATCCCAAAGGAGGGAAAGGAAACGCTCGAAGTAAACCTGAAAAAGGAAAGGACAAGACGGGGTCTCGCAACCAAATCTTGGGTTCGGGAGTCGGTTATGCGAAGGGAAGGTATTAGCACCCCTACGCATCCGTAGTACTCTACAGGATCCACTTTTGTAGTTCTTGTCTAAAGGGTGTGAGTTTATCTTGTGCTGTTTACCAAAAAAAAGGGTTAAATGAAAATGACTCGCGCGGATGTCGCATCCACTACATACGTATCTCATCTGAATATGAGAATCAGAGTCTTCGTAGCTCGGCTGACCTATGGGTTGGGGGGATGTGTGCTCGCTAAGACATCGCGTCTTATGCCTACGTATCTCATCTGGAATGAGAATCAGAGCAAGCCGTAGTTCGGCTAACTACGAGGTTATGGAGTGGGTTTTGGACGAACGACGTCACTACGCAATCTACCGGATGCTCGACCTTTGGAGACTTACTTACCTGTAGTAGAAGGAGTAAACGTGTGTTTAGGAGAAGAAAAATCAATGAAGGGTTAGGGTTTGGGATGCTCATGCAAAAAGGCAGTCCTTGACGAAGGAACCGCGCTACCTGTGGGGATACGAACACATACAAAACAAACATGTATAAAGTAAACGTGCCAACAAGGGGCTCAGAAGTAAATAAACAAAAGAAAACAAATGCCTCCTATCGAGGTCTTCCAGCTAAGAAAGCGATAAAATGCGGAAAAGAGGTAAAAGTACCACACGGATGAAGATCCGAGGTAACAACAATTAAAGGAGTAAGAAACCCAGGGATCTCCCAAGCTAATGCCATCAAAGAAAGGTGAGTCAATACAGGTAATCGGAATGAACCTCCAGGGGGTATCCCACAAATAAAGTGGGAAAACCACGCAAACCATCTCTGCAAGAGTCTGTGAGCCCTCACAAAAACTCAACAAAAGGGTTAGTGAAACACGATAAGCATTTTTTTCATGGATAACAGTATGGTTTCAGAAACCTCAAACCCTGTGGCATACATTTCAGAAATCATGTGATTAAACATTCAAGGCATAGGTTTCACCCATTCATGCATATGCGAAACCTAACGATATCCACACTTCCAAATTCAAACATAATACATCACACATTTAGAACATTCAAGTTGAAGGCGTAAAATAATGGGAATAGGGCAAACCTGATTGGAGAGATCGGTTGAAATCAGATGGCACGGCTGGGTTTGCAAGGCAAATGTTAGGGTTTGCGTGAGATAAAAGTGTGTGAGTCAGATTGAATTTTTCAGAGCTGCCTGGGGGTTGCTCTGAGTTCTCTGTCAGGTTTTGTCCAGGGTTTTGTTTCAAGGAAACCTCAGAGTATTTTGCTTCCCTTCCTTTTTCTGTCTGATCTCCCTCTTTTATAACCTGATTTTCATGGCTTTGTGGGCTCAAATGAGAGAGGTCCAAGTCCAAGTTTTTTCTATTATATTTTATTTTTTTATTATTATTTTTATTTATTTATTTATTTATTTTTATTATTATTATTTTTTTTCGTTTTATTTATTTATTTATTTTTTCGTTTTTTTTTTAAATAAAGTTTTTTGGATCTAATTCTGATTGACATGATGAAATGCAATATGAAATGCTAAATGAATGCATGAATGAGGAGGACAAATTTTGGGGTGTTACACGTCTTCCAACTCCTCTACATCTTGGTTAGGGAGAGTTAATGGCTCAAACACAACCATAGAAATAGGTCTTTCACAAGGATAAGGCTTCTTCAACTCCAAAGCTCTCTTCTTCACCCAAAAAGTGTAAGCTTTCAAAGCTACACAATTGCATGGACAAAGCTCGGATCTTCCTTTCCTATGCACATTATGCCAAGCATGCACAATCTTCTGCTTCAAATGTTGGGGATCTTTACCCTCTTGATAGAAAAGACCTTCTAACAACATGTTATTAGGTTTGTCTCTCAAGGGAAACCCAAGTTGACGACGAGCCAAAGCAGGGTTGTAGTTAATTCCTCCTTGTGTACCAATGAGAGGCACATTAGAGAATTTACCACAACTATCAATAATCTCCAAACAGCTTAAAGACGGATCATACCAAACTATATCATCATTAGTGAGAGACATAAGTCTCTGAGACCACCTTAGACATTGTTTGTTCTCCACAAAAGTAGGCGTCTGAGGCAAGTGCGAAATAAACCACTTGTACAGAAGAGGAATGCAACAGACAATCGTTCCACCACCCTTAGAATTCCTTAGATGCAAAGAGAAATACATATCACCCAACAAAGTAGGCACATGATTCCCGATCAAGAAAAGTCTAATGGCGTCAACATCAACAAAACCGTCAATGTTAGGGAACAAAGCTAATCCATAAATGAGCAACATAAAGATAGCTTCAAAAGCATCCATACTACCAGCTCGAGCAAAAGTAGTAGCTTCCTTGATGAGGAAAACAAATGGAAACCCAAATAACCTTCCTTTCTTCACCCAATGAGCCTCTATCTCAGACTTCTTCAAGTGAAGAGCTTCAACAATAAACTAGATCGGGGAATCTCCTCCAATCCACTAAAAGGCACTCTACTAGAAACAGGTATCCCCAAAAGATGAGAATACTCCTCCAAGGTAGGCACAAGCTGAAAATCCGGGAAAGTGAAACAACGGTAGAGAGGATCATAGAATTGCACTAGCATACTCAAATGTCCTTCAACCACATTAGCAGACAAGATGGACAAAAGCTTCCCATGACGTTGTTTGAAGTCCAAGGGATCTAATATAAAAGATGCTAGCTTCCTTGACTCTTTCAAGTCGGGACATCTGAAAATGTACTTCTTAGTGTTCCTTCGTCCACAATCCATGGTCTGAAAATATTTGCAAATGATACCTTAGTTCCTTGAATTTTTCGTGTGATGAATGTTATGATGCGCATGAATGCATGAATGCACCAATCACAAATAAGGGATCACACACAAGGCAAATTAAGGTCAATGGATGAATCAAGTCATTGTCAAGATCAATCATCCATTTTGGTGGATTATGGTTTACACCTTATCAACACCCAAGTTCCATTGATATTGAGAAGACTTGATTGGATCAACCAAGAATATAGGTTTGTTGTAAGTCACGAGCATGGAGTCTGGGTAAGAACCATCCCAAAGGAGTGAACTAAGGATAAAAACCTGTAGATCATGTTCTAAAAAGTTCCCAGAGTCTTAATTCCATCTATCGGATATTACAGGTTAAGATGACTGACTCATCGACCCATAATATTCTCAAGAGAAACTCGTCTGAGTGTAGTATCGCGTAACAACTGTTATCAAGTCTACACCTGAACAATTTCCGCGCTACATCCTAAATAGGCCAAGATGGGTTAAATGTTCTGAGGTTCTCAGCTTCTCAGACCCAATTAGAAATAGTAATGCCTAACCACAAATACGTGTGTGACATTTCCAAATCTAAAGGAGTCTCCACTGAGCAGATGGATCTCAAGCCAACTTGTTAAGGACTACTCCACACAAATCGAACATGACTATACCATCCTCCTATCTTAATTGCACTCAAGTTCGGGTTAGAACTTATCTCACCACTCAGAGATCACCAAACACAACAGGCAGATTATATCCCACATACATATATACAAACATCACATATATACAAGTATATTCACATAAAAAGTAGACTAAACCCACTAGAGACTACTCCCTAGCAGAGTCGCCACTTAATTTCTGTAGCGGGAAATTCATGATCATCAAGCTATTGACAAGCTAGAGATCAAATAACAAGAGTCGCCACCGCGCTTTTATGGTTTCCAGGGGAAAAGGGAAAAAGTACGAACAAAACCCAAAAAGTAAGAAGTTTTCAAATCAAAACTAATAAAAAGTCAGAGATCACAGGTAAGGGGGTTGGTTACACAGAGGGAAGGTGTTAGCACCCAAAGTGTCCTAGGTACTCCTAGGGAGCCATTTTTGTGTGCATATGTATTTTGTAAAAAGTGATGTTTACAAATAAATAGAATGGGGGGAGGAGAAAAGAATTCATTAATTATATTTTTTGTGTTTGGCAAGACCTTCGGTCTTGTGCCTACGTACCAACATAAAAATGAGGGATCAAAACCTCGTAGTTCGTGATACAAATTTCAAAATGGATGCATTGATTTTAATAAAATTTAAGTTTGAAAGGCACAAAGGCCCAAAATGGTTTGAATGAGTTAGTTTTTTTTGGCTTTTTGAAAGTTTAGGTCAAGTATAGTTAAGTTTATTTACAAGTTTGATTTAAGAAAAGAAGTTTAAAAATGCAATGGCATAAGGCCAAAGTTTCTATCTTTTTGCAAAAGTGGTCAAAGTTTCGAACAAAAGTAGTTCACACAAAGAAGATTTTGAAAAATGGAGGGAGAGATTTTGAAATTAAAGAAATGGGGAGAAGATGAAGAGACTATCCTATGCACAAAATTAAAAGTGTAGGGTTGAAAAGATCTGACCAAGTGGGTAGCAATCCAATAGACAAGAATGTCAATAGAAACCCAGAATCCCCTTGGACTTTTAGAATCAAGCAACACACAAATGCAAAATTATATTATCTTGAAGAGCAAGGCATCAAATAAAGATAGCCTCATCCAAGCTTATCCATTCCATGATCTTTTTCAAAATAGCCCATGCAATAGATGATTTCCACAAGTCACAGGTTCAAAATAATAGCTACGCAATGATTATGTTGCAGATGAACTTAGAGATGTCTTCTAAGATGCCTCAGATGAATTTTCAAATTGAAAGCACTTGATTTCTCAACAAGTTGGCATTGGCCAAGTCCATTAGCATAGGAAGGTTGCCTAGAATCTAAGTCCATTTATCCAAGATCAAGCCAACAGTCCACTCAAAAGTTTTTTTAGGGTTTTTGTTATTATTATGTACATTAATGGTCAAAGACCAAACAAACAAGCAAAGTACACAAACAAAATATATCACACAATATGGTCCAAATGAATAAAGTGAAAATTGCATTAACATAAACAATTAGAATAATATGAACAATGACAAATGAAATAGAGTGTTAAAAGTAAATTGCATTAAAGTAAAGGCTTGAAATTAAAAGTTAGTAGTTAATAGGTTAGGAGTTAGTATTGTTTTGCTTTTGCTTTTCATTTCAAGACATTCTTTGGAGAACACTCAACCCACTTATCACAAGCATGAATCCTTGAGCCAAAACATCTTCCAAAGGAAGAAAAGAAGGCCAAGTTTCCACACAATACCATGAAAGAGGGGAGACTTACAATCTCACTAACTAGAATGCTTATGCCTTTTATGTCACAAATTTAGCGCTATGTTAAGCAATCATAATTGGACTTATGTAGAAGTCACAACTATTTGAGGTCGGACAATAGAATTTTGGTGTTAATGCATGTTAGAGACATGGTATAATGGACTATGCTCATGAAACATACCACATACAAAAAGAGTATGCAAAAGGTGTGGCCTAATCTCATCCATACTCATGTCAACTTTTCAACCAACTAGCATTAGGACTTTGAGATGTCATAGACCAAATAGAATGAATGAATGGAGAAAGGGAATAAGATGAAGTGGGAAGGGAATGAATGAAATCACAAATTGGTCAAAGGAGGACTTTTACCAAATTAATATCATTCATTCATTTTGGGAGATGGAATGTACATTCCCTCAATCCCCTAAATCCAATGATATTAATTTGACAAAGTCAAATCAACCTTGACAAAGGCCCAACAACAAGAGTCAAACATAAACAAAGTCATCACAATTGGTCAACAAATTTATTTGGCATTTATTCAAATTAAAAATACTAAAATAGTGCATTTAAATTAAATATGGTTTGTCCAATTCCTAAAATCTCATCAAAACACCAAAGAAATGGCCATGAGATTTATCATAGGTCAAACAAGGTCAAAGGACCTTGGAGAAAAAAATTCATAATTTTTGGACATTTAAAAATATTTTTAAACAATTAAAAACAAATGAAAAATCAATTTATTCATGAAAAATATTAATAATGATCCAAAGTTTTTTTTAATTCCGAATATGAAAGAGAAAAATATTTGATTTTTTTGGGTGAAAGTCCTATATTTTTTTGGATCAATATTGAATTTAATATGAATTATTGAAAATAATACAATTAAAATGAAAATTAAAATATCAGAAAAAACGTGGACCACTTGATCTCCCTCATTAATTGAGGTGGCAGATCAAGTGGCCAAGAGCGCGATATCCACCATGGTCCTTAGTCAGCGCGTGGCAACATTGGTAATCAAAAGGGACGCACGAGATTAAAACAAAATACATGGATCCTGTGGCTGTGAGACATGCCAGCGCATGGTCGGAGTTGTAGCTTCGGTCTTCTTCTTCGGTGGACCTCACCGGATTGGTGCACCATCAACCATTACCAAAATTAAAAACAAGGACATGATTTTAAAGTAAAAATGGCACTGAGCTCGAATCTGGACTTAATTCATCCTAACTCCAAGTATATTGAGAGATACATGGAGTTGAAATTTGAGGTACATGAACTGAGTTGCTTCGATTTGGACTCAAAGCAACTCAATCTTCTTGCCTACATTGGTAGGACTTCAGACAACCAAAGAATCAATAGAATTGAGCAAGAATTTGAGAGAATCGAAGAGTTCAAAATATCTAGAAAATACCTTCAATGGAGGTCTGGATTCAACTGATCTTGATCTTGCTTGTGCTTGATCTCACTCCACTTGCTTGCAGAAGAAGGATTATATGCTTGAAAGGCTATGGATTCTTGGAGATTTGAATTTCAAAACAGTGGAAATTCAACCTCAAATTCAAAAGAATTTCTCAGGTTTATCCTTTGCAAAGTGAGGGTTTGAGATGGAGGATCAAAGCTGGCGCGAATGTGTGTTCATTTCTGAGCAATTGGAGCTCTATTTATAGCTGAAATCATTGATATTTGCACACTTGAAATCACTTTCCAATTTTGGCAAAATGGTGATACATGGGTGCATGGGCGTGTACTGGCCCATGAGATCATTGCAATAAGTCCACAAATGAATGTTAGATGGTCTGAATTAAGCTTGGATTGCAAGGCAAGTGTGCATTTGAATTTGAAGTTTGATCCTTGCCAAGTGATGTCATCACGTTCATGCCATGCGCAGCCTATGCATTCCTTGTCCAAAATGAATGAATTTGAGCTATTTGGAAAGGTGAGATCAAGAGGAACAACTCTAATGTTCAAAACTTTTTCATTTGGAGCTTGGAACTTGGAGAAATTTGAGGTGGAAGTTTGGAAATTTTTGACATATCAAAATTTTTCTAAGTGTCAAGCCATATGTCTCAATATTCCACCTTGCTTAACTTTTTATATGAGCTTCAAATGAGAAAAGTGTCTTCATTAAAGTTGTAGATCTCTAAAATAACTTCAAAATGGTCACCAATTTCATGTCATTTGGATTTGAAATGATAGAGTTATGCATTTTTGAAGTTTGGAAAAATCACTTGATCAATGGTATAGGTCAAAAGTGACCTATAATGTAACCTCATATCACATGCTCAAAAAAGTTGAATTAGCTCCAACTCCAAACATAAAAGATTAAGTAGACACATTGAATTTGATTTTTCAACTTGGAAATATTTCATATCATAAAAATTGAGCAAGTTATTTCCTTGGGATGTTGACTTTCAAATTAGGGTTTAGACAAAATGACCTATAATGTTTCAACATAGAAAATGATTTCCCAAGCAAACCTAGCTCTAGGTCTCAACATGAAAGTTGTTTGTAATGTAATTTAGAGTATGTTTTATCTTGGAATCATTTTCATATGGTGAAAATTGTAGGAGATAGGGTCTAGGGAGACAGTTTTGATCAGATGAATTCATCTGGCCAACCACCATCAACCAACTTGCTAACTTCCAATTCTCTTGACTTTCTTGGCTCATGGTAGATCATATATGCATAAGATGATGAAATTTGAAGTGTTCCATGAGAAATTTTATCAATTAGTGATATAGCTTGTTGGAGAAGTTACTCAAGATACCCAGTCAAACTGGGGTTTCCAAGGCAAATCACCCTCAAAATCTTAAAGAAAACTTGATCAATATAAAATGTAGAGAACATTGGGACTCATATATGATGTTCATCAGCATTCTTGAATCAATTCTTGGTTGTGCTCTTTGTTCATGAGGGTCTCAAACCCTAGATGTAAACTTGATGAATCAATGGAATCATGTCCTTCCTACAAAAGAGTTAGACAAACGCAAAGACATATTTTTGGTATTTTGGTTAGTAAAATGATAAAATAAAAGTATGATATAATCACAAAGTGCTTGGTAATCTCTCCCAAAACAAACCCAATGAAAGAGGGGTAAGGTGGATGCCAAGGTATGATCCCAATGCTAATGCTTATGATGAAATTGCATGAGGGATTTTAGGGTAAAAATTGGGGTCTTACATTCCCCAAGAAGAAGCATCCTCCTAATGTGTTTTTCCTATCATCAGCACTTCCAGCCCAATCAGCATCACAATATCCAGACAACATAGATTCAGATCCATGAGTGTATAACATCCCATAGTCACTAGTGCCATTGACATATTTCAGGATCCTTTTCACTTGGTTTATATGACTCACCTTTGGTTCAGCTTGATAACTAGCACAAACACCTACATCAAAAGCAATGTCAGGTCTGCTTGCTGTGAGATATAGCAGACTCCCTATCATGCTTCTATAGAGACTTTGATCCACACTGACACCATTTTCATCTTTAGTCACTTTCAGATGAGTAGGAGCAAGTGTCCTCTTGTGGCTTGCATTCTCCATGCCAAACTTCTTAACAATATTTTTGGCATATTTACTTTGAGATAGAAAGATAGAATCTTCCATCTGCTTGACTTGCAGGCCAAGAAAATAGGTTAGTTCCCCAACAAGGCTCATTTCAAATTCAGACTGCATTTGCTCAACAAAATGTTGAACCATCTTACTTGACATCCCACCAAACACAATATCATCCACATAGATCTGAGCAACCATGAGCTTTCCTCCTTCATCTTTGACAAATAAATTCTTATCAATGCCTCCCTTTCTGTATCCGTTGTCAATGAGAAACACTGTGAGTCTCTCATACCAAGCTCTAGGAGCTTGTTTCAACCCATAAAGAGCTTTCCTCAACTTATACACATGCTTTGTAAGATTTGGGTATGTGAATCCCTTTGGTTGTTCAACATATACTTCCTCATTCAAGTAGCCATTTAAGAAGGCACGTTTCACATCCATTTGGAATAGTTTAAACTTTAGAATACATGCCACTCCTAGCAATAATCTAATGGACTCCAGGCGAGCTACATGAGCAAATGTTTCATCAAAGTCAACTCCTTCAACTTGAGTGTATCCTTGTGCTACCAGTCTTGCTTTATTTCTAGTAACCACACCTTTTTCATCATATTTATTCTTGTAAACCCACTTTGTTCCAATAACATTTATTCCTTCAGGTCTTGGAACCAATTCCTATACTTCATTTCTCTTGAATTGGCCTAACTCTTCCTGCATGGCATTGATCCAGAATTCATCAGTTAAGGCTTCTTTAACATTCTTAGGATCAATCTTGGACACAAAACAGGCGTGTGAGATCACTTCCCTTGATCTAGTGGTGACCCCTTTATTTGGGTCTCCTATAATGAGATCTTTAGGATGATCCTTCTAAATTCTGATAGAGGGTCCCTTATTAACTTTATCAGCTTCAGGTTTAGCTTGAGTGGAATCACTCTCACTACTTTTGTCCAGGAGGTCAGCTGGGGCATCATTTAGACATGTTTCAACATCGTTTGTGACATCAGTCTCTTGATCATCAATAACAACATTGGTAGAATCCATCATAACTTTAGTTTTGGAATTAAACACTCTAAAGGTTCTGCTGTTTGTTGAGTAGCCCAGAAATATTCCTTTATCACTCTTGGGGTCCATTTTCCTTCTTTGTTCACGATCAGCCAAGATATAGCATTTACTACCAAACACATGGAAGTATTTGACAGTAGGTCTTCTTCCCTTCCAGACTTCATATAAAGTGGTTGAAGTCCCTTTTCTCAATGTTACTCTGTTGTGAACATAACATGCCGTGTTCATAGCTTCGACCCATAAGTGGTAAGGAAACTTCTTAGCATGAATCATAGCTCTAGCAGATTCTTGGAGAGTTATATTTTTCCTTTCCACCACACCATTTTGCTAAGGGGTAATGGGAGAAGAGAACTCATGACCAATCCCTTCAGATGAACAAAATTCAGCAAATTTACTGTTCTCAAATTCTTTCCCATGATCCCTTCTGATTCTGATAACATGACTCTCTCTTTCTCTTTGAAGTCTTTGCCAAAGATCTTTGAACACATCAAACACATCTGATTTTTTCTTATAAAATTCACCCAGGTATATCTGGAGAAGTCGTCCACCACAACATAAGCATACCTTTTCCGACCAAGACTTTCCACCTGCATAGGTCCCATCAAGTCCATATGGAGAAGTTCCAGCACTCTAGATGTGGTGTCATGTTTGATCTTCTGATGTGACATCTTTGTCTACTTTCCAATCTGACATTCACCACAAACTCTTCCTTCCTCAATCTTTAATTTTGGGATTCCTCTGACAGCTTCAACAGATATGATCCTCTTCATTCCTTTAAGATGCAGATGACCCAGTTTTTGGTGCCATAGTTTCACTTCTTCTTCTTTAGCTAGAGAACATATTGATGAATAACTAGTTTCTTGAGAAATCCACATATAGCAGTTGTCCTTAGACCTGACTCATCTCATGATCACCTCATTTTTTGCATTAGTAATCAAGCATTCAGTTTTTGTGAAGTTCACATTTAGACCTTGATCGTATAGTTGACTGATGTTGATCAGGTTTGCAGTCAATCCTTTAACAAGCAGCACATTATCAAGGTTAGGGACTCCAGGACAGTTCAGCTTTCCAATCCCCTTGATTTCACCCTTTGCTCCATCACCAAAAGTTACATAGCTGGTGACATGAGGTTGGAGGTCAACTAGCAGGTTTTTGCTTCCAGTCATGTGTCTGGAGCATCCACTGTCAAAGTACCAATCTTCTTTGGCTGAGACTCTGAAGGAGGTGTGAGCTATCAAGTTAGTAGCATCAGCCTTAGGAACCCACTGTTTTCTGTTAACAGGGATATGTTGTTTGAGTCTAGGTTGATGATAAGTAGGACTAGGATAACTATACATCCTAAAGTAGAATGGTTTTATGTGGCCAAATTTCCCACAGTAATGACATCTCCATCTTTGGTGTTTTCCTTTATGTTGTCTTTCCTTGTGATGTTGAGACACTTGATGTGACATCTTTGGTTTGCTACCAGTGGGACTACAATCAGGAGAGGATTCATTGAACCTAAGGCCAATCATGTCTCCTGCCATCTTTCCAGTCTGGAGGATTTTGTCTAAGGTGTCAGATCCAATATTTAGCATTCTGACATACTTCGTCATCTCATCCAGTTTGGAATTCAGGAACACTGCTTCGATCTTCAACTTAGAAATGGTTTCTAAGTGTTCTGTCTTCTCATCCTCTAGTTGGGTTATCAGTTTCTTCTGATTCTCCACTTGTTGACACACTTCTTCACTTCTGAAACACAACTTCCTGTAAGAAGTAGCTAATTCATCAAAGGTTAATTCATCATCACTGGAGTCTTCATCAGAATCCCATCTCCCAGTCAAGGCAGTCACAAGATTGGCAGACTTTCCTTCTGTTTCACTTTCAGAATTGTCATCAGACCAAGTAGCAACAAGACTCTTCTCCTGTTTCTTGAGGTAGGTCCCACATTCATCTCTAATGTGTCCATACCCTTCACATTCATGGCACTAAATTCCTTTGCCCTGTTTGGATTTTTCCTCATATTTTGTTCTTTTTCCAGCACCATTGGGCCTACTGATGTCAAATGAGTTGTTCTTGACATTAGACTTTGACCTCACATCCATCCTCTTCAGGATTTTGTTGAATTGTCTCCCAAGTAATACTAAATCATTTGCCAGAACTTCATCAATATCCTGACTACTTTCTTCCTCTTTATCTTCAGTGTTTGACATAAAGGCTATGCTTTTGACTTTCTTTTCAGATCCATGACTCATTCCCAACTTGAATGTTTGGAGGGATCAAATTAGCTCATCCACTCTCATCTTGCAGATATCTTGAGATTCTTCTATGGCTGTCACTTTCATGGAAAATCTCTTGGGAAGTGATCTGAGAATTTTCCTCACAAGCTTTTCATCTGACATCTTCTTACCCAGGGCTCCTGAGGCATTAGCAATTTCAAGGATATTCATATGGAAGTCATGAATACTTTCATCTTATTTTATCCTTAAATTCTCAAACTTAGTAGTAAGCAGTTGCAATGTAGACATCTTCACTCTAGAGGTACCTTCATGATTGGTTTTGAGAATATTCCAAGCATCTTTAGCCACCTCACAGTTGTTTACTAGTCTGAAGCTGTTCTTATCAACCCCATTGAATATAGCATTCAATGCTTTAGAGTTTCCAAGAGCTAGTTCATCCTCCTCCTTGGCCCATTGTTCCTCAGGCTTCTTATCAAATGTAACTTCTCCATCCTTCGAGTGAAGGGGGGTTCCCAGCCTGTTAGAACAACCTTCCAAGCCTTATTATCCAAAGATTTCAAGAAGGCTACCATTCGAGGTTTCCCGTAGTCATAGTTAGATCCATCTAGAATTGGTGGTCTGTGTACAGATCCTCCGTCTCTATCCATAGTACCAGAAAGTAACGTCCCAAGATCTCACCCAGAACCAGAGCATGATGCCTGCTCTGATACCAATTGAAATTCTGGTATTAGATATGAGATGTCGAAGGTAATGTCACGATACTAATATATGAACAACAAGTGAAATATAAACAGGATAAAAACAGAGAAACAATTGAACAAGCGACACAAGCAATTGTTAACCCAGTTCGCTGCAAACTCACCTACGTTTGGGGGCTACCAAGCCAGGAAGGAAATCCACTAAACAGAATTAGTTCAAAGACTCTCAGTAAATAACTTCAAGTTACAATCTTTTCACCTAATCTCTACCCGTGTGACTTCTATCTAAGAACTCTTAGATATGAGTCCCTACTCACTCCCCCTCAATCGCAGCAGTGGTATAAGAACAAATACAAAAAGAAATAAGTCACACTTCAAGGACACATACTTGATTTTGCTTAAAAGCTTCAACCAAGTAAACAAACACTCGTACTTCAAAGCTTAGAGTGGACAAATTACTACACAAAAATTAGTCCAATTCATACATCAACAAGATGAATGAATGACTCACAATACACAAGCTCACACAAGACTAAAACCCTAAAACTCTCTCACTTCATCGTTCGTATCTTGTGTGTATAAAACAGGTTTTACATGGCCTTTAAATATAAGCTTTTTGGATGGGCTTGGGCAGCATGAAACCCTAATTCTATTTTAATTGCGTATCTCCTAAGAAACAGCAGCTAATCATTCCTTTTTGTAAAATAAAACATTCTGGTTTAAAATAGAATTACTCCTTGAATAGCGCATGCAATCTCCACATAAGCACACAACGATTTGCATGAAAAGTGCAACAACAAAACACATAACATTCAGACTGAATGTTCTGTATGCACATGTCTTAACATCGGGTATGACATCTTGGCTAACTCCTACACAACCATATTTAAACAACCTGCAGGAAGCTGATAACACATGTCAAGACAACAAACGTGACATCTTGTGATAACCTTGAGTTTTACCAAAATTGATGCCAACACAAAGAACCAACAGACCAAAAATAGCAATTCACTTGCATGCTTGTATAGGCGTGTGATAGACCCATAAAATGATGTGATCATGTCCAAAATCCCTCATGTGCAATGCTGAAATCATGCCATGTGATCATGCAATGGAGATTGAAATGTGAATGTGGATTTCATCCAAATGAACCCTTGAAAGGAACACATGCGCAAGTCCTCCAATTCTTAGCCAAATAAGATGATCTTGGACTTTTTGGAAAGGTAAGATCAAGGAGAAAAACTTTCATGTTGAACACTTTTTCATTTGAAGCTTGGATCATGATGAATTTTGAGGTGGAAGTTTGGAAAATCAAACATATTTGAAAAATTTCTAAGTACCAAGTCAAATGTTCACTTCCACCTTGAATAACGTTTGCTATAGGCTTCAAATGAAAAAAGTTCCTTAATCAAAGTTGTAGCTATTTCAAACCTCTTCATTTTGGTTACCAATTTGACCTAATTTGGATTTGGCATTAAGGAGGTATGCATTTTATAATTTGAGGAAAATCACTTGTTCAATGGTAATGGCCCAAAATGACCTATAATCTTTCCTCTTGGCACATGCGCTTGCATGTTAAATTTGAATTTTCTTAAAGAATATAAGTTGGATAGGACATATTTAATTTGATCATGAAACTTGAATGGCATTAATATCATAAAAATTGAGCAAGTTATGGTCCTTAGAAGTTGACCTCCTAACTAGGGTTCAGACAAAATGACCTATAATCTTTCACCATAAAAAATGACTTTACAAGCAAAAATAGATCATGACTTCAACATGGAAATTGTTTGTAATGTCATAAAGAGTAACTTTTCTCTTGGAATAATTTTCATATGACAAAAATTGTAGGAGATAGGGTCTAAGGAACCCCAGTTTTGACCAATTGACTTTCTCTGGTCAACCATCATGAACCAAATTGCAAACTTGAAATTCTCTTGATTTATTGAACTCATGGAGAATAATATACGCATAAGATGATGTAATATGAAGAATCCATTTAAATATTTGATCAAATGATGAAGAAACTTGTTGAGGAAGTCACATAAGATACCCATATGAGTTAGGGCTTCCAAGGCAAACAAGCTTCAAACTCTTGATGAATTCTTGATCAAAATGATATGTGAATATCATGGGGATCCTTATATGATGTATAGAGACAATGTGAGCCATATCTTGATTAGTCTCCTTGCATTTAGGGTCTCAAACCCTAGATATTAGCTTGATGGAGCATGAGTGGACACACACACTACCTACAAAAGAAGTAAACTATACATAGACATATTTTTGGTATTTTGGTTAGTAAATAATGAAAAACAAAGTATGATACAATCAAATGTGCTTAGTGATCTCTCCCAATGCAAACCCAATAAATGAGGGGTAAGGAGGATGCCAAGGTGTGATCCCAAAGCTAATGCATATGATGAGATAGCATAAGGGATCTTAGGGTCAAAATTGGGGTCTTATAGCTGCCCATATTTAAGGACATTCTAACTGAGGATGTGAAGGTTAAAATCGTCGTATCAACTCAGTAGAATGGACTTAAATAACAACATATAGAAACAAGTTTTGGTCACAAAAGACCTAATGATGTATATGATATGGAATGCTAAAAAATAATCTTTGTGCGGAATATATTGCCACAAAAGGAAAGAATCCGGAGAGACTGAAAGTCCACATGAGTATAATGCATTCCATAAGGAAAACTCACTAGGGAGACAGAGACTCTGGGGGAAATAAAAAGCTATGCGTAGGCCAGGCTACGACTTAACAACTGCAGGAGACACGAGGGGCATTTCCATGAAAATAAATCAATGGAAGAACCCGATTGGGGATAAGGGAAATCTGCAGGGGAAACGGGTAGATCAAAACAAAATTGAAATACCTGAAACAAACTCAACTGGGTAAGAATGATCTTCAACACAAGAGTATCGAAAATATATTATCTATTACCGGTTACTGGGTAGGAAGATAGTATACTCTAACAGAAGGACATCCGTTACCGATTAGGGTAAACATATCAAGGATGACTCGCTAAGGGAAAATAGGTGTATTCGTTACCGGTTACTGGGCAAGAATAACCTGCGGGAAAAATGATCAAATAGGATTTACAACTACCGGTTACTGGGCCGAAGACCAAAAGGAGAGAATATTCGTCACCAGTTAAAGTGAACATATCAAGGATAAACTCAAAGGAAGAATATCCTTCATCGATTAAGATGAACATATCAAGGATATAGTGCCAGGGAAAAATTGGAATTATACCTATTAGTTACTGGATAGAATACCAAAGAGAGAATATCCGTCACCGGTTAGGATGAACATATCAAGGATAGACTCGGAGGGGAAAGTAGGATTTACATCTACCGGTTACTAGGTAGAAGACTACAAAGAGGAGAAAATCTATCATCAGTTGAGATGAACATATCAAGGATTAACTCTCTGGGGAATAAAATTAGGGATTACAACTATCTTTTTACTGGGTAGAAAACCACAAAGGAAGAATATCTGTCATCGGTTAGGATGAGCATATCAAGGATAGACTGCCCGGGGGAAACGTGAAAACGAATCCGCTGGGGAAAACAAAGGAAGTAAATTACATTTACCGGGTATTAGGAAAAAGTAAAGTACTCAAAAATTTGAGAAGAATATTACCAGTTAATGGGTATAGACTCTCAAGGGACCAGAATATTTATCTAGGTAATAGCTAGAAAGAAAGGGTCAAACAAAGACTCAACCCAATGAGGATATAACTCAAGGGGAGTGGCTTCATCCAGATAATTAATTGGGGAGGAAACTGAAATAATGATCGTCCACGAGGAAAATAACTCAGTGGGGAATGAGAAAGGTTAAACTCTTTCTGCTTAAGGGGTTGACACTCTACAATTGAAGGAGGACAGGCACACCAAACCTGCATGGGGAAATAATATCACCGTAGCAGGGGATCAGAATAAAGGAGTCAAATGCAATAAAATGCATAATGAAATATCTTATGATGTGTTTTATGTATGAATATGTATGCATATGATTATGATTATGCTAACGAAACAACACAAAGGATACAAATATCACATATTTGAATCATCGCTGCAACACTTAGCTAATCTCAACAAGATGGAAACACCAATTGGAGAAAATGCTGGGGATGGGCATAAGTCATCTAGCTCTGTTTAACTCAACCCTGGCTGGGGAGAGGGAGAAAAGATCTGCTGAGGATCCAAATTGTCAACTCTGCAAGGAATTTTAGGTCAATGCCATATTAAATGGGGGACAACCCTGCAGGGGACTAAACCAAAATACTTCTCAAAATCCAAAACTGCCAAAAATGAGGGATCTTCGATATCTGAAGATGAACTCCGTCAGGGAATTCAAGAGATAAAACTCTGCACGGGGATCTAAGCAAAAAACTAAGGATGCTATGACCAAGATCGTTGCGTCCCTAAAAAATCATCAGATTCCCTTAGGAAATTGCGAAATAAACCAATTCCCAGGAAAAGATAACCGGATCTGATGAACTGCCAAAATCATGCAACACAAATAAAATGCTAATGGAAACCAAATAAAGGTTCCGGATCTCAGAAGTCACGAACTGGAGGATATCAAGAGGAGTATCGGGACTGATCATCAGCTTCACTCTACTGGGGATGTGAACCTACAACTCAGCTGGGGATACCTGACGAACTGTTGGGGAAGATTACTAAACCAACTCCTTGGGGAAGACCAACAAGGCTTCGCACTTCAAGACTTACTTGTTCTCAGACTACTGTTGATATTCCTTGCTGAAATCAATTATTCTGAAAGTAATTATTTTTAAGAAAAAAAATTATTATTCATCTATTTATTTCAAAATTATTATCATAAAAATTCAATTTTATTTAGCAGAAATAAATAAGAGTAGAAACAATTGGATAAAAAGCTCAACTTTATTTAATAGAATGGTAGTCTGTAAATGACAAGACTCCATAGATCTTTACAAAAGTTGAAAATGGTAATTTATATGGAAAAGGGCTACATTAAATAGAATGATCATTACCCTTCCTACCAACTTCAATATCTATTGTGCTCTTGGCTTCGGTTGAGAGTAATGAATCAGACCCAAATGACTTGCTCAAAACTGCCTCTATGACTAGGATCAACTAAATGCAGTTACTTGCCATAATCCCTAATTTTGCCTAGATTTCCCCAAGGTGGGGTACTCAATCTACTGGGATAATTTATGTTTTATGTCTCTAACTTTTTCCTGGATCGCCCTTGCGAGTTTTCAATCCACCGAGATGCTCATTTTTGCCTAAGTCGCCCTTTCAGGTTTTCAACATAGCAAGTTGTTCTTTTCTCTTTAGGCGAAGTATGTCTTGACTGCATCAACATTCACAAGACGAGTGAACTCTTCACCATCCATAGTTGTAAGAATCAAAGCACCGCCTGAAAAGGCTCTCTTCATAACATATGGGCCTTCATAATTAGGAGTCCATTTGCCCCTAGCATCAGGTTTGAATGATAAAAATTTCTCGAGCACGAGGTCACATTCTCTGAACACACGAGGCTTGACCTTCTTATCAAATGCCTTCTTCATTATTTGCTGATATAACTGACCATGGCACATGGCAGTCAATCTCTTCTCTTCAATCAAATTCAGCTGATCATATCTGGTATGGCACCATTCAACTTATGTCAACTTGGCTTCCATCAAGACACGTAATGATGGGATCTCAACCTCCACGGGGAGCACAACTTCCATGCCATAAACAAGTGAGAAAGGGGTTGCCCATGTTGAAGTGAGGACGGATGTACGGTACCCATGCAAAGCAAAGGGGAGTATCTCATGCCAATCTTTGTACGTCACACCTGTAAGACCCCAATTTTGTCCCTAAGATCCCTCATGGCATCATATCACATCATTCATTGCCTCAAGGATCATTGTGCACCTTGCCTGCTTTCCTGTGGGTGGGTTATTCTTTTGAGAGTGATTTCTTGATCACCAAGCATGTTTTGCATTTGTATATCATTGCTTTTCCTTTTATCACTAACCAAAAGTACAAAAATATGTCATCTAACCCTTGTCTTGCAGATGAAGCAATCAACAGTCAAAGCAGTCAAAGGCAGTCATTGAACCATAGATGGTGGCCATTCTTGAGAATTTGGACACCACATTCATTCACAAGAGCTTATATGAGCTATGATGTTATTTTGAATCAGAATCCCAAGTGGTAGAGGCTTGAATCTCATCAAGACATTCTTCAGTCAATTGAAACCCTAGCCAGTCAACTGCCTAGTCAACTGTTGGATTTGGAGGTGGGAAGTGATGGGAAATACTTCATTCATGTTCAAAAAAGTCTCATTTAACATTTCAAACATCAACATTGAAGAAAATAAAGTCAGGTCAAAATTTTCCAAAAAATAGAAAGTGACCTATAATTCAAAATTGCCAAAAATGGAAAGGTTTTAACCTAACTTAAACTTCAAATTACATGATCAAAAATGCTTCAAATGAAATTTTGTTGAACATGAAAGTTGTAGATATTTCTCTCCCATTTCCAAAAAGTCCAAGATCATCCATTTCTCATGTGTGGTTAAGGAGATATAATCAAAATATGGCAAGGTGTACATGGAGATTCAAATGTGCATAACTTCTCAACCAAAGCTCCAATTCAAGTGGCTCTTTTTTGTACATTCTTCTCTTGACCTCTACTTTTAAATTCTTGCATTACATGACATGAAATACCATCATATGAACATGTGCCAATCCACTTGATTTTTGGAGGGAATTTTCAAAGTTTAAAATTGGTGTATTGTTTAAGCATTCAATCACTTCCAATAGCTCCAAAATGATGTTTTAAGTGGAATTGGATCACAAACCCGTGCACTGTTCACCATGCACACCATGCATAAGGTGAAATAGCTAATTTTGCATTTTCACTCTATTTTCACTAATCCATTTGCCAAATGCTTAAACATGTTTAGGAGAGTGATTAGGGAGAGGTATATATAGCAAATCATAATTGTTTTTCTGCTAACAACACATCACATTTTCAGATCTCAAAATTTTCTTCAAACTTTTCTCTCAAATTTCTTCAAATTTCTTCACACAATTTGCATATTCATTGCTTAATTCATCATCTGGAATCATCATGGAGCATGTTTGAACCAAGATCCAAGTGTATTCGTGCACCTTGAAGCAGCTCAAAGCTTGAAGCTCAACAATGGTGAAATCCAAATTCTGTTGAATCACGAGCAATTGGACCTCAAGACCTCTTCCAATCAACTCTACAAGCTTGCTAGAAGATCATTTGAGCATGGCAAGGCCTGATTCCATTAAATTCGAAAGCTGCTCTTCAAGAGGTCATGAAATCGTGTCTCTCATTTCTCAATTTGCTTATGCTATTCTTGTAGATCTCATTGTTGTGATTAATCTGAGCTTTGATTCACTAAAAACCATGCCATATTCACTTAGTTTCGAGGATTTAAAGTTTCATGATGATTTTTCTTTTCCTCGATCTGTTCGTGTTTAAGTGTTGTTGCATGAAATAATTGTGGATTTGTGATCTATGTTGAATGTACTACACGATACCATGCTCATTTGTGATTTCTGGATGTTTTGAAAATTTTCTGGAAAAGTGGATGAAGATCTTCATGATCTTCATCGTATGTTCATACTGTTTTCCATATTTCCTGGAGAATTTCCTGCGGAATGCATAAGCCTTGCTGCGAATTTACTTGCGAGTTCATCATTGTTTCCTGCAGATTTCATTCCCGCGCCTTGCATGTGTTATCCTAGGGTTTGAATGCTGTTGGTCCACGTATTGTCATGCAGTGCTCTGATTGGCCAGAGCCAATTTTAAGTGAAACGGTGCGTTTAGCACCTGGCGCCAATTTCAAATGGTGCTTCGCTTCGATTCCAGCTTAATGCAAATATTCAAATGCCATGCCATTATTTCCTTTTCCCTCCATGCCATTCACATGCTATGTTTCATTCATTTTTAATTTTCTTCCATCTTCCAAAAATCATATTAAATTGAATATTGCTCCAAAAAATATGAGGATTTTTGTGTTATGTCACATTTTCTGTCTATTATTTTTTGGTTTTTTTTTTCATAAATTGTGCAGGGCTGGAAATTAATTGGTCCTAGGGTTTGTGAACATGTATGCCTTTTATACCTTGCCTTGCTTCTCCATTTGTGAAATGCTGAGATTTAATCCAATGCCTATGAAATTTGACATGTTGAAACTAGACTCTTGGCTGGACATTTTGGTGTTGAGTTTGCATTTTTACCATTTGTGGTTTCTGTTTTATGATCATGTGAATGTAGGTGTGACAATTTGTGTCACACCTTTGCTTATCCAACTTGATTAATTGATTTGCCATGCCAAATGAATTCCAATTGATGTGATTTTTTTGTATGATGCTTCATGTGGATGTTATAAATGTTCATGATTTTTCTTGGAATTTTTGGATTGATTTCTGATTTGATTGAGATTTTTCTTTCTGGATTGCCATGTGTGAGCTTTTGAATAGTCTTGGTTTTCATTTGATCATGAAATGCTTGTGATTTATCCAATGGATGTGCAGTTTTACACATTGTTCCTAAACATGTTGAAGATTGTTTTGGCTTTGATCTAAGGTTTTTACCATGTTTCACTTCTGTTTTAGGCTTGTGCTAAGTTGATGTGTCATTTGGTGTCATATTTGAGCTTGTTTTGATTGCCTTGCCTTATACAATTTGATTACCATGCCTAATCATGTCCAATTGCTCTAATTTTTGGTGTGTTGATCATGTTGTATGTTCTATTCATCCATGAATTTTCTTAGGATTATTTGAATCATTTTTGAATTTATGTGCATTTGTTCATGCTGATGTCTCAATGTGCTCACAACTTGCATACCTTGTCATGTTTAGTTTGTGAAATGCATTTGGTAAATGATATTGATGTGAGACTTTTTGCAATGTGTCAATAATTGTTTGAAGTTTCATCATGTTAAATTTCAGTCTCTGTTTTGGATTTTTTCCTCATCTTTGACCCTAGGCTTTGACCTAGTGGTTTGCCTCTCATGTTTGAAGCTTTGTTTCAGGTTACACATTCAAGTTACACAATTGATGATGCCCCATCTTGAGAGAATTTGATATTTGCTTTTGATTACTAATGTGTGTTTTGTAGGTTGATGTTGACTCTCTTGAGTTTGACTTTTGGCTTACACATTGTGTATATTGGTTATCTGTTGCATTAACTGTTGGTTGTTTGTCTGTATAGTTGTACTGATTTGTTTGATGTTTCCACAGGTACATAAGTTGCTTAAGTTCATTTTGAACTTGCTTTTGCTTGGTTGCTTAACCACTTAGGTATAACCTCTCTTCTTCATGTAGCCTGGAAGACCTGGCCTGTTATGTGGTCAGGCACCTGTCTGAAGTCCTCCTTAAGAGGCAATGCTTGTGATTGTTTATCTTTTGTGCCAAGTAGGAAAAGTCCTCTTATGAGACAATTGGTAGATAAAAGAGATGTGTAGTCCATCTCCTACTATTCAGTGTGTCATCCCTTTGCTCACATAACATGTTGATGCATTGTGGATATTAACCCAAGATCTTATAGAGTCAAATCACTTGTGGAGAAGAGTTCCAACTTTCTGAACTCCCACACCTTCTATTATTCAATGCTCTCCCTGACCAGGGATAAGAGCTATGAGGCACACCCCTCATCTCCATTTCATCTGCTTCACCTTAACTCTCAATGTTAAGGTTAAGAGCACAACTTACCCCATTCCAGTTGACTGTAAAGTCTAACCTTGCTTGAGCCTAATTGCTTGTATATAGTGTGTGCTAATTGACTTGTTTGTTTGCTTACTTGATTCATCTGTGCATATTTGCTTGAGTGTGCCTTAGTGCATTTATCATCATCATTTGTATATCATTTCTTAAACTTTGCTTTATAGCATTTTTGCTTTGTCCATGGAGGAGACAAGCATAAGTCCATTACTTGGCAGTTGTTCCTATGATATGGTGTGAGACTAGTATAAGTCCATTTATTGGCATCTGGTATCATTGTTTTATTTTAGGAGATTGGTGTAAATCCATTGATTGGTATCCGGTATCCATGTTTGTTTGTGAGATTGGTATAAGTCCATTGATTGGCATCCGATATCACCTTGATTTGCATTTGCTTACTTGCATTGCTGCCTCATTCCAAAGGAATCACTTGAATCATCTACATATGATTTCAAGAGTTGAACATCTAAGAAGTTTTAGTCCCTCACCCGCCCACCTTTTGTTTCTTTAAACCTCCATGTGCATGTTAAACCAAAAACCTGAAAAGTTGTGCAAACATTTTCATTTCTTTTCAAATTAGAAACCTAGGCTTTAGGCCTTTGATTTTTCAAACTCCATTTCATAATACTTCTTTGAATTGAATTCTAATCATACTTTGACCCTCTTTTGTGAATAAATCCTAATTGGTTAGTCCAACTCATTCAATTGTTTTGTGGCTTTGTCCATTCTTGATAAGTTTTCATACATTAGCCATAGGTTTGATTTATCCTAGTTGGTTGATGTTAACCTCACCTTGGTCCTTAGTGATTGAATTGTAAGACTTCCTTGCTTATTATAGGGTTAACCCCTCACTAGCAAGTTGAAGCTTTTCTCACATGGTGGACTTGTTGTTTGTATAAGGTTGAGTTTTCTCCCGTGGATAACGAAAGACCTTAGGGCTTTTGTTTTAAAATGAACCCACTCATATTTTGGAAATCTTTTAGCCGAACTACGGCGTTTTGATCCTTACCTTCCATGGAAAGGTACGTAGGCAACGGGTTCATCCGTTCAAACACAAAAATAACTAACTTGTATATTCTTTTCTCATCTTCCCAATCATGTTTGCACAATAATATTTTCATAAACAAATAAACATTTCGTACAACAAGTGTGAAAAGGGCTCCCTAGGAGTACCTAGGACGTTTTGGGGGCCTAACACCTTCCCATTGCGTAATTAACCCCTTACCCAGATTCTCTGATCTTTCATTAGTTTTCTATGTGTAAAACTTCTTAGGCTTTTGTTCGCTTTTTAGCCATTCCTTTGGATAAATAAAAGTGCGGTGGCGACTCGATTCTTTGTATGCTTTGCTTTTGATTTAATCAATAAATCATAAAGTGACGAATAAAAGCACATCACCATTCAGGTAGATGTTACCAGTTAATCTTCTCAAAGTCTTCTTATCTTTCAAAGATGTTCCAGTCGGGTAAATCTGACTTTGGAGGAAACACTTGATATCAAAATACCATGGCTTTTCATCCTTGACTTCTTCGACAGAAAACACATGAGCTGGCCTATCAAGACGCATCACAGTCAAATTGGGAACTTCATTCCAAAATTTCACCATAATCATTGAAGCCAACATTGCAAGAGCATCTGCCATCCGGTTTTCATCTCGAGGGATATGATGAAACTCAACATGTGTAAAGAAAGTTGAAATCCTCCTCGCATAATATTTATATGGTATTAAACCGGGTTGATTTGTCTCCCATTCACCTTTGATCTGATTCACAACCAAGGTTGAATCTCCATAGACGTCAAGATATTTAATTATGAGATCAATGGCCTCTTCAAGCCCCATAATGCAAGCTTCATACTCAGCCATATTGTTTGTACACTTGAAAGTCAATCTAGATGTAAACGGAAAATGAGTGCCTTAAGGAGTAATAATCATTGCCCCAGTGCCATTACCATACGAATTAACAACTCCATCAAATACCATGCCCCAATGGGAACTAGGTTCGGGCCCATCTTCAAGCAATGGTTCATCACAATCTTTCATCTTCAAGTACAAAATCTCTTCGCCAGGAAAATCATACTGCACTAATTGATAATCTTCAATCGGTTGGTGAGCCAAATGGTCAACCAAGATACTACCGTTGATCGCTTTCTGAGATCGGTATTTAATATCATACTCGGATAACAACATCTGCCAACGGGAAATCCTCCTAGTTAAAACAGGCTTCTAAAAAATGTACTTGATTGGATCAATTTTAGATATAAACTAAGTAGTATGATTCAACATATACTGGCGCAGACGCTTAGCAGCCCATGCCAATGCATAACATATCTTTTCAAGCATCGAATACCGAGTCTCACAGTCGATGAACTTCTTACTGTGGTAGTAAATTGCATACTCTTTCTTCCCAAATTCATCTTGCTGACCAAGAACACATCACATACTCTCATCAAGCACAATCAAATACCTGATCAACGGTCTTCCTTCAACAGGAAGAGACAAAATCAGAGGCTTAAGAAAATACTCTTTGATACTATCGAAAGCTTTTTGGAAATCCTCGGTCCAATCACAAGACTGATCTTTCTGAAGAATCTTGAATATAGGTGCACATGTGGCAGTCATATGCGATATAAACCTTGAGATGTAATTCAAGCGGCCCAGAAATCCTCTAACTTGCTTCTCAATTTTGGGCGCATGCATTTCTTGTATTGCTTTGACCTTGGCAGGATCAACCTCAATACCCTTCTCACTGACAATAAAGCCCAACAACTTACCAAAACAAACACCAAAAGTACACTTATTGGGATTCAAGCGGAGTTTGTATTTCCTCAAATGCTGGAATAACTTCAATAAATGCTTAACATGTTCTTCTTCATCATTTGATTTGACAATCATATCATCAACATAAACTTCAATCTCTTTATGCATCATATCATGAAAAAGAGTTGTCATAGCTCTGTGGTACTGTAAGACCCCAATTTTGACCCTAAGATCCCTCATGATATCTCACCATATGCATTGGCTCTGGGATCACACCTTGGCATCCTCCTTACCCCTCATTCATTGGGTTTGCATTGGGAGAGATCACCAAGCACATTTGATTGTATCATACTTTTTTTTTCATTATTTACTAACCAAAATACCAAAAATATGTCTATGTATAACTTTGTTTCTTTTGTAGGTAGTGTGTGTTATGCTTCATCAAGCTTATATCTAGGGTTTAAGACCCTCAATGAAAAGAGAATAATCAAGATATGGTTCATATTTTCTCTAGAAATCATATATGGATCCTCATGATCTTCATTTATCATTTTTATCAAGAATTCATTAAGAGTTTGGAGCTTGTTTGCCTTGGAAGCCCTAATTCATCTGGGTATCTTGTGTGACTTCCACACCAAGTTTCTTCACCATTTGATCAAATATTTTCAAGGGGTACTTCATATTACATCACCTTATGCATATATGATCCTCCATGAATCCAAGAGATCAAGACAATTTCAAGCTTGCAAGATGGTCCATGGTGGTTGACCAGAGAAAGTCAACTGGTCAAAACTGGGGTTCCCTAGACCCTATCTCCTACAATTTTTGTCATATGAAAATGATTCCAAGAGAAATGTTACTCCTTATGGAATTACAAACAACGTTCATGTTGAGTTCAAGATCTATTTTTGCTTGTAAAGTCATTTTTTATGGTGAAAGATTATAGGTCATTTTGTCTGAACCCTAGTTAGGAGGTCAACTTCCAAGGACTATAACTTGCTCAATTTGTATGATATGAAATCTATTCAAGTTTCATGATTAAATTCAAGATGTACTATTCAACCTTCATTCTTTGAATAAATTCAAATTCAACTTGCAAATGCATGTGCCAAGAGGAAACATTATAGGTCATTTTGGGCCATT
Source organism: Lathyrus oleraceus (assembly GCF_024323335.1). Taxonomy (NCBI): domain Eukaryota; kingdom Viridiplantae; phylum Streptophyta; class Magnoliopsida; order Fabales; family Fabaceae; genus Lathyrus; species Lathyrus oleraceus. The sequence continues at coordinate 355,281,744 of NC_066585.1, read as the reverse complement.
ACCATTGAACAAGTGATTTTCCTCAACTTATAAAATGCATAACTCATTCATTCCAAATCCAAATGAGGTCAAATTTGTGACCAAATTGAATAGGTTTGAAATATATACAACTTTTATGGAGGAACTTTATCCATTTGAATCCCATAGCAAAAGTTATTCAAGGTGGAACAAGTGAACATTTGACTTGGTACTTAGAAAATTTTCAAATATGTTTGATTTTCCAATCTTCCACCTCAAAATCCTTCATGATCCAAGCTTCAAATGGAAAAGTGTTATACATCAAAGTTGTTCCCCTTGATCTCACCTTTCCAAAAAGTCCAGGATCATCTCATTTGGCTAAGAATTTGAGGACTTGCACATGGGTTCCTTTCAAGGTTTCATTTGGATGAAATTCACATTCACATTTCAATCTCCATTGCATAATCACATGACATGATTTCAGCATTGCACATGAAGGATTTTGGACCTGATATCATCATTTGATGGGCCTATCACACGCCCATGCAAGCATGGAAGTGAATTGCTATTTTTGGTCAATTTTGGAAGTGTGTGGAAATCAAATGCATTGCCTATAAATAAGACCCTAATGGCTCATAATTAAGGACACCTGACATAAGCTTTGAACCTGCAATCCAAACCCTCACCATCAGAGGATAATCTTGAAGGTTTCCATTTGAAAATCGAGCTTCAAATCTCCTTCTGTTTTGACATTGAAACTCCAAGAGTCCAAGCTTTTCCTTGATCCAATCTCAACTCCTACAAGCTTCTGAACTCAAGCCAAGCCCAATTGGAAGCAAGATCAAGCAAGTTTGAAGCTCACTCGAAGGTGATTTTCCAAAATTTTCATCTCTTTGATTCTCTCTCAATTCTTCACCATTCTTTGTGATTTTTGGTTGGATGAAGTCCTACCAATGTAGGCAACAAGATTGAGTTACTTTGAGGTCAAATCGAAGCAACTCAGTTTAAGATCCTCAAAATTCAAATCCTTGTATCTTTTTATATACTTGGAATTGGAGAAAATTGAGGACAGATTCGTGATCCTGAACATTTTCTCTTTGAATTAGTGTCCTTGTTTTTCATTTTCCATTGAGATGAAGTTGGACCAGTCCGATGGAGGTCACGGAGAAGATGACCGGAGCCCTAGCTCCGATGGTGTATTGTCACGCTTCCTGGCCATATGATCATGTTTAAATGTTATAATTTGGACTGTTGCATCTGATTACTACATGTACATTGCATTGACTGGAGTCCACCATGGAACGTGTGCGTGTGGCCATCAGATATGCCACCTCAATTGATGATGGAGATCTGATGGCCCTTGTTTTTTCTATTTTTATTTTAATTTCCGATTTTATGTTTAATCCTTTTATTTTGTTTAATTAATATTAATTTCATTTTTAATCCAAAAAATATGGGACTTCCACCAAAAATCTTTAAATATTTGTCTCTTTCATATTTTGAATTAAAATTATTTTTGGATTAATTTTGATATTTTTCATGAATTAAATATTTTTGTTCATATTTTTAATTGTTTAAAAATACTTCTAACTTTTCAAAAATCATGAAAAAAAAATCTAAGGTCCTTTGAGCTTGGTTGACCTAGGATAAATCTCTTGGCCATTAATTTGGTGGTTTGAAGAGATTTTAGGTTTTGACCAAATTAAAATGCATTTTTATTCATTTTTAATTGGATTTTTAATTGATTAATTGTGTAAAAATTATGTTGAGCCATTTTTATGGTCTTGTGATGTTTGACTTTCTGTTTGGGTCTTGGTCAAGGTTGATTTAACTTTTGTTGGATCAAAACCATTGGATTTAGGGGATTGATGAAATGTACATTTCATCTCCCAAAATGAATGGATGGTTTTGATCTGGTAAAATCCTCCCTTGATCAATTTGTGTTTCTATCTTCCCATCCCTCTTCATATTCATCCCTATTCTTTCCCATTCCCACGTTTGACCAATGAAATCTCTAATGTCTTAAGGCTAATTGGTCCATCAATGACCTTGTGTCAGATGAACCAATACAAGTATGACTGAGATATGTCTCTCCCTCTCGATCTTTTCTTTTAGTGTGTGGTATATTTTAGGAGTTTGGTTCTTCATACCAAATCTCTAACATGCATTAACACCTAAATTTTTATTGTCTGGCCTCAGATAGTTGTCACTTCTTGTCTGTTGGATTGCATCCCATTGGTAAGATCTTTTCAACTCTTAACTTTTATTTTATGCTTAGGATAGCCTTTTCATCTCCTCCCACTTCTTAAATTTCAAAATCTCTCTCTCTCTTTTCAAAAACCTTCTTTGCTTGTGATTTCAAACTTAGACTTTGTTTTAATGATTAGAAACTTTGGTCTTATGCCAATGAATTTTCAAACTCTTTCTTAAATCAAAGTTGTAAATAAACATAATCATATTGACTTAAAATTTCGAAAAGACAAAAAGAACTAATAACTATATTCAAACTTTTAGGCCTTTTGTGCCTTTCTTATTAACCTTTTGTTAAGAGAAACTCACCAACTTTGAAATTGTTACCACGAACTACGAGGTTTTGATCCCTCATTTTTATGTTGGTACGTAGGCACAAGTCCGAAGGTTTTGTCAAACACAAAAATATAATAAATGAATTCTTTTCTCACCCCACACTCTATTTTTTCTCAAACATCTTTTATACCAAAAACACATACACACATAAAAAAGGGCCCCCTAGGAATACCTAGGGCACTTTGGGTGCTAACACATTCCCTCTGTGTAACCAACCCCCTTACCTATAATCTCTGGCATTTTATTAGTTTTGATTTGAAAACTTCTTATCTTTGGGTTTTGTTCGTACTTTTCCCTTTTCCTTTGGAAACAATAAAAGCGCGGTGGCGAGTCTGGTTTTATTGACGTCAAGCTTATCCATAGCTTGATGGTCATGAATTTACCGCTACAGAAATTAAGTGGCGACTCTGCTGGGGAGTAGTCCTCAGTGGGTTTAGCCTACTTTTTTTATGTGTATATATTTGTATATTTGATGTTTGTATATTTGTTTGTATGATATAATTTGTCTGTTGTGCTTGGTGATCTCTGAGTGGTGAGATAAGTTCTAACCTGAACTTGAGTGCAATTAAGATAAGAGGATGACATATTCATGTTCAACTTGTGTGGAGTAGTCCTTAACAAGTTGGCTTGAGACCCATCTACTCAGTGGAGACCTCTTTGGAGTTACTAATATCACACAAGTTATTTGTGGTTAGGCATTACTTTCTTTGATTTGAGGTCCGAGAAACCGAGGACCATAGAACATTTAACCCAACTTGGTCTATTTAGGACGTAGTGTGAAGACTGCTCAGGTGTAGACATGATAACAATTGTTACACGATACTGCACTCAGACGAGTTTCTCTTGAGAATATTATGGGTTGATGAGTCAGTCATCCTAACCTGTAATATCCGATATATGGGATTAAGAACCTGGGAACTTTTTTAGAACAAGATCTGCAGATTTTTATCCTTAGTACACTCCCTTGGGATGGTTCTTAACCTGACTCCAGGCTCGTGACTCACAACAAACCCTTTGATTCTTGGTTGATCCGATCAAGTCTTGTTAATATCAATGGAACTTGGGTGTTGATAAGGTGAAAACCATAATCCACCAAAATGGATGATTGATCTTGATGATGACTTGATCCATCCCTTGACCTTTGTTTGTGTTTGCCTTGTGTGTGATCCCTTGTTTGTGGTTGTTGCATTCATGCATACATGGGCATTATAACATTCATCACAGAAAAATAAATTTCAAGGAACTGAGGTCTTATTTGCAAATATTTTCAGACCATGGATTATGGACGAAGGAACACTAAGAAGTACATTTTCAGATGTCCTAATTTGAAAGAGCTAAGGAAGTTGTCATCCTTTGTATTAGATCCCTTGGACTTCAAGCAACGTCATGGGAAGCTTTTGTCTGTATTATCTGCTGATGTGGTTGAAGGACTTTTGAGTGTTTTGGTTCAGTTCTATGACCCTCTCTACCGGTGTTTCACTTTTCCTGATTATAAGTTTGTACCTACGTTAGAGCAGTATGCCCATCTCTTGGGAATACCCGTATCTGACAAAGTACCTTTTAATGGATTGAATGAGATTCCCAAATCTCATATCATAGCTGAAGCTTTTCATTTGAAGAAATCTGAGATTGATGCTCATTTGATGAAGAAAGGAGGTATTCTTGGGTTGACTTCTGAGTTCCTCATTGGAAAGGCTACTGTCTTTGCTCAAGCCGGTAGCATGGATGCTTTTGAAGCCATCTTTGTATTGCTCATCTATGGTCTAGCTTTGTTCCCTAACAATGACAGTTTTGTTGATGTTAACGCCATTAGAATCTTCTTGATTGGGAATATTGTTCCTACTCTGTTGGGTGACATGTATTTCTCTTTGCATTTGAGGAATTCTAAAGGTGGCGGGACTATTGCGTGTTGTGTTCCTCTTCTGTACACGTGGTTTATTTCACACTTGCCTCAGACGCCTGTTTTTTTGGAAAACAAGCAATGTCTACGGTGGTCTCAGAGACTTATGTCTCTCACTAATGATGATATTGTTTGGTATGACTCTGAATTGAGTAGTATGGACATCATTGATAGTTGTGGTGAGTTCTCTAATGTGCCTCTCATTGGTACACAAGGAGGAATCAAATACAACCCTGCTTTGGCTTGTCGTCAACTTGGGTTCCCCTTGAGAGATAAACCTAATAAAACTTAGTTAGAAGGTCTATTCTATCAAGAGGGTAAAGATCCCCAACATATGAAGTAGAGGATGGTACGTGTATGGCATAATGTGCATAGGAAAGGAAGATCCGAGTTTGGTCCGTGCAACTGTGTAACTTTGGAAGCTTACACCCCTTGGGTGAAGAAGAGAGCTTTGGAGTTAAAGATGTCGTATGCTTGTGAAAAACCTATGTCTTTGGTTGTGGCTAAGCCATTAACTCTCCCAAACTAAGATGTAGATGAGTTGGAATACGTACTCACCAAGATGAAGCAAGAGAGAGATATGTGGGAAGAGCGGTTCCATGCTTTGAGTCGAAAGCATGAAGAGTTGCAACTTGAGTCGAAAGACAAGGATGCGCTTATTGAGGTTCTTGAAGACCGAGCAGTAAAGAGCCAGAGAGAGCCAGAGGGTCTATCTTCCTCTAGTATGCCTCAACCTTCCGGTGTTTAGAAGAAGACTGTTGATCAACTAGTTCTTGAGAAGGCTTAGATGAAGACATCATTTGAGTCCGAGATTCGATGCATCCGAAGGAAGTATGTGCCCATAGCCAGGTCATCTGATACTATTGCTAAGGGGTCCTTAGGATGATAGTTTCCTTTTCTCTTGTATTTGTATTTTGGTTTCTGAAATTGTACTAAGTGTAATCCTTCCAAAATTTAATGAATAAAAAGACATTATTATGGTCAATCAGATTGTTGTTATTATATTGCAAATAAAACTTCATATGTTCCTTGAAATTAAATAATAAAAAAACATTGCATTTCATGCATCATTTGCATAGCAGGTTTTCTTCCGCCAGATGTCTTATCAGTTATTCTTCTGCGCTTCATCCAAGCTGACTCACCGTTATCACACTCGTGCTAATCAACCAAGGATCATGGAGCATCTAGAGCAAGAGAATAGAGAGCTAAAGGATGAGATTTCCAGGTTAACGGTGCTGATGGAATCTATCATTACTGCATAAAACCAGTCATCACCAACTCCTGCAACTCCTCCCCAGAGGACTGTCATTTCTGAGGTTGCTACCTCAACTGTTCCTATTGCTGCCAGTCAATCTGGTCCTTCCATTCCTGCTGGATTCCCTTGGGGAATGCCATCCAACTTTATGCCAGAAGGGTATGCACCTACCTTTGTCTCTCTGCCGACATCTAGCCCGGTCATGTCAGTATCATCTCATGTTGTTCATACTCAGGCTCGTGTTGAGGACACTATCTACCATTCTGAGCCGTCTGAGGGACCAAATGTATATGAGAAGATGGACGAGATGAAACATCATTTCATAGAGCTGCACAAAGAGTTGAAGACTTTAAGAGGAAAGGATTTGTTTGGGAAGAGTGTTGTTGAGCTTTGCTTGGTCCCCAATATTAAGATCCCGATGAAGTTCATGGTCCCTGACTTTGAAAAGTATAAAGGGAATACCTTCCCTCTAATCCATCTTGTGATGTATGCCAGAAAAATGTCTACTCAAACTGATAATGATCAATTGTTGATTCACTATTTTCAAGACAGTTTGACTGGAGCTTCTTTAGGATGGTACATGGGTCTAGACAGTGCGAGCTTCCGTACTTTCAACGACTTAGGCGAGGCCATTGTTAAACAGTACAAATACAACGTGGATATGGCGCCAGATAGAGACCAGTTAAGGTCAATGTCTCAGAAGGATAAAGAGACATTCAAAGAATATGCCTAGAGATGGAGAGAGCTTGCTGCCTAGATAAATCCACCTCTTAAGGAGAAAGAAAGGACAAAGATCTTCTTAAAGACGTTGAGTTCGTTTTATTATGAACGTATGATTGCGAGTGCCCCCAATGACTTTACCGAAATGGTAAATATGTGGATGAGGCTAAAGGAAGTAGTCTGTGAAGGACGTCTGTCAAAGGAAGAAGCATCGTCCAACAAGAAGTATGGTGGGAGTTTCTCCAAAAGGAAGGAAGAAGAAACTAATACAGTATATGTGGGAAGGCAGAGGAGGCCTCATGTCAGAAAGAGTTCCCAACCCCGTCAACATCAACATCAAGTTTCATCAGTGATTCATGTATTTTCCAATAATTTTAACAATCAACCAATTCCGATTTAGCAACAACAACCTTAACAACAACCGTAACAAAGAACCAACTACAACAAAAATAATAATAACCAACAAAGCATTGAGAGGAAGAAGGTCTCCTTTGACCATATTCCTATGTTGTATGCAGAATTATACCCATCCTTGGTTCTTAAGAACCTCATTCAACCAAGAAATCCTCCACAGATTCCTGAGCCACTTCCATGGTGGTTCAAACCAGACCTTCACTATGCCTTTCACCAGGAGCCCCTGGCCATGACATAGAGAATTGCTATCTGTTGAAGTATGAAGTATAAAAGCTTGTAAAGAATGGAATGGTGTCCTTTGAGGACAGAGCGCCTAATGTGAAAGCTAATTCATTATCTGCTCATGGTAACGCTTCTGTCAACATGGTGGACGGCTGTCTAGGGAATTTCCGAGATTTTAACGTGCGATGTATTCAAAGATCTCTCGTGGAGATGCATAGAACCTTGTGTTTAATCAGTGACTGTGAACGTGACCATGATGGTTGTGTGATTTGCAGTGCGAACCCCAATGGGTGTATGGTTATCACGAGGGATATCCAGAAGTTGATGGATGAGAATGTAATCCAGATTCAACAGTCGAGGGATATAGATGATGTGAATGTAATTGTACCAGTATTCAAGACCCCTAAGTGGGTGGTTATCTAGTTTGATAGCAGCAACAACAATAATATCAACAGATCGGTATCGCCGTTGGTAATACGGTTAGCGAGCCCTGTTCCGTATGCATCCGATAAAGTTGTGCCATATCAATACAACACCATAATGATAGAAAATGGTCAAGAGGGTCCTCTGCCAGTTGCAGACTCTGTGGTAAACATTGTTGATATTGCGAAGATGACCTGTTGTGGTCGTGTGTTTGGTCCAGTTTTTCCCAAAGAAGTAGAAGACGTTCTAACAAGTAAGAAGGAAGAGATTCCAGTGGTGAATCCAGATAATACTTCAGTGTGTTAGTCTGGTGAATCTAGCAAACTGAAGACTAACGATGATGATGATGTTTTGAAATTGATCAAAAGAAGTGACTTCAATGTTGTGAAGCAGCTGCTCCAAACTCCATTAAAGATCTTTGTGCTATCACTGTTGATGAATTCTGAAGCACATAGGGAGGCGCTGCAGAAAGTGTTAGAGCAGGCTTACGTTGAGCACGACGTAACTGTGGATCAGTTTGACCATATAGTTGCCAACATTACTTCTTGTAACAATTTAAGTTTTTGTGATGAAGAGCTTCTTGAGAGAGGCCGAAATCATAATTTGGCATTGGACATTTCAATGAATTGTAAGGAGGACACTATGTCCAATGTGTTGGTTGACACTGGGTCATCTTTGAATATGCTTCCAAAATTGACTTTATCAAGACTTTCTTATCAAGGCGCCCCAACGAGGTACAGTTGTATGATTGTTAAAGCGTTTAATGGTTCTTGAAAAACTATCATTGGTGAAGTGGACCTTCCAATTAAGATAGGTTCGAGGGATTTCCAGATTATTTTCCAGGTAATGGATATCCACCCGGCCTACAGTTGTCTATTGGGAAGGCCTTAGATTCATGAAGTAGGAGCTGTGATGTCTACTCTACACCAGAAGCTAAAATTTGTGAAGAACGACAAGCTTGTCGTTGTTGGTGGAGATAAGGCATTATTTGTGAGCCATCTGTCATCTTTTACATATGTTGAAGCTCATGGAGGAGGTTGGAACGCTGTTCCAAGCCTTGTCTATTGCTGAGGAGAAGAAAATTGGGGCACCCATCTCTTCTTTGAAAGATGCACAAAAGGCTATTGAGGCTGGCAACATTGATCAATGGGGTTGTATGATAGAGATTGCCGAGAACAAGAATAGGGTCGGATTGGGATTTCAACCAGGGTCGTTCAACACCAGAGCTGAGGTTATGCAACCAAGTTTCCACAGTGGAGGGTTCATCCATGGGAATAATCAACACTCAGTTGCCGTAATTGAAGACGATGGTGATGAAGACGAAGCTTGCGCCAACTTTGTGACGCATGGCCAGACTTGCAACATGCAAGTTTTTGTTGATGTTCCTATTGTTATTCATCGCTCTAAGTAATTTGTTTTCATATTTTAAAGAAAAATCCGTCTCATATGTCTAAGGGAGAAGTGAACATTGTTGGGCACTTTTATCATCAATAAAATACAATTTTATTCATCCACATCTATGATGTTTTATTTTTACTTTTTGCTTTTCTGAAAATGGTAATCACAAAAAACATAAACAAATAATAATCTTCTATCTACGTAATATTTGATCGCACTTCGCTTCTCTAAAATTAAAATATCAAATCATTATGCAGGTTGGTTGTCAAACCCATTGAATACAATGATCCTACTCCCTCTCCAAACTTTGATTTCCCTGTGTTTAAAGTTGAGGAAGAGATTGACAATGAATAAGTATCTGATGAATTATCTCGTTTACTTGAGCATAAGGAAAAAGCCATTCAGTCGTTTGAAGAGCAGATTGAACTAGTCAACTTGAATTCCGAGGATGATGTGAAGGAAGTCAAGGTTGGGTCTCAACTGTGTCCATAGGATAAGAAGGGGTTGATTGATCTTCTTCGAGATTATTCTGATGTGTTTGCTTGGTCATATCAAGACATGCCTGGTTTGGATTCTGAGATTGTGGAGCATAGATTGCCGTTGAAGTTGGAATGCCTGCCGGTCAAGCAGAAGTTGAGAAGAACTCATCCTGAAATGGCAATAAAGGTCAAAGAGGAAGTGCAGAAGTAGATTGATGTTGGTTTTCTCGTAACCTCCGAGTATCCATAGTGGGTGGCCAATATCTTGCTTGTTCCCAAGAAAGATGGAAAAGTTCGTATGTGTGTTGATTATAGAGATTTGAACAAAGCTAGTGAAGGTAGAGAAAAACAAGAAATGGGGGTTTGAATTGTTTTGGCAATAAAAAACCTTTTTTTTTGAACTTAGACACACGCAGAATAAAAAGAATTCAATACCGAATTTTTATACTGGTTCGCTTGAAATTCAAAATTACTCCAGTCCACCCGGTCAAGGTGATTTTGCCTTCAAAAAGGACTTAATACATTAATCTTGAAAGATTATACAAACAACCGTCTACGAGAAATAATCCCTTAACCCTCTCAAGTATTCAGACTTCACAGAGTCACTTGAGGAAATATCTTAGCAATGATATGATTAGTAATGAACAATGCTTCTAACAATAAGCAAATATTACAGAATATAAGAACAAGAAATGTTCTCACGTTAGAGCAGCAGCTCGTGAGAGAGTGAAAGAAAGTAATGGAAAAAATGTATTCTCGTGTATCTCAGGTGTCTTTCTTGTGAAGCGTTCCATCCTTTTTATAGGAGAATGAGAGGACCGTTGGGTGATGTTTAATGACATAATCTTTGTAATTAAGAATGATTAATGTCATTACTCTCCTTGTTCTTTCCCAAGCAGTATGGAGCACAATGACTTCTTTCTAAAAATAGTTTCTTTCCATAAGCAATTTTCTTCAATGTTAAGTTTTCTTGAGTCAGTGAATCCTGTAGTCAGAGTCTTTATTTAGCAATGTTCGCATTGTATCTGACTTTATCAGAGTTTCTCTTTATTTGACTTCATCAGAGTGTGCGTCTTCAGAGTCTGGATTCACTCTTCTCCTTTAGAGTTTCTGACTTCTTTAGTTTTGCTAGCGCCTGTGTTGGATCAGAGTCAGAGGCTTCTGGTACGTATCTTCTGAGTAGTATCTTAGCGCTTGATTCTGTATCTGATGATTGTCTATCTGATTGTTTTGATCAGAGTCCTGCACACTTAGAAAAATTCCGTTACGGCACCATTTTTGTTTCATCCTTTGTTATCATCAAAATCTTAGAGATACATTGTAGAACTAAATTTGTTCTTACAATCTCCCCCTTTTTGATGATGACAAAACAAGTCAGAATAATGATGAAACAATATGTAATATCTCAGAAATAGATAAAGGGAATGAACTCCCCCTGAGTTAGATCATCAGATTTAACAGAAGTTCTTACCGGACCTTCCTTGTGTGGAGTGGGTTTTGTACCTTAGCTATTTTCCTGCATAACTTTTCTTGTCATAAGTCATTTAGGATTTATTAATGTTCGCAGTGCCTTGAGAGGTTTTAAATATATGTTTTCATCAGAGCTGTTTTAGTTCTCCCCCTTTTTGTCAAAATCAAAAAGACTTTAGAAAAAAAATAGGTAAGAAATGGATATTCATATAACAGAGAAAAATAGGTACAGATGGGCAGCACGAAAGCATAGATCAGAAAGCAGAAAGAAACATCAGAAGAAAAAGCAACAAACAAAGAGCCTAAGTGCCTAAGGGTTTGGGGGTGGAGGCATCCTTTGGAGCTACTGAGTTAGCAGGTTCTGAATGTTGGTGTTGCCGGAATCCTGGTGATCCAACCTAACTCATACCACTTGTTGTTCCTTTTGCAATTCCTCTAGAGTCTTTAAGACCAGAGGGGAAAAACCAGAGTTAGATTGCTCCCCCTGAGTCAAAGCATCAGCCCTGGCCTTGGCAAATTCCTCTACAACAATGCGTGCCGCTTCTTCAGCTTCGGCTTTAGCTTGTGCCTTAGCCTCAGCAGCCGCAGCAGCAGCAGCTTCAGCAACAACCATTTCTTCAGCTTCTTTGATCCTCTACTCTTCTTCCAAGCGAGCTTTCTCTTCTTCTTCCTTCCGGACCTTTTCCTCAGCCTCTCTGGCCAAGCGAGCTTGGAGCCTTATACCAGCATCTTTGATGAAGTCATTGCGGACTTGTTCAGAGAGGCCTTTCAGTTTAAAGGCTTCAGAGGTCATCCATCTGATCACTCTGTTTCAGTGGATCCTCACAGCAGAGGGATCATCGCTGATGCCAGAGTTGATAGACAGAGACTTGATCTTCTCCACTAAAGACTCTGCAAAAACAGTTATTGCATCTTCTAAGGTGGGGAAGGCAGTTTCTGGTTCAGAGTTAGAGGCTGGGGAGGATGGTGGAGTTTGGTTGGTGTCATCTGGATTTTGGATAGGAGTGATGACGGCAGAAGAGGTTTGTGGTGGGGGAATATCAGAGGGAGATGGTGTTGTTTACTCGGGTTGAGGATTTGGTTGAGGTTCAGATGGTGAGGGTATTGGTTGTTCAGGAGGTGGATTAGGTTGTGCATATGGTGGTGTTTGATGTTGATCAGATGGAGTTCTTTGTTCTTGGAGTGTTTGCCCTTAACGTTCTGTTGAAAGATAGTGGGGGCTATTTTCTAGGATAAGTACTTTGCCCTAGGGTTGATGTTGTATATTCTTCTTCCTCCTATCTTTTCCATATTCAGAAGGGAGGCAATTGATTTCTCAGTGATGACTATTTTGACTCCCAGAGCGTGAGAGACGATGTAGTGATCATCTGGGTCTACGAAACGCTAGAATTCCTTCACCAGATATGTGTACATAGGGTCGTAGAGTCTCTGAAAATAGGTTTCCCACCCTTGCATTCTTAACTCTTCAGTTAGGTCGACGCCATTTCTCTTCATATTTGCAAAATCCACCAGCGATTCGCATAATACCTCAAGCTTCTCAAATGGTGTTGCTAGGTGGATGTGAGGTTCACGGTCATAAATGTGGGGTTCCCTGTAGATGGGGGTTGAGACAACGCCAGTAGTTGCAGTTGATTGTTGAGTAGAAATGGGTGTTTAATCCGTTGAATCCATTTGTTGTGAGTAGTTATTGACAAATTGTTGTTGAGCATCCATGTATAACAATGTTGAAGATAAAGGTTTGAACGAAGAACTTGTTGAAGATGAAGAAACCTTGATAAAGATGATGAAGAACTGAGAGAGAGAGAGAAAGGGTTTTTGTAGAGCGTGAGTGTAAAGTGTAAACTTGTGATGTGTGAAATGTATATATATATACAGATAGATGCATGCAAAACGACAACACTAGAAGTAGTTTAGATGTTAAAAAATAAATGAAGCACGCTATCCAAGTTTACACGCTTGGAGGAGAAATGATTATAGCCCATGATGAAGGTTTAATCCCCAAATCATCACACTGCTCGAGGAGATTTCAAGAGTCTGTCTTTTGATTTCTGCTAGACAACTGTCTAGAAGATTCAAAGTCAGACGCATGATGATCCACGTGTTGATTTATCTGATCTTTAGGAATACCAAAGGGTTGGGTCCTGAGGATTTCTGATTCAGATGACTCCTAACTGGTAGAAGCATCCGAGTAAGATCCATATACCATATGTTTAATTCAGAGTCTTATTTTGCTGTTTCAGAGAAACACATTTATTCTGGACAGATTTGAATGTTCAGATTTTTCAAAATAAAAGAGAATCTGTCTTCAGCGAGGGGTTTAGTAAAGATGTCAGCCCATTGATGGTCTGTATCAATAAATTTTAAAGATATCGTCCCTTTCTGAACATAGTCTCTAATGAAGTGATGTTTGATTTCTATGTGCTTAGCTCTGGAATGCAATATATGATTCTTACTTAAACAAATGACATCAGTATTATCACAGAAGATAAGAATGTTACTCTCAAAGATCAGAAGGTCTTCAAGTTGATTTTTCATCTAGAGCATCTGAGTGGTGCAAAGTGACGCTGATATATATTCTTCTTCTGCAGTGGAGAGGGCTATGGTTGATTGTCTTTTGCTAGCCCATGATATAAAATTATTTCCCAAGAACTGACAGTTCCCAGATGTACTTTTACGTTCCATTTTGTCCCCTGCATAATCTGCAACACAATAACCAGAGAGCCTATACTCTGATGTTTTCCCATACATCAGGCCAAGGTTAGGGGTTCCTTTCAGATGCTTGAGGATTCTTTTAACAGCTGTTAAATGAGATTCCATGGACCTGATTGGAATCTGGCACAAAGACATACACTAAACAAAATATCAGGGCGTGTAGCCGTCAGATAGAGAAGAGAGCCTATCATACCATGATAGAGCTTCTGACAAACCTTCTGGCTAGTTTCTTCCTTCTCCAGAATGCAGGTTGGATGCATTGGTGTCTTAACAGGTTTGCATTCAGCCATTTCGAATTTCTTCATAATGTCTTTTATGTACTTACTTTGATATACGTAGGTAGCTTCTGAAGGTTGATTGATTTGAATTCCCAGAAAGAACTTTAGGTCTTTCATTAAGCTCAGTTCAAATTCTACCTGCATTAGCTCATAGAATTCTTGACACACAGAGGGGTTAGCTGAACCAAAAATAATGTCATCAACATATATCTGGCATATCATGAGATCATTTCTAATGTTTTTACAGAAGAGTGTAGAGTCAACTTTTCCTCTTATAAAATCATGTTCCAAAAGAAAATTACTCAATATTTCATACTAAGCTCTAAGAGCTTGTTTTAGTCCATACAATGATTTCTTTAGTTTAAAAACGTATTCTGGACATTTAGTGTTTTCAAATCCTGGAGGTTGATTGACGTATACTTCTTCTGATATATAACCATTAAGGAATGCGCTTTTAACATCCATCTGATATAGTTTGATGGAATGATTTATAGAAAATGAAACAAGTAAGCGAATAGATTATAACCTGGCGACCGGGGCAAAGGTTTCATTGTAGTCAATGACCTCTTGTTGACTATAACCATGTGCCACTAGTCGTGCTTTGTTTCTGACTACTTCTCCCTTTTCGTTCAGTTTGTTTTTGAACACCCATCTGGTTCCAATAATGTGACTTCCTTTAGGCTTTGGGACGAGATCCCAGACGTCATTCTTTGAGAATTGATCTAGCTCTTCTTTCATAGCCAGAACCCAGTCATTGTCTTGAAGTGCCTCCTCACAGGAGGTAGGTTCGATTGGAGATACTAATCCTAGAGGAGTTTCTTTAGATACTTTGAATGTTGATCTAGTTCTGACAGGTTCATCCTTGTTTCCCAAAATCAAATATTCAGAGATGTTAGGGAGACTTCTTGATCTTTTCTGGATAGTTGAGGCTTCAGTTGCATCTGGATTTTGTTTGTCAAATGCTTCTGGTGCTTTAGTATTTTCGTCAGAGCCTGCAAGAGTGATCTCCAAATCTGCAAGTTTCTCAACTAGCTTTGACTTTTCAGGGTCAAGCTTATCATCAAATCTAACATGTATTGATTCTTCCACAATTTTGGTTTTTGTGTTGTATACTCTGTAGCCTTTAGAGCGTTCTGAGTATCCTAACATAATTCCTTTTTGTGCTTTTGAATCAAACTTGTTCAGATGTTCTTTAGTATTGAGAATAAAACAAGAGCATCCAAAAGGCTGGAAATATGAGATGTTGGGTTTTCTTCCCTTGCATAGTTCATAGGGAGTCTTTTCCAGAATAGGTCTTATAGAGATTCTATTCTGAATATAACACACTGTATTTACTACTTCAGCCCAAAAGTGCTTAGCCACATTTATTTCATTGATCATGGTCCTGGCCATCTCTTGGAGTGTCATATTCTTCCTCTCTACAACTCCATTTTGTTGTGGAGTTCTAGGGCAGGAGAAATCCTGGGATATTCCATTAGAATCAAATAGTTCCTCAAAAAATTTATTCTCGAATTTGCCACCATGATCACTTCTGACACTGATGATTTTAGAGTCAAATTCGTTTTGCACTTTAGAACAGAAGCTAGTGAATACAGAGTGAGACTCACTCTTGTGCTTTAGGAATTTTACCCATGTCAAGTGACTAAAATCATCAACAATAACTAGTCCATATTTCTTTCCATTGACTGACGCTGTCTTAACATGCCCAAACAGGTCAATGTGAAGAAGTTCCAGAGGCTTAGAGGTGGAAACAATATTTTTCTTTTTAAAAGATGTTTTCAAAAAATTTCCTTTCTGACATGCCTCACACAGAGCTTCTGAAGAATACTTCAGTTTAGGTAGATCTCTGACTAACTCGAGTTTATTTTGCTGAGAGACTTTTCTCATGCTAATGTGGCCTAAGCGTCTATGCCATACCCATTGCTCTTCATGAACAAACATCAGACATTTTACATTTTGATCTTTTAGATCTGAAAGATTTATTTTGTAAATATTGTTTTTCCTCTTGCCAGTGAATATAACTGTTCCATTATTCTGATTAATTGCTTTACATGATTTTTGATTGAAGATTACATCATGACCGTTATCACTTAATTGACTTATTGATAACAGGTTATGCTTTAATCCTTCTACATAAAGAATATTAGATATAGAGGGAAGAGTTCCATTACCAATAGTTCTGGAGCCTCTGATTCTTCCTTTCTGATTTCCTCTGAAACCTACAAAGCCATCATCTTTAAGTTCCAGGCTTTGGAACATATACTTTCTTCCCGTCATGTGTCGCGAGCATCCAGAGTCCAAGTACCATGATTGGTGTCTTAACTCTGATGCATAAGATATTTGCAACATAAATAATCTTATCCTTTGGTACCCAGAATATTTTGGGTCCTTTGTGATTAGTTTTCCCAGAGTTTCTTAGAACTTAGGGCTTTCAAGCATTATCAAAATGTTGTGCTTGTGTATGTGTGTAGTGATAAGAAAAAGGATATTTTGGTTTGTCATCTATAGAAGATTTATCTTTACTGGGGACATACCCTATTCCTCTTTTATTATTTTGACTAACTTCATAAATCATGGATGCCATCATGCTTCTTTCTATCCCATTTTTCAGAAACTTTTGAAAAGATTTTTCATATTCATATATTATTGTGTTAGAAGTTTGTGGGGCTTAAGATAACGCTTCTTCAAGTTTTAAACATTGTTTATTTGTGGAGTCTCTTTCTTTTGTCAAAGTTAGGTTTTCATCTTTCAGTTCTGAAACTGTTATCTCATGCTTATCACATTCTTTGATGGTTCCTTCAAGAACCTTTTTTAGTGATTTAAATTTTTGTTTAAGTTTCTGATATGAGTTCAAAGATTCAGAAAGGCATGATTCAAGGTCAGAGCGATAAAGATCAGAAAATACCTCTTCAGGATCAGATTCTGCATCTGATGTGTTTCCAGAAGTGGTAGCCATGAATGCAACATTTGCCTGTTCTTCAGAGTCTGATTCAGAGGAATCATATCCACTATCTTCCCAGGTGGCCATCGGTCCCTTTTTGTTCTTGAAGGAGATTTTCTTGAAACTTTCTCTTCTGGAGCTTTCCTTCTTCATCTTTGGACATTCGTTTATGTAATGACTTATTTCCTTACATTCATAGCATGTTATTTCTATGTTAGATTTACCTCTGGAAGTTGATTCTGAGCGATCTCCCTTGGGTATTGGTCTTATGAAGTTGTTGTTCCTTTTTATCCAGAGTTGTTTTACTCTTATGGTCAAAAGGGATAACTCTTCTTCATCGTTAGAGTCTTCCTTTTCAGAGTCGTCATTTTCTTCCTCTTCAGCTTGGAAGGCTTTGTTCCTTTCTGGTTTGCGTCTTTCAGATCTGGACTTCAGTGCTACAAACTTGATCTTCTTTTGAGGCTCATCTTCCTCAAGTTCTATCTCATGACTTCATAGTGAACTTTGAGTCTCCAC
Source organism: Lathyrus oleraceus (assembly GCF_024323335.1). NCBI lineage: Eukaryota > Viridiplantae > Streptophyta > Magnoliopsida > Fabales > Fabaceae > Lathyrus > Lathyrus oleraceus. The sequence continues at coordinate 355,264,472 of NC_066585.1, read as the reverse complement.
TTCTTCAAGTCTGATATTGTTCAGATCCTTTGACAATTTTAATGTTATGACTATGGGTCTCCACTTCTTTGGCAAGCTTCTGACTATCTTTTTTGACATGATCTGCAGTTGTGTAGCCCTTGTCCAGAACTTTGAGTCTTGCAATTAAAGTTTGAAATCTAGAAAACATTACCTCTATAGCTTCATCGTCCTCCATCTTGAAGGCTTCATACTTCTTAATTAGAGCCAGAGCCTTTGTCTCTTTGACTTGAGAATTTCCTTCGTGAGTCATCCTCAGGGAGTCAAGTATTTCTTTAGCTGTTTCCCTGTTGGTGATCTTTTCATATTCATTGTAGGAAATGGCATTTAGCAGTATCGTTCTAGCTTTGTGATGGTTTTTGAAGTCGCGCTTCTGATCATCTGTCATTTTGCTTCTGGTAATGGCAACGCCAGCGTCAGACATAGGAGGTGTGTAGCCGATTATGACTATGTCCCATAGATCAGCATCATAGCCCAGAAAGAAACTTTCAATTCTATCTTTCCAGTAATCAAACTTTTCTCCATCAAAGATTGAAGGTTTAACATTGTAAATATATCTTTCATTGGTGTTCCCATAATGTTTTTCTCATGATGGATCTCTCTACACTGTTAAGTATGTAATTAGAAAATCAATAACATAATCGAAGTTCTGATACCAATTAAAGGTAGAGAAAAACAAGAAATGGGGGTTTGAATTGTTTTGGCAATAAAAAAACCTTTTTTTTGAACTTAGACACACGCAGAATAAAAAGAATTCAACACATAATTTTTATACTGGTTCGCTTGAAATTCAAAGCTACTCCAGTCCACCCGGCCAAGGTAATTTCACCTTCAAAAAGGACTTAATCCACTAATCTTGAAAGATTACACAAACAACCGTCTAATAGAAATAATCCCTTAACCCTCTCAAGTATTCAGACTTCACAGAGTCACTTGAGGAAATATCTTAGAAATGATATGATTAGTAATGAACAATGCTTCTAACAATAAGCAAATATTACAGAATATAAGAGCAAGAAATGTTCTCACGTTAGAGCAGCAACTCGTGATAGAGTGAAAGAAAGTAATGGAAAAAATGTATTCTCATGTATCTCAGGTGTCTTTCTTGTGAAGCATTCCATCCTTTTTATAGGAGAATGAGAGGACCGTTGGGTGATGTTTAATGACAAAATCTTGGTCATTAAGAATGATTAATGTCATTACTCTCCTTGTTCTTTCCAAAGCAGTATGTAGCATAATGACTTCTTTCTAAAAATAGTTTCTTTCCATAAGAAATTTTCTTCAATGTTAAGTTTTCTTGAGTCACCGAGTCCTGTAGTCAGAGTCTTTATTTAGCAATGTTCGCCTTGTATCTGACTTTATCAGAGTTTCTCTTTATTTGACTTCATCAGAGTGTACGTCTTCAGAGTCTGGATTCATTCTTCTCATTTAGAGTTTCTGACTTCTTTAGTTTTGCTAGCGCCTGTGTTGGATCAGAGTCAGAGCCTTCTGGTTACGTATCTTCTGAGTAGTATCTTAGCGCTTGATTATGTATCTGATGATTGTCTATTTGATTGTTTTGATCATAGTCCAACACACTTAGAAAAATTCTGTTAGGATACCATTTTTGTTTCATCCTTTGTTATCATCAAAATCTTAGAGATACATTGTAGAACTAAATTTGTTCTTATAGCTAGTCCGAAAGATGATTTTCCTCTGCCACACATTGATATGCTGGTAGACAATATAACTAAATTTAAAGTCTTTTCGTTTATGGACGGATTTTCCGGTTATAATCAGATCAAGATGGCACCTGAAGTTATGGAGAAGACCACATTCATTACACCTTGGGGAACATTCTGTTATAGAGTGATGCCTTTCAGTTTAAAGAATACTGGTGCAACGTACCAGAGAGCTATGACTACTCTTTTCATGATATGATGCATAAACAGATTGAAGTTTATGTTGATGATATGATTGCCAAGTCAAGTGATGAAGAAGAACATGTTGAGCATTTGTTGAAGTTATTCCAACGTTTGATAAAATACAAACTCCGCTTGAATCCCAATAAGTGTACTTTCGGTGTTTGTTCTGGTAAGTTGCTGGGCTTTATTGTCAGCAAGAAAGGTATTGAAGTTGATCCTGCCAAGGTCAAAGTAATACAAGAGATGTCTGCGCCCAAAACTGAGAAGCAAGTCAGAGGTTTTCTCGACCGCTTGAATTATATCTCAAGTTTTATATTGCATATGACTACCAAATGTGCGCCTATATTCAACCTTCTTCGAAAAGATCAGTCTTGTGATTGAATTGAGGATTTCCAGAAAGCTTTTGACAATATTAAAGAGTATCTGTTTGAGCCTCTGATTCTGTCTCCGCCTATTGAAGGAAGACCTTGATCATGTATTTAACTGTGCTTAATGAGAGTATGGGATGTGTTCTTGGTCAGCAAGATGAATCTGGGAAGAAAGAATATGCAATTTACTACCTCAATAAGAAGTTCACCGACTGTGAGATTCGGTATTCTATGCTTGAGAAGACATGATGTGTATTGGCTTGGGTTGCTAAGCGTCTGCGCCAGTATATGTTGAATCATACTACTTGGTTGATATCCAAAATGGATCCAATCAAGTATATTTTTGAGAAGCCTGATTTAATTGGGAGAATTTCCCGTTGGCAGATGTTGTTATTCGAGTATGATATTGAATACCGATCTCAAAAAGCAATTAAGGGTAGTGTCTTGGTTGACCATTTGGCTCACTAATCGATTGAAGATTATCAGTCAGTGCAGTATGATTTTCCTGACGAAGAGATTTTGTACTTGAAGATGAAAGATTGTGATGAACCATTGCTTGAAGAAGGGCCAAAACCTGGTTCCCATTGGGGGCATGGTATTTGATGGAGCTGTTAATTCGTATGGTAATGGCATTGGGGCAGTGATTATTACTCCTCAAGGCACTCATTTTCCGTTTACAGCTAGATTGACTTTCAAGTGTACAAACGACATGACTGAGTATGAAGCCTGCATTATGGGGCTTGAAGAGGCCATTGATCTCAGAATTAAATATCTTGACATTTATGGAGATTCAGCCTTGGTTGTGAATCAGATCGAAGGTGAATGGGAGATGAATCAACCCGGTTTAATACCATATAGAGATTATGCAAGGAAGATTTCAACTTTATTTACAAAGGTTGAGTTTCATCACATCCCTCGAGATGAAAACCGGATACCAGATGCTCTTGAAACGTTATCTTCAATGATTGTGGTGAAATTTTGGAATGAAGTTCCTAATTTGACTGTGATGGGACTTGATAGGCCATCTCATGTGTTTGTTGTTGAAGAGGTCAAGGATGAAAAACCATGGTATTTTGATATCAAATGTTTCCTCCAAAGTGAGATTTACCCGCCTGGGGCATCTTTGAAAGATAAGAAGACTTTGGGAAGATTAGCTGGCAACTTCTACCAAAATGGTAATGTGCTTTACAAGAGAAACTTCGATATGATTTTGCTCAGATGCGTGGATAGACACGAAGCAAGCCTATTGATGACTGAAGTCCATGAAGGATCCTTTTGTACTCATTCTAATGGACATCCTATGGCAAAGAAGATGTTAAGAGCAAGTTACTATTGATTGACAAGGGAATCTGACTGTTGCAAGTTTGTGAAGAAATGCCACAAGTGTCAAGTTTATGTAGATAAGATTCATGTTCCTCCGACACTGTTGAATGTCATTTCCTCTCCATGGACCTTCTCCATGTGGGGAATTGATATGATTGTAGGTGTTTAATTGGCTGCATTATATGGTAAAACACTAGCTGGTTACAAATGTCTTGACTGATGTCATGACATAGTATGTATGTGTGACCACATTGTAGGTTAGAATATCTAACTGTACTCTGATGTCTTGACTGATGTCATGACACACTTGAGTAGTTACTGCAGGATTAGCTAACACAGGATTTATTGAATGTCAAACTGGATGCTGTGACATTCATACCTGTCAACAGATACTAAGAAATAGAACAGCTGGTGTTCTGTTAGAACTTAGTATTTATTTCCAGTCTGGTTATCAAGGAAAGATCAGACCTGGCATAAAGCCTACTGACTGAATGTCAAATTAGATGTTATGACATTCATCACTGACAGCAGCTACTGAACATTAGACAGAGTGGTGTTCTGCTATACTTCAGCATGTAACTTAGTTTGTTCTTCAAGAGAATAACAGAACTAACTTAAGGCCAAATGTGTAAATGTTAAGTTGGACACTTTAACATTTATTAATGTAAGCTGTTACTGTAGTATGGTCATTTTGATCATGTACAGGTCAACAAAATTGTACAGTCTGTTTTCTGGAAAAACAGACTCAGCATATGGACCTTGATGTCAAGCTGAATGTCGTGACATTCATTCCTGACAGCATATGCTATATTGTAGGTTGTTCAGTTTTCTGTTTCAGCTTTTCTTGGGCTATTCTTCAGGAAGTCAACAGCTTAGAGAAAAACCAGGAAACCAACAACCAAGTTACATTCAATGAACCTAACAAATAGCCTATTTGTTAGTAACCTAAATGTTGAATTTATGGGAACTCGTGTGACCTTAAATTCAGGAGAATACAGGTGCAAAAGCCCAGGTACTGCAATATAAAAAGGAAGGCGTTCCTTCATTCAGTTTCGGGGATTTTGAGGCGTGAAGATTTTGTGTGTCCATCATACTTCACTGCTTTATTTTTGTGAGTCTTGTATTAGACATATCTTGTAAGCCAAGCCATTATCAAGTAGATGATTGTTGTGGCATAGGGTGTTCATTGAGTTGTAAGTGTTGTGTTGCTCAAAGCTTTTAAGCGTGAGTGTTGTGTATCTTGATTAAAGCTGTGAAGCACAATCAAGAGTTGTTTGAAGTGTGACTTCAACTTGTCTTTAATATTGTTTAAAGATAGTAATCACTGAGGTGATTGAGGGGGAGTGAGTAGGAACTCTGATCTTAGTGTAAGATTGAAATTGCATTGGGTAGGGATTAAGTGATAAGTTGTAAACGGGTGAGTTTAGCTTTGAATTGATACTACTAATAGTGGATTTCCTCCCTGGCTTGGTAGCCCCCAGATGTAGGTCATGTTGGACTGAACTGGGTAAACAATTACTTGTGTTATTTACTGCACTTACTTTTAAGTTCTGCATAATTCCTATCTGTGCAGAATTGGATGTCATAACAACCCGTGTGACATCCAAAGTCTGATAACTAGAATTTCAATGATTGAGCCCAAAGCTTCGAACGAACATCATTTCATTCTGGTGGTTATTGACTACTTCACAAAGTGGGTTGAAGCGGCATCATATGCAAATGTAACCAAGCAAGTTGTTGTAAGGTTTATCAAGAATCAGATTATATGCCGTTATGGTGTGCCGTGTAAGATCATTACTGATAATGGATCGAACTTGAGCAATAATATGGTGGAAGCTCTTTGCAAAGACTTCAAGTTTGCACATTATATTTCTTCTCCCTACAGACCTAAGATGAATGAGGTTGTTGAAGCCGCAAACAAGAACATCAAGAAGATCATTCAGAAAATGGTTGTGATGTACAAAGATTGGCATGAGATGCTCCAATTTGCTTTGCATGGGTACCGTACATCTGTCTGCACTTCAACAGGGGCAACCCATTTCTCACTTGTTTATGGCATGGAAGTTATGCTCCGCGTGGAGGTTGAGATCCCATCATTATGTGTCTTGATAGAAGCCAAGTTGACAAAAGCTGAATGGTGCCAGACCAAATATGATCAGCTGAATTTGATTAAAGAGAAGAGATTGACTGCCATGTGCCATGGTCAGTTATATACGCAAAGAATGAATAAGACATTTGATAAGAAGGTCAAGCCTCGTGTGTTCAGAGAAGGTGACCTCGTGCTCAAGAAAATGTTATCATTCAAACCTGATGCTAGGGGCAAATTGACTCCTAATTATGAAGGCCCATATGTTGTGAAGAGAGTATTTTTAGGCGGTGCTTTGATTCTTACAACTATGGATGGTGAAGAGTTCACTCGTCCTGTGAATACCGATGCAGTCAAGAAATACTTCGCCTAAAGAGAAAAGAACAACTCGCTAAGTTGAAAACCTCAAAGGGCGACTTAGGAAAAAATGAGCGGCACGGTGGATTGAAAACCCGCAAGGGCGATCCAGGAAAAAGTTGGAGACATAAAAAATTATTTATCATGGTAGGTTGAGTACCCACTCCTCTTGATATCCTCCAGTTCGTGACTGATGAGCTTCACTCTACTGGGGATGTGAGGATATCAATAAGAGTGGGGTACTCAATCTACCAGGATACTTTATATTTTATGTCTCTAACTTTTTCCTGGATCGCCCTTGCGGGTTTTCAATCCACCAAGACGCTCATTTTTGCCTAAGTCGCCCTTTCAGGTTTTCAACATAGCGACCTGTTCTTTTCTCTTTAGGCGAAGTATTTCTTGACTTCATCGACATTCACAGGACGAGTGAACTCTTCACCATCCATAGTTGTAAGAATCAAAGCACCGCCTGAAAAGGCTCTCTTCACAACATATGGGCCTTCATAATTAGGAGTCCATTTGCCCTTAGCATCAGGTTTGAATGATAAAATTTTCTTGAGCACGAGGTCACCTTCTCTGAACACACGAGGCTTGACCTTCTTATCAAATGCCTTCTTCATTCTCAGTTGATATAACTGACCATGACACATGGCAGTCAATCTCTTCTCTTCAATCAAATTCAACTGGTCATATCTGGTCTGGCACCATTCATCTTCTGTCAACTTGGCTTCTATCAAGACACGTAATGATGGGATCTCAACCTCCACGGGGAGCATAACTTCCATGCCATAAACAAGTGAGAAAGGGGTTGCCCCTGTTGAAGTGCGGAGGGATGTACGGTACCCATGCAAAGCAAATGGGAGCATCTCATGCCAATCTTTATACGTCACAACCATCTTCTGAATGATCTTCTTGATGTTCTTGTTTGCGGCTTCAACATCCCCATTCATCTTAGGTCTGTTGGGAGAAGAATTATGATATGCAATCTTGAAGTCTTTGCAAAGAGCTCCCACCATATTATTGTTCAAGTTCGATCCATTATCAATATTGATCTTACTCGACACACCATAACGACATATAATCTGATTCTTGATAAACCTTACAACAACTTTCTTGGTTACGTTTGCATATGATTCCACTTCAACCCACTTTGTGAAGTAGTCAATAGGCACCAGAATGAAACGATGTCCGTTCGAAGCTTTGGGCTCAATCATATCAATTCCCCACATGGAGAATGGCCATGGAGAGGAAATGACATTCAACAGTGTCGGAGGAAAATGAATCTTATCTGCATAAATTTGACACTTGTGGCATTTCTTTACAAACTTGCAACAGTCAGATTCCATTGTCAGTCAATAGTAACCTGGTCTCAACATCTTCTTTGACATAGCATGTCCATTGGAATGAGTACCAAAGGATCCTTCATGGACTTCAGTCATCAATAGGTCTGCTTCGTGTCTATCCACGCATCTGAGCAAAACCATATCAAAGTTTCTCTTGTAAAGCACATCACCATTTAGGTAGAAGTTGCCAGCTAATCTTCTCAAAGTCTTCTTATCTTTCAAAGATGCCCCAGGCGGGTAAATCTGAGTTTGGAGGAAACATTTGATATCAAAATACCATGGCTTTTCATCTTTGACCTCTTCAACAGCAAACACATGAGCTGACCTATCAGGATGCATCATAGTCAAATTAGCAACTTCATTCCAAAGTTTCACCACAATCATTAAAGCCAATGTTGCAAGAGCATCTGCCACCCAATTTCCATCTCGAGGGGTATGATGAAACTCAACCTTTTTAAAGAAGGTTGAAATCCTCTTCTCATAACCTATATATGGTATTAAGCCGGGTTGATTCGTCTCCCATTCACCTTTGATCTGATTCACAACCAAGGATGAATCTCCATAGACGTCAAGATATTTAATTTTGAGATCAATGGCCTCTTCAAGCCCCATAATGCAGGCTTCATACTCAACCATATTGTTTGTATACTTGAAAGTCAATCTAGCTGTAAATGGAAAGTGAGTGCCTTGAGCAGCAATAATCACTGCCCTACTGCCATTACCATCCGAATTAACAACTCCATCAAATACCATGCCCCAATGGGAACCAGGTTCTGGCCCTTCCTCAAGCTATGGTTCATCGCAATCTTTCATCTTTAAGTACAAAATCTCTTCATCAGGAAAATCATACTGCACTGACTGATAATCTTCAATCGGTTGGTGAGCCAAATGGTCAGCCAAGACACTACCCTTAATTGCTTTTTGAGATCGATATTCAATATCATACTCGGATAATAACATCTGTCAACAGGCAATTCTCCCAGTTAAAGCAGGCTTCTAAAAAATGTACTTGATTGGATCCATTTTGGATATCAACCAAGTAGTATGATTCAACATATACTGGCACAGACGCTTAGCAGCCAAAGCCAATGCACATCATGTATTTTCAAGCATAGAATACCGAGTCTCATAGTCGGTGAACTTCTTACTGAGGTAGTAAATTGCATACTCTTTCTTCCCAGATTCATCTTGCTGACCAAGAACACAACCCATACTCTCATCAAGCATAATCAAATACATGATTAATGATCTCCCTTCAATAGGCGGAGACAGAATCAGAGGCTCAAGCAGATACTCTTTGATACTATCGAAAGCTTTTTGGCAATCCTCAGTCCAATCATAAGACTGATCTTTCCAAAGAAGCTTGAATATAGTTGCACATGTGGCAGTCATATGCGATATAAACCTTGAGATGTAATTCAAGCGGCCGAGAAATCCTCTGACTTGCTTCTCAGTTTTGGGCGCAGGCATTTCTTGTATTGCTTTGACCTTGGCATGATCAACTTCAATACCCTTCTCGCTGACAATAAAGCCTAACAACTTACCAGAACGAACACCAAAAGTACATTTATTGGGACTCAAGCGGAGTTTGTATTTCCTCAAACACTGGAATAGCTTCAACAAATGCTCAACATGTTCTTCTTCATCACTTGATTTGGAAATTATATCATCAACATAAACTTAGATCTCTTTATGCATCATATCATGAAAAAGAGTGGTCATAGCTCTATGGTACGGTAAGACCCCAATTTTGACCCTAAGATCCCTCATGATATCTCACAATATGCATTGGCTTTGGGATCACACCTTGGCATCCTCCTTACCCCTTATTCATTGGGTTTACATTGGGAGAGATCCCCAAGCACATTTGATTGTATCATACTTTGTTTTTCATTATTTACTAACCAAAATACCAAAAAGATGTCTATGTATAACTTTGTTTTTTTTGTAGGTAGTGTGTCTGTTGACCTATGCTTCATCAAGCTTATATCTTGGGTTTAAGACCCTCAACGCAAAGAGAATAATCAAGAGATGGTTCAAATTTACTCTAGACATCATATATGGATCCCCATGATCTTCATTTATCATTTTGATCAAGAATTCATCAAGAGCTTGAAGCTTGTTTGCCTTGGAAGCCTTAATTCATCTAGGCATCTTGTGTGACTTCCACAACAAGTTTCTTTACCATTTGATGAAATATTTTCAAGGGATACTTCATATTACATCACCTTATGCATATATTATCATCCATGAGTCCAAGAGATCAAGATAATTTCAAGCTTGCAAGATGGTTCATGGTGGTTGACCAGAGAAAGTCAACTGGTCAAAACTGGGGTTCCCTAGACCCTATCTTCTACAATTTTTGTCATATGAAAATTATCCCAAGAGAAACGTCACTCCTTATGGCAGTCCAAACAACTTTCATGTTTAGGTCAAGAGCTAGTTTTGGTTGGAAAGTCATTTTTTATGGTGAAAGATTATAGGTCATTTTGTCTGAACCCTAGTTAGGAGGTCAACTTCCAAGGACCATAACTTGCTCAATTTTTATGAGATAAAAGCCATTCAAGTTTAATTATCAAATTAAAGATGTCCTATTAAACTTTTATTCTTGGAATAAATTCAAATTCAACTTTCAAATGCATGTGCCAAGAGGAAATATTATAGGTCATTTTGGGCCATTAATATTGAACAAGTGATTTTCCTCAACTTCTAAAATGCATAACTCCTTCATGCCAAATCCAAATAAGGTCAAATTAGTGACCAAATTGAATAGGTTTTAAAGATCTACAACTTTGTTGAAGGAACATTTTCCATTTGAATCCCATAGCAAAAGTTATTCAAGGTGGAAGAAGTAAACATTTGACTTGGTTCTTCAAAAAATTTCAAATATGTTTGATTTTCCAAACTTCCACATCAAAATTCATCATGATCCAAGCTTCAAATAGAAAAGTGTTCAACATGAAAGTTGTTCCGCTTGATCTCACCTTTCGAAAAAGTCCAAGATCATCTCATTTGACCAAGAATTGGAGGACTTGCGCATGGGTTCCTTTCAAGGTTTCATTTGGATGAAATTCCCACCCACATTTCAATCTCCGTTGTATGTTCACATGACATGATTTCAGCATTGCACATGAAGGATTATGGACCTGATAGCATCATTTGATGGGCCTATCACACGCCTATGCAAGTGAATTGCTATTTTTGGTCAATTTTGAAAGTGTGTGGAAATCAAATGCATTGCCTATAAATAAGACCCTCATGGCTCAGAATTAAGGACACTTGGCTCAAGCTTTGAACCTGCAATCCAAACCCTCACCATTAGAGGATAATCTTGAAGGTTTTCATTTGAAAATCGAGCTTCAAGTCTCCTTCTGTTTTAAGATTGAAACCCCAATTGTCCAAGCTTTTCCTTGATCCAATCCAAACTCCTACAAGCTTCTAAAGTCAAGCCAAGGCCAATTGGAAGCAAGATCAAGCAAGTTTGAAGCTCACTCGAAGATGATTTTCCAGAATTTTCATCTCTTCGATTCTCTCTTAATTCTTCACCATTCTTTGTGATTTTTGGTTGGCTGAAGTCCTACCAATATAGGCAACAAGATTGAGTTGCTTTGAGGTCAAATCGAAGCAACTCAATTCATGATCCTCAAAATTCAAATCCCTGTATCTTTTTATATACTTGGAATTGGAGAAAATTGATGCCATATTCGTGATTCTGAACATTTTTTCTTTGAAATAGTGTCCTTATTTTTCATTTTCCATTGAGATGAAGTTGGACCAGTCCAGTGGAGGTCATCAGAGAAGATGGCCGGAGCCCTAGCTCCGGTGATGTGTTGTCAAGCTTCCTGGCCATCTGATAATGTTTAAATGTTATAATCTAGACTGTTGCATTTGATTACCATGCATACATTACATTGACTGGAGTCCACCATGGAACGCGTGCGTGTGGCCATCAAATATGCCACCTCAATTAATGAGGGAGATCTGATGACCCTTGTTTTTTCTATTTTTATTTTAATTTCTGATTTTTTTGTTTAATCCTTCTATTTTGTTTAATTCATATTAATTTCATTTTTAATCCAAAAAATGTGGGACTTTCACCAAAAATCTTTAAATATTTTTCTCTTTCATATTCTGAATTAAAATTATTGTTTGGATTAATTTTGATATTTTTCATGAATTAAATGTTTTTGTGCATATTTTTAATTGTTTAAAAATACTTACGACTTTTCAAAAATCATGAATTTTTTTGTCTAAGGTCCTTTGACCTTGGTTGACTTATGATAAATCTCTTGGCCATTTATTTGGTGTTTGAAGAGATTTTAGGTTTTGACCAAATTAAAATGCATTTTTATTCATTTTTAATTGATTAATTGTGTAAAAATTATGCTGAGTCATTTTTATGGTCTTATGATGTTTGACTTTCTGTTTGGGCCTTGGTCAAGGTTGATTTGACTTTTGTTGGATCAAAACCATTGGATTTAGGGGATTGATGAAATGTACATTTCATCTCCCAAAATAAATGAATGGTTTTGATTTGGTAAAATCCTCCCTTGATCAATTTGTGTTTCTATCTTCCCCTCCCTCTTCATCTTCATCCCTATTCTTTCCCATTCCCTCATTTGACTAATGAAATCTCTAACATCTGAAGGCTAATTGGTCCATCAATGACCTTGTGTCAAATGAACCAATACAAGTATGACTTAGATAGGTCCCTCCCTCTTGATCTTTTCTTTTAATGTGTGGTATGTTTTAGGAGTTTGGTTCTTCATACCAAATCTCTAACATGCATTAACACCTAAATTTTTATTGTCCGACCTCAGATAGCTGCGACTTCTACATAAGTCCAATTACTTAGAGCTAAATTTGACCCTAAATGGCATAACATTCTAGTAAGTGAGATTGTAAGTCTCCCATTCTTCATGGTATTGTGTGGAGACTTGACCTTTTTTCCTTTTATGAGAGCTAGTGGCATACTTGTTGAATTATCCAAGTTGGAGCCCTTCTCATGGAAGATGTCATGGTTTAAGGATTCATACTTGTGAATGGATGATTGAGTGTTCTCTAAAGAATAACTTAATCAATTAAAATACGACTAACACTTGACTAACCTTTGACTAACATTTGATTAACTCTTGTTAATATTGCATTACTTTTAAGTCATTTACTTTATTAAATTTAAATTTCAGTCATTTATTATTCATTGCCATTTACATTTTCATTTAAATTGATTATGTTTATGTTATTTTCCCTTTGCTCGTTTGAGCCATATCTTGTGATTGTATATATTTGTTTGTGCATTTTGATTTTTGTTTGTGGTCTTAGGACCTTAAAATACTTAATAACAACAAAAAACCCTAAAAATGTCTGGTGGACTGTTGATCTTGATCTGAACTACTTGACTTATGATTATGCAACATTCCATGTGCAAAAGGACTTGGCCAATGCCAACATTTTGAAACCAATTTATGTTGAACTGAGCCTTCATCTGATGCAAGCCTTGGATCTTGTTTGAATTCATTTGTAATCTTGTCTTTTATACTAATTATTATTTTGATCTGGTGTCTGATGCTTTGTTCTGAGTTGATCAAGGAATATTTCATCTGATACATGAAAAGACAAAGAGGAGTGCTAGCTATGGGATTTGCTTGCTTGGATGTAGCTATCTTTATTTGATGCCTTGATTTTCATGATGTTTGGATATTGCTAATTGCTTATTGGTTATTGCTTGATTCAAAGTCCAAAGGGAAAGTGGGTTTTCTATATGACATTCTTGTCTGTTGGATCGCATCCCATTGGTCAGATCTTTTCAACTCTTAACTTTTATTTTATACTTAGGATAACCTCTTCATCTCCTCCCACTTCTTAAATTTCAAAATCTCTCCCTTTTTTAAAAAACCTTATTTGCTTGTGATTTCAAACTTAGACTTTGTTTTAATGATTAGAAACTTTGGCCTTATGCCAATGAATTTTCAAACTCTTTCTTAAATCAAAGTTGTAAATAAACTTAATCATATTGACTTAAAATTTCGAAAAGACAAAAAGAACTAATAACTTCATTCAAACTTATGTGCCTTTTGTGCCTTTCTTATTAACCTTTTTTTAAAGCAACTCACCAACTTTGAAATTGTTACCACGAACTACGAGGTTTTGATCCCCCATTTTTATGTTGGTACGTAGGTACAAGTCCGAAGGTCTTGTCAAACACAAAAATATAATCAATGAATTCTTTTCTCACCCCACACTCTATTTTTTCTCAAACATCTTTTATACCAAAAACACATACACATATAAAAAGGGCTCCTTGGGAGTACCTAGGACACTTTGGGTGTTAACACCTTCCCTCTGTGTAACCAACCGCCTTACCTGTAATCTCTGGCATTTTATTAGTTTTGATTTGAAAACTTCTTATCTTTGGGTTTTGTTTGTACTTTTCCCTTTTCCTTTGGAAACAATAAAAGCGTGGCGTCGACTCTGGTTTTATTGACGTCAAGCTTATTCATAGCTTGATGGTTATGAATTTACCGCTACAAGTATGTTGCACCAACATTCTTTAAATCGAAAGGTATCACTCTATAGCAGAATGTTCCGCAGGGTGTAATGAATATGGTCTTCTCCATATCTTCAGGTGCCATTTTGATCTGATTATAACCGGAAAATCCGTCCATAATTGAAAAGACTTTGAATTTAGTTGTATTGTCTACCAACATATCAATGTGTGGCAGAGGAAAATCAACTTTCAGACTAGCTTTGTTCAAATCTCTATAATCAACACACATGCAGACTTTTCCATCTTCCATAGGAACAAGCACAATATTGTCCACCCATTGCGGATATTCGGAGGTTACAAGAAAACCAACATCAATCTGCTTTTGCACTTCTTCTTTGATCTTAACTGCCATATCATGATGCGTTCTTCTCAACTTCTGCTTGACTGGCAGGCATTTTGGCTTCAACAATAATCTATGCTCCACAATCTCAGAATCCAAACCAGGCATATCTTGATAGGACCAAGCAAACACATCAGAATATTCTCGAAGAAGATCAACCAACCTCTTCTTAGCTTCTGGACACAGTTGAGACCCAACATTGACTTCCTTCACATCATCTCGAGAACCCAAGTTGACTAGTTCGATCTGCTCTTCAAATGGCTGAATGGCTTTTTCCTCGTGCTCAAGTAAACGAGATAATTCATCAGATACTTCTTCATCATCAATCTCTTCCTCAGCTTCAAACACATGGAAATCAAAGTTTGGAGAGAGAGTAGTGTAACGGGAAATTCATGATCATCAAGCTATTAACAAGCTAGAGGTCAAATAACAAGAGTCGCCACCACACTTTTATTTTTTCCAAGGGAAAAGGGAAAAAGTACGAACAAAACCCAAAAAGTAAGAAGTTTTCAAATAAAAACTAATAAAAGTCAGAGATCACAGGTAAGGGTGTTGGTTACATAGAGGGAAGGTGTTAGCACCCAAAGTGTCCTAGGTACTCCTAGGGAGCCCTTTTTGTGTGCATATGTATTTTGTACAAAGTGATGTTTATAAGCAAATAGAATGGGGGGATGAGAAGAGAATTCATTAATTATATTTTTGTGTTTGACAAGACCTTCGGACTTGTGCCTACGTACCAACATAAAAATGAGGGATCAAAACCTCGTAGTTCGTGATACAAATTTCAAAATGGATGCATTGATTTTAACAAAATTTAAATTTGAAAGGCACAAAGGCCTAAAATGGTTTGAATGAGTTAGTTCTTTTTGGCTTTTTGAAAGTTTAAGTCAAGTATAGTTAAGTCTATTTACAAGTTTGATTTAAGAAAAGAAGTTTGAAAATGCAATGGCATAAGGCCAAAGTTTCTATCTTTTTGTAAAAGTGGTCAAAGTTTAGAACAAAAGTAGTTCCCCCAAAGAAGATTTTAAAAAAATGGAGGGAGAGATTTTGAAATTAAAGAAATGGGGAGAAGATAAAGAGACTATCCTATGTACAAAATTAAAAGTTTAGAGTTGAAAAGATCTGATCAAATGGGTAGCAATTCAATAGAAAAAAATGTCAATAGAAACCCAAAATTCCCTTGAACTTTTTAGAATCAAGCAACACACAAATGCACAATTATATTATCTTGAAGAGCAAGGCATCAAATAAAGATGACCACATCCAAGCTTATCCATTCCATGATCTTCTTCCAAAATAACCCATGTAACAAATGAATTCCACAAGCCACATGTTCAAAATAACAGCTTCACAATGATCATGTTGCAGATGAACTCAGAGAGGTCTTCAAAGATGCATCAGATGAATTTCAAATTGCAAGCACTTGGTTCTTCAATAAATTGGCATTGGCCAAGTCCATTAGCATAGGAAGGTTGCCTAGATTCTAAGTCCATTGGTCCAAGATCAAGCCAAGAGTCCACTCAAAAGTTTTTTAGGGTTTTTGTTATTATTATGTACATTAATGGTCAAAGACCACACAAACAAGTAAAGTATACACAAACAAAATATGTCACACAATATGGTCCAAATGGACAAAGTGAAAATTACATTAACACAAACAATTAAAATGATATGAACAATCTCAAATGAAATAAAGTGCTAAAAGTAAATTGCATCAAGGTAAAAGCTTGAAATTAAAAGTTAGTAGTTAGTAGGATAGAAGTTAGTATTGTTTTGCATTTGCTTTTCAAGACATTCTTTGGAGAACACTCAACCCACTTATCACAAGCATGGATCCTTGAACCAAAACATCTTTCAAAGGAAGGAAAGAAGGCCAAGTTTCCATACAATACCATGAAAAAGGGGAGACTTACAATCTCACTAACTAGAATGCTTATGCCTTTTATGTCACAAATTTAGCGCTATGTTAAACAATCGTAATTGGACTTATGTAGAAGTCACAACTATTTGAGGCTAGGCAATAGAATTTTGGTGTTAATGCATGTTAGAGACATACTATAATGGACTATGGTCATGAAACATACCACACACAAAAAGAATATGCAAAAGGTGTGGCCTAATCTCATCCATACTCATGTCAATTTTTCAATCAACTAGCATTAGGACTTTGAGATGTCATAGGCCAAATGGAATGAATGAATGAAGAAGAGGAATAAAATGAAGAGGGAGGGGGATGAATGAAATCATAAATTGGTCAAAGGAGGACTTTTACCAAATTAATATCATTCATTCATTTTGGGAGATGGAATGTACATTCCATCAATCCCCTAAATCCAATGATATTAATTTGGCAAAGTCAAATCAACCTTGACGAAGGCCCAACAACAAGAGTCAAACATAAACAAAGTCATCACAATGGGTCAACAAATTTATTTGGCATTTATTCAATTTAAAAAATACTAAAATAGTGCATTTAAATTAAATATGGTTTGTCAAATTCCTAAAATCTCATCAAAACACCTAAGAAATGGCCATGAGATTTATCATAGGTCAAACAAGGTCAAAGGACCTTGGAGAAAAAATTTCATAATTTTTGGACATTTAAAAATATTTTTAAACAATTAAAAACAAAATCAAAATCAATTAATTCATGAAAAATGTTAATAATGATCCAAAAAATAATTTAAATTCAGAATATGAAATAGAAAAATATTTGAATTTTTTTGATGAAAGTCCCATATTTTTTAGATCAATATTGAATTTAATATGAATTATTGAAAATAAAGAAAATAAAATGAAAATTAAAATATCAGAAAAAACGTGGACCACTTGATCTCCCTCATTAATTGAGGTGGCAGATCAAGTGGCCAAGAGCGTGCTATCTACCATATTCCTTAGTCAGCGCGTGGCAACTTTGATATTCAAAACCAACGCCTAAGATTAAAATAAAATGAGTGGATCATGTGGTTCAGAGGCTTGCCAACGCATCGACGGAGCCAGAGCTCCGGTCATCTTCTCCGGTGGACCTCACCGGACTGGTCCACCATCAACCATCACCAAAATTAAAAACAAGGACATGATCTTAAAGAAAAAATGGCACTGAGCTCGAATCTGGCCTCAATTCACTCTAACTCCAAGAATATTGAGAGATATATGGAGTTGAAATTTGAGGTACATGAACTGAGTTGCTTCAATTTGACCTCAAGGCAACTCAAACTTCTTGCCTACATTGGTAGGACTTCAGACAACCAAAGAATCAATAGAATTGAGAAAGAATTTGAGAGAATCGAAGAGTTCAAAATTTCTGGAAAATACCTTCAATTGATGTCTGGATTCAACTGATCTTGATCTTGCATGTGCTTGATCTCACTCCACTTACTTGCAGAAGAAGGATTAGATGCTTGAAAGGTTATGGATTCCTGGAGATTTGAATTTCAAAATAGTGGAAATTCAACCTCAAATTCAAAAGAATTTCTCAGGCTTATCCTTTGCAAAGTGAGGGTTTAAGATGGGGGATCAAAGCTGGCGCAAATATGTCCTTATTTCTGAGCTCAAAACAGATTATAATTGCACAAATGAATGTTGGATAGTCTGAATTAAGCTTGGATTGCAAGGCAAGTGTGCATTGATGTTTGAACTTTGATCCTTGCCAAGTGATATCACCCTGTTCATGCCATGCACATCCTATGCATTCCTTGTCCAAAATGTATGAATTTGAGCTCTTTGGAAAGGTGAGATCAAGAGGAAAAACTTTCATGTTCAACACTTTTTCATTTGGAGCTTGGAACTTGAAAAAATTTGAGGTGGAAGTTTGGAAATTTTTGACATATCAAATGTTTTCTAAGTGTCAAGCCATATGTCTCAATATTCCACCTTGCTCAACTTTTTATATGAGCTTCAAATGAGAAACATGTCTGTATCAAAGTTGTATCTCTCTCAAAGACCTTCAAAATGGTCACCAATTTCATGTCATTTGGATTTGAAATGATAGAGTTATGCATTTTTGAAGTTTGGAAAAATCACTTGATCAATGGTATAGGTCAAAAGTGACCTATAATGTAACCTCATATCACATGCTCAAAATAGAGCAAGTTATGGCCTTGGGAAGTTGACTTTCAAATTAGGGTTTAGACAAAATGACCTATAATGTTTCAATATAGAAAATGATTTTCCAAGCAAAACTAGCTCTAGGTCTTAACATGAAAGTTGTTTGTAATGTCATATAGAGTAAGTTTGCTCTAGGAATCATTTTCATATGGTGAAAATTGTAGGATTTAGGGTCTAGGGAGACCCAGTTTTGATCAGATGAATCCATATGGCCAACCACCATCAACCAACTTGCTAACTTCCAATTCTCTTGACTTTATTGGTTCATGGTAGATCATATATGCATAATATGATGAATTTTGAAGTGCCCCTTGAGAAATTTGATCAATTGGTGAGATAGCTTGTTGGAGAAGTTACTCAAGATACCCAGTCAAACTAGGGTTTCCAAGGCAAATCACCCTCAAACTCTTGAAGAACACTTGATCAATATAATATGTAGAGAACATTGAGACTCATATATGATGTTCATAACCATTCTTGAATCAATTCTTGGTTGTGCTCTTTGTTCATGAGGGTCTCAATTCCTAGATGTGAACTTGATGAATCAATGGAATCATGCCCTTTCTACAAAAGAGTTAGACAAATGCAAAGACATATTTTTGGTATTTTGGTTAGTGAAATGATAGAATACAAGTATGATATAATCACAAAGTGCTTGGTGACCTCTCCCAAAACAAACCCAATGAAAATGGGTAAGGAGGATGCCAAGATGTGATCCCAATGCTAATGCTAATGATGAAATTGCATGAGGGATCTTAGGGTCAAAATTGGGGTCTTACAGTTGCCCCTATTTAAGGACATTCTAACTGAGGAGGTGAAGGTTAAAATCTTTGTATCGACTCAGTAGAATTGGCTTAAATAACCACATAGAGAAATAAATTTTGGTCCCTAAGAGACCTCATGATGCATATGATATGAATGCAAAAGTAAATTCTTTGTGGGGGGAATATTGCCACAAAGAAAAAGAAATCAGAGAGACCGAAAGTCCACAGGAGTATTATGCATTCCGTAAGGAAAACTCACTAGGGAGGCAGAGGCTCTGGGGGGGGGGAAAGGAGTTATGCGTAGGCCAGGCTACGATTCAAAACTACTGGGGGAACTCGAGGGAATCCATATAAAATGGAAAGACTCAGCCGGGGAAACAAACCATCTGCAGGGAGTATGAGTAAGTCAGGATAAATCTGAGGTACTCGACTTGTGCAGGGGAAAAATGATTTCACTAAGGAAATGCACACTCAACTCAACTGGGGAAGATAAACTTCAACACATGAGGAGCAGAAATCTATTATCTACTACTTGTTACTGGGTAAGGAGATAATAAAGATCTGACAGAGAGAACATCTGTCATTGATTAGGATGAACATATCAAGGATGACTCACTGGGAACCGCTAGGAGGGAGTATTCATTACCGGTTACTGGGTAAGAATAGCCTTGCCGGGGAAAACTGCGAAAAATAGGATTTATAACTACCAGTTACTGGGCAGAAGACCAAAGGTGGGAGTATCCGTCATCGGTTAGGATGAACATATCAAGGATAAACTCAACAGGGAAGAAAATCCTTCATCGGCTAAGATGAACATATCAAGGATAGACTTGCCTAGAAATGCCAAGGAGGATACCCATCATCGGTTAGGATGAACATATCAAGGATACATCAACTAAACAAAAGGTAGGAATTACATCTATCGAATGCTGGATAGAAGATCATTAAAGAGAAAATCCGTCACCGGTTAAGATGAGCATATCAAGGATAGACTCTGAAAGGGGAGAAAATAGGAATTACATCTATCAGTTACTGGATAGAATACCATCGAAGAGAAAATCCGTCACCGGTTAAGATGAACATATTAAGGATTAACTCTCTGGGGAACAAAATAGGGATTACAACTACCTTTTCACTAGGTAGTGTAGCGGGGTATTCGTTACCTTTAGATTTATTGACTAAATCAAAAGTAAAACATATAATTCGAGTCTCCACCGCACTTCTATTTATCCAAAGGAAAGGTTAGAAAGCGAACAAAAACCGAGAAGTTTTATCAAATCAAAAACTAATAAAAATGTTAGAGATCTGGGTAAGGGGGTTGGTTATGCAATGGGAAGGTTTTAAGCACCCAAAACATCCTTAGTACTCTAAGGGAGCCCTTTTTACAAATGTTGTAAGGTAGGTTGGTATTTGTGAAAAATATTTGTGCAAACATGATTGGGGAGATGAGAGAAGAATATACAAATTATTTACAATTTTGTGTTTGAATGGATAAACCCATTGCCTACGTACCATCTTAAAAAGGTAGGATCAAAACCTCGTAGTTTGGGGTAAAAATCTCAAAAGAAGTTGGTGAATTAATTGGTTCAAAAGCCTTAAGGTCTTTTGTTATCAAAGGGAGAAAACTCAACCTAAAACCACAAATCCACCATGTGAGGAGAACTTCAACATGCTAGTGAGGGGTTAACCCTATAATAAGCATGGAAGACTTATAGTCCATCACTAAGGATATAGGTGAGTATTATATCAACCTCTAGGATAACTCAAACCTAATAGCTAATGTTTATGAAAAAGCTTTAACACAAATGGTCATTGGAACCACAAAAACAATTGAGTGAGTTGTATTACAAATGAAAAGTATTCACAAAAATAGGGTCAAAGTTGACTTAAGATTCAATTCAAAATAAGTGTTATGAAGAGAGTTTGAAAAATCAAAGGCATAATGCCTAGGTTTATAATTTTGAAAAAAATGTTAATTTTTGCACAAAAGTTTGGCTTGGGTTAGAATGGAGAGAAGAAGAGATTGGCTAGGTCCTAAACATGCAAAGATGAGGGAAGAGAAATAAAACCACACGGAGTTCCCTTCTTGAGATCATAAAGATGATCCAAGTTGCTCATTCCTTTGGATTTAGCAATCAATAAGCAAATAACTCAAGCAATCAAGCAAACAATCAATCAAGCTCCTAGGAATCTTCCAATTGGCTTTTGTATCTCTTATCTTGGATGTCCATGACAATGGTTCTTCTAATTGGCTCAAGTTTGGGATCCCTAGCACACAAGAACACACAAATCAAAAGGTTCCACAATGCAATAGAAAAAATGGACAAGACTGAGTTTAGAATTAGGATCCTTTCAATTCATCTTCAAGATTAAGCATTCTAAAGGCATGAGGCCTAATTGCTCTTTGATAATTTTAGCATTCTAAAGGCATAAGACCTAGTTGGTCTTCAAACTCCATTAGCATGGGTAAGGTCCTAAATCTAAGTCCTTTCTCCATTTTCATTGGGTTCCACAAACAAAAACAAAACAAGCACAATAGTATATACACAATAATGTGCTCAAGTGAGCAAAAGGCAAATTGCATTAACATAAACATGAGCTCAAGTGAGCAAATGGAAAAAGCAAATGAATTAATGTGCAAGAAATTAAATTGCATTAAAGTAAATTGCAAGAATTAAATGCTTGAACTAAAAGTTAGTAATTAGTAGTTAGTGTTAGTGTGCCATAAGGCAATTTAGCGTTATGTTAAGCAATCGATAGTGGACTAATGTAGTAGTCACACCTATCTGAGGCCGGTCAATAAAACTATAGGCAACAAACACAAGTTAGAGACCATGACTAGTAAACCAAGCTCCTAAAACTTTCCATGCCAAAAGAAAATAAGAATGATCTTGTATGGATTTAGGTTTTTTGCTTGACCAAGAAGCAACCTATCTCTAATGCAAAGCAATTCACATGATCTTTGATCAAGATGAATTTGATTTGGATCAAAGAAGGTTCAGCCCCTCATATGTCAAGGCTAACCACCAATCATTAACTCATTGATCAAAAAGAAAAGAAAAAAAGAAGAAGAAGAAGAAGAAATGGAAATGTACATAATTGAAATTCAAATGACATAAGCAAAATACATTGACCAAATATGAAATGAATCGACATCAATCAATGGTAAACGGAAGTAAGATGAAGCTTAGAAGTCAAGAAACAATAAAAATATTTTTGGTATTTTTGGAATTAAAATAATACTTGAATTAAAATAAACAAATAAAGGTCAAACTTCAAATCCAACTCAAATCAACTTGGAAAAGTCTAATTGGATCATCATAAGTTCAACATGGTCAAACAAGGTTTGACAAAAATTTTCATTATTTTTTGAAGATAAAACTAATTTTAAACAATTAAAAATGTAGAAAATATAACATAATTGAACTAAAATCTCAAATAAATCTCAAATCAATTAAGAAATTGATGAGAATAGTTTTCATAGATTCATCATCATTCAAAGATGTTAAGAAAATATTTTTGGCATTTTTGAATATTGGAAACTATTTTAAATGAATTAAAAATGACCAGAAAAGAGAAAATTCACAAAAAATATTAAATGGAATCATAAAAAATATTAAAAATCATTTTCAGAAACTAGAATTAAAAAGGGAAATATTTCAATTGGTCTCATATTTTTTGGATTAAAAATGAAGAAGTTATGAATTTTTGAAATAAAATGAAATAAAAGAAAATAGAATGGAAAATCAGAAAATGGAAAAATCAGGGAGCGTCTGATCAAGGTCTCATTAATTGACGTGGCGCATCAGATGGTTGAGAGATGCGTGCGCATGGTAGACTAAAGTCAAAAGAGAAACACATGGCATTAATGAAAGTCATAACATTCAAAGGCTGGGATTAAATTTGGAAACATCCAATGGTCCAGAGCTCATCCACGTGGGAACGGTGGTGTACACCACCGTCTTCTCCGGCGAGATTTACAGTTCCGGCCAAAACTTGCAGGTTTTAAAAACTTCACCAAAATGCACGATCTATATATCTTTAGAAAGCTGGGGTGATGTACATCACCCCTGTGCCATTGGTTTCCACTCAAGATCTATATATAGAGAGAAATTTGAGATGGAAATTTATGGTGTTCATACTGAACTTGCTCAACTCATGAAATTAAATGCACATATCAATTGCCTCTCACATGAGGACTTCAGAGGTACCAACAAACACAAGAAATGATCAATATCCAAGGAGTTTCGAATCAAAACAGTTTGAGGAAAAACCTTTGAAGAGCAGCTTTCAAACACTTGATCTACTCCAATTCTTTGATGCAACTTGTTCTTGAGATGGCAAGGAAGCAAGGTCTAGGAATTGAAGTTCAATGATCAACCAATGAAGTTGAAAACTGAACTTGAAAATTGAAAGAGAAAAGCAAAATTCCTTTTAATGGAGGTTGGGATTTTACTTCTGTAGCAATTCAGGCGCCTTGAGGTTGGATTTTGAAGAGGATTAGAGCTTCTATTTATAGCCAAGCATGATGCAAGCAATGAAATACTCATGTGCATGTGAAGTTGGGTCCTCCATGCATGGGCCTGTACAGGCGCATGGGAGGCCCAAGTGCAATTGCAAATGCAAGCTGAAATGCAAGTGAGGTGTTTTGGACGTGCATATTTGATTGAATTGGCTTGTGCATGGAGTTTTGATATGTTATGCATAATTGAACCAAAAACTTCTCCTCTTCAAAAATGCCTCTTACCAAATTGAAACATAGTCATGTGGGTAATGGTTGGAAAGGTCTTGACATGAGGAACAAATGTTATGTTGAACAAAAATCCATTTGGTGTTGGGAAATTTATGAAAACAGGCCATGAAGTTCAATGTGCAAAACATGCATATGAGAATTTTGCCAAAATGGACCAACTTTAAGCCCTTCTTTTTCAATGACCTATCATGTTTTGTATTATCACATGTGTTTATTTTAGGATTATGAAATTTTATCCAACATAAAAATTGAAGTAGGCATCTTAAAATTTCCAATGCACTTGGTCTCACCTCAAAATCATAAAAAAATGAAGGAGTTAGGTCCTTGGGAAGTTGACCCAAAATTAGGGTTTCAATCAAAATGACCTATAATGTTTTGAAATGAATGATGACCTTCCAAGTTTCAAATGGATTTTTGATGAACACGAAAGTTGTTCATATGGTTCTTAAGAACATTGTTTCTCTTGGGGTAATCTTCACTTGACAAACACATCAAATGTTAGGTCTCAGTGGATTTCAAAATAGTCAGATGAATTGACTAATCAACTTCTCAAGTTCAAACTTCAAATATTAATGAATTGATGATTGAGGATACTCACATAAGCTCAAATATGCATGAAATAATGAATGAAATAACTTCCCTTGATTGTATTTGATCATGGGTTGAGGTTGCTTCATGAGCAAGGCACAATTAATGCACAGACGAATTAGGGTTTCCTAGGGAAACAATCCTCAAGCCCCTTGGTTTGCTTTGATCAAATTGATAAATTGAGATACTTGGGAGGCATATATGATGATTGAGAGCTTTGGGAACCATTGTCATGCTTGCTTTCAACTTCATCTGGCCATATCAATGAGCATATGGCCCTCCTAGGAGCCTTGGATCACATGATTGCTCAAGCTTCAAAACAAACAAAGTTAGTGACATATTTTTGTGCTTTTGGTTAGTAAAAAAAATAAGAAAAGCAAAAATATACAATTCAAGCATGCTTGGTGGTCTCAAACCAACTCACACAAGTCCCAACCCAAGGGTTAATGAGCCAAGATGCTATGATCCTTGAGGCAAATGCAATGTGCAATGTTATGATGCCATGAGGGATATTAGGGTAAAAATTAGGGTCTTACAGATGCCCCTATTTAAGGTCATTCTAGCCGGAGATATGAAGGTTAAAATCTTCGTCTCGACGAGGTAGAATGAGCTTAAATAATAACAAAGAGATGAATTTTGGTCCCTAAGAAACCTCATGATGCAAATGTATGTATGCAAAAGTTAATGCTATGTGGGGATATATGTCCACAAAGGAAAAATAAATCGGGAGAAACTGAAAATCTATATGAGTAACATACTCATAAATGGGACAGAGACTCTGGGGACTTTACTGGGATATAAAGGAAAAAATGCGTGAGCAGGTCACGACTTGAAACTTGCTGAGAGACACGAAGGGATTCCATGAAAATAAATCAATGGAAAGACTTGAGCTGACGCAAAGATGCATGTATTGGGGAATATGCCAATACATCAAACTATCCACAAAGGATACTTCGGATAAAAATTCGGACTCGGATGGGGAAAATCCGCTAAGGGACTCAGGCAGGGATATCCACAAAGGACTCAGCTGAGGAAGAAACAAATGAGGTATTACCGATTATTGGGTAATAAGCTCAAAGAGACATATGATCAAAACACCGGTATAAGGGTGAGAGAATAACACGCTCGGGGAGAAAGAATATCTAAGACTGGCATAAGGGTGAGAGATATCAATCATCCAAAAACGTCTGAGGAAGACCTAAAAAAGGTATATTTCAACTCAGGAAATCTGACTCCACAGGGGACAAAAAGTCATAATAGGGAGCAGAAAGGAAGGAACACCAGGGATACCGGTTACTGGGCATATAATAGGTGACCAACCAGGCGTGAATTGGGGAATATTTCCAAGACACTCATCATCCGAAAGGAGGGCTGAAAAAGCAGACGCATTCGATTCCATAAGGAAATACGAATCTTACTCAACTGGGGAAGAAAAAAACTTCGACTGAAGAGCGCATGAGATATATTATCTATTACCGTCAGAACGTAGATAACATACTCCCATGGAAGATTATCCACAACCGGTTACTGGGTTAATAAAGGATAAATCGACCAAAAAGAAAGGACATCGGGACACCGACTACTGGGTATAAAATAATGACCAATCAAGGGGGGAAACAATCATTACCAAACAAGGGTAAATGAGAGATGACTCGCTGGGGATAAATTGCTTGATCAGAGCAATCATCCAAGAGATATATCACCGGTTACTGGATGAAATACTCAAAAAATGAGGGAATATCAATACCGAATATTGGATAAAGATAACCAACAAGGAGGGGATTACATCTACCGGTTACTGGGTAGAAAACCACAGAAGAGAGTAACCGTCATCGATTAGGATGAACAAAATCAAGGGTTAACTCTGCAAGGGGGATAAAATGGGGTTTACAACTACCGGTTATTGGGTAGAAAACCACATAAATAGGACTTACAAGTACCGGTTACTGGGTAGAAGGCCACGACATCCGTTGGGGGAAAGAATGAACAATTACTGTTTACTGAGCAATTGATCACCCGAACCACAGGGAAGTGCAGGGGTAAAACAAGAGGAGTCAATCTAGGAGCAAACTAGAGAGACACAATGAAAAAAGACTCAACCCAATGAGGATATAACTCAGGGGAGAAATTCCATCCCAATACATATTTTGTGAGGAAACTGAAATGATAATCCTCCACGAGGACATAGCTCAGTGGGGAATATGGAAGAAAGGATAGACACTTTCTACCTATAGGGATGACTCTATGTGGGGAGATCATACACGACCATCTGCTTAGGAAAATATATCACCAATTAGCAGGAGATAACAAACAAAGTTATATGGCAAAGAATGCAACATGAATATCTGAATGTTATAATTATGCATGCATATGCATGGTTTATGTATGATTAATGCTGACAAACAGACATATCTAACACAAACAGGTCCAAGAATTAATGGACAGAAATCCGGTACTACATCTCAAACGAGAAAGCCAAGCCCACAGGAGAACATCCAATCTGGTGGGGGCAACAGATACCAGGAAAGACCGATCTCTGCAGGGGATAAAGGCCAAAGTTGAGGATCAAATAGAGTCGCTGCCGAGAACAAAGACTACTGCTAAGGGAACAAGCAGAGGATCAACAGGGATCAGAGACCGCTGATGGGAATAAGCGAGGGATCACAATCACCAAAGTTGGGGATCTTCCAACAGTACGAAGAGACAAGGATAAGATTAGTCAGAGAAGAAATCTACTGGGGATCTTATCAGGGGGTGATGTGGAATTCTGTGGGGAACAACCACTAAACAGAAGCACATCAAACAACATTCACTTCTAATCACGGAAAGAAAAATCTCTGCTACGGAGAAAGAGAACCAGTCAATCCGTTGGGGAAGGAATCAACACATCTTCCTCGAAGTTCCAACGCCAAACTAAAATCAGGTAACGCCTTAGCTGTGGAAGCTAAACACGGATAAGATCCACCGTAGAAATAACTCTACCGGGGAAGGGCCAAGGAAAGATAAGAAACTCTTAGGGGAATAACCACCGAACAAGAGTTCTAATAACCAACACAATTCCTCATACTGCTGGAGAAACAAACTCTGTCGAGGAGAAGGGAAACACTACTTCGCTGGAGATAGGAAAATAAACATTTTCATCACCCGCTCTGCTAGGAGAACTATCCAAGAAGGAGGAAGCAACGACGATCAGACTCCGATCAGGCAACTCCACTAGGGAACAACTGTTGAGGATGAACAAGAGGCAAACTTGTTGGAGATTAATGTAGGCGAATCCACAGGGGATAAGCTACAAACCGACTTCCTCGAAAAAGATAGCATGCCAATTTATCAATCTATAAGGGATTTTAGGTCAATCCACATAAGGAATGACAACCATATAGTTGATAAAATAGATACTAAATCTAGCCTCACTAGGGAGCTAGAAGATTAGGACTAAACTCCAGACTCTCAGGGGATCTGGGTGGTGTATCACTTTCTCTGTGCTCACTGAGGAGACAAACCTGAAAGATGATGAAGAGGATAACAAATATGCTAGGAATATGAACAAATGTCTTACCCTTTTGGAGATCATACTATCCTTGGGAGAGAACTGAAGATGTCCCAATTATCCTTTTCGGTCTTTTGTGAATGTTCACTTTGTTTAAAAACAGTTTATAAAAACTTTATTTGTTTAAAACAATGATATTTATCAATTAAAACATGCAAACATTTGTTGAACAGAACAAATAAGAGTGCAAAGAATTGGATAAAGGCTCAAATTTAATTGATGGAATGGTAGTCCGCAAATGGCAAGACTCCATGGATCTTTACAAATTTGAAATTGGTGATATATATTGGAAAAAGGCTACATTGAACATAATGACCATTTCTCCACCAACTCTGAATCCAATGTATTTGAAGCTTCAGTTGACGATGACTGAGCGAAATTCTTTGACAGAAGACGGTTGTAGGACAAAGTCTTGTCAGGATGCAGTTACTTGCCAAATCCCTAATTTTTTCCTAGATTGCCCCGGGGTGAGGTACTCAATCTAGCGGGATATATATATATTCATTTTTTTATGTCTCTAACTTTTGCCTGGATCGCCCTTTCGGGTTTTCAATCCACCGAGACGCTCATTTTTGCCTAAGTCGCCCTTTCGAGTTTTCAACTTAGCGAGCTATTCTGTTTTTATTTTAGGCGAAGTATTTCTTGACTGCATCTGAATTCACAGGACGAGTGAAATCCTCCCCATCCATAGTTGTAACTATCAAAGCACCGCCTGAAAAGGCTCTCTTAACAACATATGGACTTTCTTGAGCACGAGGTCACCTTCTCGGAACACACGAGGCTTGACCTTCTTATCAAAGGCTTTCTTCATCCTTTGCTGATATAACTGGCCATGGCACATGGCAGTCAACCTCTTCTCTTCAATCAAATTCAGCTGGTCATAACGACTCTGAACCCATTCAGCCTCAGTCAACTTGGCTTCCATCAAGACTCTCATTGATGGGATCTCAACCTCCACGGGGAGCACAACCTCCATGCCATATACAAGAGAGAAAGGGGTTGCCCCTGTTGAAGTGCAGACAGATGTACGATAACCATGCAAGGCAAATGGCAACATCTCATGCCAATCTTTGTATGTAACAACCATCTTCTGGATAATCTTCTTGATATTTTTATTAGCAGCTTCAACAACCCCATTCATCTTGGGTCTATAGGGAGAAGAATTATGATGTGCAATCTTGAACTCGCTACACAGCTCTTTCATCATCTTGTTGTTAAAGTTAGATCCATTATCAGTAATGATCTTGTCTGGCACAGCATACCGGCATATGAGTTGATTCTTGATAAACTTCACAACCACCTGCCTGGTCACATTTTCATACGACGCCGCTTCAACCCATTTGGTGAAGTAATCAATTACTACGAGAATAAACCTGTGATCGTTGGACGCCTTTGGCTCTATCATGCCAATCATGTCAATTCCCCACATAGAGAAAGGCCATGGTGATGAAATCACATTCAGAAGTGTCGGGGGAATATGAATCTTATCCGCATAAATCTGACACTTATAGCATTTCTTCACATATTTGCAGCAGTCAGACTCCATTGTCAGCCAATAGTAGCCTGCTCTCAATATCTTCTTTGCCATGGCATGTCCATTGGAATGAGTACCAAATGAACCCTCATGGACTTCAGTCATCAACAGGTCTGCTTCGTGTCTATCCATGCATCTGAGCAAAACCATGTCAAAATTCCTCTTATAAAGCACATCGCCATTGAGGTAGAAACTGCCAGATAATCTCCTCAAAGTCTTCTTATCTTTAGCAGATGCCCCAGGCGGGTAAATCTGACTCTGAAGAAAACACTTGATATCATAATACCATGGCTTATCATCTTTCACTTCTTCTACTGCAAACACATGAGCTGGTCTAATCAAGCACATCACAATAACATTGGGGACTTCATTCCATAATTTCACTATAATCATCGAAGCAAGTGTAGCAAGAGCATCTGCCATCCGATTCTCATCTCAAGGAATATGATGGAAGTCAACCTTAGTAAATAAAGTTGAAACCCTCCTCGCATAATCTCTATATGGGATGAGGCCAGGCTGATTCGTCTCCCATTCACCCTTAATCTGATTAACAACAAGGGCCGAATCACCATAAATATCAAGATGCTTGATCCTAAGATCAATACACTCTTCCAATCCCATAATACAGGCCTCATACTCCGCCATATTATTCGTGCATTCGAAAGTTAGCCTTGCTGTAAAAGGAAAATGTGTGCCCTGAGGAGTAATAATCACTGCCCCGATACCATTTCCATATTGATTTACAGCGCCATCAAACACCATGCTCCATCGGGAACCAGGCTCTGGCCCTTCATCGAGCGTAGGCTCATCGCAATCTTTCATTTTCAAATACATAATCTCCTCATCTGGGTAGTCGTACTGAACTGACTGATAATCCTCAATTGGTTGATGTGCCAAGTGGTCAGCCAAGATACTACCTTTAATAGCTTTCTGAGCTCGATACTCAATATCATACTCAGACAACAGCATCTGCCAACGGGCAATCCTCCCAGTTAAAGCAGGCTTCTCAAAGATATACTTAATTGGATCCATTTTGGATATCAACCAAGTCGTATGATTCAACATATACTGGCGTAAGCGCTTAACAGCCCAAGCCAAATCACATCATGTCTTCTCAAGCATTGAGTATCGAGACTCACAATTTCTGAACTTCTTACTCAGATAGTATATAACATACTCTTTCTTCCCTGATTCATTTTGTTGACCTTGTACACAACCCATAGAGTCTTCAAGAACTGTTAAGTACATAATCAAGGGTCTCCCTTCCACAGGCGGAGACAGAATCAGAGGCTCGGAAAGATACTCTTTGATACTGTCAAAGGCCTTATGGCAATCCTCGGCCCAATCATGACGCTGATCTTTCCGAAGGAGCTTGAATATTGGTGCACATGTGGGATATAAATCTCGAAATGTAATTCAAGCGGCCAAGAAAACCTCGAACTTGCTTCTCAATTTTGGGCGCAAGCATTTCTTGTATTGCTTTGACCTTGGCAGGATCAACTTCAATACCTCTTTCACTGATAATGAAGCCCAATAACTTGCCGGAACGGACTCCAAATGTACACTTGTTCGGATTCAAATGGAGTTTGTACTTCCTCAAACGCTGAAAAAGCTTCAACAAGTTCTTTACATGTTCAACTTCCGTTCTCGACTTTGCAATCATATCATCAACATACACCTCGATCTCCTTGTGCATCATATCATGAAACAAGGTAGTCATAGCTCGTTGATACGTGGCTCCGGCGTTCTTCAAACCGAAGGGCATCACTCGATAACAGAATGTTCCCCAAGGTGTGATGAATGTAGTCTTCTCCATATCCTCGGGTGCCATTTTGATCTGGTTATATCTGGAAAATCCATCCATAAATGAGAAGACATTGAATTTAGCAGTATTATCTACCAACATATCAATATGTGGTAGAGGAAAATCATCTTTCGGACTAGCTTTATTCAAGTCTCTATAGTCCACACACATTCGGACTTTTCCATCTTTCTTAGGCACGGGCACAATATTGGCCACCCATTGAGGACATGTGGAAGTCACCAGAAACCCCGCATCAATTTGCTTCTGAACTTCTTCTTTAATCTTCACTGCCATATCAGGATGAGTTCTCCTGAGCTTCTGCTTTACAGGCACACGCTCAGGCTTCAAAGGCAAGAAATGTTGCCCGATATCAGTATCCAGACCAGGCATGTCTTCATATGACCAAGCAAAGACGTCGACATATTCTCGTAGCAACTCAATCAACCCCTTCTTCACAGACTCTTCCAGGAGTGCCCCAATCTTCACTTCTCGAACACAATCCTCAGACCCTAAGTTGACTGTTTCCAGATTCTCAAGACGTGGTTGAATGATCTTCTCTTCGTGCTCAAGCAGACGGGTAATCTCGTCAGGAATCTCTTCAACATCATCTTCTTCGGCCTTAAATACAGAGAACTCAAAGTTGGGAGATGGTGTTGGATCATTATGTTCAATGGGTTTGATCAACCTACATAATGATTTTGGATATAAAAAAGATTTTAGAATTCAAACAAGGCAAATCATTATGCAGATGAAGATATTGATTTTATTTTATTTTTAGGGTTTTATGTGATCACCAATTTCATGCAAAAAGTGAAAATAATTTGGAAAAACAAACATTTAACATGAATTTATTGAATGAATATCATTGTATTTATGTTCCAATAATGTCATCACTTCTCCTTTTGGCATGGGAGAAGGGTTTTTAAACAAAAATGAACATTACGTGGACTTATGGACAACTGTTGGAACATCAACAACGACCCAATTATTGCAGACTCCTCCAGGGATGACAAAGTTGCCAGAATTATCCTCTGTATCATCTTCCACTACAGCAACAGCTTCCTGGTCTTCGACCGTGTGGATGAAACCACCACTCTGAAATAGACCGTGCTTGTTGAAAGTGCCTGAAGAATACCCTATGCCAGCTCGGGATTTATTGTCTTCCAGCTTGATCATTTGTCCTAAACCAGTAGTTGCGCCATGCTCAATGGCCAACTTCGCATCATTGTAGGACGCAAATGAAGAAGTTCCTTTCTTAGAAGGCTCAGCAATGGACAAGGCTTGGAACAACGTCCCAACCTCATCCTCAGGATCAATGTAAGAAAAGGAAGACAGATGGCTAACCAAGAGAGCCTTCTCTCCCCCTACCACCACCAATTTCTTGTTCTTGACGAACTTCAACTTTTGGTGTAGGGTGGGTGTCACGGCGCCTGCCTCGTGAATCCATGGTCTGCCCAATAAACAACTATATGATGGGTGGATATCCATGACCTGAAAAGTGATATGGAAATCACTAGGTCCTATCTTGATTAGGAGCTCAACCTCGCCAATCACAGTCTTTCGGGATCCATCAAAAGCTTTGACGACCACTCCACTCTGCCTCATGGGAGGCCCCTAGTATGACAGTTTCGCCATAATGGATTTTGGAAACACATTTAACGATGATCCTGTGTCTACCAGCACGTTAGATAAGGCATCATCCTTGCAATTCATAGAGATGTGAAGTGCCAAATTGTGGTCTCTTCCCTCCTCAGGGAGATCAACATCGTAGAAGCTCAAGTTGTTACAAGCAGTTATGTTTGCAACAATGCTATCAAACTGTTCTATGGTGACATTGTGATCCACGTATGCCACGTCTAACACCTTATTTAAAGCTTCTCGGTGTGGCTCGGAGTTCATCAATAAAGACAACACTGATATCTTTAAAGGGGTTTGTAGCAGCTGATCTACAACATTATACTCACTCCACTTGATGAGCCTCAACATCTCATCACAATCCTCTCTTAACATGCCATTCTGGCCAGCAGGGACAGGAGCTCTAGTAACAGCAGTAGGTCTGTCAACAGCAAGTGCCGGATTCGGACAAGAAGAAGAATTCCCCACAGGACGGGTAGCACTATCAGCAACATCAGCTCTCCTGGTATCAGCCTGGGGTTTCGGCGGCGCCGAGAAAACATGACCACTGCGGGTCAAACCACTGACATCAGCAATATTCACAACAGAAGTGGAGGGTAGAGGAACCTCCTTCCCATCTTCTAATGCAACCGCATTATAACGATAGGGAACAGCCTTGTCGGAAGAGTATGGAACAGGGCCAGCTGGCTTAATGATGAGAGTAGGAGAGGTCTTCTGCTTGCTGCCATCATATCTGACAACAACAGGCTCATGTATCCTAAATACAGGAGATATCACATTAACTTCATCCTAATCACGATTATGAAGTATCTCTATCATACCCTGATCCAACATTTCTTGGATGTGCTTTCTGACTTGACGACATCCTCTCTCATTGACAGTGCATACACGGTAGCTGTCATGGTCATGCTCGTAATGACTGTATCCACATAACATTCTATGCATCTCGACCAATGATTGTAGGATATGGCTGACATATCTGACCTTGTATTTGCCAGGGCAACCCTGAACCATATTAACAGCATATTGCCCATGCTCGGGCAATGGGTTCTTCTTCACATTAGGGCCTACGTCCTCGAAAAATAGAATACCACTTCTAACAAGGTCTTGAACCTTGGTCTTGAGAGGGTAACAGTTCTCCATATCATGTCCGGGAGCACCGGAATGATAAACACAGTGAAGCTCGGGCTTATACCACCACTGAAGGTTTGTTGGTATAGCAGGTGGGACACGTGGAGTGATCAGCTTCCTTTCAATCAATGAAGGATATAATTCAGCGTAGGTCATTGGAATAGGATCAAAAGTGACCCTCTTCCTATCATAGCTTGTGCTGGTTTGATTGTTGTTTCGAGGTTGGTAGGCCTGCTGTTGAGGACGATGATGTTGTTGCTGATACTGTTGATGTTGTTGTTGCTGGTTCTGATGCTGATAATGTTGGTTCTCCCTGAAAGTAGGTGCTATATGAGCCACCTGGTGCTGGTTACTGGAGGGACGCACAGTCTTCCTCTTCACAGAGGGTCTTCTTGATTTAAGATGGGAGGTCACAGCATGTGCCTCACCATCTTTCTTCTTGGCAAACGCCCCATAATGTTTGGCAGAAGAGCCTTCTTCTCTGGTCAGGCGCCCTTCCCTGACTCCCTCTTCTAAACGCATCCCCATGTTCACCATCTCGGTGAAGTCAGAAGGAGCGCTAGCAATCATCCGCTCGTAGTAGAAAGAGCTTAAAGTCTTGAGAAAGATCTTCGTCATTTCTTTCTCTTCAAGCGGGGGCATAATCTCTGCAGCCAATTCACGCCACCTCTGGGCGTACTCCTTAAATGTTTCTTTCTCCTTCTGGGCCATGGCCCTCAGCTGGTCCCTATCGGGAGCCATATCAACGTTATACTTGTACTGCTTGATGAAAGCTTCACCAAGGTCGTTGAAGGAGCGAATGTTCGCACTATCCAGACCCATGTACCATCTCAAAGCGGCATCGGACAAGCTGTCCTAGAAGTAGTGGATCAGGAGTTGATCATTGTCGGTTTGAGTCGACATCTTGCGTGCATACATCACAAGATGGCTGAGCAGGCAAGTGTTTCCTTTGTACTTTTCAAAGTCAGGCACTTTGAATTTGACAGGAATCTTGACATTAGGCACGAGACATAGCTCAACAGTAGATTTGCCGAAGAGGTCCTTCCCTCTGAGAGTTTTAAGTTCCTTGCGCAACTCAAGGAATTGATCATTCATAGCGTCCATTTTCTCGTACAGATCTGGGCCCTCAGATGGCTCAGAGCGGTAAATGGTGTCATCTACTCTCGGCAAAGTATGCACGACTGGAGGTGGCACAACAAGGACCGGGCTAGATGCCGGCAGAGAAGCAAAAGTAGGGGCGAGACCCTCTGGAACAAAATTAGCGGGCATCCCCCAGGGAAACCCGGCTGGCATAGTAGACGGAGCAAAGTGAGCGCTGGCAGCAGGCACGGTAGAGGAAGCAACCTCTGAAATGATCGTCCTCTAGGGAGGAGTTGAAGGCATTGGAGAAGACTGGCTTTGGGCGGCCAAGAAAGACTCCATCAGGGTAGTCAATCTTGCCACTTCCTCCTTCAGTTCTCTGTTCTCTTGCTCGAGGTGATCCATTAGCTTTGATGAATTGGCTCTGGTGTAGTACCGGTGCGTCAACTTGTCTTCAAAATAAATGAAGAACACAGAGTTAGACCACTGAACAAGAAACCCTGGAACAAAACCTGCTTATGCACATGATGCATGCAATGCTTGTGCATATCATTTATTTTTTAATTAGAGGAACTTTAGAGTTCTATTTGCAAATATTTGGAAAATATTAATCATTTAGACATATATGGAAAAATCATATCAATAATATCTAGAAAATTTTACACCAAAGAAGTACAATCTTGGTAACCAAAATACAATACAAGAGAGAAGGAAAATGATCATCCTATGGAACCCTAGAAACAATCGTCCAAAGCTCTCGAGACCGGAAGATAAGTTGCACGAAGGCTCTTCACCTCTCTCTCATAGGCTGCCTCCATATCTGCCTTCTCTTTGGAGAGTCGATTGTACTTCCTCTTCCAAAACCTAGAAGACTGAGGAAGAAGAGAAGTAACCACATCATCATGCTCATCGACAACCTGATGCTATAGAAACTCTATCAAAGTATCCTTATCTCTAAGTTGCTGAAGTAGCTCCTCTCGTTCACGGACCCAAGCACGCGAACGGTCTTCGTCTCTCAACTTCTCCACTCCTTAGTTAGGGAGGTTTAAAGGCCCAACCACAACCATAGGTGTAGGTCTCGGGTAATCATAGGGCATGCGGTACTCAGAAGCTCTCCTCCTAACCCACGAGGTATAGGGTTCCAAAGCAATACAATTCTTCGGACCAAGCTCTTTCCTTCCCTTCCTATGAATCTTGCGCCAAGCGCGGACCATCCTGCCCTTCAAGTTTTGGGGATCTTTACCCTCTTGAAAGAACACACCTTCTAACAAAATTTTATTAGGTTTATCCTTTAAGGGGAATCCAAGCTGACGACGTGCCAAAATAGGGTTGTAGTTAATCCCACCACATGTACCAAGAAGAGGCACATTGGAGAATTCACCACAAGAGTCAATAATCTGCACACCATCGTATACACGGTTATACAAAAAGATATCATCATTGGTGAGAGACATAAGTCTCGTGGACCACCATAGACATCCTTTGTTCTCCTTGAAGGCGGGTGTCTGTGGCAAGTGCGAAATAAACCACTTGTACAACAGAGGCAAACAACACACAATGGTACCACCACCCTTTGCATTCCTCATATGCAAAGAGAAATAAGTGTCACCCAATAGAGTAGGAACGGGATTAAGAGTAGAGAAAATCCTAATAGCGTTCACATCCACAAAATTGTCGATGTTGGGGAATAACACTAGCCCATAGATGAGAAGTACAAATATGGCTTCAAAGGCGTCCTCACTCATGGCCTTCCCATACATAGTAGCTTAAGCAATGAGGAAATCAGATGGGAGACCTCGAATTCCACCTTTGGTAGTCATATGAGCACCAACAATAGATTCATCTATATGCAACATATCAGCAATCTCTTGAGAAGTAGGGACTCTCTCCAAGACACTGAACGACAACTGATCTAGAATAGGTATACCCACAAGATAGGCATACTCCTCAAGCGTAGGCAAAAGCTGGAAATCCGGAAACGTGAAGCAACGGTACAAGGGATCATAGAACTGCACCAACACACTCATCAGACCTTCATCCACCTAAGTAGCAAGAATAGACAGAAGCTTCCCATGACGAGCCTTGAACTCCAAGGGATCTAATACATAGGATGTCAAACTCCTTAACTCTTTCAAGTCGGGTTGTCTGAAACTGTACTTCTTTGTATTCCTTCTTTGCTTATCCATGTCTGAAAATTTGCAAATATACCTCTTAAGTTCCTTGAAAATTTTCTCATTGTTGATGATAATGGATGTGTATGAATGCATGAATGCATGGATGCAACAATCACACTCAAGGATCAAGCAAATCACACCACACAAAGGTCATGGGATGGATCAAGTCATCCTTAATATCAATCATCCATTTTGGTGGATTATGGTTTACACCTTATCAAAACCCAAGTTCCATTGATATTAAGGATATACGAGAACGGATCAACCATGAATCAAGGGTTTGTTGCAAGTCACGAGCATGGAGTCTCGGTTAAGAACCACCCAAAGGGAGTGTACTATGGTTAAACCTGACGATCATGTTCTACAAGAGGTTCCCATAGTCATCATCCCATCTTTCGGATATTATCGGATAAACGACTACTCGTATTCCAAAAATATTCTCAAGAGAGACTCTTATGAGTGTAGTATCGCATAACAATCGTATCAAATCTTACACTTGAACGAACTTCGCACTACGTCCTAAAATAGGCCAAGATGGGCTTGGTAAACTAAGGTCCTTGGCTTCTAAGGCATATATTGGAAAGAGTAATGCCTAACCACGACTACTCGTCTGACATTATTGATCCCAACATAACCTCCACCAAGTGAATGGGCTTTCAAGTCAACTTGCTAAGGAATAACTCCACACAAGTCAACAAGACTATGCCATTCTCCTATCATAAGTGCACTCGAGTTCGGGTATAGAACTCATCTCACAAGAGACCACCAAGCACACAAGCAATTGATATATCAAGCAATTCATACATTACAAACAATACAGTAATCCCAAATTTGCACAAAAATATGTCACAAATAAATATAAACATACAATACAACAAAGGTAAAAAGTAGGCAAAACGCACTAGGCAAATTGCTTCTCCCCAGCAGATTCGCCACTTTTCTGTAGCGGGGTATTCGTTACCTTTAGATTTATTGACTAAATCAAAAGTGAATCATATAATTTGAGTCGCCACCACACTTCTATTTATCCAAAGGAAAGGTTAGAAAGCGAACAAAAACCGAGAAGTTTTATCAAATCAAAAACTAATAAAAATGTCAGAGATCTAGGTAAGGGGGTTGGTTATGCAATGAGAAGGTTTTAAGCACCCAAAACATCCTTAGTACTATAAGGGAGCCCTTTTTACAAATGTTGTAAGGTAGGTTGGTATTTGTGAAAAATATTTGTGCAAACATGATTGGGGAGATGAGAGAAGAATATACAAATTATTTACAATTTTGTGTTTGAATGGATAAACCCATTGCCTACGTACCATCTTAAAAAGGTAGGATCAAAACCTCGCAGTTCGGGGTAAAAATCTCAAAATAAGTTGGTGAATTAATTGGTTCAAAAGCCTTAAGATCTTTTGTTATCAAAGGGAGAAAACTCAATCTAAAACCACAAATCTACCATGTGAGGAGAGCTTCAACATGCTAGTGAGGGGTTAACCCTATAATAAGCATGGAAGACTTATAGTCCATCACTAAGGATATAGGTGAGTATTATATCAACCTCTAGGATAACTCAAACCTAATAGCTAATGTTTATGAAAAAGCTTTAACACAAATGGTCATTGGAACCACAAAAACAATTGAGTGAGTTGTATTTACAAATGAAAAGTATTCACAAAAATAGGGTCAAAGTTGACTTAAGATTCAATTCAAAATAAGTGTTATGAAAAGAGTTTGAAAAATCAAAGGCATAATGCCTAGGTTTCTAATTTTGAAAACAATGTTAATGTTTTCACAAAAGTTTGGCTTGGGTTAGAGTGGAGAGAAGAAGAGAATGGCTAGGTCCTAAACATGAAAAGATGACGGAAGAGAAATAAAACCATACGGAGTTCCCTTCTTGAGATCATAAAGATGATCCAAGTTGCTCCTTCCTTTGGATTTAGCAATCGATAAGCAAATAACTCAAGCAATCAAGCAAACAATCAATCAAGCTCATAGGAATCTTCCAATTGGCTTTTGTATCTCTTATCTTGGATGTCCATGACAATGGTTCTTCTAATTGGCTCAAGTTTGGGATCCCTAGCACACAAGAACACACAAATCAAAAAGTTCCACAATGCAATAGAAAAAATGGACAAGTGAGTTTAGAATTAGGATCCTTTCAATTCATCTTCAAGATTAAGCATTCTAAAGGCATGAGGCCTAGTTGTTCTTTGAAAATTTTAGCATTCTAAAGGCATGACGCCTAGTTGCTCTTCAAACTCCATTAGCATGGGTAAGGTCCTAAATTTAAGTCCTTTCTCCATTTGCATTGGGTTCACACAAACAAAAACAAAACAAGCACAATAGTATATACACAATAATGTGCTCAAGTGAGCAAA
This sequence comes from Lathyrus oleraceus, assembly GCF_024323335.1. Lineage (NCBI taxonomy): Eukaryota > Viridiplantae > Streptophyta > Magnoliopsida > Fabales > Fabaceae > Lathyrus > Lathyrus oleraceus. The sequence continues at coordinate 355,224,697 of NC_066585.1, read as the reverse complement.
AGGCAAATTGCATTAATATAAACATGAGCTCAAGTGAGCAAAGGGCAAAAGCAAATGAATTAATGTGCAAGAAATTAAATTGCATTAAAGTAAATTGCAAGAATTAAATGCTTGAATTAAAAGTTAGTAATTAGTAGTTAGTGTTAGTGTGCCATAAGGCAATTTAGCGCTATGTTAAGCAATCGTAAGTGGACTAATGTAGTAGTCACACCTATCTGAGGCCGGTCAATAAAACTATAGGCAACAAATACAAGTTAGAGACCATGACTAGTAAGTCAAGCTCCTACAACTTGCCATGCCAAAAGAAAAGAAGAATGATCTTGTATGGATTTAGGTTTTTTGCTTGACCAAGAAGCAACCTATCTCTAATGCAAAGCAATTCACTTGATCTTTGATCAAGATGAATTTGATTTGGATCAAAGAAGGTTAAGCCCCTCATATGTCAAGGCTAACCACCAATCATTAACTCATTGATCAAAAAGAAAAAAAGAAGAAGAAGAAGAAGAAGAAATGGAAATGTACATAATTGAAATTCAAATAACATAAGCAAAATACATTGACCAAATATGAAATGAATCAACATCAATCAATGGTAAACAGAAGTAAGATGAAGCTTAGAAGTCAAGAAACAATAAAAATGTTTTTGGTATTTTTGGAATTAAAATAAAACTTGAATTAAAATAAATAAATAAAGGTCAAACTTCAAATCCAATTTAAATCAACTTGGAAAAGTTCAATTGGATCATCATAAGTTCAACATGGTCAAACAAGATTTGACAAAAAAAATTCATCATTTTTTGAAAAGAGAAACTAATTTTAAACAATTAAAAATGAAGAAAATATAACATAATTGAACTAAAATCTCAAATAAATCTCAAATCAACAAAAAAATTGATGAGAATACTTTTCATAAATTCATCATCATTCAAAGATGTTAATAAAATATTTTTGGCATTTTTGAATATCGGAAACTATTTTAAATGAATTAAAAATGACCAGAAAAGAGAAAATTCACAAAAAATATTAAATGGAATCATAAAAAATATTAAAAGTCATTTTCAGAAATTAGAATTAAAAAGGGAAATATTGCAATTGGTCTCATATTTTTTGTATTAAAAATGAAGAAGTTATGAATTTTTGAAATAAAATGAAATAAAAGAAAATAGAATGGAAAATTAAAAAATGGAAAAATCACGGAGCGTCTGATCAAGGTCTCATTAATTGACGTGGCACATCAGATGGTTGAGAGATGCGCGCGCATGGTAGACCAAAGTCAAAAGAGAAACACATGGCATTAATGAAAGTCATAACATTCAAAGGCTGGGATTAAATCTGGAAACAACATCCAATGGTCCAGAGCTCATCCAGGTGGGGATGGTGGTGTACACCACCGTCTTCTCCGGCGAGATTCACAGTTCCGGCAAAAATTTGAAGGTTTTAAAAACTTCACCAAAATGCACGATCTATATATCTTTAGAAAGCCGGGGTGATGTACACCACCCCTGTGCCATTGGTTTCCACTCAAGATCTCTATAGGGAGAGAAATCTGAGATGGAAATTTATGGTGTTCATACTGAACTTGCTAATTCATGAAATTAAATGCACAAATCAATTGCCTCTCACATGAGGATTTCAGAGGTACTAACAAACACAAGAAATGATCAATATCCAAGGAGTTTCGAATCAAAACAGTTTGAGGGAAAACCTTTGAAGAGCAGCTTTCAAACACTTGATCTACTCCAATTCTTTGATGCAGCTTGTTCTTGAGATGGCAAGGAAGCAAGGTCTAGGAATTGAAGTTCAATGATCAACCAATGAAGTTGAAAACTGAACTTGAAAATTGAAAGAGAAAAGAAAAATTCCTTTTAATGGAGGTTGGGATTTTACTTCTGTAGCAATTCAGGAGCCTTGAGGTTGGATTTTGAAGAGGAATGGAGCTTCTATTTATAGCCAAGCATGATGCAAGCAATGAAATACTCATGTGCATGTGAAGTTGGGTCCTCCATGCATGGGCCTGTACAGGCGCATGGGAGGCCCAAGTGCAATTGCAAATGCAAGCTGAAATGCAAGTGAGGTGTTTTGGACGTGCATATTTGATTGAATTGGCTTGTGCATGGAGTTTTGATATGTTATGCATAATTGAACCAAAAACTTCTCCTCTTTGAAAATGCCTCTTGCCAAATTGAAATATAGCCATGTGGGTAATGATTGGAAAGGTCTTGACATGAGGAACAAATGTTATATGGAACAAAAATCCATGTGGTGTTGGGAAATTTATGAAAACAGGTCATGAAGTTCAATGTGCAAAACATGCATATGAGAATTTTGCCAAAATGGACCAACTTCAAGCCCTTCGTTTTCAATGATGCAAGCCTCAAATGACAAAACCTCAAACATAAAAGTTGTATATCTTTTCAAGACAATCAATTTGGACTTAAATTTTGCATCATTTAGATTTTTGATGAGACAGTTATGGGAACTTGAAGTTGGACTTTTTCACATTTCAATGACTTTGGCCCAAAGTGACCTATAATGTTTTGTATTATCACATGTGTTTATTTTAGGATTATGAACTTTTTTCCAACATAACCATTTAAGTAGGCATCTTAAACTTTCCAATTCACTTGGTCTCACCTCAAAATCATAAAAAATGAAGGAGTTAGGTCCTTGGGAAGTTGACCTAAAATTAGGGTTTCAGTCAAAATGACCTATAATGTTTTGAAATGAATGATGACCTTCCAAGTTTCAAATGGATTTTTGATGAACATGAAAGTTGTTCATATGGTTCTTAAGAATATTTTTATCTTGGGGTAATCTTTATTTGACAAACACATCAAAAGTTAGGTCTCAGTGGATTTCAAAATAGTCAGATGAATTAACTGATCAACTTCTCAAGTCCAAACTTCGAATATTAATGAATTGATGATTGAGGACACTCACATAAGCTCAAATATGCATGAAATGATTAATGAAAGAAATTCCCTTGATTGTATTTGATCATGGGTTGAGGTTGCTTCATGAGCAAGGCACAATCAATGCACATATGAATTAGGGTTTCCTTGGGAAACAATCCTCAAGCCCATTGGTTTGCTTTGATCAAATTGACAAATTGAGATACTTGGTAGGCATATATGATGATTGAGAGCTTTGGGAACCATTGTCATGCTTGCTTTCAAATTCATCTGGCCACATCAATGAGTATAGGGGCCTCATAGGAGCCTTGGATCACATGATTGCTCAAGCTTCAAAACAAACAAAGTTAGTGACATATTTTTGTGCTTTTGGTTAGTAAACAAAAATAAGAAAAGCAATAGTATACAATTCAAGCATGGTTGGTGGTCTCAAACCAACTCACACAAGTCCCAATCCAAGGGTTAAGGAGCCAAGATGCTATGATCCTTGAGGCAAATGCAATGTGCAATGTTATGATGCCATGAGGGATCTTAGGGTCAAAATTAGGGTCTTACGGGTAGAATACCATAAATGAGAATATCCTTCACTGATTAAAGTGAACATATCAAGGATAGACTTCGGCAGGGGAAAGAAAGATATCCTTCACCGGTTAGGATGAACATATCAAGGATATACTTCCTGGGGATTCTACTGAGGAGAAAAATAAGGGTACTTTTTCCGGGTGTTGGGCAAGAAGTAACAGACTGCAAACTAAGAAGAATATTACCAGTTACTGGGTAATAGACTCTTAGGGGACCAATGCATCTATTTAGGCAAGAGCTAGAAAGAAACAATCAATCAAGACTCAACCCAATGAGGACATAACTCAAGAGGAGTAATTCCATCCAGAAAATCTACTGGAGAGGAAACTGAAATAACAACCATCCACGAGGAAATAAACTCAGTGGAGAAACGGAGAAAGGTTAAAGTCTTTCTGCTTAAGTGGCTGACACTCTACAATTGAAGGAGGACAGACACCCGATTTGATATGGGGATAAAATACCGCTGTGATAGAGAATAATAATCTCAAACAAATCGAATATGAAGATGCGAGATATGTAAATTATGAAATTATATGAATGTATATGTATATATGATGGTTAGGCTGATAAAACAATCACGAAGGATACAAAGGTGTCGCATAGAATTTGAACCACCGGTACAATCCTTGGTCAATCCATAAAATATGGAGACAAAAGCTGGAGAACAGAGAGATCAACACCCCAAAGGTTCAAACCTAACTGGGGAAGGAGGAGATCTGCTAAGGATAAAACAACCACTATGTGGGGAATTTTAGGTCAACACCATAAATATGGGAGACAACCCTATAGAGAAATAATCATAACAAAAGCTGCTCAGAAACCAGGAGGAAACTCTGATTGGGAGAAAGTTGAATAGCAATTGGTGGAGAAACCAAAGCGATCCACATAGGGATGATCAACCATCTCTGAAGATCAATCCTGCTGAGGAAAATACGAACTTCGCTGGGGACATACAAACTCCGCTGGCGAAGGCAGGAACTCTGTCGGGGAAAACAATAAGCCGCAGGGTATCCGAATCAACCAAATCAGCTGGGGACAAGGAAAGGGATTCCACTGAGGATCAAACACTCCACCAAGGAACTGAATCAACACAAATATCTAGGGATACCCGAAGGGTTAACTGCCTGGGGAAGATCCGATGTTTCACACTTGAGGACTTGATATTCATTGAAATGCTGTTGATATTCCTTTTACTTGCTTTGGAAAAATTCTTGCTTTTATATATTAAAGAAAACTTGATTTTGATTTAAAAAATTAATTTCAAAATGATCATAATAAAATTTAAAACTATTGGCTGAAGTAAATAAGAGTAGAAATAATTTGGATAAAAGCTCAACTTTATTTAATAGAATGGTAGTCTGTAAATGACAAGACTCCATAGATTTTACAAAGTTGAAAATGGTAATTTACATTGAAAAGGGTTACATTGAATATAAATGATTCTTAATCCTTCTACCAACTCTTGATATCCAATGTGCTCTTGACCGCTGCGGGGGTGATGAATCGATGTCAACCCTTATGCTTAAACAAACCTTCAAAACACTGAAGATCAGCAGAATGCAGTTACTTGCCATAATCCCTAATTTTTGAATAAGTTGCCCCAAGGTGGGGTACTCAACTCATCGGGAAATTATTTCTGTTTTATGTCTCTAATTTTTGCCTGGATCGCCCGTTCGGGTTTTCAATCCACTGAGACGCTCATTTTTGCCTAAGTTGCCCTTTCAGGTTTTCAACTTAGCAAGCTGTTCTTTTTTTAGGAGAAGTATTTCTTGACTGCATCTGCGTTCACAGGACGAGAGAACTCTTCACCATCCATAGTTGTAAGAATCAAAGCACCACCTGAAAAGGCTCTCTTAACAACATATGGGCCTTCATAATTAGGAATCCATTTTCCTCTGGAATCTAGGTTGAATAATAAAATCTTCTTGAGCATAAGGTCACCTTCTCTGAACACTCGAGGTCTGACCTTCTTATCAAAAGCTTTCTTCATTCTCTGTTGATATAACTGACCATGACACATGGCAGTTAATCTCTTCTCTTATATTAAATTCAACTGGTCAAACCTGGTCTGACACGATTCAGCTTCAGTCAACTTGGCTTCCATGAGCACACGTAATGAAGGAATCTCAACCTCTACGGGGAGCACTGCTTACATACCATACACAAGAGAGAAAGGGGTTGCCCCTGTTGAAGTGCAGATGGATGTACGATACCCGTGCAAAGCAAAAGGGAGCATCTCATGCCAATCCTTGTATGTGACAACCATCTTCTGGATAATCTTCTTGATGTTCTTGTTTGCAGCTTCAACAGCCCCATTCATCTTGGGTCTGTAGGGAGAAGAATTATGATGTGCAATCTTGAAGTCTTTGCAAAGAGCTTCCACCATATTATTATTCAATTTCGATCCATTGTCAGTAATGATCTTACTTGACACACCATAACGGCATATAATCTGATTCTTGATAAACCTTACAACAACTTGCTTGGTTACATTTGCATACGATGCCGCTTTAACCCATTTTGTGAAGTAGTCAATTGCCACCAAAATGAAACGATTTCCATTCGAAGCTTTGGGCTCAGTCATCCCAATCATATCAATTCCCCACATGGAGAAGGGACATAGGGAAGAGATAACATTCAATAGTGTCAGAGGAACATGAATCTTATAAGCATAAATTTAACACTTGTGGCATTTCTTCACAAATTTGCAACAGTCAGATTCCATTGTCAACCAATAGCAACCTGCTCGCAACATCTTCTTTGCCATTGCATGTCCATTGGAATGAGTACCAAATGATCCTTCATGCACTTCGGTCATCAACAAGTCTGCTTCGTGTCTATCCACGCATCTGAGCAAAACCATGTTGAAGTTTCTCTTGTACAGTATATTACCATTCAAGTAGAAATTTCCAGCTAATCTTCTCAAAGTCTTCTTATCTTTCAAAGATGCCCCAAGCGGGTAAATCTGACTTTGGAGGAAACATTTGATGTCGTAATACCATGGCTTCTCGTCTTTGATCTCTTCAACAACAAACACATGAGCTGGCCTATGAAGGCGCATCACAAATAAATTGGGAACTTCATTCCAATACTTCACTACAATCATTGACGCTAATGTTGCAAGAGCATCTGCCATCGGGTTTTCATCTCGAGGGATATGATGAAATTCAACCTTTGTAAAGAAAGTTGAAATCCTCCTCGCATAATCTCTTTATGGTATCAAACCGGGTTGATTTGTCTCCCATTCTCCTTTGATCTGATTCACAACCAAAGTCAAATCACCGAAGACATCCAAATACTTGATTCTGAGATTCATGGCCTCTTCAAGCCCCATAATGCAAGCTTCATATTCTGCCATGTTGTTTGTACACTTGAAAGTCAATCTAGTTGTAAAGGGTAGATGCGTGCCTTGAGGAGTAATAATCACTGCCCCAATGCCATTTCCATATTGATTAACAACTCCATCAAATACCATGGCCCAACGAGAACCAGGTTCTGGCCCTTCTTCAAGCAATGGTTCATCACAATCTTTCTTTTTCAAGTACAAAATCTCTTCATCTGGAAAATCATACTGCACTGACTAATAATCTTCAATTGGTTGGTGAGTCAAATGGTTAGCCAAGATACTATATTTGATTGCTTTCTGAGATCGATATTCGATACCATACTCTGATAACAACATCTGCCAACGGGCAATTCTCCCAGTTAAAGCAGGCTTCTCAAATATATATTTGATTGGATCCATTTTGGATATCAACCAAGTGGTATGATTCAACATGTATTGACGCAGACGCTTAGTAGCCCAAGCCAATGCGTAACAAGTCTTCTCAAGCATTGAATACCGAGTCTCACAGTCGGTGAACTTCTTACTGAGGTAGTAAATTGCAAATTCTTTCTTTCCAGTCTCATCTTGCTGACCAAGAACCCACAACCCATACTATCTTCAAGCACAATCATATACATGATCAACGGTCTTCCTTCAATAGGTGGAGACAAAATCGAAGGTTCAAGTAAATATTCCTTGATATTGTCAAAAGCTTTCTGGCAGTCTTCGGTCCAATCACAAGACTGATCTTTCCGAAGAAGCTTGAATATAGGCGCACACGTGGCAGTCATGTGGGAGATGAATCTGGAAATATAATTCAAGCGGCCAAGAAAACCTATGACTTGCTTCTTAGTTTTGGGCGCAGGCATCTCTTGTATTGCTTTTACCTTGGCAGGATCAACTTCAATACCCTTCTCGCTGACAATAAAGCCCAACAACTTACCAGAACGAACACCAAAAGTACACTTATTGGGATTCAAGTGGAGTTTATACTTCCTCAAAAGCTGGAATAGCTTCAACAAATGCTCAACATGTTCATCCTCATCAATTTATTTAGCAATCATGTCATCAACATATACTTCAATCTCTTTATGCATCATATCATGAAAAAGAGTAGTCATTGCTCTTTGGTAAGTTGCACCAGCATTCTTTAAATAGAAAGGCATCACTCTATAATAGAATGTTCCCCAGGGTGTAATAAATATGGCCTTCTCCATATCTTTGGGTGCCATCTTGACCTGATTATAACCAGAAAATCCATCCATAAATGAAAAGACTTTAAATTTAGTAGTATTTTCTACCAACATATCAATGTGTGATGGAGGGAAATCATCTTTCGGACTGACTTTATTCAAATCTCTATAATCAACACACATGCATACTTTTCCATCTTTCTTCGGCTGTGGCACAATACTGGCCACCCATTGCGGATACTCAGCTATTACAAGGAAACCAACACCAATCTGCTTCTACACTTCCTCTTTGATCTTTACAGCCATATCAGAATGCGTTCTTTTCAACTTCTGCTTGACTGGCGGGCATTCTGGCTTCAACAACAATCTATGCTCCACAATCTCAGAATCCAACCCAGGCATGTCTTGATAGGACCAAGCAAACACATCTGAATATTCTCGAAGAAGATCAATCAACCCCTTCTTAGCATCTGGACACAGTCGAGACCCAATCTTGACTTCCTTCACATCATCTTCGGAACCCAAGTTGACTAGCTCAATCTGCTCTTCAAACGACTCAATAATATTTTCATATTGCTCAAGAAGATGAGATAATTCATCACTCACTTCCTCATCACTTTCCTCCTCGGCCTCAAACACAGGGAATTCAAAATTCGGAGAAGGAGAAGAATCATTGTATTCAATGGGGTTAGGAACCAACCTGCATAATGATTTGATATTTTGATTTTAGAGAAGTGAATTTGTGACCAAATATTATGCAGATGGACAATTATATTGTTTATTTATGTTTTTTGTGATTACCTTTTTCAGAATAAAGCAAAAAGTAAAAACAAACATAATAGATGTGGATGAATAAAATTAATTTTATTGATGATCAATTTAAAATGCCCAAACAATGTTCACTTCTCCCTTAGGCATAGGAGAAGGATTTTAAAATATAAAAGCAATTACTTAGGTAGATGCAAAATAACAGGAATATCCAGGGCAGTCCAATTGTTGCATGTCTTTCCATGCGTTACAAAGTTGGTGCAGTCTTCCTCTTTGCTATCCTCTAGCACAGTAGCTAAATGTTATTCATTTCCATGAAGGAACCCTCCGCTACGGAAGCTGAGTTGCATATCTTCAGATCTTACAATTGATGAGCCTTTTTGGAACCCCAAACCGGTTCTTCCTTTGTTGTCGGAGACCTCTACCATGCGCCCCCACTAGTCAACGACACCTTCTTCCACAATCTTCTGAGCATCTTTCAGCGAGACATAGGTGCTCCAACTTTCTTCTCAGCAGCAAAAGATAAGGCTTGGAACGGAGTTCCAACCTCATCCTTAACTTCAACATACGAGAAAGATGACAAATGGCTAACCAACAGTGCCTTCTCTCCTCCAACAATCACAAGCTTTCCATTCTTGACAAATTTGAGCTTCTGGTGCAGAGTGGAAGTAACAACCCCTGCCTCATGAATCCATGGCCTTCCCAATAAACAGCTGTAGGCCGAGTGTATATCCATTACTTGAAAAGTAATCTGAAAATGACTCGGACCTATCTTGACTGGAAGGTCCACTTCACCAATTACCGTTTTGCGCGCCCATCAAAGACTTTGACGATTACACCACTGTACCTTATAGGCGCTCCTTGGTAAGATAGCTTTGACAAAGTTGACTTCAGAAGCACATTGAGTGACGAACCCGTGTCAACAAGCACATTTGACAAAGCATCTTCCTTACAGTTCATTGAAATATGCAAAGCCAGGTTATGATTTCTTCCCTCCTCAGGGAGTTCTTCGTCACAGAAGCTCATATTATTGCATGAAGTGATGTTAGCCACGATGTGATCAAACTGATCCACAGTAACATCATGCTCTACATATGCTTGTTCAACAATTCTCTGTAGTGCTTCTCTGTGTGCTTCGGAATTCAAAAGCAGAGATAACACTGAGATTTTCGAGGGAGTCTGGAGCAGCTGCTCAATCACATTAAATTCGCTCCTTTTTATCAATCGGAGTACCTCATCATCATCATTGGCTTTCAAGTTGCTGGACTCACCAGACTTATCCTTTGAACAACCAATTGGATCTACATTAGGTACCTCTACCTTCTTACCAACAATTGTTTCCTCTTTACTTTCTAGGACCACCGGCCCAAACACTGGACCACTGCGGCTCGCCTTTGTTACATCAGCAATGCTTACTACTGAACTAGTCGTAGGTAACAGGACCTCTTGACCATTCTCTATCATGGTAGCATTGTACTGGTACGGTACAATCTTATCAGATGAATACGGGACTAAGCCCGCTAACCGTATTATCAACGGCGATACTGATCTTTGATTTTCATTCTTAATGTTGTTGCTATCATATTGGATTATCAACCGCTCTTGTTGCTTGAAAACGGGCACTACGACATTGACGTCGTCATCTACATGACGAGATTGAACAATTTGAATCATGCCTTCATCCATCAGTCGTTGGATGTCCCTTTCCACCACATCACATCCTCTTGGGTTCACACTACAAACAACATAACCATCATGGTCATGTTCACAGTCACTCACCATACAGATATCCTTGTGCATCTGCACTAAAGATCTTCGGATAAACCGAACGTAAAAAACTTTGAATTCTCCAGGACAACCGTCCACCATATTCATTGAAGAGTTCCCATGAGCGGGCAAAGGGTTTGCTTTCACATTTGGTGCGCGGTCCTCAAAGGACACCATACCACTCTTTGTAAGCTTTTGAACCTCATACTTCAATGGATAACAATTTTCAATATCGTGTCCGGGTGCTCCTTGATGAAAAGCACAGCAGAGCTCAGGTTTATACCACTAGGGAAGTGGTTCTGGCATCTGAGGTGGGTTCCTCGGTTGAATTAAGTTCTTGAGAACTAGCGAGGGATACAGCTCTGCATACGACATAGGAATATGGTCAAAAGAGACCTTCTTCCTCTCAAAGTTCTGCTGATGATGATTATTGTTGGTATTGTTGTTGTTGTAGGTGTTCGTTCTTTGTTGCGGTTGTTGTTGTTGACGTTGATGTTGTTGTTGTTGAATTGGTGTTGCTTGTTGATTAGAAAATACCGGAATTACTGATGACACTTGATGATGATGATGTTGACGGGGTGGTGGATTTCTTCTGATCTGAGGCCTCCTCTGCCACCCACTGATTAATGCGTTGGTTTCACCATCCTTCTTCTTACCAAAGTTGCTACCATATCTCTTGCTCGTTGACGCCTCATCTCTTGACAACCGTCCCTTACGAACTCCTTCCTCAAGTCTCATCCCCATATTTACCATTTCAGTAAAATCATTGGGGGCACTAGAAATCATTCGTTCATAGTAAAATGAAATCAGAGTTTTCAAGAAGATCTTCGTCATTTATTTCTCCTCCAAAGGAGGAGTAATCTGGGCAACCAACTCCCTCCATCTTTGCGTGTACTCTTTAAATATCTCTTTATCCTTCTGAGACATAGACCTCAATTGGTCTCTATCTGGCGCGATGTCCACATTATATTTGTATTGCTTCACAAAAGCCTCTCCCAAGTCGTTGAAAGTGCGAATACTTGCACTATCCAACCCCATATACCAACGGAGTGTAGCACCAGTCAGGCTATCCTTGAAGTAGTGAATAAGCAATTGATCATTGTCTGTCTGAGTTGACATCTTACGGGCATACATCACAAGATGACTGAGCGGACAAGAATTCCCCTTATATTTTTCAAAGTCAGGTACTTTAAACTTCACAAGGATTTTGACGTTGGGTACCAAACGCAACTCGATAGCACTCTTCCCAAACAGATCTTTACCTCTCAGCGTCTTCAATTCCTTGCGCAACTCAAGAAACTGATCTTTCATTTCGTCCATCTTCTCATAAACATCCGGACCTTCAGATGGCTCAGAATGATAGATGGTATCCTCTACGCGAGGCAAAGTGTGAACAACGGGAGGTGGCACGGACATGACCGAGATAGATACCGGCATGGAAGTAAAGGCAGGCGCAAAGCCTTCGGGCACAAAGTTGGGCGGCATTCCCCACGGGTATCCGGCAGGCAGGTTCGACGCAGAGTGGGCAGTAGCAGCAGGCATGGTAAAGGGAAGTCACCTCTGAAGTAGCAGTCCTCGCGGGAGGATTTACAGGCGTTGGAGAAGCTTGACTTTGAGCAGCAAGAACTGACTCCATCATGGCAGTCAGGCGGGCGATCTCGTCCTTCAACTCTTTGTTTTCTTGCTCTAGGTGTTCCATGATTCTCCGATGATTGGCTCGGGTATTGTACCGATGAGTCAGCTTGGCTAAAGCACAAAAGAAACACCAATCAGACACCTGGCAAAAACCTGCTTATGCAAATGATGCATGAAATGCAATGCTTGATTATTTTTATTTCCAAGGAACTTACTATATCGTTTACAAATTTATAATAATTAAATGGAAATTGCAACAATTTGATATGACCAAAAATCTCTTTTTATTTATATAAATTGGAAGGATTACACTGAGTACAATTTCAGACACCAAAATAAAAAGATACAAGAGAAAAGGAGACTAGTCATCCTAAGGATCCCTAGCAACAAAGTCAGAAGATTTGGTTGTAGGCGCGTACTTCCTTCGAATGCGACGGATCTAGGTCTCAAAAGAAGCCTTAATCTGAGTCTTTTCAAGGACAAGCTGATCAACAATCTTCTTCCAAGCAAAGGAAGGTTAAGGCATGCTAGAAGATGAAACCTCTGGCTCTCTCTGTCTCTTCATCACTCGGTCTTCAAGTAGCTCAATAAGTGCATCTTTGTCCTTAGACTCCAATTATAAATCTTCATGCTTCTTGCTCAAAGCATGGAAACGCTCTTCCCACATATCCTTCTCTTGCTTCATCTTGACGAGCGCGTTTTCCAACTCCTCTACATCTTGGTTAGGGAGAGTTAATGGCTCAACCATAACCATAGACATAGGTCTTTCACAAGGATAAGGCATCTTCAACTCTAAATCTCTCTTCTTCACCCAAAGAGTGTAAGCTTCCAAAGCTACACAATTGCACGGACCAAGCTCGAATCTTCCTTTCCTATGCACATTATGCCAAGCTTGCACAATCTTCTGCTTCAAATGTTCGGAATCTTTATCCTCTTGATAGAAAAGACCTTCTAACAAAGTGTTATTAGGTTTGTCTCTCAAGGGGAACCCAAGTTGATGACGAGCCAAAGCAGGGTTGTAGTTAATTCCTCCTTGTGTACCAATGAGAGTGTAGTGGGGTATTCGTTACCTTTATATTTATTGACTAAACCAAAAGCAAATCATACAATTGGAGTCGCCATTGCATTTCTATTTATCCAAAGGAAAGGTTAGAAGCGAACAAAAACCGAGAAGTTTTATCGAATCAAAAACTAATAAAAATGTCAGAGATCGGGGTAAGGGGGTTGGTTATGCAATGGGAAGGTTTTAAGCACCCAAAACATCCTAGGTACTCCTAGGGATCCCTTTTCATAATTTGTGGTAATGTAGGTTGGTATTTGTGAAAAATTATTTGTGCAAACATGATTGGGGAGATGAGAGAAGAGTGTATAAATTATTTACAATTTTGGTGTTTGAATGGATAAACTCACTGCCTACGTACCATCTTAAAAAAGATTAGGATCAAAACCTCGTAGTTCGGGGTAAAAATCTCAAAACAAGTTGGTGAATTGATTGGTCTAAAAGCCTTAAGGTCTTTTGTTAACCAAGGGAGAAAACTCAACCTAAAAACCACAAATCCATCATGTGAGGATAGCTTCAACATGCTAGTGAGGGTTTAACCCTATAATAAGCATGGAAGACTCAATGTCCGTCACTAAGGATATAGGTGAGTATTATATCAACCTCAAGGATAACTCAAACCTAATAACTAATGGTTTATAAAAAGCTTTGGCAAGAAGTGGCCATTGAAACCACAAAAACATTTGAATGAGTTATATTTACCAATGAAAAGTATTTACAAAATATGGTCAAAGTTGACTTAGAATTCAATTCAAAATAAGTGTTATGAAAAGAAAGTTTGAAAATCAAAAGCATAATGCTTAGGTTTCTAATGTTTGAAAACAAATGTTAATGTTTGCACAAAAGTTTTGGTTTGGGTTAGAGTGGAGGGAAGGAGAAGAATGGCTAAGTCCTAAACATACAAAGATGAAGGAAAAGAAATAAGACCACAAATGGAGTTCCCTTCTCGAGATCATAGTGGTGATCCAAGTAGCTCCCATCCTTTGGAATAAGCAAGCAAATAAGCAAATACTCAAGCAATCAATCAATCAAGCAAGCTCTTAGGAATCTTCCAATGGCTCTTGTATCTCTCACTTTAGATGCACATGACAATGGTTCTTCAATTTGGCTCAAATAGGAATCCCTAGCACAAGAACACACACATCAAAAAGTTCTACAAAACAAACAAAGAATGGACAAGAGTGAGTTTAGAGATTAGGTCCTTCCAATTCATTTTCAACATTAAGTCCTTTTCACTCCATTTTTGCATAGGGGATGTCCTAAAGTCTAAGTCCTTTTTGTCCATTTGCATTTGGTTCACAACAATCAAAACAAAACACAAGCACAATAGTATATACACAATTATGTGCCCAAGTAAGCAAAAGGCAAATTGCATTAACATAAACATGTGCTCAAATGAGCAAAGGGAAAAAGCAAATGAATAATGTGTACAAGAATATTAAATTGCAATAATGTAAAGCGCAAGAATTAAAAGTTAATGGTTAATAGTTAGAATTAGTGTGCCATAAGGCAATTTAGCGCTATGTTAAGCAATCGTAAGTGGACTAATGTAGTAGTCACACCTATCTGAGGCCGGTCAATAAAAATATAGGCAACAAACATAAGTTAGAGATCTTGATTAGTAAATCAAGCTCATACAACTTGCCATGCAAAAAGAAAGTGAGAAATGATCTTGTATTAATTTAGGTTTTCATGCTTGAAGCAACCTATCCTTAATGCAAAACCATTCACTTGATCTTTGGATCAGGATGAATTAGATTTGAATCAAGGAAGGTTAAACCTCCCATACATCAAGGCTAACCACCAATCTTTAACTCATTGATCAAAAAAGAAAAAGATGAAGAAGAAGATGGATAAGAATGTACATTAATTGAACATCAAATGAAATAAGCAAATTGCATTGACCAAAGACAAATGGAATCAAGGTCAAACACTAGTAAACAGAAGCAAAATGAAGCTTAGAAGTCAAGAAACAAATAAAATATTTTTGGTATTTTTCAAAATTAGAATAACACCTTGAATTAAAATAAACAATTAAATGTCAAACTTCAAATCCATCTCAAATCAACTTTGAAAAGTCCAAATGGATCATCCTAATTTCAACAAGGTCAAACAAAGTTTGACAAAAAAATTCAGTATTTTTAGAAACCGAAAACTATTTTTAATCAATTAAATTGCATAAAAAATAACCTAATTGAATTAAAATCTCAAATAAATTAATAAATTGATGAGAATATTTTTCATAGATCCATCATCATTCAAAGAGGTTAAGAAAATATTTTTGTATTTTTTGGATATTGAAAACTATTTAAAATGAATTAAAAATAACCAGAAAAGAGAAAGTTCATAAAAAATATCAAATGATAAAATAAAAAATATTAAAAATCATTTTTAGAAACTAGAAATTAAAAGAGAAATAATGCAACTGGTCTCATATTTTTTGGAATTAAAATGAGAGAGATGTGATTTTTTGAAATAAAATGAAATAAAAGAAAATTAAATCAGAAATTGGAAAATGCTAAATAATGTGGTGCGTTGGATCCAGGCATGCGCGCGCACCAAACACTCTGGTCAATGAGAAACACAAGGCCATTAAAAAAGTCATAACAATGAAGAGTGGAGATTAGATCTGGAGAATGCATCGCACGACTCAGATTTGATCTGGGAAACAGACGGTGGTGTGCACCACCGTCTTCTCCGACGAGCTCATCAGCGCCGGTGAGAGTTGCAGACATGGCAATCTCAACCAAATGAAGTGATCTATACATCAATGGAAAGCTGGGGTGATGTACATCACCCCTGTACCATTTATTTTCACTCTAGATCTCCATGGGAAGAGAAATCAGATGTGGAAAATGATGGTCTTCAACTTGAACTCAGTGGATTTTCAAAATGAAAATCACAATTTAATTGCCTCTGATGAGAGGACTTCAGCCAAACCAATAAATGCAAGAAACAAGCTACAATCAGTGTGTTTTGAAGAAGAAAAGATTGTGTAGCAACCTCTGAAATATGGATCTATGGAGCACAGTTCCTTTTAGCTATTGATTGCAGTGTGATCTAGAGATGAAGATGAAGCAAGGCCAAGGAATTTTAAGTCTGATAATCAACCAATGAAGTTGAAAATCAGATCTGAAATTTTGAAATGAAAGAGTGAATTCCTTTAGGTATGGCTATGGATTAAGTTTTGCAGCATAACAGGCGCCTTCAGGTTGTTGAATAATGAAGCCAAGCACTCTTATTTATAGCAATTGGCAAGACAATGCATGAAAGTTTCATGTGCATGAATGAAGAGGGCCTCCATGCATGGGCCTGTACAGGCGCATGGAGGGCCCAAATCCTATTGGTTTTGCAAGCTTAACATCAGCAAATAAGTTTTGGACGTGCAGATGAGATGTAATTGGCTTATGCAATAAGTTTTCAAGTAGTTTCCAAAAATGCACCAAAATGTTCTCCTCTTCGAAAATGCCTTTTCCAAAAATAAAACATGGCCTTGTGGGTTATGGTTGGAAAGATATTGACATGAGGATCAATTGTTATGTTGACCAAAACTTCATTTGGAAATGGGAAATTAGTGAAAATTGGTCATAAAGTTCAAGGTGCAAAACATGTGCATGTGGAAATTTCCAAAATGGGCCAACTTCAAGCCCTTCTGTTTCAATTATGCAAGCTCCAAATGACAAAACCTTCAGCATCAAAGTTGTATATCTTTTCAAGAAAATCAATTTGGACTCAAATTTTGCATCTTTTGGATTTTTGATGAGAAAGTTATGGGGACTTGAAGTTGGACTTTTTCACATTTCAATGCCTTTGGTCCAAAGTGACCTATAATGTTTTGCATTATCACATGTATTTATTTTAGGATTATGAAACTTTGTTCAAAATAAACAATTAAGTAGACATCTTAAAATTTCCAATTAATTTGATCCCACCTCGAAATCATAAAAAATGAATGAGTTGTGTCCTTGGGAAGTTGACCCAAAATTAGGGTTTCAGTCAAAATGACCTATAATGTTTTGAAATGGATGATGACTTTCAAAGCTTCAAATCAATTTTTGATGAACATTAAAGTTGTTCATATGGTTCTTAAGAACAGTTTTTCTATTGGAGTCATCTCCATTTGACAAACACATTAAAAGTTAGGTCTCAGTGTACTTCAAAATAGTCTGATGAATTGACTGATCAACTTCTCAAGTCCAAGCCTCAAATCTTGATGAAATGATGATTGAGGACACTCAAATGAGCTCAAATATGCATGAAATGATGAATGAAGGAACTTCCCTTGATTGTATTTGATCATAGGTTGAGGTTGCTTCATGAGCAAGGCACAGTTGATGCACAGTTGAATTAGGGTTTCCTTGGGAAACAATCCTCAAGCCCCTTGGTTTATCTTGATCAAAATGACAAATTGAGATACTTGGTAGGCATATATGGTGAATGAGAGCTTTGTGAACCATTTCCATGCTTGCCTTCACCTTCACCTGGCCAGCTCAATGAGCATAGGGCCTCCTAGGAACCTCAGATCTCATGATTGCTCAAGCTACAAAACAAAAGATGTTAGTGACATATTTTTGTGTTTTTGGTTAGTAAACAAAATAAGAAAAGCAATAATATACAATTCAAGCATGCTTGGTGATCTCAAACCAACTCATACAAGTGTTCCCACCCAAAGGTTAGGAGCCAAGATGCTATGATTCTTGAGGCAAGATGCAAATGTAATGTTATGATGCCATGAGGGATCTTAGGGTCAAAATTGGGGTCTTACAGATGCTCCTATTTAAGGTCATTCTGGCCGGAGAAGTGAAGGTTAAAATCTTCGTCTCGACGAGGTAGAATGGGCTTAAATAATAACAAAGAGACGAATTTTGGTCCCTAAGAGACCTCATGATGCAAATGTGTGTATGCAAAAGGTAATACTTTGTGGGGATATATGTCCACAAAGAAAAAGAAATCCGGAGAAACTGAAAATCCATATGAGTAGCACACTCATAAATGGGACAGAGACTCTGGGGACTCTAATGGGGAATAAAATGCGTGAGCAGGTCACGACTTAAAACTTGCTGGGAGACACGAAGGGATTCCATGAAAATAAATCAATGGAAAGACTTGATCTGACGCAACGATGCATGTATTGGGGAATATGCCAATACAACAAAACTATCCACAAAGGATACTTCGGATAAAAATCCGGACTCAGGCTAGGAAAATCCACCAAGGGACTCCGATGGGGAATGTCCAAAGAGGACTCAGCTGAGGAAAAAGCAATTGAGGTATTACCGGTTATTGGGTAATAAGCTCAAAGAGACATGTGATCAGACACCGGTATAAGGGTGAGAAAACAACATGCTTGGGGAGAATGAATATCTAAGACCGGTATAAGGGTGAGAGATGTCAATCATCCAACATCCGAGGAAGACCTAAAAAGGTATATCTCAACTCAGGAAAATCTGACTCCACAGGGGACAAAAAGTCATAATAGGGAGCAGAAGGGAAGGAACACCAAGGATACCGGTTACTGGGCATATAATAGGTGACCAACCGGGCATGAATTAGGGAATATTTCCAAGACACTCATCATCCGAAAGGAGGGATGAAAAAGCAAACTCGATTACAGGATGGACATTCGATTCCATAAGGAAATACGAATCTTACTCAATAGGGGAAGAAAAAGACTTCGACTGAAGAGTGCATGAGATATATTATCTATTACCGTCAGAACGTAGATAACATACTCGCATGGAAAATTATCCACAACCGGTTACTGGTTTAATGAAGGATACATCGATCGAAAAGGAGGGACATCGGGATACCGACTACTGGGTATAAAATGATGACCAATCAAAGGGGAGAAATGATCATTACCAACAAAAAAAGGGGTGAATGAAAGATGACTCGTCGGGGATACATTGTTTTATCAGAGCAATTATCCAAGAGATATATCATTAGTTACTGGTAGATATACTCAAAAGGTGGAGGAATATCGATACCGAATATTGGATAAAGATAACCGTCAAAGAGGGGATTACATCTACCGGTTACTAGGTAGAAAACCACGGAAGAGAGTAACCGCCATCGGTTAGGATGAACAAAATCAAGTTTAACTCTACAAGGGGATAAAATTGCATTTACAACTACCGGTATGAGGGTAGAAAACCACAAAGATAAGACTTACGACTACCGGTTACTGGGTAGAAGGCCACAAAGATAGGACTTACGACTACCGGTTACTGGGTAGAAGGCCACAGCGAATTCCACTAGGGAAAAGATGGATAATTACTGGTCACTGAGCAATCATTCATCTATACCACGGGGAAATGCAAGGGAAATGACAAGAGGAGTCAAACTAGGAACGATCTAGAGAGACACAATGATACAAGACTCACCCTATGAGGATATAACTCAAGGGAGAAAAATTCCATCCCAATACATGTTTTGGGAGGAAACAAAAATAATAATCATCCACAAGGATATAACTCAGTGGGGAATGTGGAAGAAAGGGTAGACACTTTCTGCCTATGGGGGTGACTCTATATGGAGAGATCAGACACCAACATCTGCTTAGGGAAATATATATCACCAAATAGCAAGAGATAACAAACAAAGATATATGGCAAAGAATGCAACATGAATATCTGAATGTTAAAAATATGCATGTATATGTGTGGTTTATGTATGATGAGTGCTGACAAACAGCCATTTCTAACACAACTAGGCCCAGGGACCAAATGGACAAACAACCGGTACTACATCTCAAAAGAGAAAACCAGGCCCACTGGGGAAAACTCCCAATCTGATGGGGGCAACAGATACCAGGAAACAAATGATCTCTGCAAGGGAAGGAGAACCCGTCACTCCGCTAGGAAAGAATGGACACATCTTCCTCAAAAGTTCCATCGCCACTCTGAAATCAGGCAAAGTCTTGGCCGGGGAACCGATCAGGGATGCAATCTATCATAGAAGCGACTCTACCAGGAAAATTATCCAGGGGAAGGATGAAACTCTATGGGGAACAACCACCAATCAAAAAGTTTTGAAACCAACACATTTCCTTGCACTGCTGGATAAATCATCTCTGCCGAGGAGAAGAGAAACACTATTCCACTGGGGATGAAAATATAAACATTTTCGTCACCCGCTCTGCTCAGGAGGAAACAACAGACAGGTTCTAGGGAAACACTACTGAGGACTGAACCAGGAACTACCTGTAGGTGATCAGCTGGAGATATCCTGCTTGGTGACCATACTGAGGAGCTGAAATGGGATCAACCCTGCTGAGAACGAACAAAGTCCAACCTGCTGGATATTCATGTAGGAGAATCTGCGGAGGGAAGTTACAAACCAAATTACTGAGAATTCCACTCATGCTGGGGATTTCCTGCTCACTCTGCAGGAGAATTCCAATCTGAATGAGGGAATACCAACTTCCTCGAAAAGATAGCATATCAATTTATCAATTTATGAGGGATTTTAGGTCTATCCACCCAAGGGATGACATCCATATAATTGATAACACAGATGCTAGATCCAGTCTCACTGAGGAGTTAGAAGATTAAGGCCAAACTCCAAACTCTCTGGGGATTTGGTGGGATGTTAGAGATATACTCCTCCCAACAAAATGGGACCAAAGCTCCAGACTCTCTGGGGGACTTGGCGATGCTTAACTTTCCTCTGCGCTCGCGGAGGAGACAACCTGAAAGATAATGAAGAGGACACAAGTATGCTGGGAATATGAACAAATGTCTTACCCTTTTGGAGATTATACTATCCTTGGGACAACACTGAAGATGCCCTAATTATCCTTTTTGTCATTGTGAATGTTCACTTTATTAAAAATAATTCATGAAAAATTTTATTTACACAAAACAATGATATTTGTCAGTTAAAACATGCAAAATATTTGTTGAACAGAAACAAATACGAGTGCGAAGAATTGGATAAAGGCTAAAATTTATTTGATGGAATGGTAGTCTGCAAATGGCAAGACTCCGTGGATCTTTACAAATTTGAAATTGGTGATATATAATGGAAAGGGGCTACATTGAACATAATGACCATTTCTCCACCAACTCTGAATCCGATGTATTTGAAGCTTCAGTTGACGGTGACTGAGCGAAATTCTTTGATAGAAGACAGCTTATAGAACAAAGTCTTGTCAGGATGCAGTTACTTGCCAAATCCCTAATTTTTGCCTAGATTGCCCCAGGGTGAGGTACTCAATCTAGCGGGATATATATATTCGATTTTTATGTCTCTAACTTTTTCTTGGATCTCCCTTTCGGGTTTTCAATCCACCGAGACGCTCATTTTTGCCTAAGCCTCCCTTTCGGGTTTTCAACTTAGCGAGCTATTCTGTTTTTCTTTTAGGCGAAGTATTTCTTGACTGCATCTGAATTCACAGGACGAGTGAAATCCTCCCCATCCATAGTTGTAAGTATAAAAGCACCGCCTGAAAAGGCTCTCTTAACAACATATGGACCTTCATAGTTTGGAGTCCACTTGCCCCTGGAATCGGGCGCGGAAGACAAGACTTTCTTGAGCACAAGGTCACCTTCTCGGAACACACGAGGCTTGACCTTCTTATCAAAGGCTTTCTTCATCCTTGTTGATATAACTGACCATGATACATGGCAGTCGATCTCTTCTCTTTAATTAAGTTCAACTGGTCATAACGACTTTGAACCCATTCAGCATCAATCAACTTGGCTTCCATCAAGACTCTCATTGAAGGGATCTCCACCTCTACTGGGAGCATATCCTCCATGCCATAAATAAGAGAGAAAGGGGTTGCCCCCGTTGAAGTGCGGACAGATGTACGATAGCCGTGTAATGCAAATGGCAACATCTCATGCCAATCCTTGTACGTAACAACCATCTTCTGAATAATCTTCTTAATATTCTTATTAGCAGCTTCAACAGCCCCATTCATCTTGGGTCTATAGGGAGAAGAATTATGATGTGCAATCTTGAACTCGCTACACAGCTCTTTCATCATCTTGTTGTTCAAGTTAGATCCATTATCAGTAATGATCTTATCTGGCACACCATAACGGCATATGAGTTGATTCTTGATAAACTTCACAACCACCTGCCTGGTCACGTTTGCATATGACGCCGCTTCAACCCACTTGGTGAAGTAATCAATTGCTACGAGAATAAATCTGTGACCGTTGGATGCTTTCGGCTCTATCATGCCAATCATGTCAATTCCCCACATGGAGAAAGGCCATGGTGATGAAATAACATTCAGAAGTGTCGGGGGAATATGAATCTTATCCACATAAATCTGACACTTATGGCATTTCTTCACATATTTGCAGCAGTCAGACTCCATTGTCAGCCAATAGTAGCCTGCTCTCAACATCTTCCTTGCCATGGCGTGTCCATTGGAATGAGTACCAAATGAACCCTCATGGACTTCAGTCATCAATAGGTCTGCTACGTGTCTATCCAGGCATCTGAGCAAAGCCATATCAAAATTCCTCTTATAAAGCACTTCTCCGTTAAGGTAGAAACTGCCAGATAATCTCCTCAAAGTCTTCTTATCTTTAACAGATGCCCCAGGCGGGTAAATCTGACTCTGAAGGAAACATTTGATATCATAATACCATGGCTTATCATCTTTCATCTCTTCAACTACAAATACATGAGCTGGTCTATCCAAGCGCATCACAATAATATTGGGGACTTCATTCCAGAATTTCACCACAATCATCGAAGCAAGTGTAGCAAGAGCGTTTGCCATCCGATTCTCATCTCGAGGAATATGATGGAAGTCAACCTCAGTAAAGAAAGTTGAAATCCTCCTCGCATAATCTCTATATGGGATGAGGCCAGGCTGATTCGTCTCCCATTCACCCTTAATCTGATTAACAACAAGGGCCGAATCACCATAAACATCCAGATGCTTAACCCTAAGATCAATACACTCTTCTAAACCCATAATACATGCCTCATATTCCGCCATATTATTCGTGCATTTGAAAGTTAGCCTTGCTGTAAAAGGAAAATGTGTTCCCTGAGGAGTAATAATCAATGCCCAATACCATTTTCATATTGATTTACAGTGCCATCAAACACCATACTCCATCGGGAACCAGGCTCTGGCCCTTCATCGAGCATAGGCTCATCGCAATCTTTCATTTTCAAATACAGAATCTCCTCGTCTGGGAAGTCATACTGAACTGACTGATAATCCTCAATTGGTTGATGTGCCAAGTGGTTAGCCAAGATACTACCTTTAATAGCCTTCTGAGCTCGATACTCAATATCATACTCAGCAACAGCATCTGCCAACGGGCAATCCTCCCAGTTAAAGTCGGCTTCTCAAAGATATACTTAATTGGATCCATTTTGGATATCAACCAAGTCGTATGATTCAACATATACTGGCGTAAACGCTTAGCAGCCCAAGCCAAAGTACATCATGTCTTCTCAAGCATTGAGTATCGAGACTCACAATCAGTGAACTTCTTACTCAGGTAGTAAATAGCATACTCTTTCTTTCCTGACTCATCTTTCTGACCAAGGACACAACCCATAGAGTCTTCAAGAACTGTCAGATACATAATCAAGGGTCTCCCTTCCACAGGCGGAGACAGAATCGACGGCTCGGACAGATACTCTTTGATACTGTCAAAGGCTTTTTGGCAATCCTCGGTCCAATCATGATGTTGATCTTTCTGGAGGAACTTGAATATTGGCGCACATGTGGAAGTCATGTGGGATATAAATCTGGAAATATAATTCAAGCGGCCAAGAAAACCTCGGACTTGCTTCTCAGTTTTGGGCGTAGGCATCTCTTGTATTGCTTTAACCTTGGCAGGATCAACTTCAATACCTCTCTCACTGACAATAAAGCCCAATAACTTGCCGGAACAGACTCCAAATGTACACTTGTTAGTATTCAGACGAAGCTTGTACTTCCTCAAACGCTGAAAAAGCTTCAACAAGTGCTTTACATGTTCAACCTCCATTCTTGACTTTGCAATCATATCATTAACATACACCTCGATCTCCTTGTGCATCATATCATGAAAC